>NC_080851.1:20237850-20876821 GCF_030435755.1 Ochotona princeps
AGCTGGGAATCAGGAACGTCTTCCAGGTGTCCCACACGGGTGTAGGGTCCCAATGCTCTGGGCCATCCTCAACTGCTTTCCCAGGCCACAAGCAGGGAGCTGGATAGGAAGTGGAGCTGCCAGGATTAGAACCAGCTCCCATATGGGATCCCAGCGCGTTCAAGGCGAGGACTTTAACTATTATGCTATTGCGCTGGGCCCTATTGAACTATTTCTTAATACTACTCCCTAATACTGTTCCTCATTACTATCATTGTAGTACTGTTTGTCTATTGCTTAACAAACTATTTTCTTGATTCATCTAACACTCAGCACACTTCAGTACTGTTCAGTTCCTATTTCAGTTACACAGCCTCACAAGATAACCTGCTCCTCATAAGCCCCCACTCTTAGCGATGTTTGGGTCTTCTCAAACATCAGCTCAGAGACATTGTCCGCTTCTGTCTAGATAGTCTGATTATTTATTTTTCTTGGTACATGGTTGCCCTAGTGAAAGGCTGTATGTAGTTTTCCCTGGGGTAGCCTACATGTAGCGTTAGCAGATTCTATTTCTGGCACGGTACCAGGGTCCTTATTTTGGGTGCATAAACTGCCTTGAGCCTGTTGGCGCACTGACAAAGAACTTCTGTACTCCTACAGCTTAAGGGAGAGTCGAGCAGGTGTCCCATCTATTTCATATTGAGCAACACCAGGTCCCTCTAGCACACAGCATGGGTGGGTGTGAGTTACATGATTGCTGGCTGCATTGATTCTGCTGTCCACATCAGGAAGGGCTGCGTTGGGAGCATCGCTTGGGCTTGTCCTGGCCTTGCTTACTCCCTTACATGCATTTTTGAGCTGCCTTGGAGGATCCAGGTCTACAGAGATGCAGGTTGGCATGACCCACCAGCCACTTGCTGTGTGACTTAGTGAGATTTTATTAAGGCCTGAAAGATTCTGTTTCTTCTCATGAAAATGGAAATCATGTCTGTGTTGTTGTGAAGATAAATGAGAAATGTCAGCCATGAACAGAAGAGATTTGCTTTTTTGGCCTCAGCATGTCTGAAATTCATGTAAAAAGGTTTTTCCTTGCAAACCTTTGCTCTACACTCCAATGTTGTATGGCCTGGCTGTTGTTAGCTGTGAGAGACTGTTTGGGGTCACCAATGAACTCACAGCTGGCATCCTGTGTCCTTCAGGGTGCTGGTGATCTGCACCGTATGTATTTGATTTTTTACCTTTGTCAAAGACCATATCATTTCATGTGGTCAAGGTTACGTCTTTAAAAATAATTCACACTATTTTCTGTTCTTTGCATGGTAACTTACATTGCAGGTTCCCTGTACCAGAATGGGTTTCTTGGGTCTGAGTTTTCTCTGCAGAGAGAAAAAAAGGTGTCTGGGACAGGTGTCTTTCTTGCAGTTGCCTGAAAAGTGCTGCTTCATTTGTGGGCTTCTTTCATGAACTCCTCCTGGGAGCACTGGATGCCATAGAGAATGAGGCAGGCCACACCTGGAAGGCACCGTGACTGACAATGGATGGATGACAGATGTGCCTTATGTTACCTGTGTTGCACCAAAGGCATGTTTCCTGGGAGATGCTGCTTTTGGCTGAGCTCTTTGGGGTCTGGTGGTACAGGCCCTGGATTTGGGATCAAGAGGCCAGGGTCCAGTTGTTGGGGCTGACACTGTGACCGTGCCCCTCCCATGTTGTGCTGTACTTGGGAGGTCACTCATGCATGCTCTGAATCATGTGTACTGCCTGGTGTACAGAGTCTACCCAACAGGGTGTTCTCCCAGGTAGCCAGGTAGAAGAGGTGGCAGGGTGGAGTGACCGACCCCTTTGCCTGCTTGCTGGTACTTGGTAGTGAACACTTAAGAGATGTTTCCTTCAAGTTGCTCCAGTGGATTTGGGAGGGCCCACTAGGATGCTTCACCCATTACCAATCCCTTCCTCCCAATCTCTGACTGCAGCAAGGGCTGTGCCATCCTATCCATCAGCCAGGAGCCCCCATTGTGGGTGTTCAATCAGTAAGAGAAGAGAACGGGAAAGAAGACAAGGTGGATGCTGGCAGTGTAAGTTCAGGCATTAAGGCAAATCCTTCCACCGTGGGAGTGGCCATTCTCCCGTCTTCCCCCTCTCTTGTTCTACTGGAGAAGGTAACCCACCAGGAACGTGGGCCCACAGCCTTCCTGGGACCCAAGGGAGTTGTGCTGAGTAGAGGAAAGTTGATTTCCTGGTTGTCCTCCCACTCACACAGTTCTGGGTGGCACCATCCTACACTGTTTGCATCATTGCACTGCACAGCCTGCCAAGACCGCTTCTTAAATTTAAACACACTCGGATGAGAATAGAGAGAGCCCGAGGAAGGAAGGTGACGCCTTCTGAGGAGAGGTGCGTCAGCACCGGGCATCGCTTGGTGCCTGCTGCTGCACTGGGAGTGAGGACAGAATGTTAATTATAAGTCAAAAGCTCCCTTTCCCGACAGCAATTAATTTGTGTTTTGCTTCTTTCATCTGTTGAGGCTTTGAATTCCTGAAAACATGAAGGGTGAAATCTTTTTCCTGGGGGTCTTTCCAGCATGCCTTTATGTTTGATTGTTTTGATCTGTAGGCTACATGCTGACTTGAAAAAGAACCAGTGTTATACAAGGAAATGTCATCGCAAGGTTCTGCTTTCTCTCATCCTGGTGACACAGATGTGACTGGACGCTGAGCATACGCACTTTGTTCACTGGTTTGGCCCCGTCCCTGTGTGGAGTCAGATGTGTGGTGCAGGGAAGGCAGCTGAACAGCCACGTAACCAGATTCATTAACGTGAGTCCTCAATGCGCCTCTTCAGGCTTATTTTTGTATTCATACAATTTTAATATTTGGGGACAGGCAGCACCATTTTCCAGGTGCCAAAAGTGATCATTCCTTTTTTTTATTAGATGCTATTTTAGCTTCAAAAAATATTTTATTTTTTTATGGATGGCTTTGTGTCTTTGACCCAGTTTTTTTTCCCTTGGGTTGTGTGTGCCCTAAGAGGATGAGGTTAATGTACTAATACCTTGGAATATCAATTCCCTTCAAATAAAAACCACTGTACTTCCCTTCCAACACACATACACAACATCCTTTATGCTAATAGAATCTCTTTGGGATACTCGCAGCAAAAACCCATTCTTCTCTTGTTTCTGGAGAAAGAATGAGTGGAGGTTTGGGAGCCTGTCTGGAGTTTCTGACACCCTCACACTGGCAGATTTGGGCACTGTTGTTTTCATTACACCTTTCAGTGGGATTTTCTTGCTCCCAGTGGATGTGTTGTATGAGAGGCACCACAGGCCTTGTGAAAGTGGGAGAGCATGCCATTCATGGCAGAAGTGAGCTGTCAGCTCCCATCTTCTCTAGCTATAATTTGCTACAGCCTGGAAATGAAGAAGTGACAGCTATTAAAGGAGCGTTTGAGTAATTGCAGTTAAAAGCACGGATAACTATATTATCAGCTATCACATACACTCATTTTTCCTCGTGAAGGGCTGACTGGAGTTGGTGAAATGTTTGCAGAATAGCATTGTTGGTTATTTTATTTATATTTAGTGTAAAATATTCTTTTTTTTTTTTGTTGCCTACTAACTTCGGTTTTGCTGGCCTCTGAAGCAGGGTGATGTTCTATTGAAGTGAGTTGATTCATTCAGTGTTGATTGCCTCAGACCCAAGATAAGGTGGCTTGGGGTTATCCTGTCTGGGAGTGCCATAGTGCTACGATGTGTGCTGTTCCTGCAGAAGGAGCAGGAGTTCTTCTTCTTGCTCTTGGCGAGGTGCCATCATGATTTTTGTGAGTTGTAATTTTAGAACTTAAACAAGTCTTAGCCAAATACATATCTTAAAAAAAGAAAAGCCAGAGCAGGCGCTTAACCTACTGATTCAGATGCCTGCATCCCATATCATAGTACTTGGGTTTGATGTCCACCTCCAACTCCTGGCTACTGTTCACCCTGGGAGGCAGGAGGTGATGACTCAGGTTACTGGGCTCCTGCCACCCATATGGCAGCTGTCAATTGAGTTCTTTTCTCCTGGCTTTGACCCTGCTCACCTTTGGTCATCATGGACACTGGGAGAATGAATCAGTGAACAGAGGGGGAGGCACGCTTTCTCTCTTCTGCTATATTTCTACCTGATTCTCCCAGCTACTGTTGCACATTACAGAGATGTTGTTTTTAATCTTCCAGTTGAACTACAGAGGAATTTCCATAAGTAGGATGGTTTGCTTGACAGAGGAAAAGGAATTGAAACATCTGAACTGAGAGAAAGAATTCTAGTTGTCGTTTTCTCTTTGGAAAGTCGGAGAGTCAACTTGGTACTTTTATTCACTTATGATGTCTACATAATGTTAATTATTTGAATCTAAATTTAAAGAGAACCCACATGGTGGTCTGTACCACTCTATGTTTTAGGGAGCTCGGGTGATTTTTCAAAGATTAGCTTGTGATTTTTCAGAAGCAAAAATACAGAATCTTACTAGCAGTAGAGTCTTGGATGGAAATCCTGTTAGTATTTCCCAGAGAGTGGCTTGAAAGTGAGGTAGGTATTAATGCTGACTTTTAAGAAACATCTTAGAGTTCATTATTCATTTTAATGTGTATTTGAAAAACTACACCAAGCACATCAAACCTGTGATTTCACGGATTTTCTTGTGTTTGGAGGAAATTATTAAGTGTCATGGGGCTAGGAAATAAGCTTTGAAGAACGAGGGTTTAGAAAACATTGATGGAATCCGAAGTCTGGATTCTGCCTGTGCTGATCCTCAGGCTGGATGGGATTGACTTCTTCAAGTCGACTTAGTGATGACATTGAGACTGGAAAACAAAGTGCAGGAATATCTGTGGATAACTGAAGTACAGCTAGCTATCGCTGTGTTCATTCTGCAGGCCTCTAGGTTATTTCATTGCGTTCTCACTGCAGTTCCTGGGACCAACTATTACAATTCCCGTTTTATAGAGAGGAGGACTCAAATCGGAGAGAAAATAAGTAACTTGCTAAAGGCCATACAGGCAGAGCTGTGTGGAAGGTTGGACTTCACCTCTGTTGAGGTTATCTCTGGGGGAACAGTTGTCATTAAAAAAAAAATACAAAACAAGCAAACAAAAAAAAAACCCTTTTGAACCTTGGGATCCTTTTGTTGGGAGGTTCAAAGGCTTTGGGGCAAATATTTATCGAGAGCTTTAAAAGTGTGATAAATGGCTATGGGCAGGGTTGCGGAAACTTAGGCTGGAGCTTTGTAAATGAAGGTTTTGGTGACTGCTGGAAGGGGAGCTCTAAATAAGATATCTGGCTGCATTCTTTGTCCATCAGCATGTTAGAGATTGAGAAGCCTATGGTTAGAGATTTGTTTCCTCTACTGTTGTTGGTTTCCAAACTCCTTTAACCACATACTCTATTTCCTTCAGTAAATCCTATTACAACTGATCTTTTGTGGAGTGCCCATTTGGCATGTAACCTATTTCTTTTAACTTATTTCACACATGGGGAATCTGAGATTTATGACGACTTGGTGCTAACAGAATTTGTTTCATCCATTCATTCATTCCACAGATACAAATGCATTGTTTATGTGTCCAGCATTCTTGGAACTGCAAAGACAGCAGTGATAGAATGGACAAGGTTGAGATATAAGAAGGCAAGTAATACTAGATAGCAATTGCTGTGGACTGAATGTCTGTGTCCCCCACCAGTTACTGTGCTGAAATCTTAGCTCTATTTGATGGTATTAGGAGGAGGGGCTGGTGGAGTGGGTATTTAGGCTTAGAAAGTAGATTCCTCATGAATAGCATTAGCTTTTCATCATTACAATGAAATATGTGGGACAACTGACTTTGTAACAACAACAACAAAAGGCTTACTTAAACCTTGTAATTTTGCAGGACAAGTCCAAGACTAAGTGAATTCACATGTATGGTGTCTGAGGGTGTGGGTGGCAAATGGCAGTTGAAGAGCAGTCGTGGAGGATGGAGCACATGGTGAGGTGGGAAGCAGTGGGGGAAAGTCCAGCACCAACCTGGATTTTATAGTAAGCCTCTCACGAGAACTACCTTTGAAGGCACACCCCCAGGACTGAAGACCTCCCAAAGGCGCCCGTGCCTTCCATAGCACCATGTTGGGTACCAGGACTTTACCACATAGGACCTTAGGGGAACACTCAGCATCCAAGCTTATAGCCACATCATAGCAGCACTTGTGTGAAAGGGATTCCAGAGAACACTTCAGCACTTGCTGCCTTGTGAGGGAGTGAGGGGAAGTGGGCAGTCTGCATCCCAGAAGGGTACCCTCCTCCCCTTTCAGGACCATGTTGCTACCCTGATCTTCTATTTCCAGTATCCAGAACTCTGGAAAGTAAATTTCTTTTGTTTATAAGGCATTCAGTCTATGGTACTAAATTGACTAAGAAGACAATACTGCCACAAACATTGGAAATCCCCACTTTGCTCGGTATTTTCAGAGAGCCTGGCCTTAGCATCTCTCTTCTTGTTTTCCCAGTTTTTAGCATGAGACAACAACACACTTTCACCAAATATTTCTTGGATAAATGGGATTAGCTCTTCACGTCTTGGAGCCTTTCCCACTGTGTAGCAAAAGAGAGAGAGAGAAGCCAACTGAAACAAAATAACAATAATAACTGTTACTACTTGCAGTTTGTGTTTCTGTTGGGAAAGTTAGAGAAAACATGTTCCGAGAGGTTCCCAGATTGAAATGGGGTATGGATCACTCCTACAAAGAAACCTGCACAGCACTTACCTTAGGTACTCATTAGAAATCGGAGGGAGAGAAAGATGTGTGTGTGTGCATACACACACACACACACACACACACACATATATATATATATATATATATAGAGAGAGAGAGAGAGAGAGAGAGAAAGACAGAGGTCTTCCATCTATTACTGGTTTACTCGCCAGATGCCTTCAACAGCCAGGACCTGGCCAGTGTGGGTCTTGTAGGTGGGTTGTAGGAATCTGTTTATTTGGCCCTCTTCTGCTGCCTCCCAGTGTCTACATTAGTAGAAGACTGCAATCAGGAGCCAGATCTGAGAATCAAACACAAGTCCCATGATGTAGGGCGTGAACATCACAACCAGTATCTTCGCTGCCAGTTTAAATGTCCACTGCACATCCGTGTTGTGATTCCTAGGTTTTTTGTTGTGCTGCTAAAGTGATAGATTTCCAAAGGTCCTATCCGAAGGGCAAATCTCAACAGATTTTTGGGGCACATATAGTGTGTTGAAGAAGCTCAGGGCTACGATTGAGAATCTTACCAGATTCGATGTCTTTCATGGCTTGAAAGCACCTTTCAGGTGCTCAAAGGTACTGTCTGTCCAGTAGCTTTCAGAACAATGACGCTGTAAATCTTTGCTCATGTGTTTTGAGCACTAGTGAAGGACATGTAGCTTCCTCGGTGTTGTGGAGGTCAATGGGAGGCAATGGCTCAGGTTAGAAGAGCATGAGAAGTCTGTGAGTCCCCTGGACTAGATAGAGGTTTGGCACTGCTCAGGTGGAGAAAGCTAGCAAGAAAGCTTCGAAAGATGAGCGAAACGAAAGAATTCACTGCTTCCAAGGATGATTTGTGCTATGTAGGAAATACAAGCTCGGGCTCTGGATAGCTTGCTTTGTCCTGGGAAGCGGAAGGTACTCTCTGGGCCTCGACCTGCATTCTAGAAAGGGCTGCTTGCTTCTCAGGGCCCTCTACCCTTGTGGTCGGTCTGTGCATTCCCACCCAGCCGAACCCTAGCACTTCTAGTGCTAGTCCAAAGCACATCTTTCAGGAAGTGAGTATCATTCCTTTCAGAGAGGGGGTGCTTCAGTGACGCGGTGCTGTCAGCTTCGCTGGTAGAGGGCATTTAAAATTTAAATGAGAAAGGGAAGTGATTTTGGTTGCCACTTGTCAAATGCATTTCTAGGTTTCTCAGAGACCTAGGTTTTTTGTTTGTTTGTTTATTTGTTTTTTCAAAAAGAGGATTTCCCAGAGAATGGATTGTTTATTTCATCCTGCATGGCTTTACAGATCATAGCAAAGTCAGAAAAGGGGACAAAGAAATGGCTTATGTGGGTCCGGCAGCGTGGCCTAGTGGCTAGAGTTCTCACCTTGAACGCACCAGGATCCCATATGGGCGCCGGTTCTAATCCCGGCAGCTCCACTTCCCATCCAGCTCCCTGCTTGTGGCCTGGGAAGGCAGTTGAGGACGGCCCAAAGCTTTGGGACCCTACACCCGCGTGGGAGACCCGGAAGAGGTTCCTGGTTCCCGGCTTCGGATTGGCGCAAAACCGGCTGTTGCGCTCACTTGGGGAGTAAATCATCGCACGGACAGGAAGAAGATCTTCCTTTCTGTCTCTCCTCCTCTATGTATATCTGACTTTGTAATAAAAAATAAATAAATCTAAGAAAAAAAAAGAAATGGCTTATGTGAGGAGATAATAGGAATATATGCTGGAATCATTGAAGTGAATCAGAGACCCGTGGGTTTCATGTAGTCTCAGGAGTGAAGGAAGAGCTAGTGGAGGCTAGGTGCAGAGCCACAGGCTGAATCATCTGTGTAGTTTACTGTGGGTGGTGACAACCCTGATGGGGTGATGGCAGGTGTGACTGAGGGAAGCACTGAAGTATTTATTCTCACGTGTTCTTACGGAACACATCGACAGAGGGCACATTTCAGCTGGAGCCTGAAAGACCTGCATCTCAATCCGGCTTTCTCCTTTTTTTTTTTTTAAATATATGAGGATTAAACCAGTTGTGTGGTGTTTGATAATCTTGGCTTCCTCTTTTAAGATTTATTTCATTTTTTTAATTGGAAAATCAGATATACAGAGAGGAGGAGAGACAGAGAGGAAGATCTTCTGTTCGATGATTCACTCACCAAGTGACCCCCCCAACAGCTGGAGCTGCGCTTATCTGAAGCCCGGAACCAGGAGCTTCCTCCTGGTCTCTGGTGTGGGCGAAGGGTCCCAAGGCTTTGGGCCATCCTCGAGTGCTTTCCCAGGCCACAAGCAGGGAGCTGGATGGGAAGCAGGGCCACCAAGATTAGAACCAACGCCAATATGGGATCCTGGTATGTGCTAGGTGAGAACTTTAGCCACTAAGCTATCGCACCAAGCCCAGTTTCCTCTTCTTTAAAATGAGGTCTTGCTATAAGCCTGCGAGACAGTCATGACAGGCCTGGCACTTGGGGAGTGGCTGACTCGTTCCCATTATTCCCAGAGAGGAAGCCCCTGAAGACACCCCAAGCCTTCATGTCTTCATGTTTTTATGCCTTTTTTTTTCTTCTGCTTCTGCTTTCTTTTTTCTTTCTTTCTTTTTTTTGCAACAAAAAAAATTTTATTTCCATTTGGTCCATTCTTAAGACATTTCATAGTGCGTCATTACTAGAACCCATTTTGAAACTTTTACAATCAGTTAACACATTTAAAATCCCTTTTCCCAAATATGAAGACTGATATTGCCTGCTTCCTCTGTTTGTACAACTGTTCAAGCATTTTAACATCCATCAAAACACTTAGAATCATGAAAGCCAATTGCTTCATGACTCAACAGAATTCTCCAAAAGCCTTGTATATCCCTGTCAGCAACTGAGTCCTCTAAAACAAAAAAAAAAAAAAAAAAAAAAAAGCAGGGAAGCCACATGAGCTTATTTATGAATGTTTGAATGCCACCGATGTGTTATGACTTGTACCAGGTCCCTTAGGCCAAACACTTTTTTTTTCCTCTGGGTGGTGGGGGATTGGAGCATGATGAATTAAAACAATAACATCCAACCTCTTTGCCAGGGATGCACATTATTTGTCCAGACTCTTTCCAGGCAGATGTTGGTAAATAATGCAGACTTATTCCCTCATTGAATTTATTTCTTTAGATGGATTCTATGCATGTAATCAGTAATCAATAACTACTGTTTGCTGGCTTTGTGAAACAGTTTCAAGTCGGGATGAGGAGCATCAGTCTATGGTGTTGAAATGGAGGCAAGCTCATTTTCTTTTGCCCGGACTGACTTTAATCTTATTAGCCAGATGTTGTAAGCCTCAGAGCTCAGCAGTCAGACGAGGCTGGGAGTCTGTCAGTTGCACAATGGCGCTGGATTGTGAACAGTGCTCTTTAAAGGTCATCGTCTGGGTGGGGACAGAGACACCCCTTGTCTGCCTTTGGAGAGCATTACTTGGCTCCCTTACCATGCTCAGGTCTGAAACACCCCTGCCCATCACTTATGGCTTCACCTCTTGTGGCTCAGTCTCACTGCACTTGCAAACTCCAAAGTTAGGAGTCAAGTCACAGGAAAGTGGTTGACCTTTCACGCCAGCCCTCTCTGACTGAAGTTTATGAAGCCTCCATGTCTTCGTTCCTACCCGTTGGAAGAATATCCAGAAGAATCTACTGCAATGCCCAAGATGGATAAAGATTTTAATTTTCCACTTGTTTCTCCATTAGCTTCATCCGTTTGCTACCCAGTGAAGCCAGGGTTGAATCAAGGTGTTCACTTCAAAAACAATCTGGAGTTTCAAAGTCGTGATTATAATTGAGAATTCCCAGGCTTGAATGCCCTTAACTTTCATATCTGGAGGACTGACCTCACAGGGGAAGATTTATGGCGTCTGAGGTGTGGCCAAAATGAACCACGCTATTTTGAGATGGTGCCTGGGGAGGGTGTTGGATACAGAGCGCAATAGTTTTCTGAAGGGTGAAAGCCATTTTGAGCCCTCCTGTCTGATAATTGCAAAATGAATGTGTACTGGAGGACTAAAGAATTTGTGATGGGAAAGGTAAAAAGCAGAACTCAGTTGGAAAATGTAAGAAAATGGGGAAAAATTTATTTGAGAGTGAATTTGGCAAATATTTGGTATTTACGTCTGTTTTTCTCTTTAAATGGGATGATGTGTTGGCAGAAGCTTCTGGCTGTTGTCAGGGATTTGAACAGCTGTGCTCCTTTGCAGTAAACTCGGGATTCAACAGTGTCTGGTGAAAATTGTGTAACTTCATCATTGCCTCTGTCTTCTCATTAGGGAAAGCTAAGCCTCTCCTTGGAGTGTGATTTTAAACAGAGAGGTGGCTTAGATGTCCGGGCTTTGCCTCTACACACCACGTGGCAGACGTCAGATCCAAGGCCATCAGGCATGCTTATTTGGAAATAAGAATGAAGAGTGCCAAGTTAGAAAGGTAATTGTGTTCTGGGCATCCAGTGAGAGCCATTGAGATGGGCAGGATGGGCAGGACACATGTGGCAAATTCTTGGGAGCCTTTGCTGTCATTGCCATGGTGAACACCAAACGGTGTTACAGACACTAAAAAGAAAAACCCTTGGGCTAATCAAATACAACAGAATTTATTTCAGCAATCAAAAATAAAGTAAAAACAGTTCATAAATGGAGCAAGCATCAGAACCAAAACAGGTTCAGGCAACTGCTGCCAACCATACCAACAACATGATCTGACACTATTTATAGATAGAAAATGGAAGAGAGGTATGGAAACTGCTGAAAGGACGATAGTTTTGTGGGTTAATTAGTCATGGCCTAACATCTTACTTTACTCAGATCAGCTGGTCTAATACAATTAACTGAAGTTTGGTGCAATTAACCAAAACTCAACCATGTACAAATCTATTCCTAAGATAACTGGTTTTATTTAGCACGAGTGACTCCATGTTGGTTTTGTCTGTTGTTGCCAGTACAAGAGCCCAGTTTGAATCAGTGGCCCCCTACAAATCTTACCGAACAAGCCTTCCCCAAGTGTCAGCGACTTGGTGTACTAAGAGCATCATTTTGGGTCATTTCAAAGTCCAGTACTCATCAGTGGAGTGACTCAAGCATCTCTTTCTAGTTGCTATGCCACCCAGCTTCTCCCTGTGTCCCCTTAGCCAGAACTTAGTCATAGCAGTGACAAATGCAGCGGAAACTAAAAGTGTCCTTCAGTGGTGTGGCTATGGAAAATGCTTTGGGTGTATTGAATATACGGCATTGCCTTTACTGCAACCTAGAATGTTCTTTCTGGATAGTGGTGGACCTGGGTTTTGTGGGATTCACATTAAAAAAAACCCTAAAGCAAAATCAGGTGCACAGTGTTCTTATGTAGCAGAATGGTGAGGGTTCAATGATGAAAGACTGAAAGACCCAGAAGATGAGGATTACTTAGCTTCATGGTCAGTGTGCCCGTACTCCACTTCTAGTTGTGCAAATATAAAATGTGTTATTCCCTCTGATTGCACCCTAATAAAACTGTCCTTGCTCAGGACTGCCATAGAGCACTTAGTGCTGGCAAGGGTTTACCAGGACAGCCACTCTCACACTGCCCTTCAGAAGAAAATTGCTTGAGCCCTTCTGGGAAGCAATTTAACTGTGTGTTCTGGGAGCGCGTGACTCTGCGCTTCAACTCAGTGGCCTCTGACAGCCTTCATTGACCTGAGGGCTTAAGAGGGACGGTTGAGGGAATGAGTTGGGACAAAATCCTGGTGACGTGTAGCCAGGCATGGTTCCTTTTTTGCTCCTTCGCCTCTCTGAACTGAAATTTATGTGAAAGGACCAATGAATCTGCACAGAGCACAAACCTCAAACTTGGCATCAAGAATATTGGGAATGATATATAGGAAGTGTTAAGAATGTACCTAGAACTTAGGAGGAGCTGACTATATGTGGTCTTTTATTTATTAAAGTCTATTTCTTTATCTGAGAGAAGAGAGAGAGAATGAATGAATGAATGAGAATGAACAATCCCCTTGACTTTTTCACTCCTCCGGATCCCCACAACAGCTGGGCCTAGGCCATGGCCAGAGCCAGGAACTGAGAATTCAATCTAGTCCTCTCCCATGGGTAGCAGAAATCCAACTGCTTGAGCCTTCAGTGCTGCCTCCCAGGCTCTGAGTTAGGTGGGACCCACAACCTGCAATTGACCCTGCATATTTTGAGTTGGGTTGTGGGTGTCCTCACTGCTAGATTAATTGCTCAATCCCAGGGAAGCATTCATTTTGAAAGTTTTGGTGTGCATTAGTCATAAGTTAAAACAAAAAAGGAAAACATCCTAACTGCAATGACAGGTGAAAGGTTGAATTATATGTCTATGTAATGGAATATTATAGCATTTGCAAATGATGACAAACCAATTGTCTAAGGGAAAATGCACAGACTTGGAGAGAGCGTGGTAATGAAACAGTATGCTCTCAATTACATAAATAATGAATAAACTAAAAAACACTGAAATAAATGATATGAAAATGTTAGCATTTGTCCTCTTGGACGATAGGCATGTGGTCAAACTATTCACATTTTTATAGTTTTTTGCAGCTAGCAAAGTGTGTGCAGTCATTGAAATAATGATAGTACTGACCCTGCATTTCAATGGCAATATTGCAGCCTTCAATTTGCTTAATATTCTGCTTTTTTTTTTTTCTGCAAGTGTTAGCACGTATTGTCACATTTAATCTTTGCTACAACCTGAGGGCACAACAAAGAAAGAACAACCTTACAGAGAAAAATGAAAAAAAAAATAACCTATTCAACCACTCAGATCTTGACTTTGTGGTTTTATAGTCACAGAAATCTCCACCTTCTCCATGTCCTCGCTCCCCTAATTAACTTTGCTGTTTACCAAGCATTCTAATTAAGGTGCTATTACTACTCTTCTCAATATGGTTTTCCATTTAGACTTTTACTTAGGAATGTTTTAACAGCCCTGGTCTGGGGTATTTTTTCATGGAAATCTGGAGAGCTTGGTGCCTTCACATTGCTTCCCAGGGATTCTCATCAAGTGCTTACTAGCTGACAGCCAGTTACCTTAGGGGCACCTGCCTGTGTTCTGCCTGCCCTTGCACTCCCCTGCAAGCCCAACCCTGGCACTGGGTTTGCTGGGGGACTCCCCAGGACTGAAGGCCAATGCTAAGTGGATGCCGGTCACCCTCAATGCTCTACCGTGGCTGTGTCCCCTACCTGGTTTATGTCCTCATGTTGCTGCCACAATTTAAGTGTTTAGAGCTGAGCCTTTTGCTTGTACCGGTTCCCAACTCTATCTTACCAGCCCTTTACTGTAGATGGTGAACTTGGCCAACCCCATCTTCCCAACCCCATCTTCCCACCCCCTTAAGCCTCAAGACAGAGACTTAGTACTGCTTACTTAAAGCCCTCTTCTTGCTATCCCTGGCAATACTGTGTGTTCCTGGATTTTCCATCTGTATGCGTGGCCTACCTGGTGCTCATATTCCACGTCCTGCAGCTGTTGGCTGACTCTGCCATGTCCGTGGTGTTGATGTTCAGTACACACAGAGCTCCGCTGGGTGCGGCACACTCCCTTCCAGCTACTGAAGCAGTCGCTTCGCACCAGAGGACTCGCTTACCCCTGAGGCTCAGACAGATCCAATTTCAGGCTTTGGAATCTCCCCATGGGCTTTACCTCATTGCATTGAACTGGGCCAGGACACCAGGCACTGTGTCTTGAAAGGATGATCAGCTTTTAAGTTGCTGGCTGCTTGAATGACTCTGGTATAGCAGGCTGCTGTGTGCTGTGGAGATGGAGGGTCGGAGAACAGGGCAGACTGAACTGATCTAGAAAATACTTCAGGGTGGAATACTCTTATTTCAACTTGAATTTGAAAATATTGCTAAAGACAGTTTTTAAAATGTGCTACATTTTCTACAAGAGCGCTTCAGAACATCTTTGGAAAATGGAATTTAAAAGACAAGATTGGGCCTATTGTGGTAACTTAGCAGCTAAAGTTCTTGCCTTGAATGTGCCAGGATCCTATATGGGCGCCAGTTCTAATTTCTGTGATCCCGCTTCCTATCCAGTTCCTTGCCTGTGGCCTGGGAAAGCAGTGGGGGACAACAGCACAATGCCTTGGGAGCCTTCACCCACGTGGGAGATCCAGAAGAGGCTCCTGCCTCCTGGTTTTGGATCAGCTCAGTTCGGCTGTTGCAGCCGCTTGGGGAGTGAATCAGCGAATGGAAGATCTTTCCCTCTGTCTCTCCTCTCTGTATATCTGACTTTCCAATGAAAATAAAATAAGTCTTAAAAAAAAAAGAGAGATAATCTAAGGGTGAGCATTTGGCATAGTGATAACATGCCAATCAAGACTTCCACATCCCACATTGGAGTGTCAGATTTTGAGTCCCAGCCCCGTTCCTGATTCCAGATTTTTGCTACCATGCACCTGGGAAGGCAGCAAGTCTTAACTCAAGTTGGGTCCCTGCTATCCTTGTAGGGGATTTAGACTGAGTTCCAGCTCCTCGTCTTTGGCCCAATCTAGCCACAGCTATTGCAGGCCCTTGGAGAGAGAACCAGCGAGGGAAGATATCTGGATCTGTTTCTGTTTTTCTTTGGCTCTGGTTCCCTCTTTTCCTGTCCCTCTGCCTGGAGAGAGGGAGAGAGAGAGAGAGAGAGAGATTGAGAGATTGATTGAGATTATTGTCCATGCATAGACGACTCTTCAGAAGTCCAGGACGCAGCTGTGCTATGGGAAGAATGAGAGGACCTTCCTTGACTCACCCTGCTCTGGTAGCCCCATGTCCTCCATGGCTCCAGTACCTGTTTCTATCTTGTACTTCTCTGCCTGTGTAGTGTTGTCTTTGTCGAAGGATGCCAGTCACAGTGTGTTGAGAGCCAGTCTCCTGATCTCATTGTGTCTGCAAGAAGCCTGTTTCCAGGTAAAGTTCTGTTCCCAGGTCAGTCCATCAGGGCTGCCTGTGATGCAGTATTCCTTTGTTCACTTCACTTGGGTTGCCACCAGCAGAATTACTGTGCCTGTGGCATAGAGGTCAGTATGGCATTTTCTTAAGGATGACTGTGAAAATTCAGTGAGATTGTGCTTGGTGTAGTAGCAAGCTCATAGAAAGTGCTCAGTGGGAGTGAGTTTTTCTGGCCGATCACGTCCAGTCCTTTGATTTCGGAGCTGATTCATGGAGAAAGTGAGGAAGTAAATGAGTCTCACATAAAACTGAACACTGTGATAGGTAAGGTTAGCTCTTCCAATGATGTGAGACAAATTTTGACACACCTGCATGCAGTTTGCTTGCAAAGCTGTTATCAGCCTAAGTTTGCTGAACTATCTACTGATTTGAATATTTTGTTTTAATGTGCTCATTAAGCAAAGTAGCTCTCCTGGGGAAAGTTCCAGAGAATCTAGGCCTTGAGCTGGACTGAGCAAATATGTCCTTCCCATTAGGATCATCCTTCAACACATATTGATTGTGCAGTGCTCAATTTCAAGGGCATAATTCAGGTTGTGTATATGCTGGGTGTGCTGCATGTGGCGTCTGCAGGCAGGCGTTTCCTGGGGGTCCGTGAGGATTGGCACGATCATGCTGTGAAAATTAAACTATATTTTTCTGGCTTGATTTTTTTTAATTAGTTCCCGAGAATCTAAACCATAGCTTTGGAGAATATATAAAGCTACTTCAAAAGTTTATGGAAAATGGGATTAAAAAGTTCCTCTAGTGCAAATATTTTGAAATCCATGCATGTTTTTTCATAATATACGTTTTCCATAAACTTCTTGGGCACCCTTTCATGTGTATATTACATTGTCTATCAAAATGAAACCTAAGAATTAATTACAAGTCAAAATATTTTACTCCATGTCTCATTTTGAGAAATTCATACCACTGGCGTTACTGACAAAAATTTACAATTTTGGATGACATTTCTGATTTAGGAATTATGTGTTACATGTTGAACTCCTAAATATAAAGGGATTATCTATTGATAATGCACTTTTTCTGTTGCAAATAAGTTGTGAATTTGCAAGCACAGTTTGAGTTTGTATATCTATTTAATGGTGCTAGTAGCTGAAATGCTGATTATTAGATTTAGAATTGTAAACTTCATTGTGGAATGTATTCTTTAATCAGTTTGTATCTGGGTCTGCTGACATTCTGCTGATGTGCTGTGTACTAAGATATATTGAACAAGTGCTATAGCTATTGGGTTTATAAGTTGTTGCCCTGCTATTTATTTTTATTTTTTATTTTTTTAAATTTTTAAAAATTATTTATTATTTTTAATTCATTAATTACATTGTATTATGTGACACAGTTTCATAGGTACTTGGGTTCTCCCCACCCCTCCCCAAACCCTCCCACCATGGTGGATTCCTCCACCTTGTTGCATAACCACAGCTCAAGTTCAGTTGAGATTTCCCCATTGCAAGCATACACCAAACATAGAGTCCAGCATCTTATTGTCCAGTCAAGTTCAACGGCTTCTTAGGTATACCCTTTCTGGTCTGAAGACAGAGCCAGCAGAGTATCATCCCATTCAATTGAAAGCTCCAACATACCATCAGCAAAAATTTACATCATTATGGAATTAATTGACATAGTAATGAGTAACCAATATGTTAAAAGTAAATGCGAGTTCCCAGCCACCTTCCCTGCTATTTATTTTTAATATACTCTGTTCTTCCTAAAGCAAAAACCCGAGACTTAAAGTTGAATCCAATTACTTTGTGTTGAAACTTGTTATTGTTTTAATTCTTCTTTTTCCTGAAAGTTTTAATGTGTCTTTTGGAAGATATGTAGTTTCTTGCATTAATTATTTTCCTTTTTTGGTATCCATGATTACAAACAGTAATGAACATTTATTGATCATTATTATTATTAATAACTTTGTATCTTTTTTTCTTTAATCAAGTATGTTGTTTTAGATCACATTGTATAATAAGGAATTTAGGCCTAGGAAGAGTGAAGTTGTTGAGGTCACGCATTTGTAAGTGTTGTAGCTGGTATCTGAATCTAGGCAGTCAGATTCTTGGTCTTGTCATTCCTAAGCTCTTGACCTTGCAGACACAGGGCTGTATCTGCATCTGAGGGGGTAAGTGCAGATGTGCGTCACAACTTTCAGGTGATCCCTCTGCATTTTATGTGACATGAATTTTGGAGCACTGGATTCACTATGCTTAATTGGTTTTATTAAGGGGCATATTCATGCTAATTTGCAAAGGCTGTAACTGAAACCTATGGAGGATATCTTGCTAGGGCTCTAGGTTGCAAGAAAAATGATTTCCTTGGGTGGCCAAAGTTGGGATAGAGCTGGTTTAACAACTGCTGTGCATCCCTTCCAAGCCTACCTTTGAAATTTCCAAAGCGTCATTTACCAATCATTCTTTGGGTGGGAGAATAGTCTCCAGGGAAGGGATTAGGATCCACCTGTTTTTAAAAGAAGGAGAGCCAAAGGATGTGCAGACATATTTTAAAGCACATGCTGCTTTTGAAAAATAAGTAAAAACCAAAGTTGTGCTGATTTTTCTTTAAGCTGCCAATTCTACAGTGTTGATTCCTTAGTGCCTGGCATATTGTGTTTTCTGGATGGGACCACTGTGATACAAATAAAGTTTTCATCTACTTAACCAGTTATCTAACATTATAATTTGCAATGTAGTCAAAGGTATGACAGAAGTCTCCTGCAAAAGACATAAAGCAGAAGAAAGTCACTGTGGCTGAGGTCAAGGTGAAAGGGCCTATGACATGCACCCCAAGATTAGAGCTGTCAGGGATCCCTCCATTCCTTCTCCTGATTTTTATGTTGCAATGTAGTTTGTTTCTTTGAAGAACTCATCCATGTTGAAGAATTTCAAATTGCTTTGCAAAATGCATATAATATGTATGATTTGCTGAATTTTAAATATATATATCTCTATATTTTTTCCCCTGCCTCCTCGTCAACATCTGTTTGGTGAGCTGAGCTGGGAGGTCACTGAATGTCAGGGAGGGGATTTGAATGGGATTTTCTCTTTTGTGGAGCAGACTGTGCTGCTTCAAGATTAGCAGTGTTTTAAGAAGCGCATCCCTAGGTGTTTCTGTCAATGTGCCAGGATGGCAGTGTGCACTTACACAGACTACATGGTAGAGGTCAGCCACTGGGCAGGGCCTCTCTTGGTGGTAAACGTGAGATATATGTAGCTATCAACTTGGACTTAGCAAAAGCATCCTGTTTTATAGTAAATGCTTTCTTACAAGTGGAAGCAGTATGCATTAACATAATGATGAAAAATGTATAGTAAACATGTAACCAGTAAGCATTTGTGTTGTAAGTACTATGAGCTTGCTGTAATGCATGTGCCTTATTTTTATATGACTCAGTTGTTTCTTTTGCACCATAAATACATAAGTAATGTATAATTAATATAGCTATTGAAGTCAATAGGTGATAAGAATTTTTTTAGCGCCATTAAAATCTAATGGGACACTTGGTTTGTGTGGTCTATTGTTGGCTCAAATGCATTTTTGTGGCACGCGGAATGGACTTGCTGAGTAGTGGTTGCAGCAGTGGAAGGCATGAGCTTCTATTCTTGGTGATACAAAAGCCAACCACAACTAGGCTATCTCACACTATCTTAATATTACCTGCCGGAATGAGAGAGTTGTGAGAATTTGAGAATGTGTATGTTTTTGCATAAATGTCTTTGATAATTGCCAGGCTAATGGAAACTTTTTATAAACCAGAAAAGGAAAAATATGTTCATTTGTCATATGGATATTAGTTTTCGCAATATAGCAATCTACTTCTGAGTTCCTCCTGCCACATGAAAAAAAAAGCCAATTCTGCAAACTGTGTGCATGAAAAGCTACTCTAATATGATCAAAAAATTAGAAAAGCAGAGCTCCATTACCTCCAATTTAACACACTTAAAGGGAAATAGCCAGCAAAATTAAATTTTATTTAAAAAATTTTGAAGGTAGAAAGCAGAAAGATACCTTTTTTTTCCATCATCACTTTCTACTTTCATCGCAGTTTATAATCTACTGCGCCCACTCATTTCTGGAAAGGAGAGGGTGTAAAGTTGCTACAGCTTCTTAGAGAAGTGTTGTGGGAAGCTGAGAGGAAGCCGGTGCTGAGGTGGTGTATTAAAGAAAGGGAACTTTATTTACTTATGAAGAGGTGAATGGGGAAGCAGAACATTGCTGTTTGAATTCATCCATTAATGATCCGGTAATAATACCTGTGGAGTTTCCCATTCAGAATATTGGTGAAGTAGAATGAGTTATTGTCTCAAAGTGATTTTCTAAACGCCAGTGACATGCCTGGCTGCTTCTTGCACCCACTTCCTGTCCTGGCTGTGCTGGGTTTTAGGATAAAAATGGGTAGGTGGGAATAAGATCCTCAGCTGTCACTGAGAGGAGTGCCAAACACAGAGTGGCCATCAGCCAACATTTATTCCCTTTCTCTGTCTCTTACCTTTGTGTCTTCTGCACTGGCTCCAGGATCCAAGTAGAGAGAGTGACAAAAGTGTCAGTGTAGACTCCTAAGATTAGAAATGGCATCCTTTTTTTCATTCAGCTGAAAACTCTTTCACTCATGTTTTTTTCACTTTATAGTTTCAAGTGTTTCTTTGCAGCGTAAATCTGTTTTTTTTTTTTCCCCATCAAAATCTGCCAGGTGCTTTCCTTTAAGGCTGGGCCAATGCACCGATGATGGCATCTTGTTTCTCTCATTAGATTCGCTTTTGCTTGTTTAAATGGAGAAAGTGCATTTATACCTGCATGGGTAGTCACCATGTTGTCAGTCATAGATGAGGATGTCTTCAAAACCATTCATGGAAAATGCATTCTCTGAAAAAATTAAATCATAAAATTATACAGTTCAGCTTATCGTTTCATCCAGTTTTCCATGAATATTTTGAAATTCTTTCCTGTATAGTTCATTCATTTGCTCACTATGTGAGGCCCACTTGGAGGCTCTGTGTGTGAGGGTGGGGCTGGGGCAGGCAGGTTACTGGAACCCATGGATCCTTTTCTCCATCTTAACCTTTAGGATCTCACTGTCTGGTCTCTAGGGAAGCGGAGTGAAAGGTAAACGAATAGATGAATTTCAAATAAGCATTTGTTGAGCTGTTGTGTTGTTCAGGGGGACTGAATCAAATTTCACGGGAATATCAAGTTTTACCAACTTGATCCTTTCTTTTGAGGGATTCACAGTTCAGCAGAGAAGACATTGGTTTAATAAAAGTTTGCAGAGCCTCCTATATGTCAGTTACTTTGCTGCTGTATACCCGGAGGTTTAATTTATCTTCAAGTCAATGGCATGAAACAAGCCCTGCATTTGCAAAGAAGGTAGAGACTATCAGAGCTCAAGTAGCTACAGCCAGAAGTGTAGTGGAAACTGGAGCAGAATAGTCAGTAGTTAAGGGTTCTGACTTGGAAGTCAGTTCACTGACTGGTCCTGAATAACAATGTAACTTCACAGGAATGGAGGAGGCAGTGACCTCCCAAGATTCAGTTTCCTCAATTACGAATGAAGATGCTATGGATGAACACTTATTGCAGTGGATTGCATTGTGCAAAGATGGCCATACTCTTAGCCTTATTAGTTTCTATGATTTCCTCTTGCCACTCCACTCCTCAAGTGACAGGTTTGTGTCCTGTTTCTTTTCTCTTAAGTGGAGAGCTGTGACTTGAACAGTAGAAAACGGCAGGATTGATATTTTATCTTGCAAGGCAATATCATAAATGTGCAGTGGACTTGTATCTTGCTCTGGAACCAGCCACCCTGGGCTTTAAGGAAGCAGCTCATCGGAGAAGCCCAAGTGGAGCAATTCCAGCCTTTGGTCCATGGACCTGGCTGAGTTCCCAGCTAACTGCTAATCTGACTCACCAGCCACAGGGATGGTCACCTTGAAAGTGGATCTCCCCATAAGCTCAGTGGAGTTGCTGTGATGGACCCTGCACAGAGCACACACCCGCCATGTCTGCCTGGGCCTGCTGGAATTATTTCATGAGCAAAATACAATGGTTTCTGATGCTTGAAGCCACTAAGTTTTGAGATAGTTTGTTACACAGTGGTTAAATAAACAGCACGTTGCGATGTAGAATGCAAGACACATGTGCATCAGTACAAAGCTAGCACTCCCCTAATGGCTAGAGCTCTCTTCATTATGGTGAGTTGTGAGGCGCTGTATCAGAAATCAGCATACCATCAAAGTGGAAGACCAACCATGAGCTTCTAGTAGCTAGCAGATTTTAGGGAACTGATTTTGCTTACTTTTTTCCTTTTTGTTTTCGAGAGCCTTGCCAGATGTAAGCTTCTTTTCTTCCATTTTTATGCTGAGTTCATGTTGAGCTCTCATTGTTTGCTGGGTGAGAGTTTGACTTAGGCTTTTAGTGTCATAGCCAGATGTAAACAACATCTATACTTCCAGATTATCCTGCCAAAACCATGGTCACTGCTGGTATTAAAAAAAATTATTGCTGCTGAAAATCACATACAAAATTTAGAACCATAACCATTTGCAGTTCAGGGGATGGTAATGTAACTGTTCGCACATTACTGAGCAGTATAGCAGTGGAGCTGTATGACGTTATTGTGCATATTTCTCTAGGACGTTTTCATCCTGCATTGTTGAATTTTTATATCCATAGAAAATAGCTCTCCATCTCCTCCCCCAGCCTCCTCTGGCTGGTACCATTCTACCTTTAATTTTCAGGAGTGTGGTTACTTTATACATATACTTTTTGTGACTAGCTGATTTCACCGAATCTATTGTTCTAAGTATATGGCAGAATTGTTGTCCTTTAAAAAGCTGAATATCAGTCCATTGTTTGTATGTATATACTATAGCTTCACACTTTCTTTCTCCTACCATCCTTTTTCCTTCCCTATAAAAGGAGAGAGAGAGAGAGAGAGAGAGAGAGAGAGAGAGAGAGAGAGAGAGAGAGAGAGAGAGAGAGAAATGTTCCCTTTTGCTGGTTGACTAACCAAATGACCACAATGGGGCCTGGCTGTAGCATAGAGCCTGGAGCACAGTTCAGGTCTCCCATGTAGGTGGAGCCATTACTGCTGCCTCCCAAGGACTGCATTACAGGAAACAGAGCCTAGAGAACAAACCCAGGCACTCCCATGTGGGCCGCAGGTGTCCTCACGGCTAGGCTAAATGCTTGCCCTCAAGATACAAAGAAACATCAACACCGGGTCTTCCATAGAACCTAATGTATAATCATTAGTGTTTACTACAGCAGATAAATTAAGAGTATATGATTATATGATAGAGAATTTTATGAAAGACTCATTAGCAAGTTCCTTTAAGGAATAACCTACTTTTAGTTCATTAAAAATATGATATCATTTAGCAAGACATAATGTACAAGCAATTTTTCAGAATAAATACAAATTTGTGGTCATTAGCCAGCAAATGATATTATTTGAAGTTGGAAGAATGATGGTGGTTGGGGAGAGGGAAGGGAGATATGGGAGCAAATGACAAGCCAGAAGGATATCATTGTGAATTTGGAGGAACCATGAGCTTTGGGCATGATGATGATTGTTGGTAAGAGTACTTTGCAGCACACGGAAAGCATTTGCCTAGGATGTGGAGAACATTCTACTGTCTCAGATTTCCCAGGGGAGCACAATGTATTTTCAAAGTATGACATGTTCCATGGGTTGGAACCCTCACGTTCTAGCCAGCGGAACAACTGTGCCAGCTAAGTTGTGTCTCCTGCAGTAGAGAATTAGTTGAAGAACTGCAGTGTAAAACTACCTTCTTCCGGCATTCTAGGTCAGAGCTTCTCATCTCAGTGCCACAGACATCTTAGTGACTCTTTGTTGGCGGTGAGCTGTCCTGGCGTTGGATGATCCTGAGCATCATTTCTGAATGACACCCACTCGTTTCCACTGGCACACTATGGCCAAGTTGCAACCAAGAGAATTGTATGCAGACATTTGAGATGACCCTGGGGGTGGCAGTGCCACCCCTGTGTAAGAACTACCCATTTTATACACACACACACACACACATGAATCATATATAGTAATATTTTCTAATTTACACGGTCTGAAAGATAGTATTCTTGTTTTGACAAGTCATGATTGTGATTTGATCACATTTATAACTGGAATTTGTCCTTTTAACTGCTGGGTATTAAGGCACGTTAAAACCATACCACAGGACCCAGCACGGTAGCCTAGTCGCTAAAGTTCCTGCAGACAATTCCACTTTGCAAAGCAGGATTTATTTAGGAAAAGAAAGAGTAAAAGGGTTCATGCCATGGTAACAGGAGGGGGCTCCATATGTCCCAAGGAAAAACTCCAGATCTCCTGCCATAGTGGCAGGAGGAAGGAAAAAGAGCCCACCTCAGGGGATTGCACCTCAGGGGAGTCACCCAAAGGACAAAAGGAAGAAAAAGAAAAAATGCATTCATGATGGGCAACATTCTGGCTCTCATCCTGATGGTAAACTGAGTCCTCAGACACCATGCTTTGACAGTGACCCACAGATGAGATTCCTCTGGACCCTGTCTTCTTGCTTTTGTTATGACAACAACTCTGAGATGGGGAGTTAATATGATAATTCTGCCCCTTTGCTCTGCTTAAAGGAAGGAATGTCCTCTTGGAAGGAAGAACGTGCTCTGGATAAGTTAGGAAATGGGGAGAAATAGTATTTTATATTTTTATAAAGTAACTTCACCAGGGATCAGAAAAACCCTAACTGCCTCAATCCTGTCTGACTCCTCACACAACATTAACCAGACCCAGGATGGCCACCAGCTGTTGCCTGCTTCACACCCAACTCTGTAACACTTGCCTAGGTACAAGGCAACCTAAGCCTTTGCCTACAGCTGGGGTGACTTATTTTTCTAAGAATATTTTCTTAGTCTCAGTGTTCCATGTCCTTCATTGTTTTGTCCTATTTCATTTAGTATCACCAAATGGATCACCATTGGCTATCAGGGCAGAAGAAAACACATAACTCAAGAACAAAACAAAACAAAGGAAAGAATTGAAAGTACAGATTCCTTCCATATGCCATTGTGTTTCACCAGCCACTCCAGGAAATGACTGCCTACCTACCTATTGGGCCCAGTGAGGGTGCTCAAGTGTTGGCATGAAAGAGAAAACGAGCCATAGGGTGCATGAATGAAAGAGAAGGTTCTGGAAAGTTCAGAATACCCCCAAATCATATGGTGTTTTTGCAGTTTGAGCTTTATTCCCTGTCGCTGCCTGTCACTGCCTGTTGTTACCTGTTGCTTCCTGTTGCTGCCTGTCACTGCAGTGGACTGGAAATGTTTGATAAGGAAACCAAATATGACGTTTTTCCTGATTAGGATGGGTCTTCAGTAGGTTTTGAGCAGTGTTCCCAAAGTCAGCTCTTTTGAGGCTAACCTCTGCAAGGCCAGCTGCTGGGATCAGTCAAGTTGACCCTCCTGTTTCCTCTGCACAGCTCTGGGAGTCTGTAACTGCCATTGCCCTCTTCGCCCCTCTTCCTGACACCTTCATTGGTGTTGAAGGGGCCCAGGGTCCCAGTGTTTTTGCCCCGTGAGACCTCAGTGCCCCATGCACACACAAGGCCAGCTATTTGGAGGTTGTCTCTGATGTGGTATGATGGAGCATATTGCCTCCCAGGATAGCATTTGTGAGCCTGTGTCTTTGATTTCATTACAGATTCAGCCAGAGCCTCCTGGAAGCATATTTGTTTTATTTCACCTGCCCCTCACCCCGCTCCTCAAAGACCTGTACTGGTTTTGTGTTTTGTATTTGTTTTGTGCGACTGGGAAGAATGACTACAGATAAGCCAGCTTTCCCTGGAGTTAAACCTTATATGCTTATTTTTGTGCTATGCAATGCTCATGATGCATGTTCATATTTTGTCAAGCTGGAAAACATTTCAGGATAGAAGAGACCTTCCTTCAAGGCTTGTTAAAGCTGCTTTTGCTGCCCACGGGCTGGCCACGGAGTTCATTTGTGTGTGACTCATCTCTAGAAGAGACATCTGTTGAGGACTTACCCTTGGCAGTGTACTGGCTTCGAGCAAGGTCCCTGTGTTGGAGCTTTCTGTCAGACTGACAGGCACAGGGAGAGCTGAGCCATCCCTGGTAGTGGGAAACAGAGAGGAGGGATGGAATAACCGTGGTGGGAAACTGGAAGGATTTCCAAAGTGGAACTCTCCTGCCGGATCCTGAGCAATGCTTGTGGGTTTGTCAGACACAGGTGGAGGGTGAGGGGTGATGGGAACAGAAGCCCCAGGGATTGTGGGAGAGCTAATTCTTAGTTGTTATTCATTCTTGTTATTGTTTCGGTCTGGAGGTGTTGCAAAGAGCTCTACTCTGCTCTTGGACCATGCAGATAAACTCGCATTGTCACTCAGAGCTGTCTCTCAGCCATTTCAGTCCCCAGCTGGGGGCCCAGATGTCCAACATTTCCTTGATCTAGCCACGAGAGCTCCTCTTCAGGGAGCACTTGCTCAGTGCCTGCCTCTTCCCCTAGGGCTGGGGGTCACGCCTAGGGGTCACACCTAGTCTCAGGCAGTCTCCTTATGGTGTGCCTTTGTGCTTTAGTCCCAAGAATCCAAAAGGGTGGGGGAGGAGATGAGATGTGAGCTCAGCAACAGATGAAATTTGTTACTTTTTTTTTTTTTTAGAAAAAAGCTAAATATTTGGATTTTTCATCCAGTAACAATTACCCACTCACAACTGCCATCAATTCAGAAGGAAAACTATAGGCCAACCTTCTGAACCGCAAACAAAATGAAAAGATCCCCAGGGGAACCAGCTCTGGGGAGGAGGGGCCTGGGAAGCCAGTGGGACCCAGGTGTGCGTGTGCCCTGTGTTGGACAGAGGGCAGCAGGAATGGAAGAGGCTGCCTAGGCTGTCAGAGTTCTGAATGTCCATTCAGCAGTTTCTGTCTTTGAGAGTATTTTGGCCCGTCACCACACCCGCACTCATTTACCAGTGGGATGTTGCAGGAGCTACTTCTAACCTCTGGGGTGGGGAGGAGTTTGAATGTTTTTAATCCATTGTGACTGTAAGTCCCCTGTAGCAGAATATAGGTTAACAAAAAAAGAAGCATACATATATCGTTAAGTTTTAGGAAACACAGGAGGTTTCATAGGGAAAGAAAGACCCAAAGATGTAGGCAGATTTGTTCATTTTACAGTTTGTGGAAGAGCAGAAAGTCATGGAAAATCTGAACAAATCAAGGAAAAGCCAACAAGGTCTGTTGGCTCAGATTTTTGTCATTATCTTCTGGTTTCCTCAGGATCTGGAGAAGACACCGGGGATGCTCACAAGAATTCCAAGAGGGTTAAGGGGCTGAGGGGAGTGGCCTTCCTGGGTCTGCTGTTCTCTCGCACACCAAACTGCCATGCTTTGGGGCAGCCAGTCCTGAACCCCATCCGAGGCCCACGGCCAGCCCCGTGTTCTCCCAGAGATGGGAGCTGTGGTGTTCAGTCACTTTCCAACTGTGTTCATGCAGCTCCCATTTCTGACAGGAACTGGCTCTGGCTTGCTGCTCCTTCCTGGGCAAGCATACCTTCACTTCCAGCTTCCTCAGGTGTCGGTTGCCTGTGAGTAAGGCCTTGCAGCTACAATGAAAGGTGAATGTGTGCAGTCGGGCAGATGAATGTGTGCACTGGGAAGACGTTGAAAGGCAGCTGATTGTGTCTTTAGTCCTGAGGAAGGAAGAAGTTCTTTGCCATTTTGAAAGGGGTTTAAATCTTACTTCCTCCTGGGCAGGATATAGTCTGGAGCGAGGAGATAAGGTGGCTGGGCTGTCAGCCTGTTACTCCTCAGATGGAGAGCGCTGTGCTTTTCTCATGTCTTCACCCTCCATCTGTCAAGTGTCTTTGAGGAACAAAGAAGGCTGAGCTGTGCTTGCTTCTGCCCTGTCCTGGCTCATTTTTGTCGTTGTGCAACATGTGTGGACATTTTCTTTCTTTTTTTTTTCTAATAATCTTGCTTAGTTTATTAGGGAACAAAGTGTCAAGGGCTACAGGGTGAAAGTGGGTAATACCATTGTATTACCCACTTTGCAATATCATTTTACCCTGTATCTGGGGTCAGGGAAAAAAACAAAGGGAAAAGCCCCACCCAACCTCCACCCATCCCAGATCCCCAACGGGAGGCGCGCTCTGAGGGTCCTGCTCATACAGTTTTGATTGTTCATCAGTTCTGGATTGCTGCCAATATCTCAGTTCCAATCGGAATGAACCCTATTCAGAATCCACTGGCTAACAGTCTCTTCATGGTTGGGGTTCTAAGATCAGCAGTTCAGTTGGAGGGATCTCCAAAGAAACTTCATCTGAGATGATCCCAGGCCTGATTCTTGTGCGAGTTTGCTAGTACAGAGTCCGACACCATCCGTCACACCAATCAGCTTATGCTCATGCTGGTCGTTGGGATTGCTGGGTTCGTTCTGTTTCCAGACCTGTCTTCCTCGTGAACCAACGGGTGTTGTAGTCCAGTTCGATCCTGCCCACTTCATACTTGGTCCTCACGCAAACCGGTTGGAGCTGCAGCCTAGTTGGAGCGACTCCCCATAAGCCCCACCAGTTCTGCCCCCTACCCTGGTTCCCATGGTTGCCAGTACACACCGCAGGCTTGTCAAGTCTGTGTGTGGACATTTTCATGTGGGCCCTGGGTACTGCGTGTGTGGCAGAGTCCTCCCTTGGTACCAGTGGGGAGCTGATTTCTGGACACCTGCGGATACTAGAATCTGAGTATGCTTCTTTTGCTCTTAGACAATGGTGTAGCACTTGCATATAATCTATCCACTACCTTCTGTATATTTTCGGTCATCCCAGGATTGCTCATAAGCCCTAATACAGTGGAGTTAGCTGCTGTGCTATTTTGTGTGTGTGTGTGTGTGTGTGTGTGTGTGTGTGTGTGTGTTTTACCGTATAATAGCGTGAAAGAAAGTGTGTGCCTGCTCGTTGCAGATATATTTTTTCCCCCAGAATATTTTCAGTCTTTGGTTAAATATGTGGATGAGGAGCCTGTGGCTATAGATGGCCCAATTGTATTTCATCTATTCTGGGAAAATGTTGGAGAGTTTTAGAATATATTGTGGTGAAAATGCTCGTATTAGGCAGTTAGGCCCTGAAGTGATTTCACAAAATGTTAGAAATAGAAAAATTCATGAAAACAAAACTGAAAACTAGGTCTGTACTTCCTCAGAACAAATCTGAGCTGTGTGCAGAGCATCAGCTGGAGTCCTTTCCCTGAACCTCCCTGGGTTTACTTACTTGAATACTACAGCAGTAGGCCCAGAAAGCCATCCAGTCTGCCTGGATCTGGGGGCGTCGCCTCAGGATCAGAGCATCCTGTATCACAATGTGCATCCTGGAGATTGGCCTTGTAGTGTTAAAGCACTGTGTGAATGCCTCCATTCTACAGTGGAGTATCTGGTTTCCAGTCTCAGCTCTGCTCTTATTTCCAGCTTCCCGCTGGTGTGTATTCTAGGAGGTAGCCGGTGATGGCTGCTCCCTGTGGGAAGACTTGAGTTGAACTCCCAAATCCTGGCTTGGTCTTGGCCCAGCCACCACTGTTGTGGCATTTGGAGAGTGAACCGATGGATAGGAGATTTTTCTCTCTCTCTCTCTCATCTTTTAATCGATTTTTAAAATAAATACATTAAAAATTTATTTTTAATCAGCTCCACTCAACAACAGATCCATCCTTAGGAAATACATACTTAGCTTTGGGTTTATACTCTGCTTGGGAGGGACCTGTAAATCCACAGAGAGGCTGGAAGCCCTCTCAGCTGAAGGCCCCTGTGGCACTGTGACTCCAACATCTTTAGTTTCCGTGTACCCCGAAGGGCTTGTTGCCTCTATAATTATCAGTGTTCAACTTGCTGTGACATAACTTGGGAGTAATACTGTATCCCCATCCCACTTACCGAATAGTCCCATCCACTGAAAGTTGTTGAAAAGTTTAAACAATGTCACCTGCAAATTACTTAGTGCAAGCATGTATTCTACAAATGCTGGTTGTGATTCCTGTGTGTTTATGTGAGGAATGCCAGTTAACCTGACAGAGGTAGGGCCTTTGGCCTGGAGGTGGATGTGCAGGCTTCTGGAGCGACTTTGACTCTGGCTCTGCCACCTCCTAGCAAATTAATAGTGCACAAGTCTGGTATTTCACTGACTTCTGCAGGCTGATTCTGCCCAGAGAAGTGTCAGGCCATGTTGCTGAGCCTACAAAGACTCTCAGCTTCTTCCTGTTGTAGGTGGCAGAGAGCAATGTTATTCAGAAAGATGTGCAGAAAAACAAGAGTCAGTGTTCCTATGTTCCTCCTCTCCCATATGCTTGCACCACGACTTATGTATGATTATAACTGTCCCTCAGTGCCCCTCAGGGAATCGTTCCGGGACACCTTACGTGTAGTAAAATCTGAGGCTGCTCAAGTGCCTGGTCTAAAGCGTTATAGTAGTTATACAGAACCTGTTCACATCCTCTGGTGCACTTGAGATTACTTCTACATTTCACACTCAATGCAATGTAAATAATTGTGATATTACATTGTTAGTGACTAGTGGCAAAAGTCAAAGCCTAAATGTGTGTTAGTACACATGCTGTTTTTTGTTTTTTTTCTAAATGTTTTCTCTTTGAAAGGAGTTGAATCTGTGAATATGCAACCCACAGATACAGGACCCCGAGGTACTGAGGGATGACTAGAATCGACTTCTCTTCTTTACCTGTGCTGGGCTAACATTGTCAGCTGAAGTAGGAAAAGTTTATGCCTGGTGTATGGTGCTTATGCACAGGACTTCCTAAAAATGAGTTCCAGGTCTGACAAAATGTGGTCCCTCGCTCAAGAACTCATTGGCTACAGACTTCTATGAGCCTGCATGGGCTTTAGTATCAAGGCAGAATGTGGCATGTCCTTTCCTGTGGACTGAGGTGAGGGACCCACTCAAGGATCCAAGCCAAAGATCACCAGGCAAGCCTGTGGCTTGTGGCGTGGACACAAGGGATACCTGAGGGGTTGGTGCCTGTTATTCCACTAAGCTGTCATGTTAACAGATGGGTAGGTACTGTTGTTGCAGGAGCCTTGAAGGAAACATTTCTGTGCTTCTTCGGAGTGAGAGTGACCTCACATACAGAGCTGTGGATCAAGTTTAGCAGAGGATTGAATCAATATGTCCCAGCTAAGGTCATCATCTGCCTTTCCCAAGAGTGATGATGGATGGTAGTGAGGCAAAAATATTGTGATGAAATGGTAGCAGTCACACATAAGAGCACAAGGTGTTCTCTTTTTTCTTCATTTTTAGATGTAATTTTCTTAGGGAAAGACATGTTAGCCCTTTACTTTCCTTAGATAAAAAAAATGTGCCTTTGTTTCAAGTGTCCAGGAATTGTATGTCAGAAGATGAATAAGATAACAGAAGCAAATAAAGTAGAAAGACAAGCAAGGTCAGCACATCTGTCCCTTTTTGGTTTCTGAGTTTCCTTATCCTGGTTCTTGACTTAACAGCCGAGAGAGCTTCAGAAGAAAGACTATATGCTGGTTATTTGAAGATTTGCATTTAAATGGATATATACATTGAGTTTTCATTGTATCTTTCAAGGATCTTGAAGGATGAGAAGGAAATTTAACAGCAAGAATACTAACTTCTACATGACTGAGAATAGAGTGCAGGGGTCATCTACTGTGTTTTCATGTATTTATACAAAAAATCAATAATGCTGGGTTACAGATAAGGTGAATACACATTTATTGGTGTCTCTTGATGGGCACTGTGCCAGACATGGCAGTGTCTGAATTCACGGCAGGCATGAATTCATTTAGTTCTCACAGTAGTCTAATGAAATGTGTCTTATTGGCCATGTTGGTTGTGTGGTTTTCTCATAAGGAGGTTCTTTGGGTTTGTCAAAGGGAAATCACTGGTAAGTGGATCTGAGGGTGTTTATACACATGCTGTTTAACTTATTGATGTGTGGCATGGATGCTGCTGATGTGTCTCATCTCATAGAGGCCTTTTTCTGACTGTTATTTCACTCGATACTTTCCTGATGCAGTCAGTCCAATGATGAACCTGAACATTCCATCCATTTTCTGTCAAGCCTTTGATAACCAAATCTTCTCATTTTGATTGTATTTTCCACATGCTACTATTTAAAGGGGAGGCATTTTTTGTTATAGATTAATTTTCATTTTACTTGAATGGTAGTTGAGCTCTTATTGGCTGACTCATTCTCCAAAACCTCACAATGACTGGAAATGACTTGGGTTGACACTGAAAGTCAGTGACTCCTGGATTCCACATGAGCCATCACCTGCTGCCAAACAAGATTTGCATTATCAGGAGACTGGAGTCAGGAGCCAGAGTTGGCCCTTGAACCCAGATTTGGTGATGTGGGATGTAGGTATGTCTCAATTGCATCTTAACCACTAGACTTAACTGCCTGTCCTTCGTATTTCTGTAAGAGTCATTTTTAAAAATTTTTTGGAAATTTCACATTGTAGAATGTTAAAGACTTTCATACGTTCTCTGCTGTTTGATCTTCATTTGAATCCTCTTGGGTTACCTTTCAGATCCACTGTGCTTAGAAATCAAAGGTGCTCAAATAACTTAATGTAGGGTGGATGGTAGCAAAAGAAGGCCATACGTGAACCCAGGTTGATGTGAATGAAAAACTGTAGCTGATGGACACTTTGCAATGAAACCATGGAAATCTCATGATTCTCATCAGGGAGAACAGTGAGAAAGTGTAGCTGAGATGGCTCCATGAGATGCACAAAAGAATAGAGATTAATGAAAGGAAGAAATAAGTGACAGAAAAAAGGTTGACATTGCCTACAAAAGAATTAGAGTATGCTTGCAATTTTCCTTCCCATAGATAAAAAATAAGTATGCAGAGTGATAATGCAGTTATTTTGGTTATTTTGATTCATTGTGTCATTGCAAATATTTTATTTGCAAGTCCCCATCACCTTATTCAAATCTGAATATTTTCTTATCAGTTGTATATGGAAAATTGGTGTAAAGAGGTAACAGAAGTGTTTGCTTTCCATTGACAAAACAAACAAGCTGTTGAGAGGGTGGAGAGAAGACATAATTTCTTCTAGACTCTCACCAAGCATCGAGTTTTCATCTTTAAATATGTAAACCTCCAAGTATTGAAAACAGTACAGTATCCAAGTTTAGCTTTTTAACACCCTAGGGGGTTTGAGTTTTTCTCAAGGATCTCATAAAGTTCTGAAAATAAACTTGGTTGTAATTTACTTAAATATGGGATGGTGCTATGAAATTAAGTCAACAATAGAGTGCTACAATTCCAGAATTACTGGAAATGATTAGGGAAATGCAAGTAGTGGGTGGCAGAAAGAGAGAGGCAGGATGAACAAGTCTAGAAACTGTGTGTTCACTTGCTCTGCCTAATACTGAAAAAAGCCAACCCCAGCAATGCTTGAAATAATTACCATAGTAGGTAACAATGGGAATTCAAATGTGATTAAAATACCAGGTCTGAAACTCAACATGCCATGATATCCAACCAGGACTGTAGACTTTGTCCTTCAAACATTCATGTACTGGGAATGAGTATAAATTCACATGGGTCCCAAGTTCAAGGCACTGGGAGTTTGTTTTTGCATCGGGAGTTTGTTTTTGTATTTGGGAATGTCCCCTTACCTATTCTTCTCATGCTGTGGGTCCTCATCAAAGGTGCCTCCTACTTTGCACTTACTTTAGAAGCTCTTAGGCTCCACTTCTCACAATGTGGCACAAGCAGGTGGAGCTTAGGCTTCTGTGCAACCTGATCCTTGTTTCCTCTGAACTCTCCCTGCCCCAGGTTAAGCCTCATCAGTCTCTGGTTTGGAAGGAACCCCAGTGGTCTCCTCATAGATATCCTGATGGGCCTTCTTTCCCCTTGCCTTTTTTCCCCCTGAGATCACTGTAAGGACGTTTGTGTGACCTTGCCACTTGGCTTCCAACCCTGTGTTGGCTCCCAAGCGCAGAGGATGAGGAACAGATTCTTATGGGAAGTAGATCAGTATTTCTGGATGTGTGAGGACTGGAGCATCGAACAACCAGGGAAGAAAACAGCAGTGTCAGCCGTGAGACAAAACTTGACAGCATGCAAGGAGAAGGATGCGGTTTATTTCTCTGATACTTGCTGCTCACAATGCATGATCTAGAGCCAATCGGAGGAAACATCAGAAAAACCTAACTTGAGGGACATTATATAAAATACCCCACCTGTAATCTTAAAAAAACGTCAAGGTTAGAAAAATCAAGGGGAAACTGAGGGATGTGTTATGGAATGAGGAAGACAAAAGGAAACAACTGCTAGCTCCATGTGGATTCTGAACTATTTCCTTTCACGGCAACATATGTTACCAGGACACTTGATGAGATTTGGACAAGTAGGACATGTCTTAAATTTCTTGATTTTGGTAGCAGTGTGTGGTAGTGTAGCAATGTCATTGTTTCTAATGAAAGTATCCTGAAGATTAACTTCATTGGGGCATTGAGCTGGTTGTTTAATTTAGAGTGGTTCAGGAAGAAAAAATGTTGTTTAAGATTGCTTCAGAATAAAATTTTTTTAAAAGAAAAATATCACTGAACACATATTTTTTTAACAGCTTGGTCACTAATTACTTGTAATGAATTCTGTCTTAACTAGAATAGGTTTTTGCTTTTTTTAAAAGATTTATTCATTTATTATTGAAAAGTCAGATATACAGAGAGGAGGAGAGACAGAGGAAGATCTTCCATGCGTTGACTCACTCCCCAAGTGGCTGCAGTGGTCAGAGCTGCGCCAATCCAAAGCCAGGAACCAGGACCTTCTTCTGGATCTCCCACGCGGGTGCAGAGTCCCAAGGCTTTGGGCCGTCCTCAGCTGCTTTGCCAGGCCACAAGCAGGGAGCTGGATGGGAAGTAGGGCTGCTGGGATTAGAACCAGTGCTCATATAGGGTCCTGGGCATGCAAGGTGAGGACTTTTAGCCGCTAGGCTGCTACGCTAGGCCCACATTTGGGGTTTTGCCCAGAGTTGAGTTACCCAGATAGACTCTTTTTTCCTCTGCTGATGGAATATACACAAATAGAGTCTTAGTAGATGTTGTGATAAGTTGGGTCATGGCCAAAAGGAAACCCTCATCCTTTCCCAGCAGGTGTTCTTACAGTTGTTCCAGGACAGCACAGCTCTGTCCCAGAGGCAATTAGTGGGCAATTAGGGACTAGGAATGTACTCACCAGTTTGGTGGTTTACTCTGAGAAATGTAATGGAGACCGCTGGCACCCTCTCAGTAGCACATTTCTTCCCTGCAGCTAGAGTTCAAGGGAAACTGAGTCATCATCCGTGGAGTTCTTGATGAACATAAAGTCACAGTGAGAACTGGCCAGGATGGTCAGGAAGTCCTGAGACTGATTAGTCCTTCATGTTGCCCTGAGTGCTTGCGCTTGGCCGTGGGATGTGGAGATGGGAGGGCTCCACTCCGCGATAGAGCTGTCGTGTCCTGGCAGCCCTCTGTGTTTATTAACTTTTTGAGTTGGCCCCGTCTTTATTTCTCAATATGTGCTCTTTAGAGAGACTAACAGCCTCTACTAGATTCTTGCCAGCTTCTGCTGTCGGAAGAGCCACGTGGACTTGTGAACATCTTGGCAGCTCTGTGGCTCTGCCGCGTTCTGGGTCGAGTCTTCGTGTTCACTGCTAGAGACATTCAGTCCAGGATCTTTAGAGACCTTCTTGCTCCTCTTATAGAACCCAAGAGACTACTGACTGCCTGGCGACTTCTGGGAGAAGCAGGGTGAGTGCTGGAGTAGTGGCTTCCTGCTTTCTGTTTATTTATTTATTTATTTTCCAATTTATTTATTTGAAAGGCAGAGTTACAGAAGGCAGAGAGAGAGGAAAAGAGAGGGAAATCAGTCTGCCATCCGCTGACCTGCTGATTGATTCCCCAAATGGCTGCATTAGTCAGAAGCAGGCCAGGCCCAAACCAGGAGTCTGGGACCTGCATCTGGGTCTCCCACATGGGTACAAGGACCCAACACGGGGGCCGTCATCTGCTCCCTTCTTAGCTGAAAATGGAACAGCCAAGACTTGAATCCACATTCATCTAGGTGGTAGCTTCATATGCCACAATACTGGCTCCCTGTTTGTTTATTGTTTTAGTGTCTGGAGACATGTAAAAGGAAGGAAAGATTATTAAAAAGCTGACTACTTGGAACATGTTATTATTGCTGGAGTTCTTTCACTTCTTTGGCTTACAGACCCTTTCAGAAATGGGATTCTTTCTGTTAGAAGCACGTGCCTCTCTTCAGTGCAGCCCAGGCCCTGGGTGCACAGAGTCCACACAGGAAGGCAACACTTTCTGAAACTGAGCATGCTTTTGGCGGCAGGTGTCTCCCATACACTCCTTCTCCTGTCTTGGATTTGTTGTCATTTCTTGCTTAGGTGGCTGTAACTTCCTTTAGGACCCCTGGCTACTTTAGCCCTGGAAATTGTGATTCCAAATGGCTCCTCATATTAAAAAAACATTTGCTTCCTGGTGGGTGTTACATGGGGGTCTTGGGTTAACAACCTATTTTCTTCCCCTCCTAAACAGCTTCAACAGCCAGCACTGAGTCAGGCTGGAGCCATGGGCTGAGAAATGCATTTGGGTCCCCCATGTGGGTAACGGGGACCCAGTTACTACCTGCTGCCTCCCAGAATGCATGTGAGTAGGAAGTTTGAATTGAGAGTGGGGTTAGTACGTAAGCCCAAGCATTGCTATACGGCACATGAGACTCTCAAATGCCATCTGTAAACTCACAAGTGGCGGGCCCGGCGGTGTGGCCTAGCGGCTGAGGTCCTTGCCTTGAACGGCCTGGGATCCCATATGGGCGCCGGTTCTGGTCCCGGCAGCTCCGCTTCCCATCCAGCTCCCTGCTTGTGGCCTGGGAAAGCATTTGAGGACGGCCCAAAACCTTGGGAGCCTGCACCCATGTGGGAGACCTGGAAGAGGTTCCTGGATCCTGGCATCGGATCGGCACACATCGGCCCGTTGCGGCTCACTTGGGGAGTGAATCATCGGATGGAGGATCTTCCTCTCTGTCTCTCCTCCTCTCTGTATATCTGACTTTATAATAAAAATAAATAAAAAAAAAAAAAAACAAAACCAAAAAAACAAAACCTCACAAGTGGCTACTTCTGTAGCTTGCTTTCAAAGAGGGGCCTGGAGTTAAAAAGTTCTGAGACTGCTTCGGCAGCCAGTTGGCCAAAGCTAATGGATAGAAACTAGCCAGCAGGATCTGGGTCCTTTAGTGGGTTAAGAAGCCTTGGGAGCTAGGCCCGACTTGGCCCGGAGCAGCAGCCTAGCAGCTAAAGTCTTCACCTTGTACTTGCCAAGGTCCCATTTGGGCACCAGTTCTAGTCCTGGCAGCCCTATTTCTCATCCAGCTCCCTGCTTGTGGCCTGGGAAAGCAATCAAGGATGGCCCAAAGCCTTGGGACCCTGCATCTGTGTGGGAGACCCAGAAGAAGCTCCTGGCTCCTGGTTCCTGGCTTCGGATTGCCTCAGCTCTGGCCATTGCAGCTGCTTGGGGAGTGAATCAATGGGTGGAAGTTTTTCCTCTCTCTGTATATCTGACTTTCCAATAAAAATAAAAATAAAAAATAAATCTTAAAAGAAAAAGAAGCCTTGGGAGCTATCTGCCTTAAACCCTGTGGGTATTCTTAAAATAGTCTTGGAAAGGAAGTACGTTTACAGACTGGTTGACACCGATCTAAGTTTTCTGGTCGTCAGTTTAGTATAAGTTTATATTTTATTTTTTCCTTGCGTGTATCAAGACTTTTATACAAATGTTTTAAGCCTTTTGTACAAATGCAGTTATCAGTAACCACCCGTGGTGCAGAGCATGCCTCACTTTATGATTCAATACTGTGGACATTGAACTGATGGGGAGGTCCACTTTCTTTCACTGTGTGCTCAGCTGGAGGCCCAGAGAGAGTGTCTACGGGGTCAGGTTGTGGCTGTTCTGGCTTGGCCTCCTTATGTCAACATGGGTGCCCTCGCTGGTGGTAGTCCCCCTTCCTGAGGAGTGCACTGACCTCAGCACCTAGTGGGCAGAATCAGCAGCTTGGGAGGAGGGTGCTGTGTGCCTAAGAGGTTCAAAGAACAGAAGCAAGGTTCACATTTGCAAAACAAGACCTTTAAGAAGAGATTGATTTTATTTATTTGAACAGCAGAGTTGAAGAGAGGAGGGTGAGAGAGGAAAAGGGAGAAAAGGCAGAGGGAGAGCCTGATTGCTACTGATTCACTGCCAACATGGCCCCAGTGGCTGAGGCTGGGTCAGCCTGAAGCCAGGAGCCAGGAGCCAGGCGCTTCATCCGGGTCTCCCACATGGGTGCAGAGGCCCTAGACCTTGGGCTGGGCATCTTCTGCTACTTTCCCAGGCATACGTTAGTAGGGAGCTGCATTGAAAGTAGAGCAGCCAGGATTTCAAGCAGCACCTGTATAGGATGCCGGTGCAGCAGGTAGCAGCTTAACTCACTAAGCTGCAAGGTCAGACCCAATAAATCCCTGAAGAAGGAATTCTGTATCAGTCTGCATCTATTGAGTCTTTTCCTGGATCAGAGGGACTTAATGGGTGCTAAACTCTGTGGAGTAGCGAAAGGATTAGAAATAGAATCATTGAGTGCTCTGCCCCACCCCAGAACTCTGCCAAGAAGACCAACCTATGCTTAGGTGTAGTCCCTTGGTCTCTGAGCCCAAAAGGCGCCTTTTCTCTTTGTAACTTTAAGCAAAGTAAAATAGAACCTAAAACATGTGCTATACCAAGCAGGTACAGCCAGAAGTTTGCTCAGGGGCTTCTAACTTCCACTTTCATCCTGTCCCTATGCCATTGTGCTTCTGTAAGTTGAGGTGGTGGAAGAGGTGTTATTATAAGGAAGATGCTCCTTGGGGCACCTCACTAAGCTGTGCCTTCATCACGTTTCCTGTTTGATGGAAAGAGTTCTGCCCTTCTTGGTTCTACCAGGCGCTCCCCCTGCTGAGGGTGCGTGGGCTTGATGTGAAACTGATCGCTCTCCCTGCAAGTGGTGCGGGGTTGACAGCTGTGTAAGGAAACACTCCATTGTAATGGGCTTCCGTCCCAGCTCAGTCAAGGCACTGACTCTTTGCTCCCAGTGACAGCTGCAAGGTATGGATTCATGAGGAGGACACCAGCTCTGAATTCCAATGACCATACTGACTTGAGCAGAAAGTCTGCATTTTCATACCAGTGGTACATTTGTACAACTCGCCGCTGTGATAGCCGGTACCCAGCCATCCCCTATTACTAATGTTTCTAACAAAGTGATTTGCAGAATGAGGGCACAGGTGACAGATACCGCTTCACTCCTTGCAAGATGAAAGTGCAGGGAAACCTGCTCTGAATTTCAAGAGGTGAGAAAGGCAGGTGAAATAGGGAGGATTATGAGATTTTGGAAGCTGAGTGACACCCGTGAGACTGTGGGGTGCGTGTATTTCGGTTTACAGTGATTAATTGTGGTTTCTGAGAGCAGTGCTCGGTAATGAGGGTAGGGCGTGCTGCAGTTACTAACGGGTCCTGGGACGTCCCTGCTGCATGCCTTATGCATACACCCCTTGGGTGGTCGCAGAGGGATCCTGGTCTGATGAGCTCTAGTCCCCATCTTTGCTGTTGAGGGATAGTCAAATTTCCTGTTCTATTAACCAGGTGTCAGGATCTGGAGACAAGTGTGTCCTGGTCTTGAGCCTGAGCTGTCGTTGGGGTTTGTCTTCCAGTGTGACTTCGACTTGTAAACCTGAGGTATTCCAGCAGTGGATTAAAATGTACAGACAGCAAGTTGCCATTGCTTTGGTTTAGTTTGAGGAAATACACGTGGCCGACCACATCTTTGTGGGCACAATGGAAGGATGGGGGTTCGCAGGGAGGGAAATCTGGATGTTTCAAAATAGGCTTTTAAAAACAGAGCCGGGATCACTTCGTGTCTTAAGAAAAAAATCCTCGTTTTGAACTTTGAAAGTCTTTTTCTCTGTCAAAAAAAAGAGATTTTCTGTGGCTGTTTTTGCTTAATGTGAGGCTAGCTTTATTTTGGCCTCTTTGAAACCCAGTGTGAGGGCTAGCATTTGGCTTTGTGGAGAAGTAAAAAGGAAACAAAAAGAAAAAGAAAAAAAGGAATTGCTGGGTTCTGGTTGTGCTACATTAAAGTGACAAAGGACAGATAACAGGGCATCATGCGCTCACCAATTAGCCCTCTCTAATTTGCTGCTTGGGAAAGTGGTGCTTTGGGGTTGGATTGTCATATCTTTCCCTAAATTAAGGTTTAAAAAAGAAGGTCTAGTTTGCGCAAAGAGAGAAAATCTGAAAAAAGCAAGGCTTTCAGGATTGGATTGGCCTCTGGCTGCCCGCACTCAGCGGGTTGTTTGTGGGAGTCCTGCTTTAACAACATGTACGTGACGGGCGTGGCCTTATTTTTAGAAGCAATGCTTCTGCAATGTTGTTTTGTGAGTTGCTAAAGGGTATCCATTTCCAGAGATGGCATGGACCTGCAGAACACATTCTGTGTTGCACAGGTGGCAGCAGAGTTTTGTGTGGTCTCTCTACGTGTCATTGTGGAGGGAGGACCTGCTTCATGGGTGAGGGCATGAGGAAGGTCAGGGTTGCCTTCCCATCCTTTTGTTTAGTTCGAGGCAACAGCTAGGAAAATCAAATGGTTCTTCAGGAAAACTCATGCCATATTCTACAATAGTCCCATATTTCTTTCCCTCCTACCTCAACTTTCCAGAGCGCCAAAATGTCATTCTGCAACATACGATAGTACCTGAATTATAATAGTACCAAGAAACAATCTTCATAATTTGAGTATGGGAAGTCAAGATCATTGGTTATAACGTTGTAGTAACTTGCAGTTGTTTAGACCTTGATGGGATCTCTGGACATTTGCTCAAGGACAGACCCACTGCTGTTGGCTCCCAAGGCAACTGGTACTGCTATCCACAGATGAGGCTTTAACTCATCAGTCCTCATGATTGGGGCTCATGTTGTACTTTGAGTGTTAAGACCAACATCTTCTAAACTGTGCTACATGCACTGTTAATAGATGTGATACTTAAAAGATTCTGTGGGTGTATACATTTAAACGAGGATAGCATATACCAAGCTGGACAGATTAAAGAAGAACATTTCTAGGTCTTTACTATGCAAAACTGCATTATGACCTTCCAGGACATCATGTCCCCATGGGGCTATGCCACTGCAGATGGTATTTAGATGCCGGCACAGATGCAGCTTAGATGATGTCATCCTGGAGTAGGATGGGTCTCTAATCTAGTAAGACTGCTGTACTTATGCAAAGGGGAAATGTGAATAGAACCCCTATGGAAGGATCCCATGTGAAGACTGGAGTTAGGCTGTCACAGCACTGTGTTTTAAATAGGGTTTGTGTGCCCCTGGACCCATCAGGAGTTTAATCCCCCAAATCCTGTGTTAATGGAATTAAGAGGGTAAAGATATAATCTGATTGGGTTGTTTATGGTGGCGTTCCCATGACTGAATCCAGAAGAGTCATGCAGACACGAGCATTGGAAGACAAGTCTGACTCCATATTTTGCCATGTGTCACACTGTGCTGCCTTGAGACACTGCCAACAAGAAGGCCATCACCACTTGAAGCCTCGAGACCTTGCACCTCCACAGCCGTAAACACAGATCAACCTCTTTTCTTGATCAAGGCTTCCTCAGATATTTCATTATAGCAGATGTTCTCTTTGGAGATATCCTCATTAAACTGCTATGGAACATGTTGACCGCCTGGTCAGGTGGTTGTGAGGATTCCAGAAGAAGCTCTGTCTAAAGATGTTGCAAGCCTAGGACCAGAGAAGTAAGGACTCCAGAACACTTTGGAGTCCTGAGCCCTACCTGTCTGATCCTCCCCTCCCTTTCCTTGGGACATATCCCTAGGCAAGAACAATCTGCCTCTGCCACTTTGTGTCCGGTTCCCAAGCCTAATGTTACTTTCTCTTTCCTTATTCCTCTTCTTCTTCCCTCCCCAACTAACTGCTCATAAAGATTATAGCATTCCGGGCCTGGCGGCGTGGCCTAGTGGCTAAAGTCCTCACCTTGAACATACCGGGATCCCATATGGGAGCCGGTTCTAATCCCGGCAGCTCCACTTCCCATCCAGCTCCCTGCTTGTGGCCTGGGAAAGCATTTGAGGACGGCCCAAAGCCTTGGGACCTTGCACCTGCGTGGGAGACCTGGAAGAGGTTCCTGGCTCCTGGCATCGGATCGGTGCAGCACCGGCTGTTGCGCTCACTTGGGGAGTGAATCATCGGAGGAAGATCTTCCTCTCTTTCTCTCCTCCTCTGTATATCTGACTTTGTAATAAAAATAAATAAATCTTTAAAAAAATTTTTTTAAAAAAGATTATAGCATTCCATAAGTTTCTAGCTTAATTGGTTTGTGTTGCTTGCTAAAACAAAACATCACAGACTGAGTAATTTTTAAGGAAAATAAATGTACTCTTCATCATCCTAGTATTTGGGAATTTCAAAATCAAGGTCCTGGTGTCTGGTGAAGGCTTTCTTGCTGTGTTATCCGATGGCGGAGGGCAGAAAGGGAAGGGGGCATGATACGGAGAGAGGGAGAGAGAAGAGCGGGCAAAGAGCTAAGTCATTTTTACAACTAACCCACTGTTGCCATAATAAACCCATTCCCAAGATAACATTGACCCATCATGAAAGCTCAGTCCTCATGACCCAATCACTTTTGAGGTCCCACCTGCCAACACTGTTGCCTTGGCAATTAAAGTGTCCAAGAAGGGAACTTCAGGGAACACATTCAAACCAAAGCAGGCTGCAAGGCCAAGGAAAGCCACATTCATGATACGTATACCCATCTTCACCATAAAACCCACTGGTGAAGAAAGCCTATTTCTTCTTTCTGGGTGCAGGCTCCAGGGCTCAGCACCAGGTCACTGGGGCTTACTCCTCACTAAGCTGTAGACACTGGCTTTGTATGTGAAGTCATTCCAGGTGAAGATCAAGTGCCTGCCCAGAGCATCTGAATGACTTGCCAGGAGCCCTGAGAGTGAAGAGAGGCTTAGATCTAAATTAGCATCTAGCCCACCCCCCTTGTGTGACGTTTCTGGATCCTGAAGTGATGTCAGCTGCAGGGCACTTGTACTACGAATCAATATACGCAAGGTGCTGGGCCTGGCATTGCTGTATCTGAAGTTCCTCAGGAGGTCTGCTGCCAGGACCTGGGTGCCTCCGGTCCATGTTGTGTGTGTGCGTGTATGTTTTGCCATGCGGAAAACTAACTACTCCTTCAGTTACCTGCTCAGTGAGTGCATATGAGATCTCGAAGTGCCTGGCTCTCTTCTTCTGGACACAGGAATCCAGTGGAGAGCCATATGTTCAAGCTTACAGGAAGCTTCTTTTGGAGTGGGCTATCCGAACAAGAAGTTAGTAAATGAAGGCCTGAAATTGTTTCAGGGGCCAGATGGAGGGAGATGCAAAGGGGTCAAAGTCCGGACCAGAAGGAATTTGAACATTTCTCTTAGTGCTATGGGATGCTTCTGAATGTTTGGAGCAGGGCTGTGGTATGGTCTGACATATGTGGCACTGTGGACAATCAGCTGATGTGGGCCAAGTGGAGACAGAAGGTCCACTGGAGGCAGGCACTGTCTATGGAGCAGCTGGAGGAAGTGTGTGCCTTTGCTGCAAATCATCATTAAATCAAAGCTTCCAGAGAATTCCTAGGCAGTGCTTACTTTGCTTCGCACTTAAAATCAGATCAGCCATATGTACATTTTGCTGTTTGTCAAATAATTGTTTTCAAATATGACATTTGCAGTCTTATTTGAGTGTGTTCGCAAGTTCAAAAAAACTTGTATGCATTTTTACTCATGTCTTTGTGTACAATACTTGCTGGTTTTATTACAGATTAGAGTAGAAGAAGCAATTTGTCTGGGTCAAGTTCTTAAGGCAGCTGCTTGAATAGATACAGAACTTAGTGCTTTTCTGACAAAAAATTTTCAATTTTTCTCTAATTATATTGCTCAGTCTTATTTATAAATGTAGTGTCTTGCCTAATGACTTGTACTTTTTATTCACATTTGCATCAGTTGTTAATCTTGTCTAAGTCCATATGATTAAGTGTGCATATAAACATCTTAATCATGCATCCGTTTTCCATTTGTGTTAGTAAGATGGATAATAATCTATACTACCAAAGTAGGTATTACCAAAACAGTATTCAAAATATTGCCTAGGCAACATATTGCATACTGAAAGTAAAATGCAGAAGAAACCATCAAAATCCATGTATTCCAAGGTTTATATAAAATTTAACATTCTTGAAATATATATGTGACACAGAGGGTAAGTTGGATAAGCCACTGCTTAAGAACCCAATATCAAATATTGGAATGCTGGGTTGAGACCCATATACTCTGCTTCAGATCCAGCTTTCTGCTTAAGCACTGGAAATGAATGATGACCCAAGATGATCTAACTGGAGTTGGAAGTCTAGGCCCCTGGCTTCGTCCTGGTCCAACCCTAGCTGGGTGGCCCTTTGGGGAATGTCTCTGTCTTCTGTCACTCCCTTTCTGTCACTATGCCTTTCAAATAAGTAAGTATTAAAAAAAAAACCCACCTCACATTGCTTTAAATATTGCCTGTGATGACACTCTTCCTTTTTTCTTTTTTTAAAATTTATTTATTTTACTTAGAAAGCCAGAGCTACAAAGACTGAAGGTGAGACACACTGATCTTCCACCCGCTGATTCACTCCCAAGTGGCTGCAGTGGCCAGAGTTGGGTCGGTCCAAAGCTGGGAACCTGGAGTTTTCAGGGTCTCCCCTGTGGGTGCAGGGGACCAAGGGCTTGGGCCATTTTGTGCTGCTTCCCCAGGTCGTAAGCTGGGATCTGGATGGGGAAGAGGAGCAGGTGGGGCAATGATATGTGCTGCTGCTGGCAACAGAAGATTAGCCTTTTATACCATCATGCTGGCCCACACTCTTACTGTAGGATGTATTTTCCATAAAGTGCATAGCAAAAATGATACTTCTGCCAAAAATGCATAACCTGAATCTCAATGCCAGGAATCCTAAGATAAACTCAAAGAAGGACATTTACAAACTAACTTCTGTAGATATTTCACATACTCTTCTGTTGTGGGCTGAGGAGTTAATTTACATTCCTTAGCTGAGCACTCAGGACAATAGAACACCAATGAGTCTGCAGAGGCCAGGTGCTAGTGCCGTAGGCAGGATTCCTGAGTGAAGTCAGATAATGCTTGCAGGGCTGGACAGAAGAAAGCAGAGTTTGGTTCCAGTGGTGAAGCCTCTGTTTATTGGGTCACTCTGACAGCATGCTGGAATGGCAATTGTGATTCTGCTGTTATCCTACAGCTGACCTGAATCCTGCCTGTGTTTATGGGGACTGACGGAGAGGCCTATGTTGGCCTGATAAGAATAAAAGAGACTTTGGCATAACGGCGACCATCATAGCCAGTACATTAACAGCCGCCACCACCAGCTACCGTGGGGACAGTGAACAAGGTCGCAGAACAGACTGCCAGAGTTATGGAACAACAGGACTTTACTGATGAACATGAGCGGGTGGGCATGCTTATGCTGTGACTGCGGGTTGATTTGTTGGAAAAGAAATAGCAGATGCTGTTAGATTTGGTCTAGGCCTCCTGTACCCCATCGTATGCCTTTCTGTTGTATTGTATGCATTTCTGGTGTATCTTCTGTACAAGTGCAAAATATTTTCCCAAGCCTGGGAACTGCTGTCTGCTCATTGCTACTGAGCTAAGTTACTCCTAAGATCATGGCCTCTTGTCTCCCATTGTGCCTTTTATGTATGTTTCACCTGTGAAGTGCTTTGTTTTCCCAAGCCCGGGAACTGCTGTTTGCTCATTGCTACTGAGCTGATATTCACTCCTAGCCATGGAACAGGGTTGCCAGCCCCCCCAAGTATGGTTTGAGCAGCTGCAGCAGACAATGCATTGAATGGCAGCCAGTGACGGGTAAGATGGACCGGGAATGGACCCACCTAAGACAGGGGCTCCGTCATGCCACGGAGATTCCCGATGACGGGTAAGGCTGATAACCTGAGAGTCCACAACCTAAGACAGGCGCATTCAAGTCTGCTTTAATACAGAAGGGGGAATCTGTTGTGGGCTGAGGAGTTGATTTACATTCATTTAGCTGAGCACTCAGGAATCGCACCTGGCCTTTGCAGACTCATTGGTGTTCTATTGTCCTGTTAATGGGCTTGGGAGTAAGAGGATATAATATGGTAATAAAGAGGCTTAGGAGCAGACGGCTCCCAGCACTTCTAACACTATCATGGTTTCCTTTGTGGGACATTTGCCGTGCCTACTATGCTGGCTCAGCTAGCCGCAACACTCTTCAAAAATGTTTAGGTTGGGCCTAGCATGGTAGCCTAGTGGCTAAAGTCTTTGCCTTATATGCACTGGCATCCTGTTGTTCCAGCTGCTACATTTACCTTCCAGCTGCCTGCTTGTGGCCTGGGAAAGCTGTCAAGGACAGCGCAGAGCCTTGGAGCCTGCATACACTTGGGAGACCTGGAAGAAGCTCTTGGCTCATGGTTTTGGATCAGCTTGGTTCCGACTTGTGGCTACTTGGGGAGTGAAGCAGCAGACGGTTCTGTTTCTCCTTCTCTCTGTAACTCTGCTTTTCCAATAAAAACAAATAAATCTCGTGCCTCTGTGTGTGTGTGTGTGTGTGTGTGATGAAAAGTAAAGAAAGTATAAATAGCTATCACAGTCTAAAGATCAGCATAACAGAACAACTCCAGATCCCGAACAAGCAGAGGTGAGCTTCTGAACCAGGCTGATAACATATCCACTTTCCATTAGTGTAAGAGCTTTATTGGGACTATCAGCAGACTTGGTAGAAAGCTGTTTGTTTTCTTTGACAAACCCAGCTTCTTTGCTCTCTGCCATTTAGAAAGGCAGATCATCCAAGATATGCTTATTAATACATGTGGTGTGAACCCAGGGGAGAGACACTCACTGTGGAGTACATCCAAGGGGTTCTTATCCAGCTAGCATTTTAACCAAGAATAGTACAGGTGGAGAGCCAGGATGAGCCCCACTTTTGGCTTCCAAAAAAGTGGAGGCAGGGGCCCGGCGGCGTGGCCTAGCGGCTAAAGTCCTTGCCTTGAACGCACCGGGATCCCATATGGGCGCCAGTTCTAATCCCGGCAGCTCCACTTCCCATCCAGCTCCCTGCTTGTGGCCTGGGAAAGCAGTCGAGGACGGACCAAAGCTTTGGGACCCTGCACCCATGTGGGAGACCTGGAAGAATCCCGGCATCGGATTGGCGCGGACCGGCCGTTGTGGCTCACTTGGGGAGTGAAACATCGAATGGAAGATCTTCCTCTCTGTCTCTTCTCCTCTCTGTATATCCGGCTTTCTAATAACAATAAAATCTTAAAAAAAAAGTAAGTGGAGGCAGACTGGAAAGGTAAACATACGGCATATATTAATGGAAGAGAAGAGTTTCAGTGGAGGTCTGGCTTGGTGCTGTCTTATCTCAGGTTAAGTAGTAGAAAGGCCAAGACCTTGTATTGTGCCTGTGTTTTAAAATAATGCCTCAAGCTCAAAATAATCTTTTTTGCTGTACTGACATTTTGGTATAGTGTATTCTAAAGCCCCTTTCTGATTCCATTAAAAAAATGCAGGAAAAGAGAGAAAGATACTGTGATAAAATGTTGGTACTTGGAAAACCTGGATGCAGGGTGTATTTCACATTTACCTTAGGACCTTTATATAAGCCTGGAATTATTGCAAATGATCAGTTCGCAAGGAGAGAACGTTTCATTTTCTCCCAAATTTCAGAACTCCTTCTCAACTAGTGGTTTCTAAATAGTAGGAAGAAAACTTTTCTTTTTTAAAGCAAAGATTGCCTTAAATTTATATTGAGTAGCTAAAAATATTTCAAAGATTATCCTCCCTCAATAGAGCAGTATGAGTCTTGAAGTGCCAGAAAAATCTGTTAGAATAAATGGGAGCAGGAGGAAGTATTTTTCTAATGCATAGATTGCCGAATTCTTAGAGAAAGCTAATGTGTAATTTAAAGCATTTTATTCCTACTGTTCATAAACTTCAGAGAGGTTTCACCTCATGGTATTGAGTGTGTTTTTAAAAGAAAAAAAGAAAACTTCCTGCAAAGTGAGAAATTTATTATAGAGGGGGATTTCCTGGTATCTGAATGTGATCAAGCACAGGAAATTTGTCAAGTTTCTATCCAACCCCATGAATGAGGTTGAGGCAGGCGTGTTGGGCGTTTTAGGTTTTAAACAATAATTTACCTGGTCATTGGTTTGTGGATGAGTCAAGCTTTGAAGGTTAAAAAATTTATTTTCTCAGAAATGTGCATCTCTGTTCATCTTAGGGCCTGTACCCATCTGGAATCCAACCATTGTTACTATAAATGATTCAGGACTACCTTGTGAATTGTCATGTTGGGGTGGTCTTTCTGGTGCTGCTTTGACAGAGTAGAACAGACTGGGCAATTGCTCATAGGCAGAGTTGATGTGTTTCATGGTTGGGGGGCTGAGAAATTGAAGACTGGTTGTCACAGCTGATGAGGGCTTCGTACTTCTTCCGAATGAAGATACAGGCACCAAATGGGCAAGAATGAGCAAGAGATGGCCTGCATGGCCTCCAGCCATGCTATACTCTCAGTTAACCTTTCAGGAGAGTGGAACTCACGTGACCTAAACACATGCCACCGGGAGCCCTACCTCTCAGCATCTTTGCTTGGGGATTAATTTCCAACATATGCTTTCCCAGGGACACTTTGAAATTGTAGCACAAGTATTAACCAGTATCTGTTGTTTATCTCTTGGGTGTGCAGAATTGTAGACTTTTGATTACGTTTATGTAGACTTGTTGTGGCATAGAGGTTAAGTCACATCTACAACACTGGCGTCTCATGAGAAGACCTGCTTGGAGTCCAATCTTTAAGCTTCTTGTCTGTCTCACTGCAAACGTGCCTAGATGGCAACAGAGGATGGTCCGAATTCTTGGGCCCCTTCTGCCTGCGTGGAAGACCCAGATGGTGTTTCTGGCTCCTGACATTAGCCTGACCCAGTCCTAGCTATTGTGGCCATTTTGGGGAGTGAACCAGCAGATGGTAGATCTCTTTCTCTGTCTCCCTCTGCCGGTCACTGTCTTTCAAATAAATAAATGTTAGAACAAGCCAAATCTTTACATAGATGTTACTCTACTTTCTAATTTTACCCTTGAACTGTGCACTTTCCATTATAACTTTGATAAGTTTGTGCAGTAGGGATTTTAATGGTTATGAACAACCTAAATCCAGGAATGGCACCTGTTTGAGAGAGGGAGGTTGCTTTCTCGGTAACACTTGTCTAGTGAACAGATCGGACATTAGCAGGGTTCAGACCTTCACTTGATAGCGGTGCTAGACAGACTGTCCTCATCGTTCATGAATTCTGTGTTTGACAATTCCAGATTCTATTTTTGAGCTCAGATTGTACTTCTGTCTTCTTCTGCCTTTTGGGACCTGTTGGGAGGAAAAGATGGGTGAATTCACTGGTTTACCTACGTGGGCATGCTGAATACCAAGTGTTCAGGAACCTTCCAGAACTTGTCAGAGGCAAAGTTCTTGTGCCCTTTTTATTGAAAAGGGGGTAGTTTAGGCTCAGGTGAGAGAGTATGGAAGGTCCTATAGGACTTCTGATGTAAAGAGCAAGTGAATTGTTCTCTGTGATGTCACTCATTTCCAATAGGAAACCCTCTTGGAGCATTTTAGTGATGGAATTTTCCCCCAGAGCTGCTGCTTCAGTTCTACTACTCTCTTTTTGGGTGGTTTCAGTGTAAAGTCATCTTCATCCCAGCCTGCTGGGGTGTTCAGGCCTCTGGACCCTAGGTTCCCCTTTCTGGCAGGGCAAACCTCACCCACCAGAGAATCTAATTAAGTTGAGTGTCCCAAGAGAAAGGGCTTCTGGCAGCTCCTGTCCTTACGCAAATGAACTTGTTTTCTTCCCAGGTCCTTGCCCTGAAGGTGGAATTGTCCTCCTCTCTGCTTATCTGTGCAATTGAGTCACTTGATTTGCATGCCTATATGAGGCCCCCTCTGCAAACTTAGACCTAAAGCAGGATCAGAACTTGAAGTGATTTTCCATGGCTCTGACTGCTTCCTTGTTTTTTAACCAATGGTTCCTTAAGGGATGTTGTGGAATCCTGGCTTGGAGAATTGCAGCATTTTGATCTCAGTTGAACGAAATGCTCTGTATATCTAACTTTGCAATAAAAATAATTAAATCTTTTTAAAAAAAATACTGAGAGAGTAGATTAGGCCTGTGGCAGAAGGCATAATCCTAAATCTTGCTAACTGATTTAGTTCAGCCCTTACTCCGTGAGCATACTGATAGGGGGTTTTTTGTTAGAAAACATTCAGAATTTGTTTCCTGGCTCATAAAAACAGGAAATACCCCTCCCCCCACTTTGTTCAGTTATGATTTAGCTGGAGAACCATAACCTGTAACAATGTGGTTATGCCTGCCGTTGAGGACTGCTTTGCTTCCAGGGAGAGAAAGTATTAGGGGAAACAAAGAGATGGGAATAAAGAGCACAGGAAAATGACTGCAGAGTTGGAGATTTTTTTTGACAACTAATATTATTTTGATGTGGCCGATGGGGATGTCTTGCAGATGGTGTTCTGAGCTTGCAGCAGGACTTCCAAAAGCCTGACAGTACATTCTTGGATAACATGGTGGGAGAGAGCTGGATGCTGATACAGGGAGACATGCATGACTGCTCTACAGTGGCAGAGCCTTGGTCTTGCCCCCTCCCATTTTTTCCCTGGAGCTGCTTGGGTGTCCACAGAGCACGGTGCCACAAGGCCTCACTGGTGCACTGGGCTGCACTGGCTGGCATCCTTCTGCATTTTTACAATGATCTCAGGGTGTCATAAACAGACTGAAGTTGACTGTTTGGGAAAAGCTGCCAGCAGCTGGCCCACAGCCAGGTAGGATCCTTGGGAACTGCATGCGTTGTGCCCACACCCCCATCGATAATTGAAATGAAAAGCAATTATAAAATAAGTGCAGGGCATTCAAACACAAAATATTTTTTTTCCCAAGATAATAATTTCAGTATGTCTTTAAGACATTAGTAAATGGCACATTATATTTTATTTGCTCATTGGTGGGAAGCTCCTGTTTTGTGGGCACTTTGAACAAGAGCCATTGTGAGGCTCAGGATGTGTCAGGGCAGACAGTGGGGAAAGGAGAGAGCTGGGAATTATAAATTGGTTCTATTCTCATTCCCAGCTTCCATTGCTAGTCTTGCTGGCTTCAAGCAAGTAAGTTATTTGCTCATCCATTAAGTGTTTGTGATCAAGTGTTGAGTCATTTAAAAAAAAAAGTGCTTAAAATAGCACCATGAACAAATAAGCCCTGGACTTCTTATAATGGAAAAAAAGAAGTAAAATATGCAACAAAGGAATTTATTTACTCAGGAGGGTAAATGTATTAAACTATCACTTTTGTATATGAGATTAGTGAGACGATTTGCTTTTTTGACCATTGCGGAACATAAGGCCCTGTCAGCGCCTTCTTCAGCATCCAACATGAAATGCTGACATACGAAGAAGCCCAGGTAGGGAGATTTCAGCCTGATCCACTTACCTGCCGCAGGTGCTATTTCCCTGTGGCTGTCACAGCACACCTGCTAGTGCTTCCCCAGTTCTGGTGGCTCGGCTCATCCTCTCTGTAAGCCTCAGGATGTAGGGCTGGCTTTGGCTTCGTTTGCCCTTGGTAAGAGTCTGAGTGAAAGAGATGTTGTCTCATGATAATCGCTCCCGTCTGCTCCACGCCAGGTTGGAAAGAAAGATAATTATGAAAAAGCACTAAAGAGAAGCACCAACTGCCAGATCCCCTTACAAGAGAGGGATTTATCTAGAAACACAGTGGCAAATTCCCATTAAATATGTAAGCTTGACTGGGGGGATTGGCAGAAAGGAGAGTGACATTTATTATTGAATGAGTGTGGTTTTTTTTTCTTTCGGTTTAACATGAACTTGCTTATGTTTCTATTGGTCCTAGGGAGGAAAGAGAGGCTGATGAGTACCACCCAAGGTTGTAACCAGTGCTAATTATTAAATTGCAATAACTTTGAAAACGAGATGTCTGGATTGATGGCAAATAAAAAGCTAAATCTATGGGAAATTTTAGTTTTGTTTGGCTTTATTATCTTAGAAAACAATAATGATAATTTGTTGAGCATTTATTGTAAATATGCCAGGGACTTGCTTGAATTACTTAGAATCATTTAATTTGCTGTGGCTTCCTGAGGAGATAGTAAGTAGCAGTATCATTCCCATTTTACAGACGGGGACATTGAGGGGGGGGGGTTAAGGAATTTGCCCCAAATCTCCAAGCCAGATAGTGATAGAACTGGATACCGGCTGAGGCCGTATGACCTCAGAGGTTATGGTCTTCACTGTCCACATGCTAAGAATCTCAGTTACTTAGCTTTTCTGGTTAGTTTCCTTATTTTTAACATGCAAGGATTAGACTAGTTTTTATATGAAGTCAGAGAATTTTGAAACTAGAATTCTGCTCATGACTTTTGTGTGTGTGTGTGTGTATATGATTGAAACTAAACAGAACCAATGTTCATTACCAAGTCTCTGGGAAAGGTCATGAGAATGACTAAATGGCAATTACCAGTAGTATTTGTAGCAAGTTAAGTCATTTCAGGATTTTATCTTTGACAGTTATTCTTGTTAGCTTTAGTAGAAGGGATGTGGAGAGAAGACATTTCTGAATTACTGATTCTCTTTTGGGCAAACCTCCACCAACCATGTCATCTTCTCAGAGCTGCTCAACCGCATGGCAAGCCATCAAGGCCGGCTGCTCATCAAGGGACTGATGACTAAATGCGGGAGGTAAGCAATTCAGGGAGTTTCAGGGTAACGAATGAGAAACGCGCCACTCACCAGAGAGCAGCTAGGCTGACGTTACCTGGTACTGTCCAGTCTGGAGGTTATTCATCTCTAGTCCATAGGAAACCTTTTTTTTTTTTTTTTTTTTTTGAAGGAAAAGCTTTCTTCATCAGCAGTTCATATCTTTCAGTGTCATTGGGGCTTCCTAAGTGGCAGCTGGACTGGGAGAAACCAGGTCAGGAGCCTGGCACTCAATCTGGGCCTCCTACAAGGGGCAGCAAGGAACCAAGTACTTGAGGCATCCCGTAGTGCATGTTAGGAGGCAGAGCTGGGACTCGAACCCATGCACTCTGATATGGATTCCTAGCAAGGTTCTTAACCACTGTGCCAATTGCCTAACCTCCCATCATTCTGTTGTTAATTTGCTTAACTTGATTAAATTTTCAGAGAAGTGGAAGCTGAAGGCAGATTTTAGTTACAAATTATGATGAAATTTATAAAATTCTGGTTAAGTATCTCATGTAGGCAAATCTGGATATAGCGTGTGCATGTACACATATTAATTAGGAAAAATAAAACAGAATACCCATGGACCCACTACCTAACCCCAAAACATTACAGATAGATGCTTGGATCCTGTTTGAAGCTTAGATCCTGTTCCCCTCCTTTATTCTGTAAAGATTGTATTTAATATTTTGTTACTGATATTTTGGTTTTTCTTTTTTTTTCTTTTGGAGGGATGTGTGAACCATGTTACATTGTTATGACTGAGAACCATAAAGTCACCTTTGATTTAATGACAGCTCAATAGGAGGAATGGTACTTATTGGTGATACTTTGTGATACTTTGCTGCATTTGTCCACCTAAGAAAAGGTGGTAAGTAGTGAGTTGGGACAGACTTAGCAATATACAAGCTAAGAGTCTATGGTTGAGAAACAGAAGACTTTTCAGACTGGCTACATTGATTACTTTTTGGTTAAGTTCTTCAGAGCTTTGCTTTACCTCAGAACCCACATGTTTTCCTGTGTCTTCACCCTGAATTTGAACTCTCAAGAATGCTGAGATCAAAGTTTGGGTGATACAAACGATTGGTGACTGAGACAGCTTGATGGTATTTGAGAACCAGAGTTCTGATGGTGGATGGTGGACAGTGGCTCCTGTTGAGCTTTTTCTAAAGTGGTACTTCCAGCCATCACTACTGTCTTCCTGCCCATTCTCTCCTGCGACTTCGGTGTAGACCAATGCTGACCAGAGAGAACACAGGTTGGCAGTGTTGTCTCTGCACACATTGGAAACTCCCTGCTTTCTTGGGTTGAGTTACACTTCAACAGGATGCCCTCCAGCAAGCTTGGGAATTAATCAGTCTCACCCAGAACAACACCTTTGATTTTTAGGTGTCCTTTTGAAAGATTCTTCCCTCTTTGAAGTTTCACAGCCTTTGATTATGGTAAGAGTTTAGTAGCACATCATGAAACTTCAAGCACGGAAGTGGAAAGGAGGTCTGATATCAGAAGTCATTGCAGTAAGGGTGCACATGTTTTCTCATGGTGAGACAGAGAGGCCCGCTATGGCAGCCCCATTCCATTTAGGCTCAGTTGAAAACTTGTGGGGGCGAAGATCTTTTTGCTCAATAAAAGCTAAGAAACCCCACCTGCATTTCTTACTTTTCAGGCTAGGACAGTCACTTACACCTGTCGAACACAAAGCATTTTTGGAAACCATCCAGAGATGATCTTTAACAAGTTCCAAGTTCCTTGACACCCTTGAGTTTATGAAAACATCCTGAGGTTTGTTGAGCAGATGCTTCCGACCCATCTTGGGATTGTCTTTTTGTTTTATTTTTCTATCCGTGGTGATTTAAAAGCAAGTATCCTGAGTTATCTGGCACTTGTAAGACAGGATGCATCCTCTAAAGCTCCTTCCTCAAGCAAAAATTGCCACAATTTAAGATGGTAAAATCAGAAGAGGAATTTACACTTGGCTTGAATTTTTTATTCTCTTATTTATAAGAGGCAAATAGTCTAGTGTGTGTGTGCGGGGGTAAGTATACTAGAATTAAAGCATGCCTTTGAGAACCTGTGATGGCTTTTTTGGGGGTGGGGTTGTATGTATTCAGTGTTTTTCAAAGAAATGGTCAGACTAGAAAGGAAGTCTTTCCCATTGGGTTAGCATTTTGATGATCACAGGTGTGACTAAATATGAATACAGCTCTGCTGGAGATGCCTACTTTAAGGATACATTTTATCACCTTGGCTTGTTCTCTGAACCAGGGACCATTTTAGTCATTGATTTGATATTGCATGTGGTAGGTTGTGCTTTAGATACACACCCATGTGATGGTTTCCTAAAAACTTCTGAAATCTCCTTTAGTATTTGTAAAGTCATGGATGAAATCTGACTGGATTCTCTGGTTCTTAGGGAAAAACATGCTGAGGGGTTCAGTTTGGCATGCTGGATAAATGTCAGTTTTCATCCTCTTGGGACCCAGAGCTGGGATTCGTGTGGGGCCCTCTCTGAGGGGAAAACAAGTTTATGTCACAAAGACTTAGGGCAAGGTCTAGAACTGAGTTAAGTGTGTTTCCTAAAGGAATCACAGTAGTTAATATGGAAATGTGGGTGGAAAGGGCTGCAGGGGTCAGAGTCCTCTTAGGGTGCAGCTTTTCAGGGACCCCTTCCCTGGCTTCCTCAGATGTCCTATTTAGTCTGTTTCACTTCTTTCCTCAATTTCCTGGTCCTAGCCCTTCTTTCTCTTTCTATTGCCTCCTAGCTGTCAGAGCCTATGGTACTGTATGTTCTGGGAATTTCACATTTGACTTAGCCCCTTACCTTCTTCAAAGAGAGATGTTTTGAGAGTCTTTTCCTCCTTTCTGGTGTGAGATAAAAGGAAAAAAGAGAACTTAGTTTAAGGTCTGAGGTAGGAACTCAGCATATATGAGCAACTGAGAGAGTGCTACAGGAGAAGGGACAGAGTGGGTCCAGACAGGTGGGTATTGATTGGATTATGCAGGTCTTTAGGGGCAACATTAGACACCTTGGGTTTCAACTAGAGAGCAGTGGGGAGTGTGGGGAAGTTCAAACTTTCTCTTTGAAGACTCAGTTATGGAATCTACTGACATAAATCAACAGTAGGTAGATTAGGAAGGGAAAAAACAAGCAAATTTATTAATGTACACGGGAGCCATAAAATCAAAGAGTTAAAGAGGCTTTACTACCCTCTGTGGATGGCAGAAGGAACAGGTGGTACAATTGTAGAGGGGTAGTAAATGAAATTTCAGGAAAAGCATGAACCTGAAGAATAGGCTGTGATCTTAGAAAGATACTCTGGATTCCAGGAATGGTGTCTGATTTTTGGTTTCTTCCTCTGTGCTGTGAATTTAATCATCCTTGGTTAATTACATTTCAGTAGGAACATTTGAGGGCAGTTGTGTTCCTTTTTGGTAGATCTGGTCTTTAGGTAGATAAGGAACTTCAGAGAAAGCCTGCTGTTGAATTTTCTGGCTCTTGCATTTCCTTCTCTCAGTTTGAAGTCCAAGACTGTGTAGTTTGGAGAATCATTTCACAGCCCCATTTCACAGTCCTTGAGGGGATTTAAGCAGAAGATCTACTTGAAAGTCTTCATGGTTTCCACTTTGGTAGCTGTGAGAAGAGTAGATTGGATAGCTGTTGAGAGATCTCGGATTCAGATAGCCAAGGGAAAAATCAATGAGAGCCTAATTGGTTTGGTGGTAGGCTGAAAGTGGAGTCTTAGAAGGAAGGAGTGGAATAAAGACTTCTAGGTCCTAGCATGAGCGCTCAAGTTGCCAGAATTAGCCAGGAGAGGTGGCAACTGAAAATCACTCTGAAGTCAGAGTGTGGCAACAGAAAACTTAAGTTTCTGGCCAGTACATCAGAGTTTTCTGTCGTGCAATGTCTGCTTCAGAGCCAAGTGATCATCCTAGATATCTTCCCTCCAAATTCAGCCCATTTTGACAGAAGCTCTCCCACATTTGCTGTAGCGAGGGAAGAGAACACGAGGGAGCAGGCACTAGCTCTTACATATCCCTGTCACCCACATCACATATTTTTGGCGGCAATGAATCAAATTATTGTTGTAACCCTATCCTGCAAGGATATTCATGTAGTTCCCCAGGGTACCCAAACGAGAAGCAAAAGCTGATGCCCAAGTCTATTGCTGAGCTTTTTTCTTTTTCTTTTTCTTTTTCTTTTTTTTTTAAGATTTATTTATTATATTGGGAAAACAGACTTATGGAGAGAAGAGACAGAAAGATCTTCCATCCACTGGGTCACTTCCCAAATGACTGCAATGGCTGAAGCTGAGCCTGTCTGAAGCCAGGTGTCAGGAACCTCTTCTGGGTCTGCCATGCGGGCGCAGGGTTCTAAGGGGCAGCATGAGGGTAACAGTCCTATAAAACTGAAGATGAGTTGACAGAGAAAAGCATAAACATTTTATGTGATCAAAGTTTTATATGACACAGGAGCTCTCAGCAATAAATACCCTAAAGATCTAGGGAAAACTATTTTAAAGTGCCTTGAAAAACGAACACCTGTGCAGAAATGAGATTGGACAAAAGGAGCATCCTATGATAGTAATAGAATGAAGAAATTCAGCAAGATCAGTTTGTTCTGATTCCTCTCTCTGTTTCATTCCTTCCTCCAGGTTCCAGGACAGGAAGCTACTAGAATGAGGGTCTTCAAGAGAGAAAGAGGGCAGTGATGTTTGTACATATGATGTCTGGCCTTGGGGACAGCAGGGGTAGTTTCTATGGCCAGCTTAGAGAAGAGCAGTTTTGTTTCTGTGGCTTGCTTCAGGGGAGCAATAGGAGGAAGGGAGGAGGATGGGAGAGGTCAGAGGGAGCAACCTAGCTTCTGGAGCATTCCAGGGTGCTTCAGTCCAAAATGCTCTGCATGCCAAAGTGCCATACTTTGGGGTATTGTTTTCTGGGTTTCAGTAATCTGAAACCAAATGGATGTGGCTTTGTTCTGCTAAAACTGTAAAGAAATAGGCAGAGGACCAGGTTTAGCTTATAGGTTGAAGTGTGCCAATCCCTAATTTAGTGCCATGAACTTCAGTTTCAAATCAGAATCAACTGTTATGTGTATCTGTTGTACTTTTTTTTATGGTGAGTATTTTCCATCATGGTTTTATCCTTTTATCAGTTGATGGTCATTTGAGTTGTTTCTACTGTTTGGCTTTTACAAGTGAAACTGTTATGCTCATTCACAAGCAAATCTTTGTGTAGACATATGTTTTTGCCTCTCTTGGGTATATCTCTAGAAGTAGAATTGCTGGATCATATTGTAAATGTCCATTTAATATTTTTGAAACACACCACAGTGCTTTTAAAGGAATCCCCATTTCTGTCAGTGCATTAGAATTGTGATTTTTCCCAAGTCCTTGCTGCATATTAACATTTAAATGTTTGTAGACATAAATGAATCAATAAAACTAAGTTGTTAGTGTCTAGTTTCATTTTCATAATGCTACTTTTTACATGACTACTTATTTTATCCTATGGATTATTATGTCATGGCTTTAATCTTTCTGCAATTTTTATTTTTAAAATTCATTTGAGAAAGAGGGGGATTGCAGATGAGCTTCCATCTGCTGGTTCACTTCTAGTGCCTTCCTAAGCTGAAGTCAGGAGTTGGGAGCTTAGTGCAAGTCTCCTATGTGTATAGCAGGAGCTCAGCTACTGTAGCCATCACCTCCTGCCTTCCAGGGTGCTGTCTCCCTAGAATCAAAGACCTGCACCAAATTCTAATGGTGGGATACATCAGGCGTCCTAGCAAATGTCCTAACCACTATGCTGATTGCCAGCTCCCAATTTTCTATTCTTAAAACCTTGAGATTGTTTGTAACTCTTTCCTGTGGATAACAATGCAGTCATTGTCTTTGCAGATGGTGGCATTTTGCTTAATGGTAAGAGTGTGGATACAGTCATTCTGTACATTTTGTAGCTACTAAAAATCCCATAGGCATATAGGTGGTTGAACTGAATTTACTGTTGAACTCCTTCTGAAATTTGAGGAGTCGACTATGATCCTATTTGAGTAGGTGGTCTCTTTACCTGTTCTCAAGACTGTGAAGATATACCTAGAGGCAGAACCTGTATTTTTCTCTTAAAGTTGTTTGTATTTGTTGGACCCCTGGAAATTTGGGTGTTCTGTGTGTGACTGAGTTGATTTTTGCCTGGAGAAATTTTAAGTAGATACTTGAAGCATCAAATGTAGTTTTCGTTTTTTAGAATCTGTCAGGTTTTATGAACCTCCATTTTCTGCGGTGTAACTTCCCAGTGAACCCTCTTGTACCTGAGTGAATTGATTTGCTATTTAGGTTCTTTGCCATAATAAACTCATTATATGCAGGGACCTGCTACCAAAAAGTGGTTATTTCAGTTTTGAGTACTTGTTCTAGGCTGTGCTCTGACAGGGCTAGATGTCAATTAAGATTATTCCTTGTTAATGGAAATGAAATCGTGTCATTTGCTTATAAAAGAATCTCTCTGTTCTTTCTTTTGGAGGTGGGAGGTTATATTCAACTCACACAAAAGTTTATCCGTTCATTAAATGGAAAGCTAAAAAGGCAAAAGTTTTGAGAAGATCCCTGTTGTACTGCACCGGAAATTATGGTCCAAGTTGTGGGGTATTTTTCCTGCAGAGCTGCCTCTCAAGGGTAGTATTAAGTTGCAGGTTCTTCCATAGCATCAACAATTCAGTCTTTGTTGAGCCTGAAAGCTCAGGTCATAATTGACTCCTGTCCAGTTAGTAGCAAGTTCTTTAGACTGCTAGTGAGCTTAATATTAGGTAAGTGCAGGTAGGAAAGTGATGGGATCAATAACAGGCATGTCTCATAGCTTTCTTTTTTCTTATGAACCTTATTGATCGTCAAAGCCAGGATTTGCCATTGCATATTCATGGCTAATATTTGCTGGTTTTGATTCAGGCCAGGCACATCTCTAATCTTGCTTGCTTTGAGGTCAGATGAAGCCTAGTGTAATATTTAAAGCACAGACTTTGGATGGGCTAGGTTGCTAACTAGCTAAGTCAGTGGCTGGTGTCCTCAGTAACTCTATTCTCTCATTTTGAAATGGGAGTTAGAACAGCAGCTGTGGTCTCATCCCACTGTGGGCATTGAATGAGTTAATACAGAAACTATTGAATGAATGTTTGCTACACAGTAAGTCATATTATATACCTATTACATAATATGCCTATTGTTATCTTCATCTTTGTACTTATCCTAAGGAACTCCTGAGATGGGTTCTGTGGTTCCCCTGTATTACCTTTAAGGAGATAGCCTCAGCACACAGTTTTTCCAAGGCCAAAGTCTAACAGATAGTAAATCTTGCATTAGAATACAAGCAGTGTTGAGTCCTGTCTGTGACTGTAGCTCTGTTCATTGCTGCCTTGCCACATTTTTTTTCCCCGTAAGATCTGTTTAGTTTGATTGGAAAGGCAGATTTACAAAGAAAAGGAGAGACAGAGAGAAAGATCTTCCATGTACTGGTTCACTCCCCAAATGGCTGCAGCAGCCGGAGCTGAGCTTATCCAAAGCCAGGAACCAGGAGATTGTTCCGGCTCTTCCATGCAGGTGCAGGATCCCAAAACTTTGGGTCATCCTCTGATGCTATCTCCGGCCAAAAGCAGGGAGTTGGATAAGAAGTGAAGTAGCTGGGACATGAACTGGCATCCATATGTGATCCCAGCACTTGAGAGGGGAAGATGAGTCAATTGAGCCATTGCACTGGGCCCTGTTTTGCTACTTTTTAAACATAAAATACATGTGCATGTTAGATGTAGTCCACAGTAAAGCAGTTGGTCTGCCAGAAGAGGTGAGTCAGAGGGGTATGCCTTGTACCATTGCTTGGACACTACCACCTGTTCCTCCAGATGAGTCTGGGCACACGTTGATAGGTCGGTGGTCAGCAAACAGGCTGGAGGTCCATCCTCTCTCAGTAAATGACAGCACCGTCTGTTCTCGTAGAGATGCCAAGATCCTGAGCCAACCTTGACTGCAGACTGATGCTCTTCCCTTGTTATTGATTGGTTTTGATCTTGATATTTGAAGTAGCCTGCAAATCCATCCCCTTCTCCATGTCCAGTGCTATCCTGGCTCATGCCATTGTCAGCACTTACTTTTCTACTGATCCACACCTGTCTGTTGTTACCCTATTCCTGTCTGTTCTTCCTGCAGATAGAGGTAAAAGTATAAATCCTGTCATTAGGCCATGACTTAAAGCAACAGCTGCTTTCCCTTTAATTTTAATAGTTTGTAGGTGTTAATTTTTTAAAGCTGAGGAGCGATTCTTAAGTGTCCAATGGAATACAGTTTTCTTTGATCTACTCATCCAAACGTTGCCTCCAAGAATTGGGTCCCAACATCTACCCCTAGGGCTAGATTTGTTAGCAGAACCCAAGTGTTTCAAGAATAATACCTGATTTTTTTTCTAGGAAGGGCAAAATATATCACATTACTGAAAACATAAAGATGCATTTTCTAAGTTTTTCCCCAGTTTCCCCTCTGAGTCAAGCTGTGTGTTTAAGTTGTCATCATTTGGTGTTTTGCTCATAGAATCCCGATTATAGTAGATATTCACAGGTTGAGTGCAGTGCTTGATAAAACTGAATGTGGATTAAAAAGAAGTTTAAGTAATCATTATCCTGCCTGGGGTGGGGGCTGGTTAGAGAAGACACCAAAGCATACTTTCAAAGGTACTAGATTAGCAGGCAGCCAACACTGAGTTGGAAGTTCCTTTTTCTGCTTTGCTCTTATCAGCATTTAATCTGACCACTTCTAGGGAAGTGCAGGCAGGTTGTGGGGAAGCTCTGCCAGGGCAAAAGTAAGGGAAAATGAACAATGAAGAATAAGATCCCATCTGATTAGCCACCCTAGGATAGAATTAGGATACAGATTTCCAGAAAGGAACTGCAGCCCAACTATGTGCCTGCAGGTGCTATTTAGCACCCCCAGGCTTTCCTTGCAATTAGGCCATCCTAGCTTCATTTACCTCCTTACAAAAGAGCCAAGGTTTTGTTCAAGTGAAGCACTCTGCATTGGAGCCATAGAGCTGCTGTCTTGTAAATGTTGGTGTGAAAAAATCTTCACAGTGTGGCCAAATGGCCATGCTGGTAGGATTTTATTTACAGACAAATTGTGGCAAACTCCTAGGAGAACTCTGAAAAGAATTAGATTGAAGAGATTATATCACCCAGTACTAGGAACTTTGACAGGGCAATGGAAGGTGAAAGAAGCAAAATTGTGTTCCTGTGGGCTTTATGGAGTAAGGGTTTGTACCTTGCAACCAGAGGGGTAAAATGCTGTGGCGTCTTGTGGGGCTTGGTTTCAGGATGCCCACAGATAGAAAAATCCATGGATTCCCAAGTATTTGTATAAAATGGTCTTGTATTTGCATATCTACACAATCTCCCCATAAATTTTAAATAATTTCTGGTTTACTTCATTACTTAATAGTAAAGTGTAAGTGTGTGTAGATAAGTATTTTACTCTATTGTTTTATTTCATTGTAGAAATTTATGTTATAGGCAAGAATACGGAGAATGATAAAGAAGTTTTCCCAAATCAGTCCCCAGATGCTCACATTAGCCAAAGCCAGAAGCTAAGAGCTCCGTCTGGGTCTTCTCTGTGGGTAGCAGGATCTCTAGGACTTGAGCTGTCATCTGCTGCCTTCCAAGTTGTATATTAGGGGGAGGTTGGAATTGGCAGCATAGCCAACATGTGAACCTAGGCACTCTGTTAAGGGATACAGGTATCCCAAGTGGTGTCTTTTTTTTTTTTTTAAGATTTATTTATTTACTTATTTTATTACAAAGTCAGATATACAGAGAGGAGGAAAGACAGAGAGGAAGATCTTCTGTCTGAAAATTCACTCCCCAAATGACTACAATGATCAGTGCTATGCTGATCCAAAGCCAGGAACCAGGAACCTCTTCCGGGTCTCCCACATGGGTGCAGGAACCCAAGGCTTTTGGCTGTCCTCAACTGCTTTCCCAGGCCACAAACAGGGAGCTGGATGGGAAGTGGAGCTGCCGGGATTAGAACTGACACCCGTATGGGTTCCTGGAGTGTTCAAGGCAAGGACTATAGCAGCTAGGCCACGGCACCAGGCCCCCAAATGGTGTCTTAATTTTTGTGCCATATGTCTGCCCCTGTTCTCACTTTTTGATTTTTAAAAATATTTATCTTTGCTTATTTGAAGGGCAGAGGGACGAAGAGCAAATATGAGGTGAAGGCAGAGGCCGAGACATCTTATCGGTTCATTTCCTAAACTCCCAAAATAGCTGGGACTGGACCAAACGAACTTAATAGCCTGGAACTCCATCTGGTCTCCCATGTGGGTGACAGGGACCTGAGTACTTGAACTATCACGTGCTGCCTCTCAGGGTGTGCATTAAAAGGGAGCTGGATTATGTGTAGAGGCAGAACTCAAATCCTGGGCACTCTGAAATGGGATTTGAGTGACCTAAGTGTTGCTTTAACCCATTGCACCATACTGCACAACCTTTTTCCAAATATCTTTGAACCATGTAAGTTGAGTCCTTTTATGTGGAGTTGAACATATAGAATACCAACTGTATTTAAAACCCTGAAAAAGGTGAAATTGCATGTTTTCTGTTTCCTGAGAAACATTTTACCATTCTTTTGTTTAGAGCCTTGAGGCACACTCTGCATAGATGGAGTTGAGTAATTCTTAGTTATTTAGCGCACTTAAAGTTCGTAAAGTTCTTACATTATTACGCACAGCTAATTCCCACAGCCTGGTTCTTTTACTGTGAGCCGGAAAAACACCAAACGCAACCAGGTACTTTAGAAAGTTTTATTCCAGCGGGGCAGGAACAGGATGGCGGTGGTGGGAGAGCAAAGAGACAGAGATGGAGAGGAAGGGAGAGACACGGGGGTTTGGGGGCGGGCCTTTTATGTCATTCAGGTGAGCCTACAAGGGGGTGGGGATTGGGAAGGATTGAGGGCAGGCCCCCAGGGGATTGGTGTCTGAGACTGTCCCAGATGATTGCCTAAGGATGATTGGTAAGTGGGCGGGGTTAGGGGAGTGGGCTGCAAGATTGGGGGTGGGATTCTCAGGTGAAATGCCGGGTTACATCTGATTGGTGGACAGGTGGACCCGCGCGAATTTTCTGAGCTGTGAGGAGCAGGAAATGGGCGCCAGGTCCAGAGTGGAATGTTCGAATAACTCCTTATGCTCACGTTTTAAGTTTCCCTGTCACATCATGGCTTGTGGGAAGCATCTGGGCTCCAGTGTGTCAAAACCAAGTTCATCAGCCCCCAAGAGAGTCATGCCTCCTTTCTATTTGCTGGGAAGGTTTGTCCGTTAGTTGGAAAAGAATAAATGTTACTTTCCAAGTCTAGAAGGACATACAGTTGGGGAAGTTGCAGAGTAATCCTGGAGGCATGGTTCTGTTATATAGAGAGGAACCCACTGGGCACCTTCTTGAAGGACTCAACTGCCCTGTGACAGAGACAACATCTGCTTCTCCTTGAAGAGAAAGGAATCAGAATCTACTTGGTTTCCTGGAGGGAGACCTAGGCCTGTGCTTAGGAGAGGAACTGAATGCCCTGTGTTCCATCAGATAGGTATCCGTCCAGGCTGTTCTCTTGACCTCTCTGCTCCTGTAATGTAGAGAAATTCTCCTAGAGTTTTCTTACCCCTGGCTCTGCTCCAGTTCTTCCCAAGATGGTCACCCAGAATTAAAATTTTCTACGTATCGTATAAAACCCATAAGAAAAATGTCTAAATTTGAGGGGTCTGCCCTGGACTTCAAGAGAAATGATCATTTCTTGTGTCCTAACAGTCTGTCCAGTGCTGAGTTCCCATGTAGCAGGAGCTGCGCATCTCATGAAGTGTGTCTCCATTTGTTCATCCAGATACTCTACATTTGATAAATAGGATTGAGGACAGCCTAAGTCCATCTTCATAGTAATCCTGTGAGAAAGATACTGCAGGAACGGAAAGGGACAGAGCCCTCACCTGTCATCCAAAAGATCCCAGGCAGTAGTCCTTTCACAAAGGATGGATTGGCAAAGGAAAAGCATAACAAATTTATTTAATCAGAGTTTGCACAGAACTGGAGCCCTCCAAAATGAGGACCCAGGACCCTTTTTATTTTTATACTTCTGTTTGCTGAAGAATAAGCAGCTGGGCAGATGTGCGCTGGAGTTCAATCTAATAATGATGTGCTGAGTGGGAAAACCCAACACGGCCTATCTATTTGGATTCTTCCTGACTTCTCTATATAGCGTTTCTTTCTCTTGGCCATGGGGCAGAACTTCCTGGAATTAGCGCGTTATGACTTGCTATTAAGCACCATAGATTAGATAATTTCTTTCTGGCCAACTTTATACAAAAAAATGATGGAAAACTAAAATCATATTGGCAGGTCTGATGAGTAACTAGGGCAGAGGGTAGGTCTGTCATCCATGGCTTGCCTTGGGAGGGAGAGCAGACGAGAGGAGAAGGGGACCTTGCTTCAGAGGCCCTTCCAGCATCCTTTAGTTCAAAGTCATATTGCCGTATTTTTGATATTGTTTTCTGACCCCAATGGCATGACTGTCATTTCAGTTTTACAGAGGAGGATGTCAAAGGGCAGGCATGTTGTGTTGAGTTTTCCAAAATCTAAGAGCTGTGGATCTTACCATTCTTTGAGTCTGTGACCTCCCATGCCCAGCACACTCACACAGCTAAGCTTGTGCTCTTCTGGGTAATGAATCCCAAAGGACCTGGGAGATGGAGGGAAAAGTGAAGCTAATGCCACTCTTTGCTGAATGTCTGGCAGCATGGCATCATGCCTGGCCAGGCACAGGGACAAATTCTGTGTGCTCAGGCTGGAAGTTGCTGGAGGCCCAGCACTCCAGGTCCTCACTGTTAGCTGATGCAATCAGAGTTTCCTAGGGTGACTGACTGTTGCTGCAGGGAGGGGGGAAAAAGAATTTTGCTTATTTTTTTTTTTTTTTTGATCAGCAGCTTTGGAAACTTTGAGTATTTGACTCACTGGAAGGTGGAATCGCTCCAGTATTTCCTGTGGACTCCTGTCTGGGTTTTGTGATAGGAAACTGAGCCTGGGCTCTGCTTTCTCTACTGGGCAATGTCTGTATACATCCCTGAGTGACAGGGCTTGCTGGGAAGAGGGGAGCAGTCACTGACATTGCAGCAGCTGAAAAGGAATTTGAAAAGCAAATATCCAAACAAACCAGAACCAGAGAGGAAGTGTGCACATTAGTTTGCAAAGTAATGAACTTTGCAGCTGAAATGCTGATTCCCCAAATGGAGAAGGGCTTGTGGGGAAGGGGAGAGGATGAGCAGCCCAGCGTGGGTCTCATCCTGTTTGTGACAGAATTTCTCCAGGAGGAAAAGGAATCTGGAATCGGCCGACTCTCACCTCTGTGTGCTTCTGTTTCTATTTCTGTCCTGTCAGACAAATGAATAGCTGCTCCTTGAAGAAGTGCCTGAAGGCTTTCTGGGTGAGGAATTGTGAGTTTTAAAAATGTATCATTGACATGAATAATTCTTCACCTTTTTTTTTTCTCTTAATCTCTCTTTTTAAGGAAAGAGTGATGTATTCATTCATTCATTCATTCATTCATTCATCTGAAAACTGTTGGCCATGCCGTCTCCTCAGGAGTCTAACTGCAGAGATGAATACATCATTACTACCCCCAGAACCTCATAGAAGCTTGCAGAATAAAGTGTGGCAAAGAGAGCCAATAGCTCTGTGGGACCCATGAAAACAGATTCTGGCTGATACATTGGGAGGCTTGGGAGGCTCTGGGGCCAGAGAACTTTCTTGAAGATTGGCTTGGAAATCTAGGTGGAAATTTCTGAAGCAGGTCCAAGGTTAGAAGAAAAGACCATTCAGGGTAGGGGGGACATTGTGAACAATGAAGATGGCATACTCCGTTCATGGCAAGCCATTGGTGGAGGTAAAAGATAGCCAATGTTTGTCACACATTATTTTTATCTTCCCTCACAGCATGGCATCCCCGGAGAATGATCCTGACCTTGCTAATCTGTGGCCTGCCTGCTACCAGCAGCCATGTCACATGGACTCTGAGTAACATAAAGGACACAATCCACCGTGTCTGACCTCCAGTCATTGCATGTGCTTGGGGGTTTGAGGTGGGGAGCTGAGATGTAATGGGTTGGAAGATGGGGCACTTGGAGGCAGGTTGTGCAGGGTTTGTCACTTACACATCTCACATCATTATCCATAGGTTTCACGTATAGAGTGAGATGGTCACAAATACATGTCTGTTTCTTTTACTATTTAGCTTCTGTTAATTTCCACCATTGGAGCTGTGCTTAACGGAATTTTTATTGTTCTATGTGAATTGGAAAGAATTACTCAGTAGAGATGGGCTACTTCCCTGCAATCTCGGGATATAGGTGATGATCATTCAACATGGCTGCAAAGGAAAGACTTCTCTCTGCCACTTTCCACTACATTTCTGGCCAAGACTATTCAGCTGATCCTTTTTTCCTGAGAAGCCGAGGAGGCACACAGTCTCAGATCATTATTTCCAGGAGAAACTAGTGCCACAGAGAAACTGTGGGAGGAAAAAGAACTTTTTGGAGCGATACATTTGAATAACATTGCAAATTGCTTTTGGAGATTTCTTAGTATACAAGCAGCATGTGAAAGCCCTGAGACATCCTGACAAAGAAGAATCCCTTTTCGCAGGGATGCTGGAGTGATTATAAACAAGGGCTGTGGCATCAGACGGTGTGCCTAGCATTTTGACCGGGATCCCTTTGTGGAGCCTGTGAGATTCTGTGCTTCTAGACTCATGTATCTCCGCATCCTGCTGTCTTTGTCTGAGAAACAGGTTGTCAGGGTATACATTTAAAACTGTCCTGAAAAAATATACAGGACATGAACTCGTTATCAGTCACTCTTACTGCAAGCTCAGTGTCTTCTGGGAGACTTGACTTTGTCTCACAGCGCATTTATTGTCATCCCAGAGCAGTAGCGTGGTGTGGGAAGTGCTGCAGCGAGACGAATTTCCTAAATTCATGTGTGACTCCTGTTAGCAGTCCTAGAGAAGGACGGGTAACTGATAGAGGGACTCTGGAATAGGGGAGCAAAGTCTTTCTAGCCTGTAAGGTGAGGTTATGTGCTTTGGTGGGTGTTTTATGTGCCAGGCGCCCAATGACAAGATTATAATTCAGGGCAGTAAATAAATATGTAACTGGAGATTTCAGTTGCAAGTAACAGAAACCTAAATAGAATTCACTTAGCAGAATGGGGTGTTACAAAGTTTTCATTTACAGAAAATATTAGGGTAGCTCAGAGAACCAAAGGAAGAGTGTTAGGGTTCAGAACTCACCCTTGAGGCCTCTTGTTCTCTTTTCCTCTTTAATATCTCTGGACTGGTGCCAGCTTCTCTTTGCCTCGTTCCTTCCTAGCGTATATGGCTGTTCCCCATGTCGAAGGAACACAGCCTTAGGCGGCTTCAGCTTTGGGGTTTCTGCAGAAAGAGTAAACTTTCCTCTCGCAGGCTTCTGTATGCATTAGCTTAGGAAAAAATTAGCTCAGAAATCCATTAGCTTAGGGCCAGGCACTGGGGCGAGGGAGGAGGACCGTGTCATTGGCCAAGCCTGTCACATGCCTGTTCTTGACCAGTAGGGCCTGCTACCCACAAGAGAGATGGAAAAGTTCTCTGGGAGGCTAAATTGCAAAGCTATGTTGAGTTCTCTGGAGTTCTGCACGAGGGAAAGGTGCTGGAGGAAAATGTTTAGGAATTATCCTCAAGTAGTGTCCAGCTCTTCCTGTTTTTGACTTGAGTTCCCATGTCTGTTGTTGTTTTTAGCAATTTTAGCCAATGCTGTGGCTCAGCAAGCAAATTTCCACCCTGTGGTACCAGTATCCGAAATGGGCACCTGATCATGTTCTGGATGCTCTACTTCTGATCCAACTCTCTGCTTATGGCGTGGGAAAGCACCAGGGGATGACCTAATCCTGGGATCCTGCACCCACGTGGGAGACCCAGAGGAAACTTCTGATTACTAGCATTGGGTCAGCTCAGCTCCAGCCATTGCAGACATTTGGGGAGTGAACCAGTGCATGGAAAACCTTCTCTCTTAGTCTCTCCTTCTCTCTGTAAATCTGCCTTTCAAATAAAAATAAAGAAATCCTCCCCCCCAAATATCTGATCCTTGTTTAATATCTCATATTCCTTTTTTGCAGTTAACATATTACATTTATTATTGTTAAGGTCCACTTAACAAAATTTATCTATATAAATTATTTTTAAGAGGTTTATTTGTTTACTTGAAAGGCAGAGCAACCAAGAGGGAGAGATACAGAGATTCCACTACCCAACTGGCTGCAACAGCCAGGGACTGGGCCAAGCTGAAGGCAGGAGCCAGGAACTCCGTCCTGGTCTTCCATTAAGAGTAAGAGAAACCCAGTTACTTGAGCTATCCCTGCCGCCTTGTGGAGTTTGCATTAGTAGGAATCCAGGATCAGAAATCAGGGCCAGTATCCAAACTCAGGTATAGGGATGCATGTATCTTTACCCTAGGCCAAATGTCTGCTGTGGAATGCAGATGTTCTAAGCTCTTTTGTATCAGATCATCAATTTCTTCCTGATGGTTTCTGTCTTTGATGTTGTGTTTCTTATAGTTCTTGAGGCTCAAAGACCAGGATCAAGCTGTCATTAGGGATTGGTTTCTTCTGAGCCCTTCTGACATCTGTCCCATAGATTTCATGATGACTATTCAGGATAATGTGAAAGCTAAGATTCCATCAGGTTGCAGTTTTCTGCTATACTGCATGCCAACAGTAGCTAACAATACATTTTCCTACCTGGCAAGTAAATGGGCCAAATTACTACTAAGATTTCCATGTGTAGCTTTTGTCAATAGCATATACATAAAATACATTAAGTTTCCAGATTTATTTCAGTTCTCTTGTAAGTTTTTTCCCTGAGTCTGCATTCCATTCTGAATGTACAATGTTTCCTCATTTCTCAACAATAAAACTTCCTGTTTGGCTCTTTGCTATCCCAAGAATGGCTGTCATGTCTTTGAAACATGCAGAATCCAAAAGGGCATCCTTCTGATGTTTGGACCCATCTGGGCCGTCCAGTATAAAGTGCACATGCCCGCATTCCTGCCCCCATGGCCCTCCGTGCCAAAGTGCTTGTCCATATGACTGTTCAAGAGGAGTGGTTGACCCTCCCTGAATCATGCTTGAAAAGGGAAGCTGAGCTGTAATTGTGAGTAGCAGATTAAGCTGCTGCCTTTGATTCCTATTGGAGACAGTGATAGTTCTGGATGCTTCCAATCCAACCCCCTACTAATGTGTCAGGGAAAGCAGCTGAAGATGGCCCAGGACTTTGGGTTTCTGCACCTGCTTCTGGCTTCAGCATGGGCAGCCCTAGTTATTTAGGGAGTGAACCAGTGAATGGAAGATCTCTCTCTTTCTCTAACTATGCTTTTGTTTGTTTGTTTGTTTTGATTAATTACATTATATTACATGACACAATTTCATTGGTACTGGGATTCTCCCCCCTTCACTCCAAACTCTTCCCCCATGGTGAATTCCTTCACTTTGATGCATAACCACAGCTCAAGTTCCGTTGGGATTCCCTAATTACAAGCTCACACCATACAGAGTCCAGCATCCCACTTGTCCAGTCAAGTTCAACGGCCTCTTAGGGAGGCCCTCTCAGGTTTGAAGGCAGAGCCAGCAGAGCGTCACCTCGATCAATTAGAAGCTCCAACATATCATCAGCAACAACAATCCAGGTAAGACGAGACTGGTGCAGAGTCCACTGATTGACATAGTCCATCTGAAAGTTTCCCCTTGTCCAGTTTTTCGCTGCAAACATATAGCTGAGGTGGTTGATTGATCTACTCCATCTTCTATCTTTTCTTGGTTAATGTTTTGATTCCTCCATTTTGTTCAGAGGAATCCCCAAAGAAACTTTGAGGTGTTCCCAGTCCAGGCTCCTACATGCACTACTAGTAAGCACAGTGCCTGCCATAGTCCATCACTGCGATCAGCTGGTGGTTGTAACCCCTGGGTTGGATCTATTCTGAGCCCCGACCTCCATTGGAACCAATGAGTATTGCAGCTCTTCCCGGCTCTGCCCATCACACACTCGTCCCTCACCTAAACCAGTGGGAGGTGTGCTGGTTGGGTGCTGCATTCCCTACTGGCACAGGCCATTTCACCTTGGCATTTTGTGTTTTGTACTGTTTTTATTGCAACCAAACCTGGCCAGGCCCCCACACAGTTCCAGCGCTCGGATTTGCCAGTGGATGATGTGAACTGACTCAGCCTGGTCTGCCCCCAACCCGAGCCAAATGTATTCCAGTGGGTCACTTTCCAAAGCTTCTTCTGGGTTGTTTACCTCCATACTTCCTGCGTTTATTTGTAGGGTCAGTGTCCTGTCAGAGGAACTGTTCAGATTCCTCCATCAAACCCCTTCCTGGTGTCAGGCTTCACGCATACCAGCAGGTCCTTCGGCCAGCACTGCTCTTCAACCCATTCTGGTTCCTGCTGTTGAGATCTAACTATGCTTTTTAATAAATCCTTTTTTAAAGGAAGCAGTGGCAAGATTCAATGAGCCTGGATCACCACAACATCCTGAATATGTCAAGCCGACAGCACATGTCCCTATGTTTCCAGATAGTAGTGTTGAGACAGCATCACTCTATTTGGAAAAGGATGCAGTGCAGTGAAGAAAACAAAGCTTTTACCCGTGCCTATTTCATGGGCCTTCCCAAGGTGGAGTGTACCATGTACACTGGTGGGGCCGGGGGTCCTCAAAAATGAAAACAAGAGAGGTCCAGGGAAGCTGAGTGGGGTGGAGGTGGCGAATGGAAGGTCACTTTCAGCAGGTGCTGAAAATTTTCAAGGCTATTTCCTACTTTTCCCAACTCAGTGCAAAGGGAAAAGTGTTTGTGTGGTGTGTGTTATTTTCCCTTCCTCTCAGGCACTACTTAACATTTAAAATGCAGAACTAGTGGTTTCTTCCATAAAATCCCAAAGATCATCCTTAAACCCATTATCTGTCACCAGTCGCTGATGGTTTGTGGAGCAGAGGATAGCTCTTCTAAGGAGGAAGAAAAGGGCAGAGGAGTTGGAATGGAATCCTTTTCCCTGCTGTTTGGTGTTTGTCTCTGGTAAATCTGACCTGGCCTCCTGCGGCTCATCTGTCAGGCTCTTTCTGTAAAGTAAGGTGGGGTGGCTGCCATAGTTCACCAAGGCAAGCATTTAATTTTCTCAAAAGAGTGCTTCTCTAAGATTGGCCTCCGAGACTTGTGTGTAGTCTTTTTTCCCCTATCCAGTTGTGTAGACTTCCTTCCTGTGATTCTTAAATTTCAGCTTGTATAAGAATTATGATACCTGGCTGCCTACACAAATTCTTATAGCATATATTTACTGGGCAATTTAAGCAATACTGGGTATCTACTTGGGTAACTTTGACAAGTGGACTAGTTCTGCAGGAGGTGTGCGCATTTGTTCATGAACCATGTGCTGAAAGGCCTGTGTTGCCTTGGATAGGATGTGCCTTAGAGTGCTTCAAGTATGTCAAGTACAAGGATTGGGTGCCCTGAGTATAGAAGATTTAGTAGCTCACAATCTCTAACTGGGATGATTTTGCCCCTCGGAAGATATTTGGCAGTGTCTAGAGACGTTATTTATTAAGATTTATTTTATTTTATTCGAAAGTAAGATATACAGAGAGGAATATCTTCTGCCCGTTGATTCACTCCCCAAGTGAAGCTGCAACAGCTGGTGCTGTGCCGATCCGAAGCCGGGAACCAGGAACCTCCTCTGGGTTTCCCACGCGAGTGCAGGGTCCCAAGGCTTTGGGCTGTCCTCGACTGCTTTCCCAGGCCACAGACAGGGAGCTGAATGGGAAGCAGGGCTGCCGGGATTAGAACCCTCACTCGTATGGGATCCTGGCGTGTGCAAGGCGAGTACTTTAGCAGCTAGGCTACCACGCCCGGCCCTGGAGACATTTTTGATATGCCTGATCATGGCTGTTGACCTCTCCACAATGCACAGAATAGCCCCTATCACAAGGAATTGAAGCCAAAGGTGAAGTAACCTGAGCGAGAACCATTGCCATTACCTAGTATCAGAAGGAATAGGAACACTGAATGTGTGGAGGCCAATAGCAGCTGGCTCTTCCTTGGCTAACTTATAAACTCAAGAGGATAAAAGGCAATGGGAGTATAATGTAATGGGGTGCCACCATTGATGGCTCCCACCCGCTTGTCAGGTTATTTGCCAGCAGACAAGGCGCAGAAAGGGAGTTTCCGCACCCCTCCCTTCCTACCTCCTCGCCCATTCAAGTTTATTGAAGGTGCGAAAACTGCACTTTGCCCTCCTACCCTGGTTTGGAAATTACTCCGGAGGCTCCCTGCACCTGGCCCCTCCTGCCTGCTAGTGTACTAGATTAGGTAAATATAGGAAAACTGGGCTCTGCTAACTCCCTTCCTGCATGAAATTTTGTACTTCATGGCTCTCAATCTGATTGGAGGGTGAGAGCTTAAAAACCCCTGTTCTGTGCAGTGGTACCTGGAGTGTAGTGGCAGCTAACTGTCACCAAGCTTGTGCAGTAAAGACTCCTCCTAACATCCTACACTTGGCTTCAGTGTGATCTCTCTCCTCTCCGCAAGGATAACATCTGTGAACCCATCATTCAGAGTCACTTGTGCCTCCGTCTCCACCCCCCAGGGATGGCTGGCACTTAACTTCCCTGTCTCTTGCTGCCTGTTAGCAGAGGGCAGAAGGCAGTGGACTTGGGTATGTGAATTCCCCAGGGGAACCCCCTGTCCTTGCTCCCTCAATGGCTGTTTTGTGCAGCGGGACTCTCACCTAACTGCCCTTGGGAGAGCCAAGCTATTGTATTCCCACCTGTTCAGCAGGTTTCACCCTGAATGGTCTGGGGGTTGGGGAGGATGGTTCAAAGGATAGAAACACAAGCTTGGCCTTTGATTCTTAGAAGGTTGTATGACCTTGTGGTTGTAATTCCAGCCTGTTTGCAGAGGTGGGATGGGAGTGTTCAAAATGCACATTATTTATATTATCTACTCTGTTGCTGGTCCCCCCACCCCATTCTTTGTTTTGAATAGTTATCTGATATTTACACAAAGACTGTGTTCATAGTAGAGGCTGCTTTCTTGATTCTGAGGGTGTAGATTTTAATTGTGATCCTGTATTGAATTGATGGGGTCTAGAGAGTCCTGCAATTCTCCAAGTATTCAGAGAAGGTGCAGACTGTTTGCTTGTGTTTGCACATGAGACATAGCTAGTTAAGATGTTCTATTGTGTGATGTTCAATTGTTTCCCAGTCTTATCAGTTGTAAATAAAACAGTCATTATTTTGCTGAAGTTTTTTTAATATCCTAGAAAACTAAAATGACTTGAAGAAAATGCAAAATCAGTACAGTTTGTCAAAGGCTCTCTGAAAAGTTGTGACAGTTTATATTCCAAACCAATGGACTTAGATATGAACTTCAGTCTTCAAAAGTTACAAACAAAAAAGGGCTACTGGTAAGGGCTGAAGGTGGTGCAAGAAGAGCCCTGGGAAAGGGCTTCCTGAGTTAGGACCAACTATTCTCTGGATTCTTTCTCCTCCTACTTTTTGCTCCTGTCTGGGTTTGGCAACTTGCCAGTTTTAAGGAGCCGGTGAGATAGACTCCTGCCTCAGGCCCTGGGACGCCTTTCTTGTGCTGGCCAGGGCTGAGAGTTCTCCAGATGGGCTCACTTCCTCACCTCTCCTAGGTCCTGGTAAAGCTCTCGCTATTAAACATTGTACTCTGTCCTTCCCACACCCACACTAGGCTGCTTCACAAAGTTCACTGAAAATTGCACTTAGGAGGTCATTTTAAGTGGATGGCTAAATTTTTGTGAAATTTATGCGTAATTTTTTCATCATCTGGATTTTGCATGAATTTGTTGAAGGGATCTCAGGTGCATGGATTTCAGAACTTCTTACGTGAAAATAAACTTACAACTTCATTTTCCAAGAAAACTTTTTGAACTGCCTCACACAACTTACCACTTTTTAGCCTTGTTCATCTCTTTATTTCTGCCTTGTCTCCAACTGCAATTGGCTGCTGTATCCTCAGCCTGGACAATAGGTCTGGCACAGAGTATATGCAATCATTCTCTGTTGAATGAGTGACTGAGCCGCTGCTTTGTAGAGTGACCCTGGCTGATTACTACCAATTAGCTTCCCAGCAGGCTGCCCTAATCATCCTTGACCCAAGGAGCAGCAACCCTGGTTTGGTTCATTTCCTTTACTTGTCAGTCCTGCTGAAGTTAGTTATTGATGTAACTCCTGGAGTGGCCGGGGACTTCCAAGGTTAACTTGGCTTTCCTGTTGCCTCGGAATTGTCCAGTTGCCATTGAGATCTGGGATAGTAACGGACAAGGCCTACTCTGGTCGCAAGGCTTACAAATGCACATTTGATTAAAACCTTCATACAGAAATCAGTTGCTGAAAGAAGGCCAAGAACCCCAATAGAGAAGGGCAAAGGGATTGGACAGTTCACAGCAAAGTGAACATAGATGACTTTTTCTTTTTCAAGCCTTAATAGGAGAACTGCCAATCAAAAGCACAGGGAGGTATGCATTTTTCAACCTGTCTTGTCTGCAGAAATCCCATCTGTTGGTGAAGCTGTGTGTAAATAGGCAACCTCACAAATAGTTAGAGGGAGTGGGTATTAGGAAATGCTATAAAAATTTATGAGTACCTGCAAATACTCTTTGATCTAGTAATTTTGCTTTTGTGAATCTGTTGCAATGATGGACTTACACATGTGAAAAATTATGAATGTATAAGTTTATGCATCATAGGTTTGTAATAGCTACAGTCAAGAAAATCAACCAGAAAGGCCAGAGCTGAAAACTGGTTCATGGATTGGGGGGGTGGGAGAGCTCAGCCATTAGAATGATGTGGTTGCTCAGATTGAAGACACTTTATTTTGTAGCAATATAGAAAGATTTAGGAGCTATATTAAAATTTATATTTAATTATATACTTCTATTTAGTTTAGATTAAAATGCTACCTTTTATGTAAAAAGAAGAAAAGATGCTACTCTGTTTTATATTTGTCTTCCATAAATTAGTTCTGGAGGGCTGCATGAAATACTCCTGTATAGCTGGAGAGTTGGGAGGGAAAAGTGCGTATTGGGGGACTGCAGGAGAGAGAGGCCTCCGTAATCTGTCTTCGTATTCTTTCCCCCAAAGACACAGATTTGAAGCATATGACTGGTTTGCCTGTTCACAGCTGTCGTTACAGCAAGAAATGAGCTAGCCTAAGAACAAACAGCAGTAGAAACAGCAGCGGATACTCCTTATTTTTCTTTGTGTAAACAGCCGTGTTCATTCAAATGAGACTCCTAGGCTTCTCCTTCGTGCACGTACCTTTTCTTCCCCTGTTGGAAGGCACATTGTGTTTCTTGACCTTGAGGAGGGAGTGCAGGCTTGTGAACTCTGGGGGTATTGCTTGTTGCTCCTGATATCCTGGTTGCTATAGTGCAGAGATCTATTTGTGACACAGAGAAAATGCTTTAAATAAAAGCTGCTTCCTGGCCATGACTTCCTGGGCAATCTGTCCTTCCGGAGACTGTTGAGCACCAGCCGTTGACATGAGTGTCTGCACAGAGAGCAAGCCCTGGCTGCTTGAGAGCCCGGGCACCATTCTAAACACAACTTTGGGGTTACGGAGCAGCTCCCTTGGCACCGAGGAATCACGCAGACTGTCTTCTGGTGGCTTCAACTCTAGGGCATTGGTACAGTCCTGCGCCCCACCCCCACCCCATATTTCTTTTAGTTCAGGAGCCTGTGATGCCATTGGCTGTTCCGCTGTGGCTTCAGTACCCTGGCGCCAAGGGGAACAGTTTCTTATACCTAAACTGCTAGTGAAAACAGGAAGTGATGAAGCGAAATTCGTCTTGCGTCTACACTGAGCGACTTCTCTTTTTCTCATTCCCCATTAGATATTGACACGTGCAATTGTCTACGCTGTAGGATTTCCAATTCCACTGGCTTCTGACAACTTCGGAGCTTACAATGCCGCCACCTGCAGACATCGTCAAGGTGGCCATAGAATGGCCTGGTGCCTACCCCAAACTCATGGAAATTGATCAGGTGAGTAATTCGGGCACCTTTTGATCTGTTGTTTTCAGTTTCTCTTTGGTGCTGGAATTTTCATAGATTTGGACAGCTCTTTTCTTTTGTCTCTCTGTGGCTGTGTTGAAAAATCTGTGCCTTAAAAGTCACAGTGTGGTTTGAATGGATGGGAGATTTATGCTCTTCCAATAGCTACTTGGATTGTGTCAATACGGGGTTTGTGTCTGAAGCTGTGAGGGAGACAGTTCAGGCGATTGGACTGGACTCTGGGCAGTTGGCACAGTGGTCACTGTCCCAGCCCTGCCTTGCAGTGACTCATGAATATGTGCAGATATTTTCACATAGGCAACACAACACTCAGTTTTTGGAATTGTCTTCTAATTCGCTTTTTGCACAAAGAGCCAAGCACATTGTGTACTTGGTTACATTAACAGTTTGATTATAAAGTCTGAAGAGAAGGGCTCAATCTTAGACCTCAGTCCATTACATTCTATTATGAGGATAAAATTCACTATATGTCTGGCATATTTTGTGGCATGTAATGATTGCTCAGTAAGTAGTTATTGAAGGAAAAAGCATCAGAAAGATTTATAAGGATGGTTTTACCGATGAAGGCATCCTTTAGCTTGGATCTTGGCAGTCATGTGGCATGGTTCTCATTTACTATTTGATTATAGGTTATCTCAGGGTGGTTATTTTTGTCCCCACTTTACTATAGTCTTTCTGGAGGAAATGACTGAAGGAACATAGTGTTGAGGCTTAATATATACTTACAAGTTTCCAAAAACATATAATGTAGAATTATACATGGGTTCTACATTTTCAACGTTAGAATACCATGGCAGCTTCAATCTTTATTTATGTTCCTGATACTATTTTATGATTATGATTTAGCAATTTTTTTCAAGATAATATTTTATTATCTGCCTGAAAACCATTGAAAGTGTAACATTGCATTGTGTGAATCTTGAAAACAATCGTTGGGATGATTTATAGAGATTAAATCAAAATCAGTTGAGCTTGAATTTGAATGCAAGAAAGGATTCTTTTTTGGGGGGAATTGTTTGTTAATAAAAGATGTCACTAGATTGGGACATTGCTGTCATTGTGGCTGATCTCCAAGGTAGTGTTTTTTCCTGTTTTTTGAAGCAGTTCGTGCAAGCGGAGGCTTGGAGGGATGCTCACCAGTTTCCCAGCATGTGTCAGGCAAGAACAGATGCCTGTCCTTTTTTGTTTGTGGTTGAAAAAGGAAACTAGTTGAATTTTACCTTAAAAAGTGTGTGGGGATACCTGGTACAGACTAAATGTAGTTAAGATTGTGCTTGGCTGCAACCGAAGACAAAAGACGCTTCTAAGACATAGAAGATGGTTTTTTTTACATATGCATAGCAGTGCATGAGACTGCGTGATGGTGTGGATCCAAATCTGTCTTGTGGCTGAGTACCAGGGGTGTGGGCATCCCCTGGGAGTGCCTTAGAGCCCCAGGTGTTGCTCCAGCCACCCTGACCCAGAATCTGCCAGAGTTACACATATTGTACTGTGATGTGACAAAGAATGAAAGCATTGGTAGTAACTTTTCTCATCATCATCTTCTACTTTGTTCAGTAAGGAATATATAAACCTGCCCTCTCCCATTGCCTGTTAATTTCACTAGAAAGCTCTGGGTTTCTTTTTCCTCTGGACAGGTACTGTTTCCCAGAAAGCTGTTTTCAGAAGTTGGGTCAGGCACTGTTCCTGTGTATTGAAATCTTGAGGATCTTTCCGTTTACCATTTGACATTGCCTCTGTTCACTGCAGCCTGTGGTGTTCAGTCTCAAGAGGACGTAGCGATCACCTGAAGAACTTATGCAGAGTGTACCTGCCCAGACCTGGCTTCAAAGATTTTGATTTTGTCAGCCAAGGATAGGGCTCTAAATCTGCATTTGTAAGAAATACAAGATGAATCTGGTACAAGGACTCTATAGTTGGAAAAATTGTCATTAAAATAGGAGCTGTTTGGTCTTTCTTAAAAAGTGTTTGTTTACCTTCCTCCTATATGCAAGTCAAGGTAGGGAGAGAAAAAGATGAACAGGGTTTCATAGAAAGGTCTTCTGTCTGCTGCTTGAATCCTCATATGCCTGTGACAGCCAGGCCTGGGCTGGGCTGACACTAGGAGCCAGAAATCCAGTCTGTGTCTCCACGATGGTGCCATCATATGCTGCTTCCCAGGTGCACATTAGCAGGATTCTGGAATCAGAATCAGAGCTGGAACTTGAACTCTAGTCCCTCTGATATGGGATATGAGCATCCTAAGCGGCATTAACTGCTGTGCTGAATGTCTGTCCCTCCCCATTATTTTTGAGTGCTGCTTGTCCAGTGCCTAATGAACAGTACTTAATTGATATGTGGCTATTTCCTTCAGAAAAAAAAATTGAGAAGGGGAGGTTCCTGACTGCTGACATTTTGGCTAACACGCCAAGATGGCCCCTCTGGTCTGGTATCTAAAGAGGGTGGCGGATGGCAGAACTTAGATGAAGACAGGATCACATGGAGATCCAAAGAGAGTTATGGTTAGCTCAGCTGCTGTAACCCACTTTCTTGCAAGGGGCACCTTTGGGGGATGTGCATCCGTGACCTGAAGACTTCCCAACAGGGCTACTGCCTCAGACACCATCATTAGATCTAACCTCTATCCTTCATCCATTGTCTGTGAATGTTAACAAATTAGCTCTTAGTATAAGACTTTGGAAACAGATCTCCTACCACATGGGGTTTTGGATGGCCTTCAACTGTTACCCAAATCAGGATAGGAGACACTTGCCCATGATAGGCTTGTTTATTTTTGTTAAATCTTGAAGCTACAATCTTGTCTTTCCACATATCAGGAAAAGTCCCTGGGAGTTTTTACTAATGGGTTTAGCTGTATCTTATGAAACTCTGCAAAGAGCTATCAGCTTACTCCTGCTTTCTGCTTTTGTCTCTACTATCTATGGTTGACCTTTGACCTCAGGGAGCTACTTGAAGCTGAGGATGCTAAATGTCTGGATGTACCAAAGCTAACAGGTTCCCTTAGTCACTATTTTGTTAGTTTACTGTTTACTAAAAAGTTTAGTTTGCAATTAAGAGCATAGATTCCTAAATACTTCGATAAGAGGTACTGGCAAGAAGCAGAAGGGTAATTTCTTTGACTACTATGGAAAAATACTTTAAGCTGGGCAATTTATAAATGAGGGGAACTTACTGCTCACATTTTTAAAGGCCAGGAACTCTAAGATCAAGGCATCTGTGGATTCAGGATTTGGCGAGGGCCCGTTCCTCAAGGATTGTGCCTTTGTTCTGCATCTTCACCTGGTGGGTGGGGGAGACAGACTTTCTCAACTCTCTCTGTCTCTTTTAAAATGTTCATTTATTTTTATTGGGAAGTTAGGTTTACGTAGAAAAGGAGAAATACAGAAATATCTTTCATCTAGTGGTTCACTTCCCAAGTGGCTGCAATGGCTGTAACTAAGCTGATCTGAAGCCAGGAGCCAGGAGCTTCTCCCAGGTCTCCCACACAGATGCAGGGTCCCAAGGCCTTGGCCCATCCTTGACTGCTTTCCCAGGCCTTAAGCAGGGAGCTAGATGGGAAGTAGAGCAGCTGGGACATGAACAGGTGACCATATGGTATCCCTATGTATGTACTGTGAGGATTTAGTCACTAGGCTACTCTGCTGGGCCCTTAGTCCTCTTTCTTAAGTACGCTACCTCTACTCATGCCCTAAAGGCTGCACCACTTCATGTCATTATCATGAGCATTTGGTGCAAACATGGGAATTGGGGGATATGTCATGGGGTAAATGAGTACTCAGGCCCTGGCAGTGCTGGAACCCTGCTTCGAGGGAGGGCTTAGTTAGCCTCTGTATACCTCCAGTCTCTGTCTTAAAAAGTTGGAGTGGTAATTTGATACTTTTTAGTCTTCATGAAGATTAAAGAACATGCATGAAAGGCATGTGGCATATTGCCTCATTTAGTCACTACTAAATAATGCCAGCCATGATGAAGTTCCCCTCAGACTGGTACACTTGGTACTTCTGTCTTCTTTTTCACCTGCCCATCCATTCTGCAGCATGCCCTCACCCCGACCCCACCCCAACCTTATTCTCATTCTTTCTCTGCCTGACTTACTAAAGGTTTTGGAGGGAGAGAAAATTAAAAGCAAGTGAACACAAAGATTAGTCACTCCTCATTGTGGTGTTGAGGATTTTCCTGCACACCCCCCCAAAAAAAAATGTTCTGCACCTTAAATGTCGACAAATATCTTGTTAGAGTTACAAGCCAGTCTAGATTATCCCAAAATCTGCCAAGATCAACAAAATTATACTTCAACACAACAAATGGCTAAATACTAAAATGAAATAGACATGAGACAGCTGAATAGTACCCTATAGCCATTTTAAGGTATATAGCAGCCGGTCCAGTCCTGTATATAAACTAAAATTGAGATGTCAATGAGCTAATCATAGGTTGTGGTTAGAACTTTTTTTTTTTTTAACATACTGGTTACTCAAAACCATGTCAATTCCATAATATTGCAAATTGCTGTTGATGTTATATTGGGACTCTTAATTGACTGTGATGATATTATACCAGCTCTGACTTCGGACCAGAAATGGTCTCCCCAAGAAACTGTTCAACCCATCTGGACAATAAGTAGCTGGACTCCATGCTTGGTATATGTTTGCAAGAAAAGAATCTTGATTGAATTTGAACTGTAATGCTGCATCAAGGTGGAGGAATCCACCAGGGGGGAGGGGAGGGGGAGGGCTGGGGGAATTCCCAGAGCCTATGAAATTGTCACATGATGCAAAATATTAATAAAAATTAAAAAAAAAAGATTCAACAAATCCAAAAAAAAAAAAAGCAAGTGGAAAGCATCACCTTTATCAGCATAAAGGATTACATGAGCTGGGCACGTAGCTGGTTCACACCGTGGGTACTCACTGGATCTTCGTAACCCTTGGTGGTATTTGCTGTGTCTCCTGGCCACCGGAAGACCTCTCTGGGGAGCTGGTCTCCTGTTGTTTGCAGGGTGTCTTCCTCCCACCCTGTCCCCATAGACCTCCCTTTCCAAGGAGGACACTGGAGCACCTCTGCTGTAGTCTCCTGCAGGACACCATAGACCTTTTGATACCTTTCTGACCATCATGTCTTCATTTTACAGTAGAAGAGGAAAGAGGTACTTCACTTTCTTTCCTGGGCTTTGGCCACCAATCTCTTTGTGATGGATGTGTTTTAACTCACCCCTTCTACCATGCCTGGGGCTTCTTTTATTCTTTTCTGTCTCCAGTCCTGCTTTGAGAAATCTTCCCATTGATCTTCCAACTCTCTTTTGCTAGTGTGTAATTAATTATGTTTTTCCGATCCAAACCTATTCAAATATTATCAGTATATTCCTTCTATGCTTTTGTTTCCAATTTTTGGATGAATAACAATTTTCCTCTGCAGAGTCCTGTTTTATGGCACAAGTATCTTTTGTTTACTAAATGGGATTTATTCCTCCTTGCTTTTTCTCACCCTCTTCGTTACACTGACTGTTCACATCTTCTCTGAACTTTGTCCCTCCTTCTTTAAAATTCAGTGCCTGACATTTCACCTCTTTACGTCTTTCTGTTCAAAAAGATTAGCATGGACTGTTTCCACAAGGAAGGGGTCTTGCAGGCAAGGGGTCTATCATCTCTATTTGGTGTGCATCAGATGGATGCTTATAAAGACTGTGGCACAGTAGATTCAGGGCGAGAGTGGGCTGTGAGAACAGCTAGATGGCTTTCAGTCCGCACATTGGCTCAGGAAGGGTGCTGTGTGCTGAGCTTCCAGATTCTTCCTCCTCATCTGACCACACTGCTGGGTACTGCTCTGTTTTCATTTGAGGATTGGAGAACATAGACCACCATTAGAAAATTGTCACAGAAGTTTTTTTCAAAGTTTCTTTATGAAGGAGAGAGAGAATACGCCTATCTGCTGATTCACTTTCTAAATGTCCACAATGACCTAAACCAGACTGCAGCCAGCAGCTGGCCACTGAACTAAGCCTCCCAGGTAGCTGCAGGAACTACTTGAGCTATCACCTGCTGCCTCTCAGGGTGTGCAGTATCAGGAAGCTGCACCCAGGAAGAGATCCGAGACTTGAACTGAGGCACTTAGACATGGGATAGGGTCTTTCCAAGCAACATCGTAATTACTAGACCAATCAAGCTCCCATTTTAAAAAAAAAACATGTTTTCCCTAACAATTAGTGAGCTTTCTGGAGATCCCAAGACTCAAGCTAAAGACCTTAGCATGATTTGAGGTCCTTATATATTTTCCTGGAGCACTACCCAGGCATCTGCAAGCACTGGAGGCAATTCTGAAGAACTGCACTGTTTTGTAGAAGCTGAAGTTTTGCTAGCATAGCCCTGTGTATTCACAGACTTTTTCACTTCTTACAGTTTCCTTCTGACAGTATTTCGGCTCAAATTCCTCCTGCTTCCCACCCATCAAAAATCCTGGCTTTGCTAAGCCGTGCAGAGTCCTCCTTTGAATGAAACCTTTTTAAAATCGTGTTGTGATGCATTCGTTTCTCCAGCCTTGAAATTTCTTCTGCCACTTTTTTTGCATGCAGCTTTTATTTGCAGCTAATATATTCTGCACATAGTACAATTTACATTTGTCTTTCTATGTGCCCATGTCTTGAGGTAGATTATAAACTACTTCCTGGTGCTCAGCCTGTGGTTTCCATACACTTGAGTTCTCTGTTCCATCACATTGATCTCTGTTTCTGTTGATTATAGAGTTGAACTCTCAACACTGATGATAAGAATAAAACCTTGGTTCTTCTCCATTCTCCAAATGTAGAAAAAAATTTACATAAAATAATGCTAGTACCCCCTTTCCCTGCATGGATGAAGGATTTATTTTCTTTAGCAAAATGCAGATGAATGTGTTTTTCTAGGTAGGAATGTAGAAACGATCACCTACAATTTTGCCTGAACTCTCCTGTTCTTGTGGAATTTTAAATATCTAATCCATTATGCATGAATTTCATTGACATGGGACCTTTTAAGCATTCATTAATTGAGTAAAGCATATTCAATATTTTTGCAGTTGACATTGTGGAGTTTTGCTCTTTGTGCATGTAGTAATAATAGTGTTACTTTGCATAGTATTAGCGATGGTCATCTGTCCAGCGCACACTCTGTGCCCACAGTGTTTGTACATTGACAGTCATGGGTACAACTTTACTGTAGCCCTGCAACGTCAGTGTTAGGCTGTCCAGTTCCCAGTTATTCACAGGCTCATTGCTTTACCCCAGGGGACTCGTCTAGGCAAGCATTGATTGGAATACAGCATGGTAAGACACCGGGACACAGATATTGTTTTACTACTTGTGTACTGTCTTTCTGTATGCTAGTGTTGTTTTAGGCTCTCCTTTCTTTAGTGGATTCTTCCGGTAGTGCCAGAATGGCTCAAACACATATACAACCATTGCATCACTTGCTAACAGAGTAACTTCCTGGGGCACTTTGTGCTAATGAAGTGGAGGCTGTGTTTCCTTGAAAATTAGGGGAAATATGGTGAGTGGTTTGGCTCATTACAGAGGAATCCATCCATCTGAACCCAGCTGTCAAGCGCTTGCCAAGGCAGCTTAGCATGATGCTTATGAGGATGGACTTCACAGCAGACTGTGGGTAGAGTCCTGGCTCCTCTGCTTTCAATCTCGCTTCCTACTGATGCACTGTGATGGCCGAAGGTGATGGCCCAAGACATTTGGATTCTTGTTACAACACGTGGGAGACTCAGATGGAATTTCTGGATCTTGGCTCTGAGTTATCACAATCATGGCTCTTTGGGGGTCATTTGGGGAAGAGAATCAACTGGTAGAAGATTTTTCTCTCTATGTCTATTCTGCCCACCCCCCCCCACCTTTCTTCTCTGCCACTTCATCTTTCAAATAAGTAAATAAATAGAACTTTAAACAAATTGAGCTGCACTACTTGCTTTGTAAGAGCAAATTGGCATTGTGTGTGCATCCTTCTTTGTGCCTTGTCCAGGATATCCTGTGAGATAATCACTCAGCCCTTACCTAATAATGGTAACCATTGAATTCCAATTGTGCTGCCTCTGGTATAGAACAAGCTTCTCACGTTTCAGGCAAGACTGGAACCTATAATACAAAGTCTCCCTTAAATACATTGAAGCCAGTTCTTCAGCCTGGAAAAGTATAATTCTCCAAATTTAAATATTGACCACCTAGTGAGAGACAGTTGATCTCCAAATAAAAAGGTTTGAATTCAAATTGGTATTTGAAGTTCACATAGAAGAAAGAAGAATGGAATTTTCTGAAAAGTTCAAGCTTGCACTGCAGAAATGAAAAGTCACATAATTTTCCTATTTTTCGTGAGTGGTTGAATTGGATCAGGATTTTGTGAATTTGGCACTGCTGGCATCCTGGGTCTGATAATTTCTGACTGTGAGGGCTGTGTTGTAGAGCAGCATTTTAGTGGCCTCCTAGCCTTTACTCACCTCATGCCCAAAGCACCCCAACCCCAGTGTGACAGCCCAGGCTGTCTTCAGGCATTACCAGATGTTCCCTGTGCAATGGACAAAATTTCCTCCCATTAGTGAATAGACTTGGGTGGGGGGGGACTCCCACGTGTGATTCCACATCAGCATCACCCAGGAAATGTGTGAAATGCATGGAGGGTTATTCCATGCATGTGGTTCAAGGCCAGGGACTCCTGGTCTTGTCCAGCTTCCCTGATGTGATGCTCCTGTGGTTGGAACCTCATTTAGAAATCCCTACTGTGAGGCTAAGCAGGGTGATATCTCTGGCTAAGACAGTGACCCCTGGTGAGTCACTGTAGAGGCAGCGTGTCAATTTCTACATCATAAAAGTGGTCCTAATGCTGCTTGCTTAGCCTGCTCTGACTCCACAGAACTCAATGCAGCATCTGCCAAGCCGGCTTTACTCCAGGTAAGGAAGGTGTGATAAAGCCAATGTGCTGGTACACTCCTGGTTTTGTGCTGTCACAGTAGATGGGATGATACTGGGGGAGGGATTGTCATCCTCATCTGATACTCGCAACAGTTGGATTTGGTAATGGAACATCTGTTTCTTCAACTTCCTTTCAGATGAAGTGCCTGGGGTACTTCCTTTTCTAGTTTTGGCTCTCTTATTCTGTGGTATAGAGTTTGCTGCATGACCTCCTAAGATCTTAAGGGTATATCGTGCTTTGGAAGAGAAAGATGGTAGACACGTTTGTCCCCTCCACTGAGATCAGGTGCACATCAACACTGTCATTCCCCATTTCCCCTGAGGATGAGCTGCAGATTTTAGTTCGCTTTCTAGGTAGGTGGAGATGCCGTTCTCTTCTGTTCTATTTCCCTCCACTGTGACTAAGGAAAGTTTGAGCAACTGAGGGCACAGTCTTTTTCTAGAGCCTTTAGTGTGTATCACACCTTATGATTCATTGATTCCTGTTAGGTATATAAATATGTAGATTCAGTGAGAAGGCGTCTGTGTTCCCAGAAAGAGGCAGTTTGTTCTGCATCAAGGCAGCTTGCACTGTGTGTGAGGAGTGGATAGACCTGTGTGCCATGTGCCTGGAATTCAGAGGAGAGAGAACTGTGGATGTGCTTTTCCAGCTTTGTTGTTTGGCGATTCCTCCATGACAGCTAGTGGGTCATCAGAATGCTCGACAATCCCTTCAGCTGCACAGTCACCAGTCTTGAGTGGCTCTTCACTCTGTCCACCTTGCCCCAGCCTCACTGCCAGCTTTGTCCCCAGTAGGCTGCTGCAGGGGCATCCCAGCAGCCTCTATACTTCGATGTCTATGCCTCCCCACTCCAGTCTCTCAGCTCAGCATCCTTCAGTGACTCTTCCTTTGTGCTTAAAGTTCAGACTTGCTTGTCATATTATCTGCAGCTGCTGCCTGCATCACCAGCTTTCTTGGAGCCACTGTGGTTTCTCCCCCAGCCCAACTCTGAGATTTCAGCAGGTGCTACCTATCTCTCCTTGTTCACTCTAGTTCCTTTGCAAATATGACATTTCTTAATTGGCAGTTACAGCTCTGCTTTTCCTGCCAAATGCCTGTCTGTTCTCCCATCTCAGATGAAGCACAGATTCCACAGCAGGGGACCCCTGAGGCTGGAGGGAGGGCCCTTGCTGTCTGCATTTGTGACATGTTATGGAGGCTCCACTTGGCAACATTGTAACTCATTGTGTGATGCTGTGGGAGAACCAACTGTGTTCCCAGTGCTTTAGCAAAGTGCCTGGCACGTGGTAAGCTTCTAATTGACAATAAATGATTGCTGAGCAAAGGAGATAGGTGAGATTTATACTTTTTCTGCCTAATGATATGAACAAAGTTATGAAAGGAAGTGGCACTGCTGAGGACTTTGCTTGGATTATCCTCACCATGTGTTATTATTAAAGATAAGATTCATGTTATCAAAGGAGTTTCCATGGTGTGTCCATCCATGAAGGCCATTCACACACTAACGATAGTCAAATGGCCTTGAGAGAATTCATTTTCAAAATAATTCTGGATGAATCCTTACTCCAGACCACATTTGTGATCATCTGTTTGGGTTTATCAGCCTCATCATCGTAAGATGCTTGTAATTTCCAGCTGAGACTTCTTTTTCAACCCACTGACCTACATGAGCAACTATGAAGCTGCCTTTGGCTGTGCCTCTGTAGATGGCCTGTGTACCTCAAACTCAGTAATTTTATATTCAAGAAATCCTCATTGTTCTCCCAACTCCAAACCTATGCCATTTTGTTTGCTTGCTTTCCTCTCTTTGGTGCAGGGTGTGAACACACACACACACACACACACACACACCTGTTTGCTGAAGCAGGAGTCTTTTGTCCTCATGGGTTCCTCACTATCCCTTGGCCTTGCTGCCCAGTTGCTGCAGAAAACATGGCGTCTGGTCTGTCCTTTCGCATCTGTCCTGCTGGCTTCGAGAAACTTAAAAACAAATGTGACAGGTGTCTACAGAGGGATAACTTTAAATGTGCGAGAGGAATCACCCCACAAATGGGATCCCATGAACACCAAGGAGGTAGACATAAATTGCAAACAGGTGAACATGAGATAAGATCAATTAGAAATAATGGAAGTGCAAGCTGTACATACAGCAAGTTCTTTATAAAGTGGACAGGCGTTGTGGCACAGTTGGGTAAACTGCTGTTTGGGATTCATATTATAATGCAGAGAATGCAGTCTCCCCTCTGCTTCTGACCCAACTTCCTACGGATGCATGGTCTATGAAGCAGCAGGTGATAACCCAAGTACTTGAGTAGACTACCCCTCAACCATGATACCCAGATAGAGTTCTGGCCTCATGGCTTTAACCAGGCCCAGTCCTAGATGTGTTGGTCCTTTGCAGAGTGATCCAAAAGATGGAAGTGCTCTTTCACACTGCCTTTTAAATAAATGAAAAATAATAAATTAATTAAGCATAACAACAGCAGAAGAGAAGATTGAAATGCTCAGATAGAGTAACCCTGGGGTGAATCTATCTAAATTTGGGATTAGTAGATTAGAGAGTGAATATGACAAATGCATCCAAAACATGGCATAAGAGATAAAGGAACAAGAAGATATGAATACCAAGCTGTGTTGAAAAGGGCAAGCTAAGACTTTCAGCCCGGGCTCAGTTGGCAACTTTTCCAATAAGGAAGAAAATGAATAGTAGGAACACAGTATTTAAGCAGATACTGGCTACTGTGTTGCTTCTGGAGTTGAAGTTCCCTTGACAATGAGAAAAACCAGGGACTTTGGATTTGGTTGTTGAATGAGCAGAAGCTCTTTTGTGAGTAGCTGTGTGGACTTAGCACTCCATTAGAGAGAGAGAAAGAGAGAGAATGGAAGGTTTCTCAGCAGGGTACTCATACTTTGGTACTTTTAGAAAGTCTCAATTTGAGAATTACCTTGTGAAAAGTAAAATAGGATAAGAGAGACTAGGTAAATTGCTGTCACAGTGGCCCAAACTACCATGTACTGGCTTGGGCTGGTGACAAGAAAGATGGAAGGAAGTGAAATGTATGCTAACTACATGAAGATAGTTCTCTCACAGAAACATGGTAATTCATTGGAGAATAGAACATTAAGGTTGCTTCCAGAATTTACAATATGTACAGCTTGGCAAGTGGTAGTGATGCCTGCCAAGCTGTAGAGGTATTTGGCAGCCTTGGCAATCTTAAAACCTAACAAATGAATACAGGCAGACAGTTCAGGTGTCAGCACAGAACCTGCTCTTGTAGTTGCTTTGACTTTTGATTCACTACTCAATTTGTCCATTTAATCTCTCAAAATCCAGTAGAGGGTCTGGCACAGGCAACTAAAGTTCTCGCCTTGCCTGAGCTGGGATCTCATTTGGGCACTGGTTCTAATCCCGGCAGCCCCGCTTCCCATCCAGCTCCCTGCTTGTCGCCTGGGAAAGCAGTGGAGGACGGCTCAAAGCCTTGGGGACCCTGCACCCAAGAGGGAGACCTGGGAAAAAGCTCTGGGCTCCTGGCTTCGGATTGGCGCAGCTCCAACTGTTGTGGCTGCTTGAGGAGTGAATCAACGGACAGAAGATCTTCCTCCCTGTCTCGCCTCCTCTCTGTATATATGACTTTCCAATAAAAAATAAAATAAATAAATCTTTTCTAAAAAATCCAGTCTAAGCCCTATTTAAGAATGCATGCCTGATTGTGTCTCTTCTCTGTATAAATCCCTTTTTGCCTGTAATTTGCCCCCCTATTTTTTTTTTTTTTTTTTGCCAATTTCTCCATGTATAACCTGAACATCCATTTACCAGGCTTGATTGCCTTCTTTTTTTTTTTTTTTTAAAGCTTGGTCTGTGTGCAGTAGCTTAATCGAATTTTTTGTGTGTAGATTTATTTACCATACAGAATAAAAGTATGGGTTGGTGATTTGTTTGAAGATGAAAGAGATTGGAGAAAGAGCATTCATTTGTGAATATTGTTTTTACCAACAAATTAGTGAAGAGAGACAGAAGTAAAAGAAAAAAATGAGAGAGCTCATTCAATACTTCCTTTGTCACAAGTTCCCTCACAGTTATTTTTTAACTGCCGTCTTAATTCAAATTGCAGTTTCTTTTCAGTGGAGAAACCTTCATAATCCTGCGTTGAAAATGAACTCAAACCCTTAGAGTTTATCTGATTAAATCCCATCCCCTCACCTTTGTCAGATAGCATCGTCCCCATCACAGCTGATCAATATTTCTGTTTATCCTGCTAAACTGACTTTTCATTTTCAAACTGTGCGTAGATAGAGTTCATCTTCCATATATAAACCCGGTGCAGATAAGTGGACTGTTTCACAAAGATGGTGAGCACAAGTTCTAAGCTAATGATCAGTGTGAACCATTTACTTCCACATAAAAGGGAACACTTGATTACAAGCATGTGGTGGAGTAAAATGGCCTGTCAGTGGGTCTAGAGTCATCTGGAAATACTTCTTGGAAAAGACTATACTATTCAGGATGATTTCCCAGTGATATGGGACTGAGTAAAATAGTACAGGGCTAGCAAGGAAAATAACAGATCAGCATTGATACAAATAGCGTTGCCTAATGATTTCCCAATGGTATAGGACTACATAAAATAATAAGGGGCTAGCAAGGAGAATCACACCCCATCAGCCTTGGTAGAAGTTGAATTTCATTTTTGTATAGTCCATTTGTATGTTTCTGGCATTTTCTAATGTTGTAATTTCCCTTCCAATGATTGTAAGTATGAGAATGCTTCAAAGTTTGTGGAAAATGGAATTAAAAGACAAGTTAACCTTGATACAAAAGGTTTAGAAATCCATACATTATTTAATTGTAATAGATATGTCCCCAAGCTTTTCAGAGATACTCGATAGCATAGATTTCCAATTTTCCTTTTTTTTTTCTTTTTCCAATAAAATAAGCTTACCTTTTAATTTTGTTTTCCACAATCTTTCTAAAGGTCTCTTTTCTGTTTGGATATCTAAACAAGAATATATGTCTTCATGTTTTTAATCTACTGATGTGTTTGAGTGCTAATTATTCATGCCTTCCCTTATTTCATAGTCCATCTATTTTTATAACACACAGATTTTATTCTATCTCAGTAAAGTCTAATATTTAATTAGTTTCATGGAGCTTAAGACAAGCCATTTTTAGTAAACTATTTTTGATGGTAATCATCATTTGTCAATGAGAAGATGGCATTTGTCTGTTACTTTTTGGTTTCCAAACTTGACATGAAACATGGCTTGCTGCTGTGGAGAGGTTGTGGTAAGCCCATTGACACTTTGATAATTACTGGGAGCTTGTGTCAGTGATTCCTGGCATAATTGGAATAAAAATATCTTATTCCCAAAAATCAGCTAAATTTGCCTCAGGAAAGTAGGGTTTTATATTTTCAAATTCATCAGACTGTTATTAAAAAGAGTATGTGTATACCTCTTTGCAGCCCATCAGATTGTGGGAGGGTGTTTGAGAAAGCACTTGAATTACGAAATTAAAGATATGTTTTATTTCATATGTATTTTCATGAAATTTTTTGAGACCCTGCCTATGTGTGGATTTTCCATTTTTTTTAACTAAAGAAATGTATCTACCTTACCAGTAGAAAATAAATAAATCTTTGAAAAAAATGTATATTTGAGTTCTTTAGACATTTTTTTTAAAGTACCTTGCACATGGTTCAGAGCATGGAGAGTACTTATAAGGATCATTGCAGAAGATTAAAATTGTTACAAAATGAGTAGTGTCATGGACACAATGACACGAGGCACCTCTGGGAACTGGAGGGGTTATTCCACATCAAAGTTTCTGCCGGTCACATTGTGCCAGTTGTAGTCAACATGCTTATCCTTTCTCAGTGGTGTCCTGACATTTGGAAGCTGAGTTTCTTTTCTTCCTGGGCCAACATTACTCATAACTGCTGTGCAGAATATGTTCAATGAATTTCCATCTATAAAAGCAAAGTGAAATCCCAAGTGCTGTGTTGTACTGCCTCAAAGTGTCAGAATAAAGCATCTGTCAGATTCTTTTAAAGAATGGAAGAAAGGCTTTTTCATAGCCCAGGACCACAAACTTTATGTCTTTGTGGAAAAACAGTCTGGCAATGAAAGGACTGTGAAACCACGCCATGTAGAAGGGAGACTGATTGATGGGAACTGGGGCTTGCTTCCGGCCTCTGTTTGCTATATTCTGTCTGCAGTTGCTCTACTGAGCGCCGGCAGTAAGTCAGGCCAAATCCAGAAGGGAAGGAAAGATAATGCAGGTCGGAGGAAAGAAGATGTGTTCTTGAGTAATGTTCATTAATTACATGGCCTGTGAGGGCCCAGCGCCGTGCACCTGTGAGTTGACAGTATCAGAGGCAATCTCTACCTTTAAGGCAAGGGCAATCTGATTGGTAGAATATACATCCATGAGTCCAAGGATCAGCAGGATGAGACAAGTACCAAGGGCAACACTGAGATCTTGAGCCCTTAGTCATGGAGAAAGGAGTATACTGGATAACCATTCATGCACTGATTTCATTGTTTAGATCAACAGTCTTTTCAAAGCAACTGTGAAGTGTCCAACCAGGGGATAAAAGAAATGTAAGAAACTAGTCATCTATTACATTTATGTGATATCCTAATCATACCAGGTTCCATTTCAAGGATTTTATATCTTAATTACACAAGTAGAATGTGCAAGGTGCTGCTTGTATCCTTATTTACAGAAGAGAAAGTGGAATCCTTTAGAAGAGAAGTGAGCTGAAAGTTACAAAGCCAAGGTCTGCAGATGCTAAGGATTCAATCCCAGGAAGTCTTCTAAGGCTGTTCAAAAACTTTTAGTTGAGGAAAGATAGTTAAAAAGTAAAAAGATTAAAAGTCATTCTTCTAAATGCTTTTCTATCCATTGACACTACATCATGTCATGGACTTTTTTTTTTTTGACATGAACTTAAACACATTTGGAGTAAATGAACTTCCTTTGCCTTCCTTTGCGGCAGGTTCTCTGTTTTGGGTTATGCCTGTGTTAGGACAAGCATGGGTCTGAGCAGTGAATCCTAGAATGGGGAATTGCAACCCACTGTCTTTAGACACTTAACAGGCATGTGGGCACAACTGGCATGTTGCCAGCCTTAGTAGTAGTCCAGTGTCAAAGCAGAGATGCAGGGAGTATTTGGTCTTGGTCAAGTTCCTGAGACAGGTGCCTTGGGTAGCAAGAAGTGGTTGAGCAATCAGGATCTGCCAGTGTTCATCATAGGTAGAATGGGGCTGGCTGGGCTCTCCTGGCAGGTTCGACTGATGGCCTGCTGACTGGACAACCAGGAGTCTTTTTATTCATGTGTTTTTACTCACTTTTTACTCAAGTGTTTTACTCATGTCACCGTGTTCCCAAGTCTTGAGAGAAGTGGACAGATAGACAGAAACCTGTTACATAGTCTTTTGGGCAAATGTTAACTTATATATAAGTCCATGGGCAAAGTTAGCATTTGCCTTGAAACTTACTTATTAGACAATGAGCTCATGTTGAACTGAGGGCTTGACATAGGAAGTGAGGAAAACAGTGGTACCAGATTATCTTGGCTCGTTTGTTTTTGTTGTTGTTTATTTATGACAGTAGACTTACCAATGGTGACAGTCATTTGAACAATATCTGTTTTATCATCTGTTGAATTTCTTTCTTGGTCAGCTGCCTCAACTCAAATGCTCTTCCAAGTCATGAATCACATGGTCTCCTAAGCGGATGATTCTGTGCAGGGAGCAGTGACAGCTTGCACGTGTCTCAAAGCTTATGGCAAGCAGCTGCTTAGAATAACCCAGCAGTGGTTTACATGGTAGGAAGTAGGAAATGCTTTGGTTAATCCAAGCTTTCCTTTAAAGTAGCTTGCTTTGCATCTTTCTTCAGTTTTATATATTAATGGGATATTGAATGCCTGTATTTTCTATCTTCTATTAGATCTTACTACAACCCACATACTGTGTTAACTGGTATGAAGGGATTGGCTTGGGGAAAACTACAGAGATGAATTAATATGTCTTAAGGGATGAGAAGATAAGACAAATGTATAAAGGCCTCAGGTGTGGTTCATTTAATGTGCTAAATGCAGAGAGGGAATAGTTGCATCTATCTGGGGAGACTGGAAACATGTGCTTACAGGAGGTGTTTTTGACATGGATGTTAAATGACAGGTAGAAGTTCAGTGTTAGAGTTATTACAGAAGGAAAGATGTTCAGTAGACCAAATGGTACAAATCAAAATGTGCAGGTGGGATTTTGGGGGAGCTGTGTGTATAAAACTTAGAAAAAAAAGAGTCAGAAGCATGGGAAAATATACAGAATCGTAGACTTGCTTGAGCAGATTCTAGAAAGCTATGCCTAACAAGCTAAAGGGTTTATACCTTTTAGCAGTAATTGGGGACCCATAGAGGATATTTGAGCCAAGGAGTCACATGAACAAAGTTAGTTTGAGAAATCTATCTGGTTGTGATTGACATGGGGATCAGAGGAGAACCTGAACTACCACTTAAATGTGGTAGGACGTATCTGGAAAGGATGAAGAGAAGAAAGGCTGTGGAGGAGTAACAATGAGACTTAGCTATGTTATCAAGGGCACTGTCTCAGGACAGGGTAAAGAAGAAAGACAAGGCAAGGGCAGGTCCACTAGGAAGGGACCTGGAAGAACTGTCCCAAGTAGGCAAGTTGAGGGGAGGAACCAATGGAAGATGAGAATTTGAGTTGGTTTACCAGTTGAGCATTTGCTAGGATATTGTGATGAGTAGTTGCTAATGATGGGCAGCTACTCAGCAAGGTGCTGGGGCTAGAGTGGTGGTAACACTGGGGATATATCTGATGACAAGGGTTGGAATGAAGAGAGCCAGGAGCTCAGAAGAGTAGTTAGAAGGTGACAGGTCAGGCTGTGGACACCGTAGAGGAGAAGGCTGCATACCTTGGTAAGAAATTTTATCTTAAGAGTTAATATATGAGTTACTTCATTATGGTGAATTATTACTAGGTATTACTAGGTAGCAAAAAAAAAAAAAGGCATTACTAGGTAAATGAACACACAGAAGTCCTGGTGGGGTAGAGTGGCGCGAGGAGGACTGGAGAGGAGCATGCTACTGTTAGGGCAGGCTGAGAGGCTGGTGATTGGTGAGGGGTCACTTTGTTTACATACATCATAACTTGCCTGAAGGAGAGGGAGAATGCGACATCTAACAGTCATGTTTGCAAGAGTGCCTGAGACCAGACCTATCAACTTAGGACAGTTGAAGTGAATGAGATTTATGGGGAAGTGACTGATTGAGTAAAATCAGAGAAGAAAAGAACAGAAACTTGTGGTTAGGAGGCTGAAGGTCAAAGAGGAACTACCAAGGACTTTTTGGACTTTATTGAATTGGTTACAAGTGGAGGAGAATGGAAGAAACTTGATCATACTTTAAAAAGCTAATGGAAAGCAGTGGAGGACGGCCCAAAGCCTTGGGACCTTCCACCCGCGTGGGAGACCTTAAGAGGCTCCAGGCTCCTGGCTTTGGATTGGCTCAGCTCCAGCCGTTGCAGCTGTTTAACCATTGGATGGAAGATCTTCCTCTCTATTTCTCCTCCCATCTTTATATCCGCCTTTCCAATAAAAATAAATAAATCTTAAAAAAAAAAAAGCCAAACAACCAAAACCAAAACAAAAGCTAATGGAAACTAGAATTGAAAGAGGAGAATGAGGGAAATGTGATGATACTTTAGAAAATTAATGGAAAGTAGAATTAAAACGTAATTATTTTGGTACAAAACACCATTTGAAGTCATTGGTCATTTTTTAACAATATATATTTCCATGAAGTTTCTGAAGACATCTGCATGGATTTCAGAATTGTTTGCTGCAGAACAAGCTTCCATTTTCATTCCATTTCCCATGAACTGGTGCAACTTGCAGTATGTACAGTAGCTTTGGCAGGGGAGCTTCGGAGAGAAGAGGTAGTGAATTCAGATGGGAAGAGGAAGGTGAGAACTGTGGAAAGGCGTTTGAAGTTAGGTGTTGCTGGTGGTGGCTAACTTTGAAATGAAACAGAAAGGCCAGGATGTAGGCAGTGGGCCCATCCCTGTCCTTACATAACATTCCCTTTAATTGGCAAGGCTACATTATGAATGTTCAGTTAACCATGATTCCTTTCCCTCCGTGGTTTCATTTTTCTTTAATCTTTCTCTATTAAATTTCTAAGCTTTGTATTTCCATGGTCTTTATTTCTTTCATATATCCAACATCAGAATATTCTAGGTATAATAGTACCCCAGAGATTTCTTTTTAAAGTTGATCCTGAACCTATGAATCAGACCTGAATTAAATTCACGGTTTATTCCTCCAAGAGCTGGAAGCTAAGAAGTCTGACTTTGGAAACAGTTGCCTACCTTCACTTACCTCAAGAGCAACCCTGCTTGATGTGTTATTTCCTTGTAATTTAAGATGGAACTCTGACCCTGTTGTTTATGTTTTAATTTGTTCGTTTGAAAGGAAGAGCAACACACACAATTAGTTACTTAGCTAGTTAGCTAGTTTCCTTCTACTGGTTCACTCCCAAATACTCAAAACAGCCAGGTCAAAGCCAGTGGCCTGGAACTTCCTGCCAGCTCTCCTACATGTTGACAGGGACCGAAGTGCTTAGGTTATCACCTGCTGCCTTCCAGGGTTGCATTAGCAATAAACTGGAATAGATGGGAATCAAATTGGGCACTCCTGTGTGGGATGTGGGTATGCTAAATGGGAGATTCACTGTGGTACAATGCCTGTTGCTGTGTTTCAGTTTTGAGGGTGAAAGTAGTAAGGTCTGGTCCTAAGAGACTGAGAAGGGCCTCATCTCCTAACAGTAGTCTAGAGGAATCTCTGGCAGGTGGAAATGCAAAATCCTCATCTTGCTGGACAAGTTTCATTTTTAAAGTCCTTTTGCCATTGGACTTTGTGAACACATTTACCTCTCAGCTCAGCAGCTACCCCATCAACAGTGAATAAGTTCTTACACACATCATTGTGGAACACAATTGCTGTTTGTGCACTTTTAAAATTTATTATCATTTTGTTTGACAAGCAGAACCATCTGCTGGTTTATGCACCTAAGGTCCGTAATGCCAGGGTTGGGCCAGGCTGAAGCCAGCAGCCCAGTACTCCATCTGTATCTCCCTTGTGGATAGAGGGGCCCAAGTACTTGATGTAGCATTTCATCCCTTGATGTGCATTTGCTGAACTGGGATTGGTGGAAGTGGGGCTTGGACTCAAGCACTCTCATATGGTCTGTGAGTATCTCAAGGAGTGACTTAAACACTAATTCAAAATTACCCCCTTCTGCCCCCACCTCATATCACCCTTTCTAATCTTATTCCAAAGCACAATGTCTCCAGCTGTCAAGATAACCGCCCAGCATATCTTCACTCCTCAACAATTCTGGGTCTCCTTCTGTAGGCAGAGATAAACTTTTGTTGAACTCTTTGGATGGTGACTGCAGCCTGGGGCCTGAAGCTACAGTGGATGGGAGTTCATTGGAGGAGCTGGAGCCTTGAGCAGACCCAAAGAGGCCCTTGGAGGGGACTGTGTGCACAGCAGTCAGAGGTCCCAAGAAAGCAGGCAGATGGTACACTGTCTTACGGCAAGGTTCCTAGGAGAAGTTGCATCTCTTTTAGTAAAGTGAGAGGGGCTAGCAGTCCCAGCCTTCTAGGAGTCTTTTGCTTTTAAAAAAATTCTAATTTAATTTATGACATTTTGATTTTTGTCACAGCCTGGGAGGATACATAAGCCCTCTCCCCATGTTACAGATGAACTAGCACAGTGAGTGTAGATCACCCTGTAGATTCAACCTGCCTTGTTCTAGATCCCTTTCTAGCCAGCAGCACACACAGTGCCTTTCAGAAGGGGAGCGGTAGACCCTGTTGATAATTATCCATGACTTTTCTGTTGGCTGTGTGTGAAAATCAGGGCCATGTGTTCATTTTACCTCTCTGATTTCTCATCCTCTCTTTTCCATTTGTTTTTGTGATTAGTTGGTTTGGTGGACGCACTGTTCCCCACCCCAGGAGACAGGCAGAATCTGTTTGCATCCTAAGCAGAAGGAATTTCGACATCTCTTGGGGAGCAGGGGTGTCCCTACGCTACATTCCTTCTAGCTGGAGGGACAGGCAGCGCACAACTGTGGCTGTGCAGTGCCAGGGTGCAGCTGTAGTCAGCCACCAGTTGACACCACGGCACATGCTGTCATGGTCACATTGCTCGCATATGTCTGGGCCAAGCTGCTTCATGACTGGCATTTACCCAGGGCTACGTTTGGGAAAAGAATTCTGTGCAATTTGTTGGAGCAGTTTTGCAAGGCCTCATCTTCCATTTGCTGCACGTTCTGCTAAAAACATGAATCAAAGCTTGTTTGCATAAAAGTTAAGCTGCTGCTTCCCTGATTCATATATTACTGGAGGAACTTGAGTTGTGACTTGACCTTGGGGCATCCATTGCCTGTGAGATGTTTGAACATCCTGATTTTAATGCTGTTGAATTGAATATGATACAAGGAAAAGGCTCCCAAAGGGTAATCAATCATTAATAAATGCGATGGTGATGGCTGGGAGATTGCTACCTTGAGAAAAATTAAAAGGTTCATTGGCAACCACCAAGAATAGTGAATGTGAATTCTTGCTTCGATTTTCTTCCAGGCTTCTTCTTCTTTTTTGTTTAATTTAAAATAGTGAAATGAAACTAACAAAATGTTTCCTTTTTTCTTTTTTGTTATTTTGCAGAAAAAGCCACTGTCTGCCATAATAAAGGAAGTCTGTGACGGGTAAGTGCAGTTCCATATTCACCTCAAGGACTCTAGTCTATAAACTCCCTGGCTAATATAGTAATTCCTGGGGAATAGTAAACAGTCCAAGTCATCATTTGTCCTGCTGAATATCAGGAACAATCACCATGTAGAAGTTATGCACCCATTTCTACCTAGAATTTGCTATAGTTCTTTAAAGAACAGTGGAAGAAAGTGGAAAATGACTTTAAAGTGCCTATAGGCAGGTTAGTTTGATCTGGTTTGGCAAGTTTCTTTCCTTTTGTCCTAACCAGCAGGCTGCGTGCTGCAGATTTCTGCTGTTAAATACAAGCTTCATCTGGTATATCACTGGGCAGCTGTGCTGCAGCCTGAGGTTTCGCACCCATGTGGCTTTCCTACTTCTCTTTGGCTGCTGTAAACAATCCAAAGGAAGAGCTCATGTGGAAGTCACGGGACGGTTTTCAGCTTCTAAAGCAGAAGCATGAATGGAGTATTACCTTGAATCTCATGGGACTTAGAAGATTTCACTGGAGAGTCCAGTCTGCATCCAGTATCCTGACTGGGGAAAGCTGAATACTCAGACAGTTGCAATGTGCCAAATAATCATGAGTTCAAATTGCATCCACTGCTTTTTTTTTCCCTCTCTCTGCTTCAGTCCTTCAAAATAAAGTGGAAAATAGCAATCTGTATTTAAATCCCCACCCTTAGCTTTGATGATGAAATGCTTGCAAGTGAGCAGTAGACCCGAAACAAGGCTTAGACAGATGCACACGAAATGATTGGTCTCAGGCTAGTGGAAGGTAGGCGAGAGTCATTTTGTTAGGAACTGCCTTATGGTGTTTGTTCATACTGGCAGGTATCCAGTCCTAACATTTTAATTTCATCTTATCCTGTGAAAATGACCGCTTTTGTTTCTCTGATCAGTTTATACTTGTATGTTTCAGGTGGTCTCTTGCCAACCATGAGTATTTTGCCCTGCAACATGCCGATAGTTCAAACTTCTATATTACCGAAAAGGTAGGTCAACCTCGTTATTTGATCTGGGAAACTTATATTTAAGGGGAGTAAATCACAACTGGTGTTCAGGACTAGACTAGACACGCTGCTTTAAATTTTCCATCTCTGCCATCCATGCAAACAGGGTCTGTATAAAGCAAACAACCACTCCTTTAGCATCAGCAAGACAATACTTGGCCCATTCAGGAGTGAAGTTCAACTACATTTCCAAGTCCTATTTACTAGTGGTTTATCTTCCACTAGTGAATGCATTAATTACTTGTCTTTCTGATTGAGTACGTAAGGAATTCATTGGACACTTAGTTTAGTTCTCTGTTCTCAGATTATTCTCCCAGAGCAACCTGTCACTTTGGCTGCAGTACTTAAAACAGTGGCCAGACACCTTCTGTCATGTGGCCTGTGCAGGCGTTGTGTGTTCCCTGGCTCTTGGGAATCCTATATTTCTCCAGGGTGAATTTAACTTGCTTGGAGAAGGAGGAATTCATGAAGACCACAATGGCCCTAGAGTGTTTTAGCATTCACTTCCACTTCCAGGAGCACTCACTGAAATACAAAGCAACCAATCTTGTCTTCCTGGAAATGTAACCTTGTGGGGTTGGCAGGGAGAGAGGGAGCTGAGAGAGCAGCTGTGGTGACAACAGGGAGGCCAGTGCTGGAACGGAAGGGAGTACAAAATGCTTTGAGAGGTGAGTCAGGTGACCACAGGGCCCCATTGTCCAGCAGCTGCTGTTTGTCCTAATCTGTAGTCCCTTGAGTGAGTGTAACTTCATCCATGAAAACCATGGTGATAGGAAGTGGAGGCAGTAACAGGGACTCTACTCCGTGTGAGACTCACTCGCTCTACCCTGAAGATTGCAGCATGGCAGGTAGGGTGTTGGCCAGAGGCATGGGAATGCTTCTCAGTAGTTGCTTTGTTTTTTCAAGTGGGCGCTGGGAATTTTATAACTGATCATATTTTCCTCCTCACACTGATTGCCAGAAAGCTGCGAGGTAACCAGTGGATTAGCTTTCCTGGCCAGGCATTTCCATTGTTAACTTTCCCTTTGGTTCAGTCCATAAACATTTAATTTCCTGTCTTCGTTTTCTCCATATTTTTTATTTTAAACTGTACCTATATTACTTCCATGATATTTTTGGTGAAGAGAAGAGGGTATAAATAAACAGAAGGTCAATATTAGCAGTTAAATATGTCATGATGGTTCTGTTCATCTCCACTTGTGAGTAATGAACCCAATTTAGTTGGTCAGGAGACCATTAGAAATTGGAATGCAATAGAGTGCTTTAGGTCAGAGTATGTGTCTGAAATATTTGCATGTGAAATATTTGATTCATGTATCATACATGTTGATTGTATTGGGCTATACCCTGGTTTGCATCATGAATAGTCCTGCCTTTAAGTAACATTGGCTTGTGACCTCTGTAGCTGTCCTGCACTCTGTCTGAAGGCTTCAGTTTCTTGGTGATGACTAGCCATGAGGGTCTCAGTGTTTAGAGAAGGTAAAGACCACTCAGAGAACCTCTGAAAAGTGTGCAAGGTTAGATTCCAACCCACAGACCCAGATGAAATGTGCTTTGCATGTGGCCTGGGCTAGAAAAGCATTTGAAGGAACACCCCAGAGAATTCTGGTATGGAATACCCAGGAGGTACTCACAGAGATACTGCTCCAGGGCCTGTTTCTTAGTCTACTTTAAAAATTGATAACATTTATAATGCATATGTTTTTTTCCTAATTAAAATTCACATCTACTCAGAAAATCCCAGCTACTGGAGAGAAGGACAAAAATTCCTGGGAAATCTTGTTTTTCCTGAGGGATTCTTTCTGTTGAGTTTGAAGGCGTCTGGCCACCTGAATCTGCCTGTGGACCGGCATAGGGATTAGTCTTTTATGAGGAACTTAGGCACAGAGGAACCCTCTTCCCGACCATAGCCCTTTGTTTGTAAATAGAATGTCATCGCTCTTCCTCTCACAGCTGTTCCTGGGCACAGCTGTTTGTTCGTGTGAGACCCATGGGCGGGAGGGGCCTGGGACTCTGGGTGCTGCAGGATCGGACCTAGGGGGACCTAGGCTGCCCTCCATCTGCTGCCAAGGTTCATCTTGCTTCTTGCAAGTGTTCCTTAAAAGCAAACTTTTTCCATTCTTAAAATAATGCGTTTAGCATCCTCTTGGTCAGCTATAGCCTAGCGAGTTTGTTAAGTAATATTTGCATTGCCATGGTAACCGGTGACTAATTTTTGAAACTTGTGCATGCTGTTAGTTTCTGATTTTCACTTGCATATGAGATAGTCGTCCTTTCTCTGTGAAAGATTTTTTTTCAAAAATTATCTGTAATTTCAAAGTAAAAAAAAAAAATCCCTTAGCCTGGGCCTCACATGCAAACAGATTTTACCACTGAGGGGTGTTTGTGATTTCTGAGCTCCCCCAGGAGGCACCTCCCTTACTTTTCCCATGTTATCCAAACTCATTTTCTCGAACAGTCTTCCTTGACTTTTTGGGCCATTAACTCGGGTCCTTTTGGTGCAGCAGGGAAGATGTCACGTTGCATAGCATTCAGCAAAAGCGTAACTTGCAAACACCCTAGAGAAACTGAAGATTCACGCATTTGCAAGTTTCTGTTCTGTCTCAGAGACATGTATTCAGAGATGCTGCGAGTGGGAGGAGGCAAGAAAATGCCCAAAACAAAAACAAAAGCAAAACCTTGAAGAGGTTTTTGTGCGTTTCAGTGGAATTTGTCTCTGGAGTAAGAATCCTAATGAACAAATACTGCATGTCTGAGTGTGTTACAATCTGCACAGGCCAGTCATGGAGGCAGTATTCTAGTCTGTTTGCAGTGAGGATAGTGGGACTCGGGGTACAGACACAGTAACCTGTGTGGGTCCCAGGGGTCAGGGTGGCCACACTGAGGCTGGTACCCAGGTGGGGGGGCACCAGAGCTCTGGCTGCCAGGATTGCCTTTTTTTTTTTTTATGAGAGCAGACCAAGAATGGTGGTGTTAACTGCTCAGGAAATAAATACAGGAAGTTTCAGGCTTTGAGTGTTGGTTACCAGCTTCAGCTGTGGCTTTCTTATAACTTGGGGGCAGTTGTAACAGGTAATCTTCCACTCACTAGGGGTGCGCACACTGTGTTTGATTTACCTTGGGTGTGGATTATATGGCTGGCTGAAGTAGTGTGATTGTATTAGTGCAGTTCTGTTTATTCAAACAGGAAAATTGCTTCGCTCTTAACACTAAGCATGCTGACTGCTGGGTCCCCAGAAAGCCTGGAGCCATGGTAGCAAAAACCTGAGATTGTGCTCAGGTGTTTAATTGACCTTGTATTGTGACTGTGGAGTTGTACTTGGCTCCTCCTTCTTAATAGGTGGCCTCCTGTGGCACACAGTGTATGAAATCTCACTGGTAATGTATCAACAGTGTCTGGCTTAGATAAAGTTCTCCTGTTGTAACCACAGAGATATGCTAAGCCTCTTCCAGGTCCCCGCTGAGAAGCTGGCCCTAGGCAGTTGGACAAAATGAAGTTGTGGGGGAGGGGGCGCCCTTTCTTTTATCATTGTCACTTGCTAAATGCTTGAGCTTTCAGGCAGCCTCTGAACTTCTCAGTTCCTGAGCAGACACAATTTTGCCCCCTGGGAGTGTGCATGCCACCCTGGGAGATGGTTGTGTGGATTTTACTCAACTATCTTGCTTCAGGAGACAGTCATGGAGAAACAGATAAATCCGTCTCCAGAAAGGACTGGGACTAGGAGATAAGACAGGAGGAAAGCCGGGGAGGAATCAGAGGCAATGTCCTGCTTCCAGCTCTCCATTTCCGCCTCCGGTTTGTGTATTTCCTCTCTGCATCGTTGAGAGCGGCCCTGCTATAGTTTGTCAGGCCATGCTGCTTTCCTGAAGCCACTTTGTACTGGTCCTGTGACCGTTGGGCAATAGCCTTCTCTAGGACAGGTATTTTATTTTATTACATTTTATGTTCAGAGACGCACACACACATTCATTCATTTATTTGAAAGGCAGAGTGTCAGAGAGAGGAGAGAGAGATCTTTACTCTGCTGGTTGACTCTAAAATGGCTCCACCTGTTAAGACTTCCGATCAGCCCAAGGCTAGGGACCTGGAACTCTGTCCGGGTCTCTCATGCAGGTGGCGAGAGCTCAAGTCCTTAGACAGCTTCCTCTTCAAGGAGCACTAGCAGAAAGCTAGGTTGTAAAGGGAGCATTGTGGGATTGAACCAGCACTCGGGGGATGCTGGTGTTCTAAGACGTGACTTATCCGGCTGTGTTACAATACAGGCAGGTGTTTTAATTGCAACAAACCCAAGCCTGGGACAGCTGTAAATTCCTAATTCCAGCCAGGTACCCTATTTATTCTCTTTTTTTGTTGCCTATGCTGAAAGATTGTGGAGTTGCTCTACAGAACTGCTGCTGCTGCACCAGCAAGTTACAGCTTAGTTGCTATGGCCAGGGCATGCTCCCCCTTGCAGGCCAAGGCCTGCTCCACTAGTCCTGGCTCTAGTTGCAAAGATGTTCCTGATCTTTTCCAGGTTTCATCCTTTTTCTCTCCTGGTTCCGGGAATTCTCCTGTGCTTACCTTTGCCCTCTCCTTCCCCTTTGGACACCTGCTGCCTTCTGTCTTTGTTATAGGTGTATCTTGCACCTAAACTCTGTGACCAAACCTGAATTCTGCTGTCTAGGCAAAGATGCCAAACTTCATCCTAAGAGCATCTGGCAGACAGATTGAAACCGGATCTGACTGCGTGTGATTAGAGACTGCAGAGCCATTTGTGATTACTCTGAATACTATGTTGGAAAAGTAGTCAGTCGGTGCTAGAAACTACGAGGCAGGCAAAGAGCTTGGCATGCATGGATATGCACAGTTCACCATAAAGGTAGCAGTTTTGATTTCAAGGCGGGAGAAGGCTCTTAGACTTGAACTGTCTGCCTTGCGTTTGTGACCTCCTTAACTCAGTGAACAGGTACAAATGCTGCTACGTTGTGTTTTAATAAGCTGCTTAGTTAACATCTTCCAGGGATGTCTTCTTGCTAATGTTTTAAAACACCTAATTTAGGAGTCACAGAGGATTTCAAATTTTATTTCAAAAACAATTTTTGATCACTTTATACAAAGAAAACCAAGTAGAAAATCAGAATAACTGATTTGTTCAGATGCAAAAGTTAGATACATGATGCAATGAGGAAGACACTGACTGTCTCCCCAGGGAGTCCCGATTTAGGGGTGATTTAGGTGGGTGCCACCTGCCAATAAAGGAGGTCATATTTTGCAGATTCTTGGAAATACAATTTTTTAGTCTCTTGAGGTTTATTATTTGACCTGTAAGGTTTTGTAGGATATGAACTGTTGGGGTTTGCATTTTTAACCTTATTTTGGAGACATTGCTAACGCATCTTAAACTATGCTGGTGTAGAGCGCAGAATGCATGATTATATCAACGGAGTCCTGTGTGCTTTGTTTTTTAGATAGTAAAGCTCTGGAATTTCCACCGAGTTATGTTTATCTTTCAGAGCAGTAGTTCTCAAACTTAAGTGTGGATCCCGGCCTTAGAGACTCAACTTCAGCAGATGAAGGCTGGGGTCCATCCAACTTTAACCAGAACAAGGTTTCCTCGTACTTCCTCTTCTGGAAGTGCCAGAAACTTCTGGACATTTCCCTTCATCCCTGCCGAGGAAGACAAAGCGTGCTATGCATTCTCGTTGACTTGTTCGCGTAGACTCCTGGACCTGGGAGCCTCTTGCCAGTTGTTTTCCGCTGTGCCCAAGCGAGAGTGAAGTCGCATCTCCTCCTCTACACTGGTGATCAGGATGTGTCACTGTCTATCTCAGCCCATGTTACAGCTCATTTCCTTTCTGTAGTTCCCTTAACTGTGGTCAAGCTACCTTAGGGCTCTCTAGACACACCTTGCTTTGTCTCCCTTGTATAGCTTTACCAACCTGGAACTCTTCCTGCCTTCCTTTCTCAACTTCCCATTCTGTTTCAGGTTATGAGGTGCTGAAGAGAAGGGGGTGAAATTGCCATGCAGTGCTTCCCAGGAGCAGGATCAGAGAGGGAACCATCCACCTGAGAGTGAACAATAGCATCAACATAACTGCTAAGCCAGAGTAGCCATCCCACCTCCTGTTGGTCTTTTTCTGCCACTGAATGTTGGTGTCTGGGTAGTTTATAAACAACAGAGATTTGTTTCTTAAGGCCCTGAAGGCTGAGCAATCCCAGGCTGGGGCTGCATCTTACTGGGACCTCTCAGCTACAAAGCACCTCACAATGAAAAACTTCTGTGTTCACTCACACTGCCCCGTAATGTCTCACTTCTAGAACATAACAAGCAGATGTTCAAAGATGGCTGATTTTTGTGGAATGTGGCTTTCTTTGTGAGGCAGAAAGTACAATTAGTTCCTCAGCAAATTATTCATGCTGCTACTTCATTCAATTATTAGATATGTACACGCCTTCATATTGTTCATAGTTGACAAATTGTATAGTGAATAAATGAGTCTTAATGTTCCTTTTTAGAGACCTAACAGTATTAAAAGGTTTATTTTTGTTTTTAATCCCTCATGACTGATTATTTTCAGCCAAATATATTCACTTATACATATACATTAATTTCTGTATTCATATACACATATGCATTAATATATACTATACCAGATATGGACCCACATTTTTAAAAATTCATGGAATTTCATAAAATTATATTTAAACTCAGTCCTGTGGACTTAAAATCTATTTAGAAAGTGTGATCTATGTCAGTCCTAAGAATATTTCTGTTCTTCCTGCAATAGGCATAGAGAGGGAAATAAATAACCTGAACCCTCTGTTATTTTATAATATACACATGAACCACTATATGTAGATCCACAGGCAGAAACTGAATTTTAAGTCAGTATGATCATTTTAATTCTCATTATGGCAAATAACCATAAGAACCAAATGATGGCTATGAGAAGTGATTTATCAAAATTATTTGATTATTCAACTCCAAAAAAGTTTTATTTTGCCCCATCCAGACTTGGGTGCAGTAATATTCATGAGGCTCCTCTCTAATCTGTTCTTTATCTAAGGCTGGGGGCTCAGGAGGAGCCGTGGTGCAGAAGAGCAGAGAGAGTTGACAGCTGAGACACATGCCTGGGTCCGGGCTTCGAAGCTTCCTGGTGTTCTCTTCCCCTAGCCCTGCATGCCCTTCTCCGTTAAATGAAGGAAAAGCAGAACAAGCTTAAAATAGTCCTATTGCACTGTGGTGACACATTGTCCCTGACTCCCAGGAACAGTTGAATGTAGGTGCTTGTACTTAGAATCACGGGCACATACAGAGAAACCAAATCACCCAGATCAAAGCTCAGAGTGATAGTTTTGGTGAGTAGAAAAGACACTTTGAAATCTGTCTTCTGGTGATGTGCTTACAGCATGCGAAACATACATTAAGAGTGTTTTCCTGTTACCTGTCTCTCCCCGGATCCCACACTTTGGATTTTCCAAGTCAAGGATTCAAAAGATCGTTGGTAGCTTTATATTGATTTTGAGACCGTAATGGATTTTCTCCAAATTAATGGTTCAAGATCAGGCATGCACTGAGACAAGGACAGGATGATACCATGTGGCATGCAAGGATATGTAGTTTCTGATGTTGCTTGCCTTAATATGGTCGAGGCTACTTTTGGACTATCTCCATCATTTCTCAGTGCATTACGTACAGCTTATGAAAACGACTCTCTCTCTACTCCCCCCGCCCCCAGTTCTCCTGCCTTGCCCTAGGAGCTGTCCAGTCCTAGCCGTAGGCTTGATCAGCTGGCCCGTTGTGTCAATGTCACCTCAGCTCTGTCCTGGTACCTTTGATCTTTGTTGTAACTCAAACTAAGTTGGCAGCAGACTTTCTAAAAAGTCTTCTCTAAAAACATTTTTGGGTGGTTTTAGAATTTTCTAATTAGAGTTTTGGAATTGGATGGGAGCTATCATTTTAAATCATTTGGTGTTTTTCCTTTAGAGAAGACTTGGAAGCATATGTACTTATTTCAGGATAAAGGAGAAAAAGTCTAAAGTTGAGTCACATAAATGAAAGGGAGCGTGAGAGAGGAGGGCAGTGCCCCCGCCAGCATTACTCAGATGTCGGTGGGTTCAGGGCATGTTATTTAGTGCTGACCACTGACTTGGATAGAGGCTATCCAAGATGATTACATAGGCAGCCAACCCTTTTGCTTAGGCTCCCTTGCTTGTGTTTGGTAAGATACAACTGCTGCTAGAATTGCAGGCAAAGATAAATGCCAGAGGTCATGATAATTCCATGTTCTCCAGTTCGGCTATTAAACCAATGAATACATTGACTCAAGTACTCAAACATTTAACCATGTAATGCTCAGATACAAGATGAGTGACATGTGAGCTTCCTGCAGTGACAGGCGCTTGCCTATCCAAAGTGACTCTAGAAATGCCGGAACATCCTTTCCAAATGAACCCAACTGTGGTGACAAACAAAGCTATTATCATGGGCCAAGGTTTGCTCACAGAGTGACTCTTTGACTCTTTTGATCTGTTCCAGAGTCAGAAACTTACCAGCAAATCCTTTAAACACAATCCCACTTGTGTGTTTTACATTTTAGAAATGAAATTTTCTTGTGAATAGCTGTTAGACTGTGCTTCTTCGAGTTTGAGATGGAGACACAAACTCCACATTTCTGTGTATGTGTGCTTGTGTGTCAAGGGTTAATGAAAGGTTCATGAAACAATAGTCAGTTTACTACTTGAAATATATTTTTGTTCTCATGTTGTTTTTATTCCAGAAATAGAGACAAATGCACATTGCACATAGACAGGGAGAGAGAGAGATAGACAGAGAGAGACAGAGATGGAGAGAGAGAGAGAGAGAGAGAGAGAGAGAGAGAGAGAGAGAGAAGCTCCCATCTGCTGATACAATCACCAATTGCCTGCATAGCTATTCCTATGCTGACGCCTGTTTTGAACCAGAAAATGCAATATAGGTCTCCAGTTTGGGTGGCAGTATTTGGGTGGCAGTAACCCAAGTGAGCCATCCCCACCCTTCTACACCTACCCCCAGAGTCTGCATTAGCAGAAATTTGAGGTGAGGAGCTAAGAGCACACAGTGAGCCCAGGTGCTCCGACATGAGATATGGACATTCTGACACCTAACTGCTAGAAAAAAAATGAGCACACACTCCTTTTTCTCCTCATTTTATATTTTACAACTATTTACTAGAGCTCATCAGGATAATTTTATGCTTCAGCATGGTAGTACTCCATAGTTTAAAAAGGCGTCTCTTGGGCCCCAGTGTGGTAGCCTAGTGGTTAAAGTCCTCGGCTTGCATGCACTGGAATCCCATATGGGCACCAGTTCTAATCCCGGCAACCCTGCTTCCCATCCAGCTCCCTGCTTGTGGCCTGGGAGGGCAGTCGAGGACAGGTCAAAGCCTTGGGAGCCTGCACCCATGTGGGAGACCCGGAAGAACTTCCTGGCTCCCGGCTTCAGATCGGCAAAGCAACTGGCCATTGCAGTCACTTGGGGAGTGAATTATCAGACGGAAGATCTTCTTCTCTATCTCTCCTCCTCTCTGTATCTCTGACTTTCCAATAAAAATAAATAAATATCTTTTCAGAAGGCATCTCATTGTTTTTTGCTTTCCAAGGTCAAAATCAAAACTAGATAGTCTAGGGCCCGACGTCGTGGCGTAGCGGCTAAAGTCATCGCCTTGAACGCCCCGGGATCCCATATGGGTGCCGGTTCTAATCCCGGCAGCTCCACTTCCCATCCAGCTCCCTGCTTGTGGCCTGGGGAAGCAGTCGAGGATGGCCCAAAGCCTTGGGACCCTGCACCTGTGTGGGAGACCCGGAAGAGGTTCTAGGTTCCCGGCTTTGGAGCGGCGCGCACAGGCCCGTTGTGGCTCACTTGGGGAGTGAAACATCGGAGAGAAGATCTTCCTCTCTGTCTCTCCTCCTCTCTATATATCTGGCTTTCTAATAATAATAAATCTTAAAAAAAAAAACTAGATAGTCTAACCTTGCTACTCCAGTGTATTGCATAGTGATTAATATATGTGTGTTTCAGGGGATGATAAATACCCACTGGCCCAGGAGGCCAGTAACGTAATGGAAGATGCAAGGTAAAGGCATGAAAAAAAGTTAAAAGGAGAAGAAAGACAGAAAGCTGGGCGGAGAGGCTGGGCAGATAGCAGAGGACGCGCTTGCTTCCATCTGGCCGAGTCACGGGCTTGTGAATATTTTCTAGAGGTGAGGCTCGGTGACATGGACACTCTGTAATCAGAGGTGAGTCACACTAATGATTATTGTCTGGTCATTTCTCTGTGGCCCCTGTTGTTCCCATTATCTATCCGTACACAGCAAACCCCATCCAGACTTTGTAAGAAAATCAAAAACTTGTTGAGATGAGTAGTCACATTAATTGATTTTTTTGTGGGGGGAGGGGGGACCAGGATTTGGACACAGTGACGCAGGGAGAGTGGCTTGCCTCTACCCTGGCTGTCTGGAACCACAGCTGGAAAGATTAACAAACAGCTGCGGACCGGAATCCTCTGGAAGCTTGTGGCTCTGGGTTTAGTTGGAATGGTGAAGGGAAATGAGCACCCTATGTGTGACCTCACCTTGTATTTTGGGCCTCCTCAAAGCCTAGTGGCAAAGTTCTGAGAGCAACTCAGGGAAAGGGCAGTGCTTGGGCAGGTGCTCTGACAAAAGATCCTAGCAGAAGCTGCCTGGCTGTTGGTGATGTGGCCTCAGAGGTTGTTCAGTTTTTGCTGTACTCAGTTGCTCCAAGCAGGTGTGAGCCTAGCCTGGCTCATGGGGACAGGACACAGACTCCTCCCCTCTGTGGAAGAAGTGACAAGAAAGTGTGGGGCTTTGGGATAACACCGCCATCAGCCCCAGACCTTTCTCTTCCAGGAAAAAGTTGTAAAGATTTACTGTTTCCCAAAAGTTATCATTTGATACAGGGCAATGAAGAAGCAATTGTTCTTCTTTCTTAAGGATTGGGGCACAATAGTAGCATAAACTGTGGAGATGTTCATGGAGATTTAGAGGGAATTTGCTGGGCACTTTGATATTTGTACGTTCCTCTGTGTGTAATTTTTGGGGAAATTGGTTCATCATGTCTGGAGATTAAAGTCGAACAATAAAAATGAGTGCTTTGTTGCCTTCAGCAGCACTTGTAAACCCATAATGACTCTCATCAAAGGCTGTCTCAGCCTCTGCTCTGATGATGCGAAGAGCTGAAAGGGACACGGTGGCTTCATTACAGTGCTGTCCAAGTTCCCAGGACAGGCATAGGTCACGATATCCTCAGTGATCCAGCATCATCGCCATTCATCTTTAAATGAGATAAAGGTGGTTAGTCAGGATCATCTAAGACTCCCATTTTGTTAAGAGATGAACAGAGAAGGAGAGCCGGTTCTTCCGATGTTTGTTGTTCAATGTATGGCTCATCTTTTGCTTCCTGAACTTTAGTTTTCTTTCTCCCATGGTCCTTTTCCTTCTGCACGCTTCTTTCGTTCTTTCTGCCTCCTGTGACTTCATCCTTCCTCAGTGTGCTCCTCATGAATGTTTCCCTAACCGGTCGGTGCTGAGAATCATTTTTTTTTTTTTTTTAAACTTCTCTTCTGAGTCTCTGTACTTTGTTTTCTCTTTCACCAAGTTCAGATGCCCTCTGCCTTGCCGCTTTAGACCTACAAGCTCCATAGTTAGGTTCAGATTTTTAGATGGCAGAGTAATAATACAATGTACATAGACATTTTTTCCAGTATCTTCAGCTTTTAAAAACTCAATTATGTAATCCCAAGTTTCTTTTGAAATGTTCACCTGGTACCTGGCGTTGTGCAGCATATGAAGCCATTGTTGCAATGGGGGCGATCTACATTGGAATGCTAGTTCAAGTCTGCTTGACTTTCTGTCTAGCTCCCTGATGTTGCCCCTGGGAAAGTACCATAGAATGGAGCAAGTACTTGGGCTCCTTCTACCCAGGTGAGAGACCCAGATAAGAGATCCAGGTGAAATTCCTGGCTCCTGAATTTAGTGTGGTGTAGACCTGGCTTTGCAGCTGTTTGGGGAGTGAACCAAATAGCTCTCTCTGTTTTTCTGTCCCCATACCTTTTCCTTTTCTGTGGCACTGTGTCTTTAAAATGAATGAATGAATGAACGAACCTGGGAACGAGCCTGGGTTTGGCAGCTGGCTCTGGCGCTTGACTTCAACTTCCAAGGAGGGGAGACCCTGTAAGCAGCAAATCATGCTTCGATTCTTTGGGTGCCTGTCACCCACCTGGGAGATCTAGGTTGAGTTCTTGACTCCTGGATTTGGGCCGGCCCAGCTCTATCTGCTGTAAGCATTTGGGAGTCACCCAACAACCGAGAGCTCCCTCTGTCTCTCTGCCACTCCAATAACTGAAAAAACAATTGAAAGCATTTATATGAGCAGGTTACACACATTGCAGATACATTAAAAGAAAGGAAGTGTAACTATTTAGGAATACTCTCAGAATTCTATTATTCAGAGAAAAGTACTGACTTATTGGTGTGTCTCAAGCCTGTTTGAGTCTTAGAGTGTGTTTGTATTTATAAAATAGTATACATGTGATTTCCTATCTTGTTTTTTAATCTTTATAGCAGGCCTCCTAACGTGCTAGTTGATATTCGTTTTTCATTGTATGGTGATGAGTACATTAAACAATGCCAACAAATACAGTTCTATAAGATGCCTTTCTTGTGGTCATGTCCTAAAACTCATGTTTTGTGTCCCCCTCCTCTTTATTGAGAAGGAAGCAAATTTTCTTATTTAAAGAAACATTTAACTCAATTTTCAAAATTAGTTCTTTGAACTTTAAATGGTTTTTCTTAATATTGAGATATTTACTTAAAAAGATTTATGTATTTACTTGAGAAGCAAGTACAGAAAAAGAAGAGCGTGTGTGTCTGTGTGTGTAAAGTGGGGGTGGGGTGGAGGTGGAGGTTAGGGGAGGGAGGTGGGAGGGGAAGAGAGAGCTCTTTCATCCACTGTTCTCTCCCCAAATGGCTGCAACAACCTAGGCAAGACCCGGACTGAAGCCGGGAGCCTGGAGTTCCATCTGTGTTTCCCACGAACATCTTCCACTGATTTTCCAGTTAAATTTTCAAGGAACTGGATTACAAGTGGAGCACATGGGATGCCAGCATCACAGGGGGTGGCTTAATAAACTGCAATAGAATGCCAGATCCTGAAGTGACCAGTTTCTTAAAATTAATTTATTTTTTATTGATTGCATTGCATTATGTGACACAGTTTTATAGGCACTGGGATCCCCCCCCCATGGTGGATTCCTCCACCTTGTTGCATTACCACAGTTTAGATTCGGTTGAGATTCTTTCATTGCAAGCATATACCAAGCATAAAGTCCAGCATCTTATTGTCCAGATAAGTTCAAAGATTTCTTGGGGAGACCATCTCTGGTCTGAAGGTAGAGCTGGCAGAGTATCATCCCGATCAATTAAAAGCCCCGACATTACATCAGTAACCATTTATAACATTATGGAATTAGTTGACATGGTATTTAGTAACCAATATGTTAAAAGAGAAAAAAAAAAGAACGCAAGTTCTGAACCACATCCTGTGATTTCTACAGTGACATTTCAATTATTAGTTTATATACAACCAGGTGCTATACACCTTAAAATGGCTATAGATTACTATTCAGCTGTCTCATGTCTATTTTAATTTTAGTATTTAGCAGTTCATAGCGTTGAAGCAGATTTTGCTGAACCTGGCTGTTTTTCGGGTAGTCTAAGTCTATAACTCTAACAAGACATATGTCAACAGTTTAGGTGAACAGTTTTAGGAGGGGTGTACAGAGAAATCTTCCATACCCCAGAGAGGAGAAACTAATCTTTGTGTCCCACCCAGTGAGTTATAAGTGCATCCCCGCTGACCGTTTCCTGTCTGTTTCTAAGCTTTCCTTTTTGTTCTCTGTCTATCTATTTTAGTTTTTTTGTTTGTTTGTTTGTTTTGAGGGGTTTCTGGAGCAATCCTGATGGAAGTGACTAATTTTTAATTAATTTTTTTAAAGGACACACAGATCTGTGTTCATTTTTTAACTGTATCTTTATTGGATTACTTACTTTTTTTTTAAAGATTTATTTATTTTATTACAAAGTCAGATATACAGAGAGGAGGAGAGACAGAAAGGAAGATCTCCCGTCCGATGATTCACTCCCCAAGTGAGCCGCAACGGGCCGATACGTGCCAATCCGATGCCGGGAACCAGGAACCTGTTCCGGGTCTCCCACATGGGTGCAGGGTCCCAAGGCTTTGGGCCGTCCTCGACTGCTTTCCCAGGCCACAAGCAGGGAGCTGGATGGGAAGTGGAGCTGCCGGGATTAGAACCGGCGCCCATATGGGATCCAGGGGCGTTCAAGGCGAGGACTTTAGCCACTAGGCCACGCCCGGATTACTTACTTTCTTGCAGCACAGTAGTAGAAGTTGAATGATGAATGAAGCTGTCACTCGGGCATAGCTGTACATTTATCATCATTTATGGAGTAACTTCTAGGTGCCAGTCACTTCCCAGGGTTGCCCCCTTGAAGCTTTTAGGACTTTTATAAACATCTGAGGAGTTGGCCAAGTTTTAAGTCATATAACTTCTGCATGTCACAATTCCAGCAACTTGTATATTTTTGCAAAGTTCCATTTCAGTGGCTTTCATGAGTGATTATGGAATTGCCAAAGGAGTTGATTAGATAGTCTGTAAAATACAATTTTGACTTACTTATACTTGACTAAAATGATCAATCAAACTCTAATCACAGCAGGGTGAAGGCAAGCTTTTTTATTATTAACTTACCCTGCCAGGCTAAGTTGGTTCTGAGCAGACTTCAATATGAGCCATTTAATTTGCTCCTCTGCCTGTGCATATATTTGTGCTTCTTACATGTGTGCCATTGACTACAAAGACTGCACTGCTTTTATTTCAAATCAGACATGGATCTACCTATATAAGAAAAAAAATCTCAGTGAATCATGTGTGGCTACGCCTGTGTCCTTGGCTCAGGGAAGATCAGGAGAGTTTTAGCTTGTTGGCTTAGGAACATGCTAGGTATTCTCTCATAATAAAAAACCTAATTTTACCCTGTTTTGTACATTTTAAATGCTTTGGGCCAGATTTCCAATATTTATCATCAAGGGTAAGAATTGACAGTATATGTTGCTTCTGCACCTTTGAAAGACAAAATGTTGCACTGTTCTTTTTTTGAAAAAAAAAATCTTAGGAAAGATTCCTAATATTTCAAGGCATGCTCTTAAAAGGTGATCATTGATAGCTCCCAGTGTGTGAGAGGCGGAACTCTGCCGAGCCCCCGAGGTTCCCAGTTGCTGTTATTACACACCCTGTGAATCGCCTTCCACCATTCCTACTATCATATTTCATTGTGTGACAGTTTGTAATTCAAGGAGAATTATGCTGGCGGGCTCGATCTGATTAGATGGACCTTGATGAGCAGGTGAACCCTTAGTGAGATTCTCTCTGGTCAACCCTGAGCTGAAACAAATGGCCACGTTATGGAAAAAGCAGCAGGCAAAGGCCTGTGAGCCGCCTCTAGAGTGCAGTGCTCCTGGCCAGTGGCTGCTAACAAGTGGTGGAAAGAGGCACCTGAGTCATGGCTGCCAATGCTGCAGCAAACCAGAGGGTGCCACTGAGCGCAGAAGAGGTGTTGAGTTCCAAGCAGCGGCGGAGCCAACCAGCACCTGGATTGTAGCCACTGAGATGCCACATCAAGGACCCAGCTAGAACTTGTTGTGCCTGATCGCTGACTTGTAGAAATGGAAGTCCATTTGTGCCATTTTAGCTCCTGTTTTGAAATGATTTGTTATAGAGCAATGCCAAAATATATAAAAGTGTGAATGCGTCCAGATTATCTCCACATTGCATTAAGATGGTAAAACATAAAACCAGACTGGAATGCAACAGCAGATGATATTATTATAATGATTATCTGCAATACCAGATGTTTAAGTTTCCTGTTGATAGCAGTCTCGTTATTCTTTGGATGTTTATTTTGCTTATTTGAAATCTAGAGAAACAGAATGAGAGACACACACAGACACAGATTTTTTTCTGCCTACTGGCTCACTCCCCAGGTGCCTGCGGCAGGCAGCACCAGGCCCCATCAGACCAGGAGCCAGGAATTCCAGCTGGGTCTCCCGGAAGGGTGGCAGAGACCCAAACACTGTAGCTGTCATCTTGAGCCTCCAAGGACACATGTTAGCATGAAGCTGGAGCTGAGGCAGAGTAGCTGGGACTTGAACCCAGAATTGCAGTGTGTGATGCGGGCATACTGGGTGATGATTTGACTGGTGTCCACGCCAGTCTCATTCCTGCTGGCTGCCATCATGAAATATAGATTTACAATCCTAACTTTATAACACATATTGCTATTATTGCAATAGCTTGCTAGCTATCTGATCTAGTTTCTAAGGCATCAGCTGAGATTTTTCCCCCCCTTCTAGAAAGAAAATGTGTTCCATCACTTGAAAATGAGTGACTTGACTAAAAGGCAGTTTTTAAAAACACTGCGTTTTGATGGTTTTAAGAATATAACTTAACAGGAAGAACAGGACTGTAGAAGGCTAATGCATAGTTAGCTCACTTTATATATGCATAAATTTATATGTTAATCTTTAAGTGTTCTAATTACAAACGTATTCATAGATGTAAGAAATGCAACCATTACTTTATAAAAAATAAATGTATGGGCCCAGTGCGATAGCCTAGTGGCTGAATCCTCACCTTGCATGCATCAGGATCCCATTTAGGCATCAGTTCTTATCACAGCTGCTCCACTTCCCATCCAGTTCCCTGCTTGTGGCCTGGGAAGGCATTGGAGGACAGCCCAAATCCTTGGGACCCTGCACCCTTTTGGGAGATCCAGAAGAAGTTCCTGGCTCCTGGCTTCAGATTGACTCAGCACTGGCTATTGTAGCTACTTGGGGAGTGAACCAGCGGGTGAAAGATCTTTCTCTCTGTCTCTTCTCTATATAAATCTGCTTTTCCAGTAAAAATAAATACATCTTTTAAAAATAAAATAAATAAATGTATTTATTTGAAAAGCAGTGCTGGACACCACTACTTTGTGGGCCTGCACCCAGCACTAGGGCTGGGTGTGCAGCCGTGGCTGCAGAGGGGTCAGTGGGTCAGTCCCAGTGCGCAGCCCTAGGACCTGCCTTGCCATGGCTGCCCAGGGCAGAGAGGAGGCACTGGGACCGGGGCTGCCTGCGGGGCATCAGGTGGGGTAGCACTGGCTTAGCCAAGAAATGCCATTTTGCATTGGAGCTGGCTGAGGGCGAAAGAAAGAAAGAAAGAAAGAAAGAAAGAAAGAAGGAAGGAAGGAAGGAAGGAAGGAAGGAAGGAAGGAAGGAAGGAAGGAAGGAAGGAAGGAAGGAAGGAAAGAAAGAAAGAAAGAAAGAAAGAAAGAAAGAAAGAAAGAAAGAAAGAAAGAAAGAAAGAAAGAAAGAAAGAAAGAAAGAAAGAAAGAAAGAAAGAAAGAAAGAAAGAAAAACAGAGCCACAAAGATAAAGGGGCACAGGTAGGAAGGGCGAGAATGAAAGAGAGACACCCTGAGAGAAATCTAAGTGCTTGCATCTTTTTCCCATGCCTTGCTACGCACAACAGCAGGAAGCTAGATCAGAAGCAGAGCAGCCAGAAGTTGAACCAGTACTCTGATATGGGATGCCAGGAATTGTAGGCTGCTGCTTAACCCACTGTGCCGCAATGTCTACCCGCTAACCGCTGTGTTCAGTTCAGACATAGATTTTGAGCTATGTGTAGTTATTTTTTTAAAAAAATTCAGTAATCATTTGAAACATTTTAATGTCATTTTTTCAAATGCATAAAAATATACAGAAGTGAATCTGACATGCACAACCCTCTGTGCAGATGTTCATAGGTGTAAACATATCGTGTGTTAACATCAGAAGCGAAATGATGACAAATACAGCCAAAATCCTAACTTTTCTGGTTTCTCACTGCATTCTGCCCTGCTCAGAGCCAAGCAGTAGCCTGAAATGAATATTGTACTTTCTCATACATTTCATATATGTTTTTTGCATATGTATGAATTCATGAAGTACAGAGTATGGGTTATGTTTTGCAATTTACTTTTTCCACTCAGATTAATATTTTTGAGATGAATTATGTAGGTTTCCCCATGTCATGAAAAAGTTGGCTTGTCCATTTCCTCACTGATAATCAGTTTCCTTGGTTTTGCTATTACAAGTAATACTGTATGGGCGTATGTGAATGAGGCTGTTTAGAATTTTCTCTGGGATGTGGACAACTCTTAGGTTAAAGGGTTGGGAAAATCTGGCCTGCAGCCAGATAAGACCCGTGAAATCATTTGAGCCGTCCCTGCCAAGGCAACCACAGGCAGGACTTGATATTCAGTAAATCTATAGCAGGCTGATTTTTAAGTTGATAATTTTGTATGGCCTATGAATGATGTTATAAATATTCGAATTGCCCCGGGCAGAAAAACAGTGCCCCACTCAAGCCGAGGGTATGCCATCTTCAACTTGACTAGGAACTGCCAGAATACTTTCCAAAATGGTTCTGCCACCTCCCAGCTTACCCAGGAGGTGTAGCAGTTCCTGTTCCCCTCATGGCAACTTCAGCTTGCCATTTTAGTCCTGCAACACTGGCCAGTTGGATGGGCTGCCATGGGATTTCTTTGACTTTAATTTTCATTGCCCCCAGTGCTAAATGCAAAACATATTTCCCTATATTTCTTAGATATGCACATTTCTCTTCTCTCTCTTTGAAAGATTTATTCATTTTTATTGGAAAGGCAGATTTATAGAGAGAAGGAGAGACAGAAAGGTCTTCTGTCGACTGGTTTAATGTCCATTAGCCACAGCTGCTGGAGCTGAGCTGATCCAAAGCCAGTATCCACAAGCTTCTTCTGGGTCTCCCGTGTGGGTGCAGGGTTTCAAGGCTTTGGGCCAGCTTCTGTTGCCTTCCCAGGCAACAAGCAGGGAGCTGGATGTGAATTGGAGTAGCTATGAAATAAACTGGTGCCCATATGGGGTCCCAACGTGTGCAAGGTGAGAATTAAGCCTCTGAGCCATCACACCAGGCCTACACATTTCTCTTCTACAAATTGCTTTTATAGCCTTTTTCCAGTAGTAGGTTAGGAGTGTTTGATTGTCATTGATTTATGGGAATTTTCTTGTACGGACATACATTATTTTCATACGTCCTCACCCAGTCCAAAGCTGTCTTATTATTACTCTAACTAATTATTTTTGGTTTGCTGTGGACTCTGTTAAGTGGAACTGTCTGCTCCTGCCTCTCTGCCTTCTCTTATCTCGTCTTCTCCCCTGCCTTCTCTTCGTTCGGTGACTTCAACAAAATCACCCTGTCCATTCAGTCTTTTACTGTGTCACCTGAACTTTATGATGTCTTTGTCAAATACCATTAAGGTTTTGATTTAAAATTGATGTTAATTTATGGATTCACTTCTGGGAAAATTGGTTTCTTTAGGTTATTGACTATCCCATTCATGAAAACATTACTTCTTTTCATATTTTGGAATGTTCTTAAACTTTTTTTTACTAACTGTATCATTTCTTTTGTGATGTGCTTCAATATATTTAGTAAGATGTATGCCTAGGCACATCATAACTTTATATCCTTCATACATCACAACTGTTCTTTGGCACTTATATTATTTATAACTATTTGCCATTTGTGGAATGCTTAAGTATATGTAGTGTTAGTGCCCCCTAAAAGGGAGGACTCTGGAGGTGTTACAGTATGGAGGCTGCAGACCAAAAGCAAGAGAAAAACTAATGTAGTAGAACAAGGTGTAGGTGAGCTTTGGCTGTTCAGGGCTGTTCTCTGGAATCCTTATTAAACTCCTCTGGAAAAGTTTATTTTGGAGCGTGATTTCATTTGTGGCCAAGTGAATGGAAAAAGAGAAAATAGGGAAAAAAGGCACGTTGGGCAGGACTCAAGCTGTAGCCTGTTCTTTGTCTGGGTATGTTGTTGGGTTGGATTCCTTCCAGCTCTGTCCACCTCCTGTTTTTCCAGGACCTTATCGTCACTCGTGCCAAGACCTTGTGTCTCAGGGCTGGAATAGGTGAATGTTCTGGAATGGTCTAGGCAGTTGTTTGCATCACAGAGCACGGTAGCTGTAGTCGTCTGTCACTGTTTGTCGCTTTGCCGCAGTGTTAACCTGACTGGTATTGTTGCTGGAATGAGCAGCAGAGTGGAATGTGGTCCATTCTATACAGGTCTGGTTGAAGACTTGTAAATTTGAAGTAGAATATGAGCATTTATATCTTGTTTCTCTCTTAGGAAAGGCTTAATGATAACACGCACCTCATTGTAAGCATGAAATAAACATCCACTGGCTGGTGGGAAATCACTGATTAAAGAAGAAAAAGAAAGTTCCGGATGTTTGCACTGTGGGCGGAAGGAGGAAACTGTCATTTCTCTCCTGGAGGGCATCTGTGGCCTGTTAGCTTGAGTTGATAGATGTATTTTGATTTCCTTTAACTCCTGCCTCTGCCATGATTGAAATATCCATTCCATTCATTCAGAAAAGCTCTTGTTGAGCACACTTTATCCCGGGTCCTGTTCTAGACACTAGTGAGAATAAAACATGAAAAATGCCAGTGCTTTGTGAACATCTGCCATTGTGGGTGTGGAAGCAGGACATTTTTAGAAAACTGAGTATATGCTTTTAAATTTGGGTAAGTGCTACAAAGGAAGTAGGTGGGAGTAGCATGATCAGTTGTGGTGGGTGTTGCTATTTCGGTTTAGTCCACCAACCTGGTCACTGATTATAGGTTCATTAATGGGCCGGAAGTATGACGTGGCTGAATTCAGTCTCACAGACAACCAGATATCAGTGAAATAAGGCTTCCAAAGGGTGAACATGCTTTCCGGAATCGGGGACTTAAGACTCTTAAGTCTCCCAACTACAGGAGTCCTGTAAAACAAACAAATACGGCAACACAGGCAATTATTCTGCCGTGGGGATTTCAGCTCCCTAAGATTGGTGTCTGCATTCTGGCCCGTTGACTTTGCCCTGGTGCAGCTCTGCAGACTCTGTACCTCTGTGAACTGCAAGGCCCTGGTTGTCGGTCTGGGGCCTTGGCCAGAATTGCCCTAAGGCATCAGGGAATGTCTTTCTAAAGAAGTGTCGTCTAAGGATGACACGGAGCCAGATCATAGAGGAGGAGCCAGTACAAAAGGCCTGAAGCATGAAAAGAACTGGTATGTTAGAGATGAAGAGTTCCAGAACTAGATAGCGAGCTGGGGTGTCGGCCAGGACCACACCAGCCTGAGTCTTCTGATCCGTGGAAGGAAGTCTGATTTCCTCTTACGTACAATAGAAAGGCACTGTTTCACCTGGGGTCCATGTGACTTGTACAGGAAGAAAGTGACAATGTATGAAAATGTAAATTTTTCATTACAAGCTACAGTAACATGATGTAAGCATTGTCTATGTATTCATTATAGGTAGAAATTAGAGATATTCCCATTGATTCTATCCTTACACTTTATCAAAGTGTCATTTATGACATTATGCCCAATGGGGAAATGTAGTAGTTATGAGACTACTACATGTACCATATCATGTTATTTTATGCTGTACATAAAAGCGCCAGCCACTAGAACTGTGGGCCAAATCCCAGCTGCCACCTGCTTTTGTCCATACAGTTTGTTGCACAAAAGCCATGCCAGTATTTCATGTTCTGACTCACAGTACTTAAAATACTTACTGTCCAGTTTTTTTCTGGGAAAGGTTTATTGATGAAGAACATATATTACTATGATACAATTAAAAATTATTTGGATAGCTATTTGCTTTCTGTGTAAGTCTATACATTTTATTTTATGCATTGAAAGCATTATTCAGAGAGGACAACCTGGTAAAGGCACCAGGCTGATGAGGCATCCATGACCAGGAAGAACAGATCAGAGGGAGAGTTTCTACACTAGTGTCTTAGGCGCGGTACCCAATAGGTTGACCTGTATTTAATTTCTCTGCCTTAGATGCTTTTCTCCTTTTTCAGCAGATTGCCATTTTCTTTTTGCTGTCCCTGCCCTAACAGTATGTGCTGTGGGTATGCCTGTCTTCAGGCAGCAGGGAGGGGAGAGAGGTCCAGGGAGATCGCCATGAACATCAATTCATGTACAGGATATTTGCTGAGCACCTGCTGTGTGCAGGTGCTGAGCCAAAGACCCAAGTGGCAAAGCTCTGAGCAGCAAAGCTGAACTTTGACTGAGGCCCATCTGACACAGTGACTGGGGGACTCACACCGCAGCAGGTTCTGTTCAGGATGATGGGTGACACCAGGCTGCCTACAGCCACCCCTCCTTCCTTGCTGTTCTCAGACACGTTGTTCCATGACTCTGAGCTGCAAAGGTTCACTTCCCCTTCTCTGCATAGACGGGTGCACATGTGGGCTATGTAGAACAGGCCGTGGACTCAGTATTTTCTCAGCTGCACCAGCATCCTCAGTGGTCTCTGCCAATGCCACTGGAATGGCCCTTCTAAAAGATTTTTGTTTTGCTTTTCCATGAATGAACTTCTTTCCTGTAATGGTAGCTCTGGTCTCCAGTGCCTTGTGGCTTTTCTGAGACCACAGGCTGTAGCTTGTCCATTACAACCCAGGATTAAGTATTTACACGTGTCCTTTGATGAGGGAGGTTAAAACTGAGGCAGCAGAGGAAGTGACCATTCAGGCCTGCAGCTCAGTGGATGACATGAAGCTGTTCAAGGTGATTCCCACCTAACACTGGCTGGGCGAGGCAAATACACACAGTATTTAGGCATACTTTCCTGCTTTCTTTCCTTTTTCTTTTTGCAAGTGCCCAGCATTATTCATAGGATTACCTACCTGGGCATTAACATTTTCTTTCTTTGTTTTAAAGATTTGTTAATTGGAAAGGCAGATTCAGAGAGAGAAGGAAAGACAAGAAGATCTTTCGTGTGCTGGTTCACTCCCCAAATGACTGAAACAGCCGGAACTGAGTCAATCTGAAGCTAGGAGCCAGGAACCTCTTCCAGGTCTCCCATGTGGGGACAGGGTCTCAAGGGCTTGGGCCTTCCCCTGCTGTTTCCCCAGGCCACGAGCAGAGAGCTGGATCAGAAGTGAAACAACTAGAATGCGAACCAGCACCCATATGGGATGCCAAGTGCTTGAAGGTGGAGAATTAGCCTGTTGAGCCATGGCACTGGCCCTGCATCTATACTTTCTCAATAAATAGGCACATACTATGTTCTATACATTTAGACTCACACATTGATTATGCTTTGCAAACAACTTTTGTCACTTTACAGTACAGTGACCCATGTTCCTGCATCATGGTGTTCTTTTGTAGTAGTACCAACATGGCCATGTTATATTTCATTAGTCACTTTGCCATCATCTCCTTAAAGTGTCCCTGCTGTTAGAGACATTTGCCAGACATGGTACCTCAGTTAGGGCCCAGTCAGCATGCAGAAAATATAGCATTATTTAGACAGGGAAATTCAATGGAAAGAATTGGCAACTGGTAGCATCTGGTTATCTGCAAGTAAAGTGATAAAGAAAGTTCTGATGGGTCCAGAGACATAGTTGCAGAGAGGTAATTGTGACATCTGCTCTAAGAAGCAATGGGCAGTATAGTGACCAAGAGAGGTCACTGCCCCTCCCCTAAGGCCACCATAGGGTATTCACTACTCAATCATAATGCAAAACTGGTGAGAAGAAAGAAATTTGTCCAACTGGCTGTGCTGGCCAGCAAGGGTTGAGTATCTTCCAAAAACTCAAGGAAAATGCGTATTATAAAAAAATTATGCATGAACTTTTGAAATATTCTCACAAAAGTGTTCCTGTTGCAGGAAGGCAAAACTGCTTATTTATGACTCCTTGTATGGAGAGCAGGCCTTGTGAGGTCCACGGCACAGAGAATAATGTTAGCAGGGGAGGTGGATGAAGGGAGGGGTCCCAAAGGGAAGTGCCTCCTGACCCCAGGCAGGATCCTCTCAGTGCTCTGTATTGATGAAGCTTCCAATTCCTGCAGCTGACAAAGGGGCTACAGCCTGGACGTCTGGCCCTGCTGTCCCAAAGTGGAATATACCACAGAAGCCCATGTGCTAAAGCTTTGCTTCCCAGGGTTTCACAGTAATGCCACTCAGAGTGAAAACGTAATCCAGTTATGTTGCTTGGGGTGATGCCTTCGGAAGATTCTTGGATTGGAGTGGGTCTTTAAAGTGGAGTCGTTATGATTAATGCTGGAGGCTCTGGGAGAGCCCACATGAAGGGACTCATGTGCAATTCCTTGTGTCCTGTGATACTCTTCACTATTAGAGAATTATTTCAGTAGCAATACCATCCCCAGAGTCCTACCGGTGAGGCGTCTGACCTTGCACTTAAACTTCCAAAACTGTGAGCTAAGTCAGCCTTTATCCTTTTCATAAGGATAAATACCTTTGGGTATTTCCATGTAGCGACAAAAAGCTGAGTAATGCAACTGTAATGATGGGAAGCAAAGTGTGTTGTGAAAATCTTCCATTCCCTCATTCATTCTCCTAAACTTCCTTTTATCTTACTCTAATTCACTACCTTCTGACAGATTCATTTCCCTAAAACATGCCCTTCATCAAACTTGTGATTTACTCATGGCCTTAAATACTTTCTCTTTGTTCATTAGATTGGAAATAAATAAAAGAGTGTTGACCCCTGGCACTGGGATCCTGAGCTCCATTCTGTTGATGAGGAAACTGAATCAAATCAACCCTCTTAAGGCTGCATGGGAAGTGTGTTGACCCACACTCCACCTGGGTCTTCCTCCCAGCCCATTACACCTTCTTGACAGTCACACAACAGAGGATCCATCACCCTCAGCTTCTTGTTCCTCTCCTAGCACAGTACCTGTCATGAAAGAGTTTATAAATGTGTATCTTCACCCCACTCATGCTCACACTGTGTCTTTCCTGGCCCTGTCCCATGGACCGAAATGCTAAACCTGTGCCATCGCTTTTGGTTCTCAAGGACTCACATCTAAGTACGCATTAATTAACTTTCATTACTTCTGGGCGTGTTAGAGGGATGTGAGCAGGAGTTGGGCTTTACCTTGAGCTTCTGTTGAAGCTGATCAAGTCTAACCTTGAGGGTTTAGATCCCAAACACCAGTTGGAAGAAAGTACCTGCTTTCTTCTGCCCTAGGAGATTGGCCAAGGAAACAAGACACTTCCCTGTCTTTTGATAGTGGGCCTCTTTTTCGTTAAACCAGTGATGGACATCTGATACCATTTATTGCATCAAGGCAAGCTTGCAATGGCCAGGAGAAATCACATTTTTGTTTATGTTTTATCTTCTGCAAATCCTTCTTTCAAATACTGCATGGGAACAGGCTAACTCCTATTTTATCCTCCTTGGGTTTGCCATATCCTGGTAGATTTTTGAGATCCTGAGCTGCCTGCTCACTTGTGGCACAGATCTTATGACAGATAAAGAGCAGGTGTCCATTGGGGAACAGCCCTTCCTTGCATATTCTGTGTTTACAGACCACAGCTAGCTAGTTAACAGGTGTTACTATTTATTTTTCCTGTTTTGGGGATTGGATTTAGAATACCCAGGGGCTTTAAAAAGTGAAATGATGAGTGTCAAAAAATGCCGTCTACAAATAGAATCCATCCAAAGATATGAAAAAAACACAATTAAACTGCAAATCTTTCTGTGGATGGGAGTAGGTAAAATGCTACAGCTACACTGAGGTGATCAGATGTCATTCTTGATGGCTAGCAACCCTGGGAAAGGCTAGAATATTCATGATGGGAAATAGCATGGCAAGCATTGACCTCCTGGTCCTCCTCTTCGTCCTTCATCCTCATCTCTCCTCCTTTATTTCCTGGCTCTCTTGGGGTTCACATTGTATTTTCAGAGTATTTTTAACATACTGTCTTAAAATGTCAGATCTGTAGTCCCATGTCTAGAGGCATTGCTCTTGTAACCTAGCAACCAGTGTATCTTCTACTGCCCTCAGTTGTTTCATTAGCCTGCAAATGTGAAGATCAAGCCAATGGACACACAAGGTGCCACAGGGATTGAGGTTGCATGCAAAGTCAGTCTTTGTGATGATCACTGAGTAATGAAACTGAAGAATAGTGCCATTTTGTGCCAGTATGCTCAACGTAAGGACCTCCTTGCCACTGGAGAGAGGCAGAGATAGACAGAGGCGGAGGAGGAAGAAGAGGAGAGACTGCCGGGAAAAAACTGTTCACCCTCCTTGGAGGCCTTCACACCACTGAATCATAAGCATGACACCCCCAACCCCCACCTTGGAACTGCTGCTGTTATTGCTAAATAACAGGAAGCAGATAGAAGTTCTGGATTTCTGACCAGGCCATAATTCTTACACTAAGTAGAAAGTTGGCATGTGGAGAAAAACAAATTTCAGACGGAAAATAGAACAACAGTGACATTTATTCGGCAGGACCTTATTATCCAATCTGCATAGAGGCTGAGTAGATGAGCTAGTTCTATTAAAAAAAAAAAAACACTTGAGGGCTGGATGGTTGAGTTGGTTAGATAGAACTAAGCTTTAATACCCATTGACGGGTACCAGAGCCAAATGGGATGGGGGACAGACGGGTCTTCTGCTACACATACTGGCAAACCAGGGTGGGGGGCGGGCTTGGTGGGGGTTAATGTGGGTCGCCCCGACTAGGCTGCAGCTCCCACTGGTTGATGTAAGGGCCGAACCAGACTGGACTGCAACACCCATTGGTTCCAGTGCAACTCGGGACTGAAAACAGAACCAACCCAGCAGTTGCAACCACCAGCTGATCGGGGTGATGGACTGTGCCGGGCCCTGTGCTTGCTAGAACATACAAAAAACTAATCTGGGAATACCTCAAAGTATCTTTGGAGATCTCCCCAATCGAACTGCTGGACTCAGAACTCTAACCAAGGAAAGACAGAAGACAGAACGGAACAGTCATTCATCTCAGCTATATGTTGGCAGCAAATTATGGGGCAAACGGAGACTTTATGATGGACCATATCAATCAGTGGACGACCTCATCGAGCGAAACGGGCAGCGATTCATAACTAGAGAACTATTAACACCACTTGGACACATATCTCGGAGCATGCCCCATATCCGGGACTTGGGGTTGGCGGGAAACCATGTGGAGCTTCTCCCTCAATGTCCCCCTTTACCTCAGATGCAGGATGGAAACAATATGGGCATAATGGCATTGCCCACTTTCCTATCCCCCTGAACCTTTTTCTTCCTTTTTTCTTTTTTTTTTCTTTTTCCTTTAACTGTAATTAACTATGTAAAGATTGTCAACAACAATACAATAATAAAAAAAAATTAAAAAAAAACGATAAAAAAAAAAAACAAACACTAAGACAACCCATGGAGATGCCTGTGAGTGCTAGTTCAGGCTGGGACTGTTGGCCTTTGAGTAAATACGATAGCGGGGCTGTCGCTTTCACTGGGCCACTTGTCATTCTTCTCGTACATTATGTGTAGCTGAGACATCTCCCTGCAGACATTTCTTTTTTGCTGTGTTTCTCCTCTTTGTTTTGCAGGAGCTGCCATTAATGTTGTTTGCCTCAGACTTTAGTACCTTAAAATTAGACTGTTTCTTCTCAAGTGCTGAGTAGCCTTGTGCAAGTTAGGTTATAATGTTCTTAAACTTCATTGTGCATCAGTTACTTGGGAACACCATGCAGGGTCACTGGTTCAGTGGCTTATGGAGAGGGCAGGAGGCCTGAGATCTGCGTTTGAGCCAGACCCTGGAGATTGTCAAGCTCAAGGTCTGAAGCTCTTGGGGCAGAAACAGAGGATTAAAAACTGCTTTCCTAGTGATGGGCATGTGGCAGGTTCCTGGCACTGTGACCTGATGGACACATTCCTCTGCTCAATGGAGTCGGTTTTGCCTTTTGAAGGGGCAAGAATGTGGGCTTATTATTTTTTCTTTTCCTTCCCCACATGCTTTTTTAATATGTCATTTAACGGTGCTCTCTGTCAAGTCTGCAAAAGTCAGCCTCATTTGAATGCTGCCTGGATTGACCCATTTGAAAACAGCTCCCGGAGTGTTAGCAACACAACCTGTGGCTCCGACACAGCTGAGAAGTGTGCAAAAAGCCTGCTGACTGCAGGAAGCGTGCACTGTCATGCAGATCTGTCAGTCAGTGTTCAATTAGAGGTGTAGAGCCGTGAGCTGACATATAATTAGAGACTTATTGCAAGGAATTGCTTTAAGCAAATCTGAAATGCTTAGAATGGCCTGGGACTCTGATATGCTAACTGAATTTGCTCTCTTCCTTGAGAAGCTCTGAGTTCTGTTTTTTTTTTTTTTAAAGATTTATTTATTTTTATTACAAAGTCAGATATACAGAGAGGAGGAGAGACAGAGAGGAAAATCTTCCGTCTGATGATTCACGCCCCAGGTGAAGCTGCAACGGCTGGTGCTGCGCCGATCTGAAGCCGAGAACCAGGAACCTCTTCCAGATCTCCCACATGGGTGCAGGATCCCATAGCTTTGGGCCATCCTCGACTGCTTTCCCAGGCCACAAGCAGGGAGCTGGATGGGAAGTGGAGCTGCCGGGATTAGAACCAGCGCCCATATGGGATCCTGAGGCGTTCAAGGCAAGGACTTTAGCTGCTAGGCCACGGCGTCGGGCACTGAGTTTTGTTTTTAAGTGGTTTCAAATTCATTGAGACAGCTCTAACTTGGTTAGGTAGGTTACTCTCCCTTACTTAAAGTCGACTGATTATGGACTTCAGTGTTATCTGCAAAATACCTTCACAGTAATATCCAGATTACTATTTGATTGAGTACCTGGGGACCACAGGTTAGTAAAGCTGATGCATTTGAAATACCAACCAATGGAAGAAAACAACAAAGATCATTTTAGAAAGGTGAGGTCTGAATTCATTGAGCCTCAGAAGTGTGATTTAGGCTGGCCTTTCAAAGTGGGAATGGGTCACAAAGCACGGGTCCATGATTGGTGAAAACAGCTGCGAGTTTAGAGACCTTAGGTTCAGTGAGTCTCAGGTTGAAGGTTGGTGTTTTCTGCTTACGGGTGTCTGGGTCTTTCAGGAAGGCCCTGTAGTGGGCCTCTGTGCCATTGACCTTGGCAGGAGGCTCCTGGAAGAACGAAGTCGTGCTAACGAAGAAAGAAGAGCACTCAGTGCATTTCTTGTAGATAGTGAGAGCTGGGCTCTCGGAGCTTGTCATGGCGGGCAGTGTGCTGGACGGTGCCTGGTCTTAGCCCCGAGGGTGTGAGTTTTCTTTTCCACTGGTGTGTTCTGCTCATTTCCAAAGCCTGAGCTTCGCCTATTCTCCTTGTTGTCTGTAGACATTCGTGGCTACCGTATCAACAGACTGGCTCTCCCGGAGACAGGATATACACTAGCAGAAAACGGAATCTGAGCTGCAGTGTCGCCCCCTTGTTCCCGCCCCTCCCCGCTTTGGAAAGGCTTCTCTGCTGTGGGGATTCCCATTGTTCTCCCATCTCAGGCTCCAAGGCCTCACAGGACTTGCCTGTGTTCCCAAGGATGTCTGCTTGTTTCATGTCACACAGCTTTGAGATGTAATGTCTCCTCTCCTGGGAAGCCCTGCTAATGCTCAGAGGGTCTTCAGTGTTAGCACTGCTAAAAGCCTTCCTTGCACGTCCCTCCCGTGCCTATCACATCTCGTGCAGATGCAGTGTCACTGTCACTGTAGGCTTTGCCCGCCACTGAAGTAGATAGAGTCATCACTTGTCAGTTTCAGTTTCTTACTCTTCCACATCCCAGAGGACGGGAGGGACACTGTGTTTTTAATCTGTCCCAGTCATACAGTAGGTTCACCTGGTTATTTAATAATTGTGTGTTGAGGGCCTGGCGCAATAACCTAGCAGCTAAACTCATCTCCTTGAATGTGCCAGTTTCCCACATGGGCACTGGTTCTTATCCCGGCGGCCTCACTTCCCATCCAGCTCCCTGTTTGTGGCCTGGGAAAGCAGTCGAGGACGGCCCAAAGCCTTGGGACCCTGAACCTGTGTGGGAGACCCAGAAGAGGCTTGGGCTCCTGGCTTCGGATAGACTCAGCTCTGGCTGTTGTGACCGCTTAGGGAGTGAGTCAATGGATGGAAGATCTTCCTCTCTGTCTCTCCTCCTCTCTGTATATGTGCCTTTCCAATAAAAATAAACAAATCTTTAAAAAAATGTGTGTTGAGTGATGACCATGTCTTATACAAGTTCTCTGCTCTAGATGGGAGTGATACGGTAGTGATAAGCTACTGCAGTTGTGATAAGTAAGTAAATCACACACATATACACATACACACACACACACATGGCCAGATAATGGGGTGGAGAGAGAGAGAGAGAGTGAGGAGAGAGAGGAGAGAGAGAGAATGTGTTGACGGCTTATAGGAACGGGTCTGTGAAACACCTGGTAAAGGACCAACTGGGACAGATGAGAGAGTAAGCAGGGACCTTCTGGTGTGCACAAGGCTGTAAGGCAGGGCTCCTCTGGAGCCCTCCTGATCTGCTTCAAGAAGCATTTCTTTGCTGATTTGTATTGTGCTAGGGCCATAGAGTAACATGGACAACATTATTACTTTCATTTGTTGGATTACCTTCAGGGACTAGCGGCTGAACACAGACACTGCAGCAGCAGGCACTTGAATGTTGTTTTTGTACTTAACAATAGACAGCTGATTTTTTTTTCTTGAGCATTTACAATGTGCCTGATTCTGTTCTAAGCACTTTAAATGGATTCTTTCGTCCTCAGAATGACCTTAAAAATAGGCAGTTTTTTTTTTTGTTTTCCATGTGAGGGAGTTAGGAAATAGGGCGGTCATGCCACTGGTGCCAGGTTCCCTGGCTAGGAAGGGAAACAGGTGGAGCATTGCTCATGCGGGAGGCAGCACCCTGCCTGGATGGAATTTCTGAAATCACAACAGTAAGAAGCCTGTTCTTTTGTTAATGAAGTTTACATTTCTTAGGGAGTGAAGGTGTCATCAGATGTCACATGGTGAAAGAGGTGCAATGTGTTGGTTTGCCTGATAAAAATAGTCATAGGCATTCTTTCGGAGTTCGATCCACCTTCAGTTGTGACCTTGAAGTTTTCCCTGAGCTGTAAGTGATCCTTCTATGTATCTCCATATATTGTGAAAAACAGGACACTGATTAAATGGGAGGAAGAACAAGAGGTAAATGAACTGTTGACTGATGAGGCGCAGGCAGAAGTGATGGGTGCCATCTCCTCTGGAACAACAAGATTTGCCTCCATTCTTTGTCCAGTTCTAGGCCAGGCACTGCTCATCTGTCACCTCTTGCTGCATAGCTTCCTAAGCAATGCATGGTTCTGCCCATTTTAGGGAAGACAAAACCTAAGTGAGGGCGGTTAAGTAGCTTGCTATGAGTCCACACAGCCGGTGAGAGGCAGAGCAGGAATTTGAAGCTGGCACAGCCTGTCACTGGTTTTAATCCTGCCTTTTTTTTTTAAGCCAACAGACAACCCTTAGATCCATTTCTCCAGAGTTTTCTTGCTTCGATTCCAGAAAGGAAAGGGTCAGTATAGCAGGAGTTCATATACAATCTTGGTGGATTTCGTCAGATTTCTGCTCCCACCCACCACCTCTGGTGGTCTGGGCTTCACAAGAAAGCCCTGAGTCTCTGCGGAGCATTTCTCTATATTCCTCTTTATTCTTTGCAGGATGTCTGCTGCACTCAGCCCTTTAAGGATAAATAGAAGTTCTGAGTGTTTTTTGTTTGTTTGTTTGTTTTTTTACCTCCTCCAGGCAGATTAGAATACACCTCTGGTATGACGCGGCATGGGTTTGAGTCCTCCCATTCTTGCCCATGAGGTTGGGCAAATAACTGCTCCATGACTTTCATTTCTTAACTTTAAAGTGAATTTGAGAGAAAGGGAAAGAAGCAGGGCAAGATGGAGGTGGGGAGGGAGAGAGAGAGATGTCCACAAAGCCAAGGCCAGTGAGGCTGCACCCAAGGAGCCTAGTCCTTCCTCCAGATCTGCCCTGTGGATGGATGGCAGCAGCTCAAGCCCTGAGGCCTCACCTGCTGTGTTTTGAGAGCACAATGTACAGGAAGCTGGAATCAGAGCGGAGCTAGGCTCAAGCCTAAGAGATGGGGTGTTCCAAGCGGTACTTAAGCTATCACACCATAATACCTCTCACAATTTCTTATCTTTAAAATGGGCAGAGTTATTATTATGGTTAAATAATCATGAAGACTTCAAGCTCTTGGTCTTATGCATTTTAATAAGTGTAAATTTATCACTACTGTTAAGAATGCCTGTTCGGATCTGCACGAGGAGACATTAATTCTGTCCTTCACTATCTGATTAGAAAATTTGAGAGGTTTAATTTACCCCTTTGCTCTCTCTTTTTTTTTTTAAGATTTATTTATTTATATTGGAAAGTCAGATGTACAGAGTGGAGGAGAGACAGAGGAAGATCTTCCGTCCATTGATTCACTCCCCAAGTGGTCACAATGGCCATAGCTGAGCTGATCTGAAGCCAGGAGCCCCGAGCCTCTTCCATGTCTCCTACGCAGGTTCAGGTTCCCAAGGCTTTGGGCCACAAGCAGGGAGCTGGATGGGAAGCGGGGCCACCGGGATAACAACCGGCACTCATATGGGATCCCGGCGTGTTCAAGGCGAAGGCTTTAGCCACTAGGACACTGCACCGGACCCCCCTCCCCCCCTTTGTCCTCTTGAAAAGAAATCTGCCTTGGTACCTTTGGTCTTACCAGAACAGGTCTGCTTGATTTGAAGGTTCGCACGCATCGCTGCTGGTTTCCACTGTAAACTTTGTTCTCCACAGTCACTCATGCAGGGGGGGATATGAGTTCTCTGTCCTCTGAGCCTGATTCTTTGAATTCCTTTAGAAGCTGAGCAGAGGCAAGTGTAGTATGTTTGGTTTCCTTAGAACTCTGTAGTATTTGGTGTCTTCTTCCTTCAGTTGCCATAGGATGCTAGAACTTAATAGTTGGAGTGAGAGTTTGAAAATGACTTGGATTTATCCTGTATCTGAGCCTGCCTGCCAAGTGGCCCTTCAGCACACACTGGCATATTTTTGGTAATCAGGCACTGGCCCAAGTCATCCAGGGACACTGGATTGCTGAATTGCTCATTTGGGGTTCGTATCTAGCAGTGCTGGGCTTTCAGGCTGCCCTATCCTTGGTGTGAGGTATTCAGATCCACTTTCCTTTGGGAGGAATTACTGACCTGAAGCCAGTCTCTTTTTTGGTAGTTATTTTAGAGAATTCATTGTCCAGTAACTGGTCAGCATCAGCTGAGGGAGGAAACCACCCCTATGCCTGGTATCTCCTTAGGAACTCTCCCACTACCTCACCCCAGTGTGCCTGCCACACCCTGGTTTAGCATCAAGGATGCAGGATGGGGTAGGCAGCCACAGTGAATCTTACAAGGCTGTGGCCTGGAAACTGAGCATGGTGCATACTCTGGTGGAAGGAAGTAAAACTGCGTGTGAAATTCTACCTTCAGTGTCCTAGATGCTTAGTGACAGCCTGGGATACACCTGCGTGGTGATGGCAAACTGATTAGAGATCTGCTCATGTATGCTGTTTGTTCTGAGGTCTTTAATAACCTTAAGGAAAAAAACAAACAAAAGACCAAAAAACCAGCTCTATTGAGTTAGAGTTCACCTACCAAAAATATCACCAATTTAATTTGGTGGGCTTTAGTGCAGGGCACTTTAAAAGCTTCATGGAAATTGAATTGAAGGATGACTGGATCTGGGTGCAAAAGAATTTTGAAATCCATGTGTCTGAGGGGTCTTCAATAAATTTGTGGAAAGAACGTGTTTTAAAAATGGTATGTGTGGAGTTCAAAATGTTATACACCAAAGTAAAGTTATTTTTGATTATACTTTTTCACAAACTGTTGAAAGTGTACCCTCTTATCTTCATGGATTGTATAACTGTCACAGCAATTAATTGTAGAACGTTTGTATCACCACAAATAGAAGCTCTATTAGCAGTCACTCCCTGTTCTTGTCTATCCAGCCCTGGCAGTCACTAATCTCCTCCATGGAATTGTCTATTCTGGGACTGTCATACAAGTAGACTAATAAAATATGTTGTTTTTGGCTTTTTTCACTTAGTATATTGTTTTCAAGGTTAATCCATATTGTATCCTGTATCAAAATGATATATTCACTTTTTAAAATGATTGTTATTATTTTATGATACAGTTCCGTGAGTTCTGGGATTTCTCTTCTCCCCATCCCTATTCCCTCCCCCCAGCCCCACTGACTTCGCCTCTATTATCACAATGCATAGTCCTTCATGAACATTCATAAGTCCATCATCCTGCCATTTAAGTGTTTCCTGACATTGTAGGTATGAATGATGGCAGAGTCCAACATCCCATTGTCAAGATTCATTTAACAATTTCACTGGGAGTTCATCTTTGGTTTGGAAGCGTCCTCACATCTGGATGTGATAGTCTCTATTATACAGTTACTCTACATCCATCCCTTTAAATACAGCCATGTTGACAACAGAATGAAGGACAGAAAACTTACAACAGAAAGTTAAATAATATGCTGCAAAATGACCTATGCGTCGCTAAAGAAATGAATTAAAAAAAACTTCTTGAAGCAACCAATGCTACTGTAGATGCATTCACTTTTATGAGCTTGTCAGTTGCCTTTGATTGATATGCCACCTTTGGCTTATCCACCCATCGAGTGAAAGGCATATGAGTTGTGTGCGCTTTTTGACTGTTATGAGTAACATTGCTCTGAATATTAGGCTCAAGCTTTCGTGTAGAGACATGTTTTCATATGTACGTGAATTGGATATATATGTATATGCAGAGGTAGAATTGCTAGATCCTACTCCCTTTGTAGCCTTTTGTAATTGCTGCTTTTGTTTTCTCTTTCTGGCCCTCACATGCCTATACTTTGGATTTATATTCACTTCCTCTGTGCTGAATGTTGCCTGTGACTCTTAGTTGTTACATCTGGGACCCAGCTGAAAATTCTTCGTTGAAATACATGAACAGTTAATCAAGTGAGAATAAAATGAATCAGAAGAATGCTCATTAGATGGACTCAATACCAGATGATCTTTGCATCTGTCCTTTTCCTTACGAAGCTCTGATTCCTTATCAAGCTCTTACAAAGACTTTCTTTTTTTCTTTTCCAGAATCGCAATGAAATAAAGAATGGCACGATCCTTCGATTAACCACATCTCCAGTAAGTTGGTTCTATTTTATTGCAGCCCAGTGTCGTCTTCTTCCTCTAGTTCCACTCCATGTGATTATGATGATTCCCTTGATCAATTTATGGGAAATCAATTTTTGAGGGTGACTTCAGTGCAAAATGGAAAGGCCTCCCTCCCATGCAGGTTCTAGATTAGCAGGAAGGGCCCGCCCTACAGAGGGAGGAAGGCTCTACTCCAGGTGAAAGGCAAGGACACCAGTCAGGAAGCCTTGAAGGTTCCTGGGGTCAGATTAACACGTCTCCTGTTGTTGGAGGAAAAGCTCAGCTGGACTCTCTGGTTTTACCCACTGCCCTGGCATTTCACCTTTGCCTTTAGGATGCATTCAGATGATAAGCAAAACAAATCAACCAATAGTAGCCTATTACTTTCCTCTGTGTGTGTGTGTGTGTTTGAGAGAGAGAGAGACAGAGAGACAGAGAGATACTGAGCATTTTCTAGCTTTGCTGGATCATTCTGGCATTCCTAAGAACACAGTTCAGGTGCTTTGGGCTGCCGGTGCTGCTTCCTTGACTGATGCTCAAGAAAGCACTTTGAAGTCTTTTGGAGCCAATCTGTGGAATAAGGTGACCCAGTGCACCTGCATTACGGCAGGCTGGTTGTGTTGTTGATCTTGCTGTTGCTTCCTTGCTTCTAGGTATCTTGGAGAGTAACGTTAGCATATTTCCGCTCTATTATTTCACAGTGCCTTTTCCTGCTATCTTCTAAAATAATCTGCACAAAATACACCAAGTGTTACTATTTTCACTCTGCATATGTGATGAAAACTGTGTCTGACTATCATTTTCAGTTTTTACTGAAGCCATGTGGTGGGCTAAAAATAAATATAAAAATTGGGAAAAGCATCTGGTAAAAATTAAACTGTGGGTACTCTATCTACCACAAAAGCTTCTTGTTGAAAATTACATGAGTGAGGCTTAAAACGCTTTCACATCTTGCCCAACAACATCTTGAACTTCAGCACGGTGCTGAGCAACAGGCTATATAGCTGGGGCTGTTGGTTGGCTAAGCTGTATTATGTTGCCCTCTTTGTCACTTAGCGGCAGTTGAAGTCCCAGCTCATTTTTCAAGGCTACATGATGAGCCAAGATGTTTTTTTGTCTGGCTTCCCAATGATCTTCTGACTTGCTCTAATATAAATGATGTTAATTTGATCTGGGGAAACGAATGCTTGATTTGGTCTTGTCATTTTATTTAAACTGCTCCAAGTCCTCGTCTGCCTGGTGGCAAGAAGGAGCACACCCTGTCTTTTATTGCATCTTACATTCAAGAAGGTTGAGCGTTTTATAAAACCCAGCTTTCTCTCAGCCAAGGAAGGAGGCCTCTTTTTGAATTGTCTTGAGTTCATGAACTGGATTTCCATCATCCGAGTCACTGTTTGAAAGAAGATTAGGTGTTGGGCCGAATGAAGTTTTCCAGTGTGCTGACACCCTAGGATGTTTACTGCTACAAGGGGCCTTGGAATCCGTGTTCCTCAGGAGCGTTTCCTTGCATCCTCAACTCAATGATTGCAAATATCTGAAAACCAGTATAGAGGCAGTGACATAACAGAGTGCCTGTCTGCGAGACATTCATTTACCTTTTGTACTGCAGTGGCCTCAAATATATATCAGTTATGGATGTTTAAAATACCATTAGAGGGGCCCGGCGGCGTGGCCTAGCGGGTAAAGTCCTCGCCTTGAAACCCCCGGGATCCCATATGGGCGCCAGTTCTAATCCTGGCAGCTCCACTTCCCATCCAGCTCCCTGCTTGTGGCCTGGGAAAGCAGTCGAGGACGGCCCAAAGCCTTGGGACCCTGCACCCACGTGGGAGACCCGGAAGAGGTTCCTGGTTCCCAGCATCGGATTGGCGCGTATCGGCCCGTTGCGGCTCACTTGGGGAGTGAAACATCGGATGGAAGATCTTCCTCTCTGTCTCTCCTCCTCTCTCTATATCCGGCTTTCCAATAATAATAAAAAAATCTTAAAAAAAAATACCATTAGAGAGAGTCTGGGAATGGGGCTCAGGAATCTGAATTGTAAGTTGCCATTTCGTGATTTGTCTGAAGCAACAAGGATTGGCATTTAGATGTACTCTATAAACCAGTTTTTTAGAATCTTCAGTCTCCATTTGCTACTAGTAGATTGTTACTAGTTGATTTAAAATTTTTTTTTCTAATTTATGTTTAACTGAAAAAAAGTTTGTAAATGCTGTAAAATTGTGTTTTTATCAAATCTGTCTAGAAGTGTTTAAGTATGAAGAACTCAGCAGCTGGTGTTAGAAAAGCTTTAAATGCCTCTTCTATCTCAGCTGAATTCTCGGCACAGCCAAATAATAGCTCACACTTGCCAAATGTATATACATGGAGATGCACACACACACATGCACACACTCCCATTTTAAATATTGTTTAGCGTGTTGAGTCTACCTCCCTCTAGGTCAAATATGGTCATTTTGGTGATTGAAAATCTTTTTTTCTGTTTTCCTTTATCACAGAGCTATTCTTTGTGAATTGTTTCCAATGAAGCAGAATATTGTTCTGAGATGATCTAAACAAAGAGCCTGCATTGGTTTTCTCTTTGCACTTGGCTAAAAGTCCTCTGCTGTATCATTTCCATCTTTAGTCTATCTAGAGATCATGTTAGGTATGTGTTTTTCCAGTGTTGCACCTCTAGTCTGTCCCACATTATCACAAAAGCAGCCTTCAGAAGCAGGTGCATGGGATATGTGCACAAGTGTGTCAGCTTCAGCATAAAGCTTGGGGAACTTGAGAGGGTACAGCTGAGTGATGTCTCTCTCTCCCTGTCATTGTAAGAATCACTTTGGAAATCAACTTTACAATCACACATTGCATGCAGCATATTTCAAAATCAGTTTTGGCTGCTGCTCCCATTAGAAGTTTGGACTGTCATACCATTTTTTTGTTGTTGTTGTAATTTCTCTTTATAGTGAATGTATTATTTTTCTGAGTTGGGCAGAACCTCTCTATGTGGCACACAAATTCTGGAAACTATAGAGGACAAGATGCAGCAATAGGACTATCAAAAAAAAAAAAAAAAAAAAAAAAAAAAAAAACAGAAAACCTCCCTAAAAGCTTTATGTTTGGAAAGAATTCCAGGAACAAAGCCAAACATAGATCTTTAGCATAAAACATTGAAAGTTTCCATAAAAGAGAGCTACTTCATTAATTACAAAACCGCAGGGGTAGATAATGAAATCCCCCCAAATGACATGTGCCCAATAGGCATAAACAAAGGAAAACAAAGGATAGTCACTATGTAGCTGAGAGAAGAAACCCAGTCTGTCTCCAAAGAGACAAGTCTCTCTGCTAACCCTTATTAGTAGGAGGAAAGCTGGGCTGGTAGTTCTGTGCAGGACAATTTTTAGCTATTTATTTGAAAGGCAAAATTATAGAGATACAGATCTTCCAGTCATTGGTTCACTCCCAAATAGCCTCAATGGCCTGTCTAGATCAGACTGAAGGCACAAGCTGCATCTGTGTCTCCTACCTGGGTAGCAGTGACCCAAGCAACTGAGCTGTCTGCTGCTGCTTTTTCAGGCACATTAACAGGGAGTTGGGTCAGGAGTAGCTAGGACATGAACTGGCATTCACAGTGCAGCCCTACTGTACCACACTTCCATCTCTCTCTGAAGGACAATTTAGCTGTGTCCATCTACATTAAAAATCACATACAACTTTGTTTTCACAGTTGTACTGCTGGGGATTTATTCAGTCAACAGAGTCACAAAAGTGTTGCCAGTCGTATGCCAAAACAAAGCATGTGACCTCCTAAGCATACACCACGTGACCTCCTAAGCATAGCCACGTGCATCATTGTTTCTAGTGATTAAAAGACTGGAAACCTGCTACTGGGTTGAACCGGTTGAATGCGACATGCTTTAGACCATGATGCAACAGGTAGTACAGGTGTGGCATGTGCTTCCGCAGAGGTATCCCTAAAGTAGGTTGCACAACATCGTGGATGGAAACAATGTATGTAGAAAGGAGCCCATAAACGAATTAAGCTGGTTTTTTTTTAAGGGATATGTTAACTGTTAACAAGAGAATGTTAACTGTGGCCTAACTTCCCTTTTATTTTTATCATGTCTCCAAATTCTTACTATATATATTCTATTCTCATAAAATAAATATACAAATAAATATTATCATAAAATAAATATACAAATAAATATAAAGTCACTGTTGTATACAAGAGTTGAAGCATAATGAGCTGTGCTAAGCACGTTTCAGTATTTTAAACCATGAGATTTTCAAGAGCCCTTCTCCATTTGCAGGATAGAGAGGGGTGGAAGAAGTTTTTGGAGCATCAATCCCAAGGCTCCCTGGTGTCAGGCTCCTGGGGGACAGCTGCCAGGATACTCCCAGTGTTTTGGTCAAATAAAAAGTGTGCTGTTTTCTAGCACAGAAGGTTTTGGGTGAGTAGGAAGAGTTTGAGATGCACATTGTGTGTCCATGAGGACTTAACCAGGAGGTTGGCATGTGTGTTCTGTTGGATACACTACAGGTGGGCCAAGAAACCTCCAGTGAATGGCATTTAAAGCTGTTGGGGGGAGGAGTTATTGGAACGAAAGGTAAGAGAGGGCCCAGTCCAGAGCTTGGATGAAAAGGAGGCTCCTGGAGGAATTGCTAGCACCTTGGAGATACCTGCCTTCTTGGGCTGGGCACGGAGGCTGTGACAGATGGGAGCTAGCAGGGAGGCAGCGACTTTGGAGCCATCCTCTTTTCCAGAAATTTGGCTAAGAATGGGGGCAGTGACATGAGGGGTGGTTGGAGAATGAGTCAGTGGATATTTCTACCTTTCTGTTTGTTTATTGAGATGCAATATATGGGAGACCTTGGCAACTAATAATGGTCCACCGTAGAGAAAACCCAGTGATGCAGAAGAAAGGGGATGATGTTGAAGGAAAGCACTTGAGAAGAGAGGAGGAGAAGGTAGGATTGATGCATTTCTGATAGAAAACCCTTTCCAGGCTGTGTGCACAGGATCAGGAGGAAGCAGAGTGTGAAGGGTGAGGTTGAGGAGAGGATGCCCAGATGGTACTCTTAGAAGTAGAAAGATGCAAGAAGTCCTGGCTGTTGACTTTGATGTCCTCAGTAGAGGAGAAAGGATCCCCAGTGCAAGCAAGGTAGGGGCAAGGAAGGTTTAAGAAGAAAAGAGAGAACAAAGCAGTCAGGTTGAGGGGGACATAAGAAATGGCCTGGGGCAGTATGGGTGGCTTGCTGGACCATGTGGAGTGCTTATTCGAAATTGTGAACCTAAGGACTTGCTAGACGCCTTTGGATTTGGCCTCGTGGACTCATAGTAATGTTAGAAGCTGAATGGGCGTGATTTTTACTGGAACCTTTAAGAATAGTGATGGCAAATACTGCACACACAGAAGTCCTGTTTGGGCTAGTCTCTGCTCCCTCGTGGCAGTTTCCCTCTCGTCTCAGTCTGGAACCCTTCCCTGTGCAGGACACAAGACAGCCAGCTCCAGCTGCTCAGGTGACCCGCAGTCGAATTTTTATCTCTCCTTAAAACAACACCAGAAAATAAAACCTACTATCTGATACAATTACCCACACAATTGGATTTTTTTTTTCTTTTGTCCTGATTGCTTGAAAAAAAAAAATCAGGACTAAGGCTCTTATTTCTTGGTAAGGTGGGTACTATGTAGTACAGAAACATTATAGAAAGTTAAAAACTTGAATCTTGCTGCCATTAAAATGATGTAGACTCTTAGAATTTGTCAATCACTGCAGGTTGTAACTTGATACATTTTCTTTTGTCAGTTATATGCAAATATCTATACATCCATGGACATGTATGCCCGTTTGTTCAGTCATTTAGTGAAATACTTGTTCAAATCTTGGTAATTGCCAGGTCTGGTTTTAGGTTCTAGAAATATGGTGATGAGTAGTCTGCCTGTCCGCCTTGGGTTTATATTCTGGAAAAAAGATCTACCTCTACTCTCACATACAATAAAATATGGTTGCCTCCTGGACATGACTTTTAACTCCCTTGTCATGAGGATGTGGCTGTGTTGTCTCACATTCCCTTGAGAGTTTTATTTTTAATTATGTGTACTACTTCACTTCATGGAACATTGTATCCCACCACTGTCCTAGTTTGGAACAGGAGCTTGTGCCCTTAGACCATGGCTCTACAGAGGCAGTATTTCTGTCTCAGACACTGAAATGTGTCCTTCAAGGAAGCACGTCACCTCCCAGGAGCCCTCCAGCTGTGCCGCCCACCAGTGCCCTGCCCCAGCCTTGTTAGGTTCCTACCCTCTCTTGCTCCTGCTCTTCCTCCCCACCTACCCATTGGGGCTGCCCTGCTGTGTCCCTCCAGGCATCCCAGATGTGTTTTGCTGCCCAGACTGTTCCCCACCCTTCTGGGCAGTCTCATTGCTCTGTGGATGTTGCTGGCTTCATCTGCTTGTCCCTGCACACCACGCCATCTAGAGAAGCCAGCAGTCCCTCCGTCGCTTCTGACTGGTTTGGGTTTTGCTGTAACATGTAATAGGCTATATCTAATTTTTCATTTTTTAAAAATTATCCTTTTCCCACCCTAAGGTATGAAACCTCCAGGAGGGCGAGAACATTACCTGTCTTATTTGTCCCTGTTTCTCTGATATATGGGATTGTGCCTGGGTTGGAATAAGCTTTCTGGAAATATTTCTTAGATCCAATGTAGAATTGCAAAGACAGGCATAGAGTCAAATAAGAAGTAAAATGGTATGCCAAGTGACCTGTAGTAACCGATATCCAAAAAGTGGAATTTCCTTACAAAATCCAACCTTTTAATAATTTTATTTAAAATTTAATAATTTTATTTATTTTTTGTATAATAAAATCTAGACACTGTTACACCTAGATTCTTTAGACATTGAGAAAATAGTGACAATACTTATTCTTCTGTCCCAGTTCCCACTGGAAAAATACTGCATTAATGGTATCTTGGAAGTTTGACATAGTCTTTTGATGGGAGGTCATGTCCAGGATCATATTTGTCGAACACCTTTCCCTGGTCATCACCACGATGAGAGTTCCTGCCCACCTGAAGAGAAGTCAGGCTGTGAGCTCTGGGGATCTGTAATCCCATTTTAGGAAAAGCTGCTTCCTTAGGTGATGGGACCCAAGGGAAGAACAGAACCATAAAAACAGGACACATTTCTCAGGCATAGGGGCTGGTGCTGGAGCAGGTGGAGAATTCTGTGTCCCCCCCCCCACCCCCCCTGTTAAGATTTATTTATTTTTAGGGCCCGGCAGCGTGGCCTAACGGCTAGAGTCCTCGCCTTGAACACCTCGGGATCCCATATGGGCGCCGGTTCTAATCCCGGCAGCTCCACTTCCCATCCAGCTCCCTGCTTTTGGCCTGGGAGGGCAGTCGAGGACGGCCCAAGGACTTGGGACCCTGCACCCGCATGGGAGACCTGGAAGAGGTTCCTGGTTCCCAGCTTCGGATTGGCACGCACCGGCCGTTGCGGCTCACTTGGGGAGTGAATCATCGGATGGAAGATCTTCCTCTCTCTGTCTCTCCTCCTCTCTGTATATCTGACTGTAATAGAGTGAATAAATCTTTAAAAAAAAAAAAAAGATTTATTTATTTTTATTAGAAAGGCAGATTTACAGAGAGGAGAGACAGAAAGATCTTTCATGTGCTGCTTCACTCCCCAACTGGCTGCAACTGCAGCAGCTGGAGCTGAACTGATCCAAAGCCAAGAGCTTCTTCTAGGTCTTGCACGAGGGCACAGGGTCCCAAGCCTTTGAGCCACCCTAACTGCTTTCCTAGGCCATAAACGGGGAGCTGGAAAGGAAGAGAAGCAGCCAGGACACAAACCAATGCCTACTGGGGCACTGCAGCTGGTGCTTCTGTAGGACCGTATCAGGCCGTTCAGCTGTGAACTCACATACTGCTCTCTGACACGGCTCCAGGGAAACTTTTTCTGCTAGTGGAAGTAATTCCAGCAAACTAGGGTCTTGCTTTGCTGTTCCACTGTGTGGCTGTCTGGGGTTAATATTTCTAATGTCAACAGTTTCAATATCAATAGTTTCTGGAATTCGGTATTTGGTACAATACAGTCTTTATTTTTGGTACTGTTCCTTCTGGATTCCAGTACTTTTGACACTGGTTCTTTTCAATTGTGTGTTGTCTAAAGTAGATAACTTTTATGTAGATAACTTATCAAAGGTATTTTCTTCTTAAAATCCTACTTATTTAAGTAGGAAACATATCAAAGGCATATATGTAACATAGAAAGAAGAATATAATGCATTCTGTAGACTTAACTTCTACATTATTGACTTTCATTTGTTTCCTTAGTCTTCTTGAAAAGTGCACAGACTTTAAAGAGCTAGTAGGTTCTCTTTTTGAGTAAACAATCTGGGGCTCATGGTGCCCTAGTGGAGGAAGATAAGGTGTCATTAAAAGTTGGAATCGAGCACCTGGCTTTACTTGGCTAAATCATCACTTTGCATGTGCTAGGATCCCATTTGGGCACCTGTTTGTATCCTGGCTGCTCCACTTCCCATCTCGTTCCCTGCTTGTGACCTGGGAAAGCAGTCACAGACAGCCCAGAGCCTTGGGACCCTTCACCTGTGTGGGAGATCCAAAGGAAGCTTCTGACTCCTGGCTTCAGATCAACTCAGCTTTGGCAGTTGCAGCCACTTGAGGAGAGCACCATCAGATGGAAGATCCTTCTCTATGTCCCTCTTTCTCTCTGTAAAATATGACTTTCCAATCAATCAATCAATCAATATATACATTTAAAAAATTTTTCCCTTCTACACATGTGGGAAAATATCCAATATTTGTCTTTCTGTGTTCAGTTTCTTTCACTCAAGATGATGTCCTTTATTTATCCAGATGCATATGTATATATTCAGATATGATTTCATGTTTTATAACAATAATATTCCATTTTATTGGAGGGAGAATAGTTTTAGACATTCTTATAACTAGTATTAACTTCACCAAACTTACTAAGAATAATAAAGAAATAATTTTGAATACTTTCATAATCTATATAGGCAACAAAGACTTTGTATTTGGAGAAAACAGTATTTTCAAAGGAATTCAAGCTTAACTATTGTGGGTGTATATTATAATCACTTAAATGTCCCTTAAAACATATCCAAATATGAAATTGTCATTGAAATGCCATATATCCATGAGAAGATTTTGTAGCATGCTCTATATCTTAGAGTAATGTTGAAGCAGAAATTCATGATCCTTACTCATCCTTCCACTGTTGATTTTTGGAAAAATGGCCTTTTAGGGTGTGAAGGATTTGAAAAGTATTTGAGCCCCAGTGAATCAGCAGGGGGGATTTCAGCCACTACCACTTATACCTTCTTTTCTAAAGAGTGGAAGTCTCTAGTTGAGGTTTATTATCATTATTATTAGTGTTTATTCATTTTCATTGGAAAGACATTATCTACAGAGAGAAAGATTTTCCATGTACTGGTTCAGTCCCCAAATGGTCACAGTGGCTGGCTGACATTGAGCTGATCTGAAGCTAGGAGCCAGGAGCTTTTGCAAGTTCTCCTGTGTGGATACAGGGTCCCAAGAACTTGGGACATCCTTTTCTGCTTTCCCAGGCTATAGTCAGGGCACTGGGTGGGAACTGGAGCAGCCAGGACACAAACTTGTACTCATATGGGAGGTTGGCACTTGGAATTTGAGGGTTAGCCTGTTGAGCCGTTATGCTGGCTCTGGTTGTAATAAAATGTGAGATCCCAGTACTTTGTCGCCAAGTTATGAAGGCATGGATCTTGTCCATGTGTCTGTTCCTCTCAGCACCGAAAGAGATTTTCTCGTACATTCTGAGGACCGTCTGTGGGTTGCAGCAGTTTTGTGAATACCTCTGTGTAGTCTCTGCCCCTGCTTTGGAATCCTAGCCCTGTTATAAATGCCAAAGGTGCACTTCCCCAGTTATTTCTAATTGATAGTTTCTGTTCAGGAGTGATAACCTCATTTTGGTTGTTAAAGACCAGTTCTTCCCTTGGTCTCAAATCAAATGTCAGAGGAGAAAGCCAGTACCAGAGGTGAGCCTAATGCTGGCCGAGTGCTCCACTCACTGCTCTGTAAGTGACCCCTGCAGCAGTTGCTTAGAGATTTCCATTAAACAAAAACGCAGGCAGAGAAACTTAATGTCTTGTTTTTCTAAGTCCTGGCTTCCATTGAAAGGTAAGCCTGGACTGAGTGAATACATGTAGAAAGTTTTATTTTCAACTGTTCAGATTTTCTAGTATTTTTCCATTCTCCATCCTGCTTGTGAAATACAAGCAAAAACACCTTAAAAAGATGTCTGATCTAGGCTTGGCTGTTAATATAGCTTTAAAATGATTTTGCTTTTAAGTCACGCTGTAGGTAGCCCTGGATGTGAAACATATTTGTTGAGGATTGAAATTTATAGGCATCGCTGGTTAGTGCTGATTTCTAGTAGCCCATAAAGATGGTTTCGGTCTTTTCTTTTGGACATCATGCGTAGTTGTTATTCTGAATGTTGACTGTACAGCTGGATGTGCTGTGTATTTACTCAAGCAAGCAGCCTTTTGTCTCTTCTGAAAAATAATTTTCCCTAAAACTTAAAATTCTCCCTGTTTTTCCATTCTGTTCTGTCACTGCCTCTTCAGTATCTGGGGCTTTAATATCCTGCGTTCTTGTTCTTCTTCAAAATGGTGGGCTCCCTCCTCTCCCGACACCCATCAACTAATATTAAGTAAGTAGTGTTGGCAAAACTCTTCCTATATATGTAAAAGACTGGATTAGATCACCACCTCCCGCTGTGTGCAAAAGATCAACCCGAGATTGGTCAGATATATAACATAGTACCAGAAGCTATGAAATTGCTGGCAGAAAGCAATGGGGGAACACTTTAAGGCATTGGTGTAGGTGATGTGTTTTGGATCATATCCTAAAATCACAGGCAGTAAAAGCAAAATTAGACAAAGGGGATTGTGTCAAACTCAGACACTTCTTCTACGCAGCAAAGGAAACAATCGGTAGAGGGAAGAGACATCCAACAAAATTGGAGAGGATATCCACAAGCTACTTGATCTATCTATTTATCAAATATTTCAGCAACTGAAAAAACTCAAAAACAAGAAAGTTTCTTGTTTCTTTCAAAACTAGAAAAGGACCTTCCATAGGATCCAATAATCCCACCACTGGGTATGTACCCCAGAATATGAGCTCATTATACCAAAAAGGTGTCTGAATGGGGCAGGTTCTCTAAGACAGCAGATAAAGCTGCTGACTGCTGTGCCAGCATTCCATACAGGCAGTTCAAGCCCCAGCTGTTCTACTTCCCATCCAGCTCCCTGCTAATACACTTGGGAAAGCAGCAGGAGGCTCAAATGCTTGGGACCCTGGACCTACACAGGATACCTAGAAGAAACTCCTAGCTTCTGCTTTGGATTGGCTCATCCAGGGTGTTTTGACCATTTGGGAAGTGATCCAGCAAATGGATTATATCTCTTTTTCTCTCTGTCTGCCTCTCTGTAATTCTGCCTTTTGAAGAAAGTAAATCTTCTAAGAAAGATTCTTGTGGGCCCAGCGTGGCAGCCTAGTGGCTACAGTTCTTGCCTTGCATGTAAAGGAATTCCGTATTAGCGCTATTCATGTCCCGGCTGCTCCAGTCCCCGTTCAGCTCCCTGCTTGTGGCCTGGGAAGGCAGTAGAGAATGGACCAAGGCCTTGGGACTCTGCACCTATGTGGGAGACCCAGAGGAGGATCTTGGCTCCTGACTTTGGATGGGCTCAGCTCCGGCCATTGCAGCCACTTGGTGAGTGAATCAGTGGACAGAGATCTTTCTGTCTCTCTGTCTCTCTTCCTGTCTGTATGTCTGCCTTTCCAATCAAAATAAATAAATCTTCAAAAGTCAGAGAGAGAGAGAGAGATACCTGCTTTATCAGGTTGATAACAGCACAATTCTGAATAGTCACAATATGGAATCAGCTAGGGTAGACATCATCAGATGAATGGACAGAGAAAATGTGGTACTCACACAGAGGGATATTATTAGGGCATAAAGAATGAATTTTGACATTTATAGTGAAATGAATTGAACTGGAGGAGTTCATGGAGAGTGAAATAAGTAAGGTACAGAAAGACGAATACCCTATGTTCTTCCTTATATGTGGGAGCTAAAAATTAAAAAAAAAAGAATATATATGTATATATATATATATATAAGGAAAACTCTTCTCTCAATACAGACCATTGGGCACTAGAGGCCGAGAGAATTGTGAGGGATTAAAAAAATTGGAGAAATTGAGTGTGGCTTATTGATTGTGACAAATGCACTAATATGAGGTGTCAAAGGAATTGGTGTGAGGAGTGTATGGAAACTCTTTGTATTGCTACACATAATTATTATAAACTTTAAATTCATCTGAAAGAAAATGTAAAAAATGAAAACTGCTAAGCTGTGAGTCAGACTGTGACCAAACTGAATAGGCAATGAAGTTCCGTCCGCCTTTCTTGCAAACACACAGCTCACTGCAGAAGGGGCGGTTGTGGCCCTGAGGGATTGGCGACCTGCTCCTGGCCTGCCTGTCTGTCCTGGGCCTGGCGCCTCGTGTGTCCTGCTTTCATGTCTCTGTTATTGCATGGGGACACGGCAGGCTTTTGCCGAGGTGGCTCCCTTGGTTGAACATTCTTTCCTCTGTTTCTCCCCCGGTGAGGCTCAAAGCGCTCAGCAGCTCCATGAGCGGATCCAGTCATCAAGCATGGATGCCAAGCTGGAAGCCCTGAAGGACCTGGCCAGCCTCTCCCGGGACGTCACCTTTGCCCAGGAGTTCATAAACCTGGATGGCATCTCTCTGCTCACGCAGATGGTGGAAAGCGGCACCGAGTAAGTGTTGGCCGTCTTGGATCCCTGTCGCTTGACTGTCAGCCTTTTGGGTGCTGGGTGCTTTTTTCACACTCATGATTCTTAGTGCTAAAGACCTAAATCTTAGTGAGTCTCAGGGGAAAAAAATCTAAGAAATGAGTTCTTAATTTTAGTAGTCCTGCCCCCTCCATGGGATAGCTGATAGCTCTTAGAAATCTGCACTTGAACGTTAGATTTATGAGAAACAATATTAGGTCAGTACTTCTCAGGGCCTGTGGATACTAAAATTTAATTCTACTAAATGGGAATTTGTCACTTCTATTGTGTAACCCTAAGAAAAAAGTTCCCTCATCTGACTGTATTAAAAAAAACTTAGAAGTTATTTGAAAGTATTAAACCCAGTCAAGATATCATTCCTGAAATGTTTTTTTAAACATGAGTACTTGAATTATTAAGTAGGTGTCACCCATTATTTAAACATAACATTTTAATATTATATGCAAATATACCTTAATTAAATATAAATGTATATAACTTATAAATATGTTATGAATGCTATATGTAGGATTTACATGATTCAATATTTAAATACAATAAACATTGAGTAACTGCTCTGTGCAAAGTAGTGGGAGTTGGGAACCCCTCAAAAGATTTGAGCGTTGTCTTCCAAACATTTATGGCAAGTATGGCATAGGCAGAGTTCAGTTGTGTATAATTCCCACTGACTAGATGCTAAGCCTCTTTGTGAACTTGGCCTATCAGGCACCTTCTATCTTGAGTGAGGAAAGGTTGGGCATTGCCCTTGGAGCCCCACTCTCTCTGCACCAGCTTTGACTGCCTGGCTTGACTGGGGAGTGTAAGGAGCTGGTTGAGTCTGCTCTTGTATGCTGGAGATGTCACTCCCTTAACTCACGACCCCTGGATGCCAGGGAATGGCTCCTTTCCATCTGATTGGCATAGCCTATCAGAACACGTGATTTAGAGCATGCAGAATTACTGAATGAGTTGGGCACATTACTAATATGCAAGATTAATAATGTGCAGAGTTAATTTGATGCTTATTAGGAAACGGAAAATGTCATTGGGAATTGGGGTTGAAACCTGAGACATGTAAATCTCTCTTCAGTGCCTGGAGAGATACATGGAATGATACCTGGCTAAGTTGCCATTCTCCCCTCCCCTTCCTTCCTTCTTCTTACCTTTCCTCTCTCCTTCCCTCCCACTCCCTCCCTCCATGCCGTTTTCCTTCCTTTTCTCCCTCACTTGTCCCTCTCTCCCTTCTTTCCTCCACCAAGAGCAGAGGTTGGTATGCTGACTTCCAGTACAGAGAAGTGACAGAGACCCAGTACCTCCGGAGGCTTTGATAATGGGGCAAATGTGATGTAATGATTATTTTCTTGTTTTTCTTTGTATTAGTTTTATAGGGCTGTGTAGCAAAATACCACAGACTGTATGGCTCAAACAACTCAAATTTGCACAGTTCTGGAGGCTGAAAGTTCAAGGTGAAGGTATCTGCAGGGCTGGTTGCTTCAGAGGCCTCTCTCCTGGGTTTGCTGCTTCCTGCTGTCCATTCATGGCCCTTTTTCTGGGTGTACCTGCCTTTGGTGTTTCTGTACCTACATTTCCTCTTATAAGGATACCAGTCAGTTTGGATTTGGCCTTATCCAAATGGTCCCATCTTAACTTAATTAATCTTTACTTGTAGAGTTCTAATTGAGGTTCTGGGTGTTAGTATTTAACATGTGAATTTGATGGGGAAATAAAATCCAGTTCCTAACACTCACTGAAAGGACACTACTATTCATACTTTAAGAAGTGGGGACTGGTGCTGTGGCACAGCCAGTTTGAGTCTCAGCTGATCTACTTCCCATCCAGCTCCCTGCATAGGCTTCTGGGAAAGCAGTGGAAGATGGCCAAAGTACTTGGGCCCTTGCACCCATATGAGACACCTGGATGGAGTGCCAGGTTCTTGGCTTTGGCCTAGCACAGCCCTGGTCATTGCAGTCATTTGAGAAATGTATTTCTCTCTCTCTTTCTTTCTCTCACATCCTGTGTAACTCTACATTTCAAATAGATAAAATAAATATTTAAAGAGAAAAAAAGAGTAAAAAACCTACACTATGCATTTGTCTTGTCACCATTCTTGTTTTATATCAGTTCTGTTACACTCGCCTCATAATTCAGCATCTGATGTATAGAAGAGCTGAAAAGAATTTGCCATCCCTAGATCTGTGATTTGAGACAACACATCTGAAATATATTCCCTTATTGCAAATTTAGAATATTACAGTATGCTAATATTGAATCTGCTATATGTGAACCACAGATTAGGAGGGCGAGCATAGTGGTTGAAATGCTTGTATCACATCTTGAAGTACCTGGATTTGAATCTGGGCTTGACTTCTCATTCCAGCGTCTTGGAAGCAGTTGAGTAATGGCTCAACTACTTGAACCCTGACATGTTGAACACCTAAACTGAGTTCCAAGATCCTGGGTTCAGTCTTGTCCAAACCATGTGTTGCAGACAGCTATCTGCTTCCCAATAAATAAATAAAAATTTAAATGGCATAATGCATGTTTGCATTTTTGTTTGTTGTTCAGAACCATCAGGATGTCATCCAACTCAATGCATTCAGCAAGGTTCCAGGCAGATAAGGAGAACTCAGGGCCAATTCTGCTTTGCAATTGTTTCGTACTTTCTCATCAAGCTGTGGCCATGGAAGGGAAAGGTGTGTCTCTGGCTCACCTTTGGATATCCCCTCACTGTTCTCTGTAAGTTCCAGGCTAGTACTGCCTTCAGAAGGGAAGGTAGTTGGGACTGGAGCTGTAAGATTGCCTGCTTCCTTCTGTTCATGCTGCAACTCATCCTAAGAGGTGTCTCATTTGACCCGCAGCTGCTTTTTCAGATCTTCTGTTCTAATGAAAATGAAAAGAGAAAGACTTTTTCTTATAAAGAAGCTTGGCTTCTCAATTAAACTTGTAGCAAGACTTTAATTAATTAACAGGAAACCTTTAGAATAGAGACTGCACAAATTGAATGGATTTGCAATTTGGAAGGCATTTAGTCATGACTCAAGGGCAGACTTCCAGCTGGACAAGGCAGGAATTCCTAAGCTAGACTTTGTGGAAGTTTTTAGGAAACACTGAAGAATCCTGGCTGGAAATTTTTTCCTTCCTTCCTTATAATCATGAGAGTCAGAGATTTCTCACCTGCTTGTCATTACCTAAGGCTGAGTTTTTCAAGGTCTCTCTCCCTGGTAATAGGAAGGCCATGAGGCTGAGACAACAACAGAGGAGCAAAGGGAATGGTGGTGTCACTTGAGCGGAGTGATTATATTTGAACTTAATTTTCCTATCCTGGTGGAATTCTGAAATTCCATTCCTAGTTACTGATGGAGGCCGAGGCATAGAAACAAGGACAGTTGTGGAACAGCCTGCTCCAACCTAAGTCCCCCTGAGGAATATTCAGGAATGGACAATTTCCATTTAAGAGAAGTCATACCTGCAACTGTAAATGCAACATGGTGAATGATACTGGTCTCCTCCTTGGGGTATTCATGAAACACCGTGCTCTTTGTGTTCAAGACAATCGGGCCCTTCACTCTACATCCTTCACTGTGAAACAGTCATGACTGGGGGCAGAGAACAGAGGGACCATTTCCAAGAATGAAAGGGCAGGGTACTTACAGTTCCCTTCCCACTGGGCAGTGTAATGGGAAAATTACACCAGTGGAGGATGACTAAGTTGTAGCATCACCCTGGGTAGAAAAATCAAGACTGAATGAAGTTGAATTCTTATACTTACAAAATCAGACAGTACTTTTTAGTTAATTTTCATTTTTAATGAAAAATGGTATTTATTCTTTAGAAGATAATGTAAATAAGAAGGATATTAGAATCCCTTGTCATCTACTCTTTTCCACACATTTTTAGTAATCTTGATATACATACCTTTTGTATGCTCTTTTAGAAACATATGGGTTTCCAGGATTTATGCAAGTAGAAAAGAATAATTATGCTCGTTATAACCTGCATTTTTAATAAATTATATTGGAAAGGCAGATTTGTAGAGAAGGAAAAACAGAAAGATCTTCCATACACTTGTTCACTTCCCAAATGTCTGCAATGGCCAGAGCTAAACTGATCTGGAGCCAGGAGCCTCTTCCAGGTATCCCATGTCTTTTCCTGGCCAAAAGCAGGGAGCTGGATGGGAAGTGGAGCAGCTGGGACACAGACTGGCGGCCATATAGAATGCTGGAGCTTGCACGCAGAGGACTGGTCAGTGTTGAGCCATTGTGATGGTCCCTATCTTCTGTTTTTTAATACCTAGAAGCATTTCCATGTCATACAATATTATTCTCCCCACTGTTTTTATTGTCTCTATATAACTTTGTTAATTATAATATAATATAATATAATATAATATAATATAATATAATATAATATAATATAATAATTTCAAGGATGTACACAAATGGTTATTCTTCTGTGGTAGAACATTTACATCTTTTTCAGGTTGATCTTTTTTTCAAGCATTTGCTAATAAACTCTTCTTTTAGAGGAAGCTTCATGAATATGTAGAGCATTTTGTTAGCAGTTTTTCTTATTCAGAGGATGAACTCAGAGGATGAAGCCGTTTTAAAATTAGAATAGTCCAGTAGCTTGCTGACATGTGCTCATATGTACTTTACTATTGCACTGGAAGTTTATTTACTCCCAATAGCCCAATCCATCCAGGGCTGCTGTTCCCCTAGGTTTTCTAGACTTCCTAGGAAAACAAAAGTGTGGAGTTTGAGGAGTTGTCACAAAGCTGGGGAAGTTACAAGTGCTGTTTTATTTATTTGGTTGAGGTCATTTCTCTAAAATTTGGCAGCATCAAGAACAGTGGAAGGAGTCCCACTGTTATTTTAGGACTGTGAAAAGCCCTTCAGAAACAGCATTAATTGTATGAATCATTAGTCTCCTCTCCACTGAATCACACAGATGAGGGGTTTACATGCTGTGTAAATGTATGTGGTATGTCACTGTTACATTACGACAGTCTCCTGGTAAACTTTCATTGTTTACTTTCTTCTTGCCAAAGCCATAGCTGTTTTAATTTTCTGTGTGTTGGGAAAATCACTGTCTGCCTTAAATCCTGCTGCATGAGTGATGTCTTGCCCTTGATGCTGCCTCATGCCCACACTTGGGAATGGATTTGCAGGTTTTATTCATTTAGCAAAATATGTGTTCTTTGAGCACTGAACGATGGTTCCTGACCTTGGGGTAGGTCACGACAAGTGTGCGTGGAAAATACAAAGTTGGCTGTGACAGCTCTAACCTTGACTGAAAAAAAATTTTTTTAAAGCTGAAGATGAATTTCTTTCTTGAAAGTAACCTTGTTGACCTCCTGAGACACAGATTGTCAGCTCTAAGTTCTGTCTTTAACTTCTCAGAAGTTGGCGTCTCCTATAATTCCTGGCTGTCCTAGGAGGTCCAGGCCAGGCCAAACTGAGGAGTCTCGCAGCCAAGTTCAGCTGACACCATGCAAGGTTTGCGCTTCTCCTCAGAGACCACGGGAAGTAGCGCGCAGCTCCCATCCCAAGCCAAAAAGAGGCTGCTCCGAGTGGTCCCTTGCAGAGTCAGCATAGCTGGAAAGGCTGCCGGCTCCTCCCAGCTGCCTTAGCCTGTTTTCCTCCTTGAGCAGGCAAATTGCAGGGACAGCTTAGGGAGTCCCTACTGGAACTGCCTTTCTGGGGGCTCTGCCAGGAATTTGCATCACAAAGGCCAAAGAGGCCAGCCTTCTCGTGCTTTGTTGGAGGTTGTGTGGCAGAAAATGCCTTCAATGGGCTCTGTCTTCTCCCTCACCCCCTGAGCTTTCTGTCTGTGTCTTTGTCCATCCCTGTAGTAATGGGAATGAGAAAGGGTCTGGTGGCCTGTTGAGGAAGAGATTATCCTCTTCAGGGGGAAAGAATGGCATCCCTTGGGCTGAAGTGAGAGATTTCTGGCCTCTGTGAAACATTACTTTTTTTTCCAGAAGCATTTCTCTCCTGGTTACATTTTACTCGAAACAGGAATGTATTTGAACGGGTAGGATATGAATCCCAGTTAGAACAAGAGATAAATGTCGCAAGGATGCTAGCAAAGGGGGAAACGGGGAGATTAGGTCGGAATAGATGGGCTGGGAACTTTTTCCATCTGCTCTACCTCCACCCCTGCATTGTAACTCCACTCCCTTACATGTCAATCCAGTACATCTGCTTTTCCGTGATGCACCTGTGTCTTTTCAGTAACAGGAAGGAGGGGACACTGAGATGGCTACGTGGCAGTTGAACTCCTTATGGAAGCAATGTGAAACTCCCAGAAAGCCTCCTGCATCCTAAATCCTGTCCAGACATCACCCAGTTTATGTGTGTTCAACTAAGGGACTTCTCCTTCCTCATGATGAGGACTGTTACACATGGGAGTGGCCCCTTTATCTTTCTATTTTTTGCTTCTGAGCTTTTTGGCCCTTCCCTGGCTTCCTCGCCTTATAGGGACCTTCCCATTCACTCGTCCTGGGTATCTTTATGTGGGGCTTTGCACATTCTTCTGTGAGTATATATCCATTTTTTCACTTTTTGAAATCACCCCACTCTTGTACTCGGGTGTCTTACTTAGGCGTCTGCCTTGAATTCTTACCTCTGTGGGGCCAAGGGCTGGGAATATAAATGGAGATGCAGATTTCCACACCAGTAGTGTTCTGTGCTGGTTTTTCTCTGTACTCCAGTCAGGGAGCATTGTCCAAGGTTACACTGTTAGAGAGGGGTGTACACATGTGAACATTTACAGATGCTCTGGCACCAGACCAGGGAGTTATTTTGAGACCTTTGCAGAGCCTACTGTGTGTACCACCCCCCTCACCACACACATGCACAGTGCCATTTCACACTTGCAGAAAACTTCCAAGAATGGAACAGAGAATTCCCACTTTGCTCTTCATTTGCACAACCCATCCATGTTTCCCCATTCACCCTCCTGGGAGACCTTAACACCAAGGCTGTAACTGAATGGAGCCTTGGACACCAGTTGTCCTCTACCCCCACCAACTAGAACGTTCCTCAGAGGATACTTTCATGTCTTTGGCATTTTTTTTTTTTTTAGGATTATAGGTTAACCATTTTATAGAATAGCCTCCCTTTTGGGTTTGTTAAAACATGACTTTTAAAGATAATTTTCAGGAAAAGCAAAATCACAACTTTTATAGAGTATGAAATATAAATGAACATGTGTTTAAAGACTGTCTTAACCCATATAATATGAGGGAACCAGGCGGATGTTACAGTCATTTCAAAGGAGAAGTCAAAAGAGCACAAATGTGTACAGAGCCAAGGAATATGGAGATGAATTGCAAATGGGAACCAAAGTGATTTTCCACAGCAGGGAAGAAAGCAATCAAGTCATCACCAGGCAGGGCAAAATATGTACGTTATCAGTAACCTACAGCTGACAAAGAGGGTAAAATAGCTAAAAGAGAACCACAGGTGTGTAATCTGATAACCCAGAAGGGTATGTTAGGCACACTGCATAGTTTTTCATTGAATTGTGGCCTTTTTCTTATAATTTTTCATGATCAGATCCATGTTAAATGTGTTTGCTTGGAGTATCACAGAGTGGAAGTGTGTGTGTGTGTGTGTGTGTGTGTGCGCGCGCGCACGTGCAAACGCATGCACATGCATTTCATTGCATCCTAGCAACAACCACAGGTAGTCTCTTTGTCCTCTTTGTCACAGTGCTTCTGTTGACTTTGATCACGTCATTAAGAGAGCATCTTCCAGATATCTTCATAGATAAATTGCAGTGAGAGGTTTAGAAACTGTAAAATTCTATTTTTTGACCCAATTTCACTCACTGGTTTTGACATTGATATTTCTTGTCTGGGTTAATTATTACTGTGAGAATTTGTAAATAAGAGGTTTTCTAGTGCTATCATTCCTTCTGTATTATGAATTTCCTTTTAGTGCTGGAAAGAAGATTATTTCTTCCCAACTTACTGATTAGTTTATGTATTTACTTCCAGTGCGGTACTGGAGTAAATGCACAACATTTCCTGGAAGCCACTTTGGCATGAGTTTTTCCCACTCTTTATTTACTGAGGTCAAGTTGGAATTTTAGACTGCCAATGATGGAAGTAGTAACACCATGGAAATTTGAAAATGGTACAAATCAGATCTGTATACTTTTTTCACATAGATTTAGCCCTTAAACATTATGAACATATCAATCAATAGTATTATGTGTTCATTCGTTCCTGTGTACTCAGTTGGCTGTAATCAACCACTGTGTCCCACATCCTGCCATGGAAGCCCTTTTGTTCCAGCTCCCGGCATTTTTCAGTGCGTCTTTACTGTTTGTTCTTTGCTCATCCAGATCCTACATCGCCCCTGGGTGCTTGCCACTTCTGGTGAGAGTTCTGATTTTTCTCTCAGCAGAGAGTAATATTTGGCCTCTGCAGGTTTCCTGCCATAGGCTCAGGTGTGCCTCTCTGGTCACATTTCATTTACCAGTGACTCTTGGATGAAGGAAGGACAATACAGTTGACCTTCCATCTCTGAGGGTTTGTCCATCTGATGACTCAGTTAGTACTGGATTGAAAATAGTCAATACAGGAGGGGGACTAAGTCAACCCGGGATGGTTTGCAGAATGGGCTGAGTTGGACTATGGCATCCATTAGCACGCACGTGACCCAGGACAGGGAGCTGAGAGCCTCGTAGGGGAGCTGTAAGGATTGCTCTGCTGGACCACTGCTTCTGATGAGCATGAGGGCTGGAAGTGGGGGCATTCCAGACCCGGCATGGCTACAACACCTATTGACCTGCATGCGAACTGGGTAGAGCCAGGCGGGGATAACTGACTATATCCGCTGGTGCAGGAATGAGCTGGAGTAAGGGCAAGCAGTTTGGGGTTTGCCACAGCAGCATCTGGCAAGCACTGGAACTTGGGGGCAATTCCTGTGAACCAACCACCTGGAGAGTGCATTATCCGGGGTAAGGAATGGGTCCAGTAGGGAAACTGTGGGCACTTATCTGATGGGCAGTAGCTCCCACTGGTAAGCAAGGAATCAGGACTGGAGGCAGGCCTTACTAGACAGGTGGTGGCTGCTACTGGCATGATTGAGAGCTGCAGGGTGGAATCAGATTGAGTTAGGCTTCAACACCCATTGAAGTGTATGAGAGCTGAATGGGATGTGGGACAGACAGGACCAGTCCACTGCACAGGCTGGCAGGCACAGAAACCAGGGCTGAGGGTATGCCCTGGGAGTTATTGAGGGTTGCTTTGACTGGGCCACAGCTCTTGATGGTGTACATGGAGGTCAAGTGTGTGGTGGGCAGGGCGGGGCTGGGCTGTGCACCCACTGGTTTGCATAGTGATGGGACTGAAGATAGAGCTGACCTAGTAATTACAACTAACGGTGTGTGTATAGGTTTATGTGGGTGACAGAATGAGCTGGATCCCGTAGTGTTGGGAGCACACAGAAGTCATGTCTGGGATCACCTCAGATGAGATTTCTTTGAGGATTCCCCCCACTTAACTGTTGGAATCAGAACTCCAACCATGGAGAGGACCTGTGGTCCAACAGGGGCGTGCATGTGTCTGAATGGGGCCATCTCTTAGTAAAGATGGTGCAGTGGACAGCATATCATGCCCACAAGCACATGGCAGATGAGGTAGTCCATTGGAGCCTGTGGAGGACATATGGTACCTTGGCAGAGGAAGGAGGGCAGAGCGAGTTGGTCAACCACCCCAGAGAAGCATGACAGCAAATTTCTGGGCGAATGGAGACTCTGGGGTGGACTGTGTCAGTCAATGGATCTTAGAAGGATTTCCTCATCCTTGGATCTGTGTGATCAACAGCATGTCAGAACTATTGAAGCCACTTGAACAGAACCCTCAGAACATGCTCCACATTGGGGGCCCTGGAATGATATCTGGTGGTTGCTCCCCACCACTGGTAATGGAGAGATTGGGAGGCTGGGTGTGGCTTCTACCCTTGATTTTCCCGTTCCTCCAGATCAGAAGATAAGGAAGGTACGCAAATAGTGGTTGCACCCGCTCTCCCCTAATCTCTCCCGCCCTAATCAATTGTGTAAACGTCATCAAAAATAAATTTAAAAAAAGAATGTAGTCAATGCATTAGTATCTGTACTAAACATGTATCAATCTTCTTGTCACTGTTCTTGAAACAAAATGATAGGTGAACTATTGACAAACAGTTTACATAATACTAGATATTATAAATAATCAAAAATGACTTAAAGGAACTTTAAAAATTGGAGACTGTTTATGGGAAGATCTGCACAGGTTAAATGCAAATATAGTGCCATTTTATATAAGCAGTTTGAGAACTTTGGTATCCCCAGGGTTGATGGAACCAAACCCAATGTTTACTGAAGTAACACCTATAATTAATATTTTTTAAAGAGAGGTAGGAAAATGATGAGGAAGGAGAAAGAATGAGGATGATCTCTTCATGTACATTTTTAATTTCTTATTTTATGAAACATTGGATTTTAGTCTTCATGTGGCCATCAGCATTCTAAAGAGGTTACATTGTAGGTGGCTGAGCATCTGAAACCTACCATCAGCCGTTAATCAGCCCTGCGTTGGGAATCTTCTCAGGGTGTGTCTCACATACTAGTGACTCCCAGTGCAGAGTTGTTACCCTCGAGGAATTGTGAAAATGAGTGTGTGACATGTCCTAGACTTAAAGCTGATGTGCCTTTGGATGGTTGGCATGCAGACACATGTGCCACTCTGTCTTGTTGAGGAATAGGGGTTGAAGACCAGGTGGACTTCTCGGAGGAGTCCAGGTGAGTTTGTAGACAGGACACAACAAGTTGGGCAATAAACAGATAAGTATTTTATACAGAGGCAAGCACATACGTAAAGCCAAGAGATACCTGGTGGTCTTGAGGCATTGGAAGTCGTTTAACCAGACTAGAATCACTTGTTTACCTTCTAGAACCCAGTTTGGAAACAAGGTGCAATTGAGCTTGCTTGTTGCCTTGTCTCTCTTCTACATTCTTCTAGAGTTGCAGCCTTGGTGTCCAGCATGATTGCAGTTTCTTTCCTCTGAAGAATCTTTTTCTCAAGAAAGGAAATAATAAGATCAGTGAGCATTTTAGCAAAGAAGGACAATAAAATATTTCTTCATAGTCCAGTACCTTTGACTTGAATCTTTTTGTTGAGAACTTAGCCATTGTTATCCCTCGGGTTTCCCCCAGCCAGCAAAGGAAGTTATTCCTGTTGCCTTACTTGTAAGCAGGTGTGAAAAGGTGGATGGAGGGCCTTGATCCTGAGCTTTTCTTCCTGCTTCACGGTCAGAGCACAGACTTCTTACTGGGAGTGTTGCTTTGAGAGAGAGAAAATTGCTTTACTTCATGTCAGGTCTATTTTTTTAAAATGTGTTTGATCATGAATTTGATTTAAGATAAGGTTCTTTGTATAAAAATGTTTGCTTTCAGATAAGCCACTCACATTGTTGTTTTTAAATTTTGCAGACGATACCAGAAATTACAGAAGATTATGAAGCCTTGGTAAGAATATATGATCGATTGACATTGATGACGTAACACTCCTTTCTTCTCCACATAGTTAACCCTGACCCTCTGACTGAATAACTATGCGTCTAGATATGTTGAGTGGGTTTTTTTCCTTCCTGTTTGATCTTCTTATAACCAAGTTCCTTCAAAATTTTATTTCCTTTCCTTCTTTTTATAGTACAAAGGGTGTTTTATGTTTGTAACCAGCAAATGATCACTTCAGGATTTCTACCCTTCTCATGGAGCAATGCTGGCATCATTTTATGTATTATTTTAAACAAAACTTTCTTTTTTTTGTGGCCTATGTGATGTTCAAAGTCTAAAGTCTTTGATTTTCTTCAAGAGCTCAGAAAGACACATTCCATATTAAAAGAGAATCAACATTCATATATGGAATAAAAATGATTTACTAGGAATCTGGGAACGTGCTCAGTGTACCTGTCTGTCAGGTGAATTAATGATAATTGTGTCTGGAGATGTCAGAACTTCTGAGAGTTCTCCCTCCTGACCAAGGTGAACCCCGTTTGGGCTCAGAAGTACTCTAAAGCAGCTGAACAAATCTCGATGGTGTCAGGTTATTATGCAAAAATTCAAGTTTGAGAAGGAAGATGGAATAGATATCAAAATGTGAACCGTACTTTTTTTTTAAATTTTCAGGGAAAAATCTTCATCACCTTCAGTGTACTGTAATACATTGTGACATACTGGTCCCAAATCATTCATTTTCCCTATGCTTCTCACATAGAAAAAGTAGGGAATATGACTGAATTCTGCGCCTTGACAATATTGTACTAGTATAAATGTCTAGTATACAATGAGGGATTCCCAGGACATAGGACATAAGGCCAAAAAAAACAGGTAGTGGCTACTGACTTGGAGATGATCTGATGTAGGAATAAGCGGATGAAGATCTAAGAATACCTTCTACAGTTATGTTTGTAGAATATATTAGGTGTAATGAAAGCACAGATGGGAAGTCTTTAATAGAGATGAAACTGATAAAATGAAGCAAATTGTAAATCATACAATGGAAAAATGCAGTAGTTAATATGAAGGGCTTAACATTTTGCTTGTTGACGATTATGATTAGTAGTGCATTGAGCCTGTGATTAAGTTGATTGAAATCATGTTTTCAAAAAAATTAAGAAAAGGGGCCCAGCATGGTAGCCTAGAGGCTAAAGTCCTCACCTTGAACGTGCTGGGATCCTATATAGGCGCCGATTCTAATCCTGGCAGTCCCAGCTTCTCATCCAGCTCCCTGCTTGTGGCCTGGGAAAGCAGTGAGGACGACCCAAAACTTTGGGACCCTGTACCTGCAAGGGAGACCTGGAGGAGGCTCTGGGCTCCTGGCTGTAGCTTGGCTCAGCTCCAACTGTTGCGGCCAGTTGGGGAGTGAATCACTGGATGGAAGATCTGCCTCTCTGTCTCTCCTCCTCCTCTGTATATCTGACTTTCCAATAAAAATAAAATAAGTATTTTTTAAAGATTAAAGAAAAAAAAAACAAGGAAGAAGGGAGATTGAGGAGTAGGAAAGTATGGCTGTCTCAGAACTGTATCAATGAAAAGCATGAGATCTATTCTCCACACTAATACAGATTTTTAAGGTGCAAGAATTATTGTAGATGATGGGCTGTGGCAGATGGAGTGCCATTAACCTAAAGATATAACAGCATAAATTGGTCACACTGAAAAATAGAGTAAATGAATAGCAAGTATTTGATCTGAGTGATAACAAATGATCTAATATTAATTTTTTGTGGGATCCCAGAGAATAAAATAAAGAGAACAGAAAAATATTTTAGGGAATAATGATGAAAGATTTCCAAATTCATTGAATATAAATTTACGAATCTGTCTGAGCTGGTCTGTGAGTACCAAGATAAATAAGGACCCCCCCCCCCCCCAAAAAAAAAGAAACAAAGAAAGAAAAGAAAACTATGTCTAGAAACAGAGTGGTCAAACATCTGAAATCCAAAGGCAGAATCCTTAGAGGCAGCCAGAGAAAAGTAACTCATTAATTATGATAAAATTATCCCTTAGAAACAGTAGAGACCAGTAGGTAATATCTTAAAAGTGCTGGGGGAAAAAAAGAGAACTCATAACCCAGAACTTTATGTGTAGTAAAAGCAGCTTTGGAAACCAAGGTTGAATAAAAATGCTTTAAAATAAAGGGAAACTAAGGTAATTCTTTGTCAGAACACATACAGTAAGGCACATATGAAGCAAGGTATGTAGCTTGAAGTGATGTGACACTATGTAGAAATTTGTAGATCTATAGGACTGTATGAAAAATACTAAAAACTATAAATATGTGAATAGTTATAAACAAATATACTTTTCTTTATTTTAATATTTTAAAAAAGACATAGCTATGTAAAACTAAGATTAAAATGATTTTTATGGGGTCTATGGCAGTATGGATAGAATATGTAGGATTATAAGAGCATAAAGAATGAAGGCGTGAAACTGCTCCATAAGCAAGCTCCTTATTGTATCCTTTCCCCTTTAAGTAGGCTTTATGAAATTATTGGTGCACATTGTAATCCAAAGTCACAGCTAATGAGTTGATAGAAGAATAAGTCTAAATCCAAATAAGGAGTTAAGTTGATCCACTAAAGCATAATTTATTAATCCAAAGGAAGATTTTAAAAAAAGGAAAAACAGTGTACAAAATATGCTTAGGACAAATAGAAAGTAAATAAAAAATTGATCAACTTAAATCCAGTCATGTTAATATATTAAGTGCAAATGAACAACTTATTTCAGTTAAAAGTCTCATAAAATCAAACCAAATAAAAACACATGACTCACCTCTACTTTGTTTATAAGATGCAGGGTAAATACAAGAGCACATGTAGTTTGAAAGTAAAATGATAAACATAAATAAATAAATATCAAGCAAATGATAATGACAGCAGAATTGAGACTATGTAAGATAAGGAGGAATGATTAATAAGAATTACTAATTAATAATAAAGAGTGGTCAACTTAATAATATGACCTTAAAATACACAGAGCAGACATGGATAGCTACAGGGAAAAAATCAGCCAAATTTCTTGTCATGGTTGCAATTTATAACACTGTTCTTTCATAAGTAGGACACATTGGCCAAGAGGACTAAAACTAACACTACAAAGCTGCCTTAGGGTAAAATAGGAAATCTGAATACTATTAAAGAAAAATGAATTCACAGACAAACCCTCCAAATGCAAAAACAGTTGTGATTCTGTTTATAGTTTTAGCAGAATTGCTGAATCTGTACACATGCAATCGTTGTATGTGGCGAGGTTCCCTCTATTGCCAAACCCTGACAAAGACGATATGGGAAATAAAGTGTGCGGGTCACGTGGCCCAGGCACACAGACACAAAATTCCCTAACTCCACATTAACATATATAATCAAGCAATAAATAAAACAGAATACATCTGGACTGATCAGGGTTTATCCATGATATGGTATAATGTGTGAAAATCAATACACTTAACATTTCAACAAAACAGAGAAAGAAAAGGAATTGTGTTAATGATGAAAAAGCATTTCATGAAATTGAATGTTCCTTTACAATAAAATTTCCTGCAAGTTAAGAATAGAGGGGAGGCTCTTCACCCTGATACAGGTCATCCACATAAAACTGGCATACTTAAAATTGAAAGATTGAATTTTTCCTACTGTAAAGATTGAAGATTAGGCAAATGTTTCTGTTTTCGGTTACTTTTCAATATACTGTGGAGTCCCTAGCTATTGCAGTAAGTCAAGAAGGACATAGCAGAGATCATTTTAGAAAGAAAGCTGCAAAACAATCTATGTTCATTGAAGGCATGGCTGTCTGTGTAAAAAAAAATCCTAATGAATCTACAAAGAAATTGCTACACTTAACTGAATTTAGCAGGTTTGGAGGGTACAGCATCAGTGTATAAAATGTGTTTTTATGAACATTAACTGCAAGCAACCGAAACCTGAAAATCTAATGCTTTTAATTATTAAATGCCATAACTCATAAATGAGTTATGAATAAACCCAACAAGAGACATACTGTGTGCTGAAAACTAAGAATATTCCTAAGAGAAATTATAAACTAAAATTGGTGGAGGCATATTCAGCTTCATGGATTATAAGATACAACATTTTTAAGATAGCGATTCTTCCTAAATTAATTTGCATGTTTAATGACTTAGCAATCAAGCTTACAAAGAAAGAAGATAAACCCTACCGTTTAAATGGAAATATATAGGATCTAGAATAACCAACATGATCGAAAAACAGGCTTGAGGATTTTATTAAGACTTCCTTCAACACTAAGGATTAAGTTAGTTATCAGAATAGTGTCAGTATAAGGGAGGAGAGAAATTGATCAAATTGAAGTAAATCTAACAAAATACTGTAAGCGTGTTGGCTGGCAGAGTTGATGCTACAGTTCTGAAAGCCAAGTAAAGTGTCTAGGGGTGAGTTAGAAATCCTTACCTTGCAATGAATGCAAATTCTGCCTCCCACAACCAACAAGAGCTAGCTGAAATGACCGGCCCAAGTCATCGCTTACAATTCGGCACTCAAGGATCTATTCCGGAGGACGTGTGATAACTTTAGAAGTGGCCTTCGCTGTCTCCTCCAGTTCTGAACAGAGCACCGCTCCCATGGAAATATCCTGGAGCAGTCTTGTTTTATACAATTAGCAGCATAAGTTTACATGCTGGTTTTGAGACTGGCTGGATTTTCTGGAATGGTGATGATCTCTACTTACTTGTTAAGAAACAGTTACATTGGATCATTCCAGCACACATGGTGTGTTGGCTGTGATGGTGGTCCTCGGCCAGAATGCAGTTTGCACTTGGCTACACTGCATTCTGCACTGCAGAATCTTTAGTCTGTTAAAAATAAACAAATACACGAAACAAATGCCAGTGTTCCTGAATGTGCCATGTGTTGCTTTCTATCTAGAATTCTCTTAGCTTTGATACTCTGCCCAGCACGGATGATGTCAGAGATGGGACCGTGCTTTCTGCCTGCCCACGTTGGAACCTGAATCACCACCAGTGTCAGAGTTCCAGAACAGCCTTTATAAGCCGCCTCATTTGGAGGAGGCAGTGGAGTACTTTGAATTGGAATGTAATAAAACGTGGCATGCCTGCCCTACTCTTAGGTTGGATGTTGAATTTTTAAACAGTTGTCCCTTCTGGAAACCTATTATGCCATTCAACAGTCAAACATCTATTTGTGTGTAGAAGGCTTACAGCATGTAATCACGCACGTGTTTCATTAAATACATTTGTTATGGCGTAATAGACATTGTCACCATATAATAATGTGTTATAGGTCATGTTTTATAATTCTGTATGTCTATCACCCATATGTGTATCACCCTTTCTGTTTGTGTATTTATCTTTCTATTTGTATCTGTCTGTCTAGACTGAAGAAATGAGCCATCCTTTTAGCATCAAAGCTGGTATGTGATGTGAAAAACTTTGCGCTCTCTTTTCAGTCATCTCCACTGGATAGCTGAGAATGCAAACAGCCTTGTGCACACTTTTTTTAAGATCTATTTACTTTTATTGGAAAAGAGGTTAACGGAGAGGAGAGACAGAGGAAAGATCTTCCATTGGCTGGTTCACTCCCCAGATGGCTGCAACAACGGAGCTGAGCTAATCCAAAGCCAGTAGCCAGGAGCCAGGACTTCTTCTAGGTCTCCCACATGGGTGCAGGGTCCCCAGGTTTGGATCATTCCTCCTCTGCTTCCCCAGGCTGTAAGCAGGGAGCTTGTTGGGAAGTGGACCACCTCCCCCAACCCTTTTTACAGCTGTACCGTTGAAACCCTGGCCTCCAGACCAGTTGAAGGAGTTGGAACCTCATAGCACTCTTTCTCGTGTGATTTTTTTTCCACCTTCTTTTCTGCCCAAGGCCCTTGCAGACTGTCTGAGGAATCTGTACCGAACGTTCTGGAACGTTCCAGGGGAGATTGATTATTCCCAGCTGTTATTAGGGGCATTGGGATTAGGGTTCCATTTAGCAGCTAGCCAGGGAGCAGTCATTTGGCTGTCAGCTCATTGGAGAGCATAAATATAATTTATCTTTTGCTTTTAAAACTGCTAATGAAGACTAATGCTGTCTGTATTCCTGGTCTCAGGGATCAGGGGCTGTAATGGGGAAGGCACATGTATTCTTTGGCTGTACCTGCTCGATTGCTGGCTCTGACACTGACGTCATTGAATAGAGATTTCTGCCTGGTGTAGACACTTGGAGCATGAGCCTTACTGATATGTTATGCAAATCCTTTAGCACATGAAGTCTTTTTAGCGTGACAGCTAATAAACAGATGTCAATTACTGGTTATGATTTAATGGCTGTTTTTACACCCTTTAAGTAAACAAAATACAGTAGCTAGCATTGCTTACTAACATGATATACAAATAGTTTCATAGTAAACCTATGCTTATCTAATCTATTAATAAATTTTACTAATTTCTTAAGGTGATTTCCTTTTTTTTCCCCCTACAATCTGATACTTGTATTTTCTTGTGATTTACTGGCTGTAGAGATATTCTGGAATTTTTATTTAACCTTTCTCATCTCTCTGTATAGTCTCTTTTCCACCTGTCTTCCTAGTTTTCTCCTCTTGAAATAAGTTTATGTTTTCTGGTCGAATTTTCTTTGAGACACGTTGCTCTGATGCCCCCTAGTGGGCTGCTGTAGGATTGGGCTGTCCCTGTGCAGCTTTCCAGAAGCCTGAGGCACTAAGCTGCCTTTCTCTCTGGCTTGGTTAGTTTGGTTTTTCTCTTGGTTTTAGGAGCAGAGAATCCTAGACACAAAGAAGGCAAAGCAGTTCAAAACTATGGGCTCTGTTCTTAAATTCTGACAATTATGTAGCAGCTGATAACAACAGACACTCGCAAGCTGTTTCCCATTCACACATTAAAGGGTTTTCAGTAAGACAGTCTGTTTCATTTTGGCAGCAGTGTCTGGGTTAGCCATCACCACCATCTTTACAAAGGAAGGAAGTGGAAGTGTGGCATGGTGGAATAACTTGTCCACTGTGAGCCGGAGGGGCAACTTCTGTTGTCTGACTCTGGAAGCCACCCACCTAACGCTTCCTGTCTGTTGTGTCTCATTCCCTCTTGTGCTCCAGCAGCCCTGGGTCTCTGTGTACCCTGGAGAGCTGTCATCCCTTTCACAACTTTTGCAATGAGGCAGAATTTCAATGGCCATTTTTGAGTGGAAAAATCCAAAGAGAAATGGAATTTTTTTTTTTAATGTGCAACTTTTTTCTATTGTAGTCATTGAAAATGGATGACAAGATTGAACCTAAATCTGGTAGAGTACTTTGCAATGTATCAGTAATAGCGATGCTTGACTCCGCAGGTTAAAAACCCCAAATAACCAACGGGTATAGGAATTCGGGTTATGGCCTCATGCAGTGTAGACATCCTCATTGGCGTGGCGTAATATATTCGAGTGAGCATTTTTCTCAAAGGTCGTTGGTTGAAATCGAGGAGTACCATAATTGACAAGGAAGATGAACATCTGGACAAGATTCTGTGTATCTGTTCAATTGCTCCTTTGAATGTACTGGCTATTGTTTACTAAGTGTTCTGGGAGCACAGTCCTCTTACCCGAGCCTGCCTAATATCTCTTTGGATTAGATTAGATTAGATCTCTTCCACAGCTTTCTGCCATTTGATGATCAGCAAAATAATTATATGCAATCGTTATCTCCACAGAGGTCTCATAAAACCTATTAGTGGAAGAGAGATGTTGGCCAAGGTGACATCGAAGTGAATACATTGATGTGCGGACGCTTGTGTCTGTGTAAACATATAGAGGTGTATATGGACTACTTGAATCTTTTCCAACAGGATTACACATTAATCTTCCCTCTGGGTACTTGTGGCCAACAAAAGAAGCACTCTACCCTCTCCTAGCCATCCTGATTTTTCATTCTGAGATTCGCTTGAGGGTATCCTTTACTTTGACTCTATTAAATGCTCTACTAGCAGCCGGCTGGCTGAAGAGGTGTTATCATGGGCCAGTATTTCAGAGAGGCTGAGTGAGTTGTCCAGGGATACCCAGCACGCCATTCTAAGAGATGGTGGGAGGCCAGGACTGTTTGATTGAAGCCCCACCCACCTGGTCATGCTGTCCTTGCCCTCAGTCACCGGGATATGTGAGGAAGGTTGCGTCCAGCAATGTCACCCAGTGATCTTCCTAAGTTCTGCGTGTGCTTGCCTTGCGGCAGCTCTCACTGCTGCCTTTCTGGTACTCCATGTCGGGCCCTTCACTCTGCCTCCCCTCTGTTTTGCAGCTTTGGAGACATGCTGTCCTTCACCCTGACGGCCTTTGTCGAGCTGATGGACCACGGCATAGTGTCGTGGGATACGTTTTCCGTGGCGTTCATTAAGAAGGTAATGTGGTTTCTGCTACCCTAGATTTGCACTTCTTTCCTTCATGGATGTGTTTCTCTGCTCTGAGGTGATTTTATTCTTGCGTGCTTTGGTTCTTTATGTTTGAAAGGTATGTGTGATTTGTGAGAGTACTACATACATAGGAGTCATGACACTGGACTTCGTTGTGACAATGACACTTTGTTGTCATAGGTGAGAGAGGATAAGCGATTGCATGGAAACACCCATAGTTAGGGAAAGGGAAATCAGTGAGTCATGTTATTAACACATGCACAGGCATCCATGAGCGTTACTCTTATTTGGCATCTGGCTTAAACAGAGTCCCTATGGTTCTTTCTCAGACCTTCCACCCCATGCTGGTGTCTAGGACAAGAAAACAGGCAAAATGCATTGCAGTCCTGAGTTCCTAGATATAAAGCAAGGAGATGAGGGAGTGATGCATGCCTGGATGTCTGGGTGCATGCATCTAAGGTGGAGTGAACCTGCCTACTTGTGGTCATGGTCCAGTCAACACTTCAGGCATCAACCAGTTCAACTGGCCGACAACTCTCAGATGCCTGTTCCAGCTCTTAGTACATTTCTGTGCATCCGTCATGAATTGGACTGTCTCTCCATGCACCACGAGTATAGGATGGCAATAATTACAGCTTTATTCATGGCTTGATCCATAGGGTTTGGCTCAGAGTAAAATTTTAATGTATTTCTGTGAAATAAATGCTTAGAATTTGATTAGCTAATAACTTGCAACGTGGATGCAGTAATACTGACCTTAAGTACATTTTAATTAAAATTTTGGTTATGAGGAGAAAAAAATTATAGATCTGTGTTTTCTTTATGTCGTATCACTAGTGGTTAGAGACCACTTTATTTTCTATCCATTTAAGAAAATGTTTGTCACTCACTAAAATTAAATGTAGAAATCATATTAAGCTTAAGAAAATGAAGACTAACATTCAATGTAGTTGAGATGCAAACTTAAATGTTTTTAAGAAGTAAACAGATTTAATATATTTGATTTCTTTATTCCCAGTTGTTCTGTTTCCTTTGGATTGCTACTTGGAAACCTTTTAAATGAATTTGAAAAGAAGAAAAGTAATCAGAAAATTACTCAGTTTTTTTTTTTTGAAGGTTAACTTTTATTCATTAGCTGGACCAAATTCAGCACTTTGACAACCCAAGAATTGTATGCAGGCATCTGTCTTTTAAATGGAGCTTTATCTGCCCAAAAATCAATGAGGAAATGTGCTGACAAAAGATGCCTATCTCTGCAGCCTCAAGCTGGCTTCCTGTTAATGCCAAATTCATGCCACTTTAGAGAAATACATTTTTCTCTGCCAACTCCTGGCTCCTCTCTATTCCTTTATTTGGTTTTGTTCTGTGTGGGGCCGGCTTCTCACTTACAAACTTCTAATAAATTACACCATTTCATAAACAAGACAACCCTTGAAATTACTTGATGCCAGTATAAGTTGTTATTGCTTTTTGAATATGTGGCTACTTAAAGAGAGGGTAGGAAGATATGAGGAGGAAAAAAAGAAAAAAAATAGAGCTATCCGTGTTGTGAGTTGGTTTCCTTAAGCCAAGTGTAACATTAGTTCCTTCTCATGGCAGGAAAATTTCCTATAAATACTCTTGAAACCCGTGCTCTGTAGGAGAACCTGGGTTAACCCCACAAGTATTGTCAGTTCCTGGATACACATCAACCATTTCAGTGTAGAGGCCCAGTAATTTCTGTCCTTTAAAAAGTTTGACAGGTTTATGGACCTGTCCCCGGAGAAATTAAAATGTGAGAGTGACATGCTGTGCTTTCCATGGTTGTTTTAATTTTTCTTTTGCTAGAAAATGTATGGAAGTTTTCAGATCTCATTCTCAATGTTTACTATACTGCAAATTTATCCACTATCATGCCTATCAGTTTTTAAAAAATGTTACCCAGAGATTCTTCTGTTGTATTGAGTTAACATTTTGAAATGAATGAGCTTTATGAAGTGGTACAAAAAAGGAACCTTGAAAAGTTTGTGGAGGAAGTGGAATTCAATGGAAAGTTTACGTTGGTGCAAACCTGTTTTGAAATCCATGCATGGTTTTTTTTCCTGATGTGTCCTTTCCACAGACTCTGCAAACTTGTGTATATAATGACTGTTAAGTCCTCTTTCCTCTTTTCCCATGGTACAGACATACTTTCAGGAAGCTGTCCTGGGACTGACTTAGACCGGCTTACCCGTGTCAACCAAATTTGCACCTGGGAAGCAGGGAGAAACTGAAAGCAAAGGAAAGTGTTACTGATCATCGAGGGGTAAAGGAATTAGAAATCTTAACCAGACAATTATTTATTTTCATTTCATTTGAGAGAGAGAGAGAGAGAGAGAGAGAGAGAAAGACACAACACCCAGACACACAGAGATATTTTCTATCTGCTGACTCACAGTCTGAATCCCAGAGTACTCACAACAGCCAGGCTGGATCGGGCTGAAAGCCGGAAGCTGGAAGCTTGGTTGGGTGTCCCACGTGGGTGACAGGGAACCTAGGGCTTGAGCCATCACCTGTTGTCTCTCAAGGTGCACATCAGTGGAAAGCTGAACAGGAAGCAGAGGAGCTGAAACTAGAGCCAGGCACCCTGCTTTTTGATTAGTTTCTTGAGGGAGACATATATAGAAATGGATGTAAATGCCCACATAACAGCTAAGATTAAGATCAGAGCAAGCTTGTTGAAAGAGGGAGAGTTAATGCCTTGTAGAGAACGTTAAAACCCATCATAGAAAGACGTTCTTTCCAGAAACCATTTAGAGTTCTGATTGAATATTTTGAGAAAGGAAATTGTAAAAAGAAACTTTATGAAGCGGGGTGTTGTGTATCCACTCAGTGGAAAATTTGAACAGAGGAAACTGAAACAGAGGCTGTTTGGGTCGCAGAGGTATGAGCTGGTCCAGTGGCCAGTGTTGTGTACACCCCATGTTTCCAAAGAGAAACGTCTCCCTAATGCACTCTATAGGGATATGAGGTCGGAACTGGAAATATTAGCCACTAATGGGTATGGGTGCTTTAAAAATATTTAGAAAATATAATTGGGAGGGGAGGAGTAAGAAGACAATGAGATTTGCTTCTGTCCTATCTATTTTTAAGTTTTGTTGAAATACCCAAATGGAGGTGCTTCTTGGATCCCAGGAGTATGTGTGAAATATATTTCACAGTAAATGTCTTATCAGTCTCTGCAAGACCAAAAAGCCCCTAATGTTAAAAATTGGGTGTACCTTGCTCACCTTCGTACTGCCAGATCCATAAAACAGTGTAAGCTTGTTATATTGCACATGTGCAATTTGTATTTTTGAATAGTGAATGAATGAGCAAATATTAAAAGATTGTAAACAGGCTGAAGAACTAAAGCTTGGGGAGTGGGAGGAGTTTAACAGTATCCGCAGCAGGTGCAAGATCCATGGAGTCCTGACAAATACACATTTACTATAAACAGATTGTAAGGAGAGAATCAGTGGAGACAAAGCCAAAAGTATTGTCAATGAACTGCTTTCTGAGTTTTTGACTTTCTGTTACTACTGCCAAGAGCTATGAGTGAAAAACAGCAGGGTGGTAAGTCCAGGGATTTCTATTCTCTTTAGCAGAGGCCTAAGTTAAGTATTAAATCAGGAACACAGGGTGAGAGTGATTTGTCTGAGAAGGATGGCCATATGCAGAAAGAAAGATTGAGCCTCTGGGTCAAGCAGGGTGTTGACACCTGCACCTCCCTCCCCTACTCTCCCGGGGCAGTCTGTGGGCAGACGCAGTTGAGTTGTTCACAGGAAGCTGTCAAGGGACATTTGCGTCTTGTCACAGACTAGGGTGGAGAGGGGATGAGAAGAAGGGGTTGATGGAAAGGCGGAAAGGGAGAAACTGGTTCTAAAAGAGAGAAGCAGCAAAAAGCAGCAAGAGTATTTGTCATGAAACAGTTATTTAGTTTTTTTAAGAGCAGCCACTACGTTGATTCAATAATGGCTTTTCAGTATGAGTTGTCAACAGACAGTAATAACATTTAATGAGGCCTCTAAAATAAAACGTTTATGGTACCCATGTGTTTGCATTGCTGCGATCCATTATTCTAACCCCTATTTTACTTCCCACTTACATTCTGATTTATTATGTTTGAGGATTTAGTGATTAGTTCCTTAAGGAATGTATTTCAGAACTTAAACTATTATTTTAACTTTTAGCACTGCTGATTTAGACGCTTTCCTGTTTGTTAAGTTCGAGAGATATGAAGAATTTATTTTAGCCCTATGTAATGGGAAGAATGGGGAATTGTTGGTTGTTGCTTCCGACCAGCAGTCATGAAAGTGGCCGGTCACTGTGAAGTTCTGTCAGCTGAATTGTGTTGACAAGTGTGATGTGTGCGAATCCCTGAAGAACGTAGCAGGGACATATAATAGTAAAGCAAACACCATGGATTGTGTGGATGAAGGAGTAGTCTGGGGATTGAAGAGGAATGGCTGTGAGTGTATGTGGAAATTATTGTCTCAGGAACACAGGCTTTATGATATTGCTGCGGCAGCTGTCTATCCTTGAAAGCTGAAACCCAGAAGAATTATCTTGGGAAAACCACACAGAATTGTTCTTTGAATATATTTATTGTTTTGAAAAAAGAACTTGATCGTGAAGTTTTTAGAATAGGATGAACTGTGCTTTGCAGTATGCTGTTAACACTTGGTGTGGGCTCCATGACTTTCTTGGATTTTCCTGGAATTCCAGCATTTTTCGTGTCTTACGTCTCCTGAGGGATCCTATCTGACATTGTTGGTTCTCTTCTTCTCTGTTCCACTGAGTAAGAGTAACCCATCTTGGATTTGCAGATCGCAAGTTTTGTGAACAAGTCAGCCATGGACATCTCCATCCTTCAGCGGTCCTTGGCCATTTTGGAGTCCATGGTTCTCAACAGCCATGACCTCTACCAGAAGGTGGCGCAAGAGATCACTATTGGCCAGCTCATTCCACATCTTCAAGGGTAAGCTTGCTAAGGCCACTCTGGGAGGTACTGTGCTTGACAGACAGATGTGGCAGTGCCCTTGGGAACATTCCATATTGGTTTGAGTAAATGAAATAGAATCTTGATATGCTGTTATAACCCACCTCTGGTAAGCTCTTTGTTCTGAACACTGTTCTTTCCCTCCGAGAAATTTTAGTTTCAAGAATGTTGGCAGATTTTGGTAGAGTTCTCCTTCATGAGATGTGATGAGACATTTGTTCTCATAAATTGTCTACAGAATCGTCCCCTAATGTAATAAACAGTGTTTTCTGTGACACATAGCTACGTTTTCATAGTTATGTGGAAATTTTGCCTTAGGCACACTTTGAGCTAGGGATTTTTAAATGCAAGCTTGTTCCTTAGCTAGGAAGATCCCACAGTGACCTTTGCCTTTCTTTCTTTTTTTTTTTTTTGGAATATAGTGTATGTGGATTTTCTTTTTTCCTAGCAGTTGGAGCTATACTGTGGGGAGAAGACAAGCTTCCCTGTTAGCCTGTAGTCTTCAGGGATTTTCACTCTTAGGTACCTAGTAAGATGGCCTCAGGTGATACAACCAGAGAAGCATTCCATGGTGCAATGCTGTTTTATAAATTCTCTTAGGTTGCCAGTGGCAGTATATGTTGTGTGCTACCTTACATGGGAAAGGGGATTTGTTAGGATACTAGAGTGCTTGCACAATCCACAAATGGCTTAAATAGGGCCTGGTGCAGTAGCCTAGTGGCTAAAGTCCTCACCTTGCATCCCATATGGGCACCGGTTCTAATCCCAGCTGCCTCACTTCCCATCCAGCTCCCTGCTTGTGGCAGTTGAGGACGGCCCACAGCCTTGGGACTCTGCACCTGCATGGGAGACTCAAAAAGAGGCCCTGGGCTCCTGGCTTCTGATCGATTCAGCTCCAACCATTGCAGCCACTTGGGGAATGAATCAGCAGACAGATCTTCCTCTTTCTTTCCTCATATCTGTATATCTGACTTTCCAATAAAAACAAGTCTTTTTTTAGAAAAATTGCTTAAGTATATATGTCCTGGACAGCTACTGTGGTTTCCTTAGTATACTCAGTACCAGGCCTTTGTCTAGTGAATGGGCTGCCACTGAGGTGCCCTGGCTTTTGGAAGCTCCTGCCCCTTGCTCTTTTAGCTCAGATTTGATGGGCCTCATTAGGTTGGTGGGAATGCTGGCATATTCCCTAGTTTTCTCTGATATCACTACCTAGCACATGAACCGTTTCCTGATCTGGAGTCAGAAGACTGGCCAGGATTTAGCAGGAAGGTCACAGAAGCTGTGTATTGGAGTCACCATGAAGGAGAGCAAGTCTCCAAAAATGGTCTCTGAAAAAGCTGATCAGTTTTCCATCTCCCTGGGTGTGAGATGTAATGATTTTGCAGCGGGTGTCTTCTCTCTCAGTGTCAAAGGCATGCATGTTCATTCACAGTCACTTCACTAACATGGAGGGATTGTTCTTCACCACGCCCCAGGCTCAGGGTTTTGTAGGCACTGCTTCATTTCAGCCTCTCCACAGCAACTCTGTGAACTTGGGAGACCCTTGAAGTTGTCCAAGCCAGTGTGGAACCAGGCTTTGAGTCCCGTCCCACAGTTCTGCTTCTTCCCAGCCTGATAAAATATCCTTCCATGAGTCATTCTTTAAGTGCTGGGTCTTACTTGTTATCTCTACTTGACTGACAGCTTAACGTAAATACCAGTTGAATATCCCAGATTCTAAATGCTTAGGACCACAAATGTATCAGGTTTTGGATTTCTTGGTATTTGCTTGCTTATAATGAAATATCTTGGTGGGCTCGGCAGCGTGGCCTAGTGGCTAGGGTCCTTGCCTTGATCCCATATGGCCGCTGGTTCTAATCCCAGCGCTCCACTTCCTCTCTATCTCTCCTCCTCTCAGTATATCTGACTTTGTAATAAAAATAAAATAAATCTTTAAAAAAAAAAAAAAGAAAAATCTTGGTGATAAGACCCACTGTAAAACCAAAATTCATGTATGTTTCATATATAGCTTATATACATAGGTGGAAGGTAATTTTAATGTAATGTTTTATATGATATTGATGTAAAATAAAGTATGAAATTTTCTACTTTTGGCTTCGTGTTAATGTTCAAAAAGCTTTCAATTGTGGAGCATGTCATATTTTCAGATGAGTGATGCTCAACTTGTTATTAAAAATGCCTTTAATTAGAAATAGAGTTTTATAGTATATAATTTTATAACAGGGAGACTAAGCGGTTTGCTCCAGATAAGCCCAGGAATGTGGAGACACAGCCTAAACTACTTCCTGATACATTCCATGCATCAGACAAATGTTACACCTATCCACACACACTTCCATGCACGGAGTAGTGCTACTATTGCTGTATCTACTACCATCACAGACAGAGCCAGCCCACTGCCTGCCTTGTGGTGGCTGCAATGCATTCTCAGTGCTGAGGGCACTTTCTGGGCCTTGCTGTGGTCTGACTTCTAATGTTCTGGGTCTTTCAGGACGGATCAAGAAATTCAAACCTATACCATTGCTGTGATTAATGCACTTTTCCTGAAGGCTCCTGACGAGAGGAGGCAGGTAAGTGGCATTGTTTTCGTGTTAGGACTTGAGTTCAAGGCTGAGAAGTATTTCTGCAGAGAGCCCTCTCCTTCCCATCCAGGGAACTCCCTGAAGGTACTGCCGAAGAGCTGGGCTGTGTGTCCAGGTGGCCGCTCTGGGTTATTGACACATGCGGGGCCAGTAGGTGGTAATGGAGAAGCCGTTGACCATCGATGAGTGCACATTGCAGTAACAGAGGGCTTTCATGCAAGGGAACCCAACAAAGAAGCTGACAGCATGCGGAGAGGGCCGCACCACTGCTGTCTTGCCAGCTGAGTCAGAAACCCCTGGGACTTTCCGCGCCTTCTCAATGGAGGCTCAATGGGTGTGGCAGATTTTGTTCCCATTTTCCTGATGGGAAAAGGGACGACCCAGGGAGGAGTGAGGTGGAAAAGAGAGAAGACAGGAGGGAAATATGCAGATTGCTCTCTCTGGCTGCTGAACTGCATTCCTGCGTCCCAGGGGCTCTTTTGTTGGGGTATTTCTTCCCAACCTGCGTGAATGTGGCTGGGAAGAGTGTGTTTTCCCTCCTCTGTGGTGGAGGAGGAGATCCCTTCAGTGAACCTATACGAGAGTGCACTTGGCCTCTAAAGCCTTTGGTTCTTTCTCATCCGGAGAGAACATTGCAGTGAGAGAGAGAACTGGAACTCTGCCATTTCATGAAGTTGACTTGCACCTCAAAACCATTCATTTTTTTCATCTACATGATACATTCCTATAATATGTTACCCAGTCACAATGCACATTCTTCAAACACTTGGTGGAAATACCACATCTTTCAGTAATAGGCTATGTGCCGGGGGTTCGATGACTGATCCTGATTTAGAAGCCTTTGAAGGTTCATCCACTACTAGGTACAGTGTCAAGAATTTTGTTGTTTTGTCCTTTTTCACTCCCAGGGACTTTAAACCTCAGGGAGTAAAAGTGCCAGGTTCTGGCTTGTTTTCCATTTAGAGTTGTTTGTTATCTCTCTGGGGGCTTTGCACCATGAGCTGTGTCGCTACCTAGTTTCCTGGGGTTTGATTTGATGTTGGCTGAAGGCAGGAAGCCTGGAGTCTGGCCTGGGACCTATTAGTCCACCGGGTTTTCAAAAGTAAAATATTTAATTAAAACATTGTAATAGCCATGTAAAAATTGTACATATTTTTGGAATACCATGCTATCTTTTGATACATGTACACATAATAGCATGTTGAATCAGGGTGAATAATAATTGTCTTCCTAAACATCTGATATTTCTTTGTGTTGGAAACACCCGAAATCCTATCTTGCAGTTGTTTTTTTTTGTTTTTTTTGATAGAGTGATGCGTAATGCCAGTGACATTATCTGCAATGACCTTACTATGCAATAGAATCCCAGATTTTCTTATTTTTTTCCAGCTTTCACTTAGGATCCATTAGTCGACACTTCTCATCTTTCCTTCCTGTTAATCACCACTAAACTTTTAACTTCTATGAGATCAACTTTGGGGTGGTTTTTTTTTTTTTTTTTTTTGGCTTTCTAAACGCCGCATGTGAGTGGCTGGGTTTTTAAGCATTGTTTCTTTCTTTCTTTCTTCCTTTTTTTTTTTTTTTTTTGTAGATCTGAGACAGTGTAATGGGTGGGGCTTCCCCTGTAATATTTGTATCTAAATATTAAACTCAGATCATCTCTCTTAGACAGTCCAGGAAATTGGCTGACAGCTCTTTGTCATTGGAGGGGAGGTGCTTGAATCTTCTACCGCCCTGACCCAGGGTGTCTGGCCAAACCCCATAGTTGCTGAGTGTGGAATGTGAGGGGTCAAGGAGGCTGCATTGTGGCCTGGGTTCTTGGAAGTCTCGTTTCCCCATCTGTGGAAGAAGGGTTAGATTACATGAAATGCAAGTTCATTTCTTCCCCAGGGGCCATGATCTCACTTGGATCTCTGAATCTAGACCAGTGAGTAAGATGTGTGCACTTTGCATATTGCTTTACACCAAGCACTCCCGCTAATTTGTTGAATGAGAGTTTCATAAATATGATCAAATAAAAACAATACGTTCATTTCTACTGACTTCAGAACACTGGTGGAATCGCAATATGATACTAAGCTTGGATTCTGTGGAACGAATCTGTTTTTGAAGAGTTTGCAGCATAAGTTGGACAGCATAGAATCTGATCCAATAAATCAATGACAGTAATAAACTACTGTAAAGAGTAGTCTAACTATTTAAGAAAATAATCTGGTTAAGAAATAGTATATGTAATCCTGCAGAAATGTGTGAAGAATTGTATTTCTAATTGAATCTTTGAAATCAAAATAGTTGTAAGCTTCTGAATTGATTTAGACATTATACAGTGCGAAATGAAAACTCTAGCTCATCAAAATAATGGGGGCATTATGATTTTCAATTTGTTTAAAAAATTTCAGTGAGTTATGAGAGTTAGCTAAAAAATGATTTCAAGTTTCACCCTGAATTGTATTTGCTGTTAAAAGGTCGATGAAGGCCACTTAAGCACACGTTTAAGCAAACTGATATAACTGGTATCACCAGCTGACAGTATACGTCTTTGTCCAAGGAAGTTTAATTTTTAGCTGGTGTGGATTTGACATTGCTGTTGTTATTGGCATATGGCATGAGAACTTTAAAAAGTTCTTGTTGTTTTGGTCAAAGAGAAAAACACCAAAGTTTGCCAAAAGTGCTAGTATTATTAAGGATCTCTGCTTTCTCAGACATGGTGGTGTTTGGCATTTTGTAGTTTGATTTCATTCTCGCCTTATGAGGTTTTCTTGTTTCGCTTTCCCATACCTTGTCAGGGAGGAGCTGCACAGATGAAGGGAGTGGAACATGGGTTTAATTAGGGGAGGGGTTTGCTCTTAGATTGAAAAATGCATTCTTTCTCTTACAACTACTTGCATCATCCAGTCTACTTTTTAAAAGGCAAGTACGTTGGCATGATTCATTTCAGATATCCCTGCACATCTCTGTTGTCTTGATAAGTGTTACGAAAAGACACTTATAGAGAAAGACCGAGTAGAAAATTCAGAAAAGATGGAGTTAAAAAGAAAGCTGAAAGACGTCCCTGCTGGGCTTTGCAGAAATAGAACTTAGGCAGTTACTCCAGCTCTTGTGACCGTTGTGGGGCCACTTACTGCCTTACCCAATGTGGACATTCTCCCACATAGATCATTTTCCAGCATATGTGGACATTTCCAAATGTGCTGATTGCATTAAATGTACTTTCGAAGTTAAGCTATGTTTTATGTTATCATTCCATAGCAGTATATCTAAATGTACACGTGCAACTTTCTATACTTCTATATCACTCTAATGCTATAACAGTCAACTGTCCGTCCTCATGCTTATGAAGCCAGCTTTCTAAATAGTGCAAAAAATCCTTGACAATAAGAATGTTTCTGTTTTCTTTCTGACCAAGTTACCATCCTTAGAAGGAGGTTCCAAATATTTTGCTTGTTTTCTATCAAACATTTATTTCTGACCTATCTCAGAAATTATACTTCAGGCTTGAAAAGCAAAGAAGTGTTAATTGGTCTCTGTATGTGTGCGTGAGGAGCCCACAGTCTTGGGTGGAAGATAAATAGCGTAAACAGATAATTACAATAATTGCTCTGGTGGATGTTGTAAATATATCGTCTCTACCAACTTGAATACCTTCTAAAGCATTGTACTAAAATAGGCACAAAGAATAATATTTTGTTGTTGTTGTTAATGTGACTATTGTGCAGTAATTTCATTTTGCAAAAGAAAAGAAATGAAAAGAACTCTGGAGTCCTTTGGGTCTTTTGTCAGTCTGGTCCAAGGACAAAGAAGAAAGAAACAAAAATAAACCAATGGAAAAATAAATAAATAAATAAACCAATGGGCTTTTCTGTTTAGATGGAAAAGACAGCCACTGCTCTCCCCAGTGTGTAAAGCGAAGTTGTTTCTTGGTTATCATTGTTTTTTTTTAAAGATTTATTTATTTTCATTACAAAGTCAGATATACAGAGAGGAGGAGAGACAGATCTTCCGTCCGATGATTCACTCCCCAAGTGAGCGCAACGGCCGTGCTGCGCCAATCCGAAGCCGGGAACCAGGAACCTCTTCCAGGTCTCCCACGCAGGTGCAGGGTCCCAAAGCCTTGGGCCGTCCCCAACTGCTTTCCCAGGCTACAAGCAGGGAGCTGGATGGGAGGTGGAGCTGCCGGGATTAGAACCAGCGCCCATATGGGATCCCGGGGCATTCAAGGAGAGGACTTTAGCCGCTAGGCCACGCTGCCGGGCCTGGTTATCATTGTTGTTTCTGAATGGTCAAGGTCCCCACTTTCTTGCAAGAAGATGTACTATTGGGTGGGGCTTCTCCCTCAATATCCCCCTTTACCTCAGATACATGATGGAAACAATATGGACATAATACTATTACCCACTTCCCTATTTCCCCTGAACCTTTTTTTTTTTTTACCGTAATTAACTATGTAAAGATTGTCAACAAAAATACAATAAAAAAAAAAAGGAAAAAAAAGAAGATGTACTATTGCAATTCAAGTTGAAAACGTCTAGATTTTCTGAGTCACATTATGGTGCTTACTCGCTTGTCAATGCGGTGGGTTAGCAGGGGTGGGGGTGGGAGGTTTCAAAGAAAGCTGCCAACCTCTAACAGAGGGCTCTGCGTTCCCACCCTCTTCTTCTCTCCTGCTCGCTTTCCTCTCTGTGGTGGCGCTGATGCCCCTAGGTTGATGCAGAGAGCAATGTTGACATCCTTGGGTGTCCACTGACTGTAAGTCATCCGTGTTCCCTTTGTCACCATAAGTGGGCGCTGTTCTCCCGTGGTGCTACTGTCTGTCCTTGCTCGTATGCCCCGCCCCCCGCCAGTAGCTACTTCTCATGTTCTTGGTTATCCTTGCTTTCTGAAGATTTATTTTAACCTTGGTAGAATTCATGGTTTTTATTTAACTTTTGTTTTTTACTTATTTGTTATCTTCTACTTATTTGAAAGGTAGGTGTACAGAGACATTGGCTGACAGTGAAATATCTTCTGTCTGTTGCTTCACTTCCCAAATGACCAAGGCAGCCCAGGACTGGGTCAGGCTGAAGCCAAGAGACAGAAAGCCCATGTGGCTCTCCTGTGTGGGTGGCTGGTTCCCAGACACCTGCAGCAATCACCTGCTGCCTGCCAGGGTGCTTATCGGCAGGTAGGAGGAGCCAGGAGATGAGCCTGCACAGTCTGATATGGGATGTGGGTGTTACAAACAGCATCTTAACCACTGTGCCAAACACCTGCCCTAAACGCTTGTTATGATCATAGCTTAGTTGTCTTTCTTCTCAGTAAGATTAGCAGTACCGAAAGTGCTTCCCATCACAGTTCACATCCTGGAAACTTCCTGAATGTGAGCAGTATTTTTACTTTTTGAATGTGTGTGCTAGGACTGTGAATATTTAGAAAAGAAACCTCGTGGATCATTTTGTTTAATAAAATTGTCCGCCAGTCTTCTTTGCTGTGTCAAGGGATGCCAAATTCAAGGCATGGCCTGTGGTTATCAGGCCCAGCAGAGCTGAAGTCGGCTGTGAGCTCCGGAAGAGTTCAGCCATCTGCCTAGACACTGTCCTTTCACTAAAATGCCACTCAGTTCACCCATGTGGCCTTTTTCAGGACCTTTGTCTTCTTTGATTTTGTGTGGGTGGAGATAAGCTGGCAGCCAGGAGACTTAGGTCTTTATGGTCATGGCCCTCTAAAACAGTGTGTGATGTTTGGCCAAAGCTTTCTGCACCTGCTCTAGCAAAACACGGTGAGCCCTCTGGTGGAGAGCCGTTGTTCAGGCTGCAATGTTTGGTTTTTGTTCAGCACTCACTTCTTTCTGGAAGGAGGAAATTCCTAAAAGCAAAAACAGATCAAACAACAAACAAATAAATAGAATTGCAGGTACCAAATTTCCTGCTTTGGTTTTTGAATATAGCTTTTATAAGCTCAAGAGAGCATTCAAAAAGTAACATGAATACCACTGCCTGTTGGGGGTTCATTCTCTCATAAGAAATACTGCTGATACCCTGTTATCAAGTCCCAGCTGGGGGAAGGGCGTTTTGGCCGCATTGCCCTCTGTATATCCTAAGCCTTTGTGTGTGTGCGTTTCTGTTCCTCAGGAGATGGCAAACATTTTGGCTCAGAAGCAGCTGCGCTCCATCATTCTCACGGTGAGTACCCTAGTGCTGTGGCCGCCTGGCTGGGGGATAGCCCGGGTGGTTTATGCTTTTCCTCTTCGGTTGAGAGCTGTGTGCTCCATGGTGACCTGCTGCTGTGGCGAAGCAGCAGGACCTGGGAAAGAGGGAACAGTTGGCTTTTGGGGTTAAAGAAACGGGGCATTCCTGCAGGAGCTGCCTCTCGTGCTTGGAGGCAGGAGTCTATGGAATTGGAGAGAATGTAGCAGGACCTTGCTTCAGCAGCAAGGGTCCTCAGGCTGTCTTACACTCCTCAGGGCTTTTAGCTGCGCATGGAGGGAAATCCGAAGCTCTGGCTCTTACTGTGTCCCCCGATCTGAGATGGTTAGTGGTTTTAATGAGGAAGCAACATGATGCTGTGAGAGGCCCTGAAATTTTGACGTTATTTTCCTGGTTCTTCAGAAACAAGGAAGGAGGGCAGAACAGGCATTCATGCAGTGTAGAAACGACCGTAAGCCTTGGTGGGAAAGAAGCCCAAACGGTGAGCTGCAAATGTTTAGAATGAGCCAGTAGTAGGCCTGACCAGCGGTGTGGTTGATGTGCCTGCTTAAAAGGAAGAGGAAGAGGAAAGAAGATAGAGAAATGGGGAGGGGAGAGAAAAAGCGTTTCTGGTTGTGTGATTCCAAAAAGGAATCCAGTAAGTTTGCTGTTTAACACACACCCCTGTAAGATGTAGGTTTGATTATTATTCAGGTAAACCTAAGTCCACAAAAGGGATGACAGCCTTGCCCAAGAGGGCCGCTTGGGGAAGCGCCCGAGCAGGTCAACGGAAAATGGAAGCAAATCTTTTTTTGTGGCTTTCAAGGAAAATAATGAGAGAATCCAAGAAGGCTGGTTAAGCAGTCTGGAATTGGCTAGTTCACATTCAGTGGATTCTGGAGTAGACGGTGCCTGGCACTTGGTCCTGCACCACCAGGGCCTGGTGGTAGGGACCCCGAGTCCCGGAGCCTGACTGAGGAAGGCTGGAACCCCTGGCTCAGGCACACACATGCACGTGTACACACATGGGGTCTAATGCAAGTCAGCTATAAAAAAGTTAAAGCTCCATGTGGGCAACAGGAAACACATGTTTGGTGCCCAAGATCGATGGTAAGGAATGCAGTTTGTGAGGAAGTAGGGTTTTAAGTTTTTGACTGTCAAAGCTGAAGAGAATCATATGAGTGTAATTTCCATTCAGAGATGACAGACTTCCCCGCTCACCCCCAAACTCCCACCCACATACTCCGAACTAAGTCTTGCTTGAAAATTCTGATTATGTGGGAGGTACAGGATTCACAGTTTGGTAATTTTTTTTACAGTGGATTTCAGTGAAAATAGATGCTATGTTGAAGTGTGTTTCATTGTAGGTGGTTGTGCAAGGAGGGGGAGAAGGGAGAGATGAAGGTTTGGAATGTGTAGTTAGACCGTCTTAACCTGTAGTTGGTATTAACCTTGGTGGCAGTGAGGGTTGGAAGCCCAGAGAAACGAGTGTATGGAAGGACAGCGGTGGTCATGCCACCACAAGGTCAGTTTGCTCCATTTGGTGACTGTTATGAGCTACAAGCTCAAGGTTGGTGCCTTCTGACAAAGACGTGGGGTGTAGATATTTTCAGATTGCCATGAAAATAGATGCTCCCACAGCGCAGGTGTGGAGTTAGCATCCATTCTGAACATTGAAGCCTGTGGAGTTGGATCCCTCCCCTCGCATTCTCCAGCTTCCCCCACCCCGCCCCGCTCACTGGATCAGTGGCTCTGTATTGTGCTACTCTTTCTCTCTTCCTTCCATTTCTCTCTTCTTAATCTCCTGTCCTAGTACGGCGTGTCCAGCCATGGAATGGAGTCCAGGTGCTTGCAGGTTGAGAGGCACCTACACAGTACCTTATCACTTAGATTTCCACCAGTCCTGGCTGCATGTCAATTTTTTTTCCCATCATGGGAAGTTTTGACATGTGCTAAACTGTCACTTCAGAGCAGTCTGCCCACGGGCAGTGATGGAGTGCCCAAGAAAGTGCCCTGGCAGATAGCAAGACATGACTGTGTCCAGCACATTCACAGCGGACATGAGTGATGGAGGTCTCACCACATTACCTGGTTGTTGGGCTTTTGAAAGCTGCAACCAAGAGCTATGCCAGGAGATTGTAGGGTGGGCCGTGGTGTTGACTTAAAGACAATGATTCCACTCAGCTCTTGTGTGAGCAGGAGGCCTACCCCATGCAGTCTTCCTGCTTGTGTTATATTTGTTCCAGTTTCAGTCCCGTTTCTGTGGGGAAGGATTATGTTCTTTTTCATTTCGTTGCTAACTGGTGAGTACAGCAGCGACCTAAGCGAGCGGTCAGTATGTTGTCACGATGGTTAATGACCCTGGGATGGCTCCTCTAGGCACTGAGCTGCAGATCTGGTGGGGACCGTGCTATTGAAGGTTTCCCTGGAAGCATCTTGCCATTTCAAGTGCAGTCACCTAGGAGAAGACGGTGGAGTTGCTTCTGATGGCAGGGCTAGCTCGCTCCTTTCCTTCGTGCCAGGGCTGCTTCTGTGGCAGATTCCACAGTTGTCTCGTTTCACGGCCCTTCTCTGAATTACTGCCGGCCCCAGGCCCCATCCAGAGCCCCTGACACTTCCCCGCTCACACAGTAGGTCCTTACCTGGATTCAGGCTTAATGACTAGGAATCTTCTGGGCACTGAAACACATAGGAAAACTCCAAGATCACCTTTCTTTGGAAGGGTGGTTCTCCAAGTCCTGCCTCCGTGGCAGCAAGGACGGACTGCCCAGCTTCTCCTGGGCGGTGACGAGGGCTTCTGGTTATTGCTTCATCTTTCTCGGTTTTTCCCTCCATCCCTTCCCTCCTCTTTTCTTTATTTCTTTCTGGCTTTAAAAAATGTGTTGGTTTATGTCTTTACTTGAAAGGGAAAGTTACAGAGTAGGAAAGAGAGAGGGAGAGAGAGAGAACGCTTCCATTTGCTGGTTCACTCCTCAAATGGCCACAACAGTGGGGGCTGTGCTGCTCGCAAGCCAGGAACAACTTCGGGGTCTCCACATGGGTGTGGTGGCCCAAGGACGTGGGCCATCTTCCACTGCTTTCCCAAGTACGTTAGCAAGGAGCTGGAGTGGAAGTGGAACAGCCAGGACATGGATCCATACCCATATGGGATCCTGGTGCCACAGTTAGTGATTGTGCCCGCTAGGCTACATCATTGGTGCCTCTTTCTTTGTGGTTTTTAAAGATATCCTCTGTGATCCTTCTTCTAGCATGTCATCCGAGCTCAGCGGGCTATCAACAACGAAATGGCACATCAGTTATATGTTCTGCAAGTACTCACCTTTAACCTCCTGGAAGACAGGATGATGACCAAGATGGACCCCCAGGACCAGGTGAGTACCCACTGGATGGCAGAGAAACCAGGCATTCATAGATTAGGATACTGGTGTTCCATGGTTATCTCACAGCTTGCCAGCTTTAACATCTAAGTGAATCTTGGATATGAGAATAACCTAAATGACTTATTCTATTAGGCCCCAAATACTCACATATTCTTCCTTTATGGGATGAGAAAGCTTGATTTGCATGGCCACACATCATGGCCTTTGGATTATCTTCAGGGGCAATAGCCATGGAGTCAAGCTGCGGCGTTGCGGGCCAGGTGTTTTGTCAGTTGATTATTTGCTGAAATTCTCTGTTGTGCCCAACAGGGGACATCTACATCCCAAAGGCCATGTGTGAGGAGGTTGAGGGCAGGGAGAAGGCAAAGTTGGGAGCCCGCCAGAGCAGGGCTGCAGCTCTGGGAAGGAAGATGGTCCTTATTGATACAGGAGGGCCTGATCCGTCGCAGTAGGGACTGAGCCTGGAAGTGGGTGGCTGCTGGCGTGTGGCCACGTGAGGCTGGGGGACGGAGAGGCTTGGTGAAGCCAGCAGTTGTGCCCCATGTCCTTAGGTTGGTCACCCAGGGAGATGACCGTGTTCCCATACCACAGTGATGGAGAGCAGGGTATCTTTGTGACAAGCAATTGTCTTAGCTGCCTCCCCTTGCACTAGCTCATTACAAATTTTTATTGTTGTTGCGATACTTAACATTTAACAGAAATCTCCATTTGAACCGTTTTAAGTGAGGTTTAGTGGCCTTGAGTACATTCACAGTATCGTGGAATGGTTGACACCATCCGCTTCCAAAACTCTCCAAAGCTGAGTTTCTGTTCTTGTAAACAGTGACTCCACTCTCACTCCTGCCCTTGGTCCCTGGCGGCCGCTGACTTTACTTGCTTTTTCTGGGACTTTCTAGAAGGCTGACAGAAATGGGGTGGGACAGCGTTTGCCTTTGTGATCTGATGTATTTCCCTGAGTCTAGTATCTTCAGTGTTCATGCATGTTGTGATGCATGTCAGAACTTTAATTCTTTTCAAGCTGGTTTCTTAGAGGATGCCTCAAGGATTTTTATGGAAATCAAATGTAAAGATAAGTGTATTTTGGTGCAAAATAATGGAAGCCATGCATATATATGATCAAAATGTATGGTTTCCATGAGCTTTTTTAAGTCTCTCTGGCATAAATGGATTCTGAATTTTTGTGTGCACAGAAATACACACGTCGTGAATTCCGCTTTCCTGAACTTCTGCGCCGTGTGAGTCTTTACCACATTGTGTTCTCCCAGTCATTCCTGGGTGCACGTAGCACAGTTTCCAACCTTTGGCCTTTTGTTTTTCTTCTGTTTGTTTCCATTAAGTCACTTCTGAGTGAGTGTACTGTGAATACTGCTTCTGGTTTCCAACGGTACAAGACTCTGCAGTGTGGCCTGCTCCAAACACAGCCTTCCCATTGGCATTGGGGCCCTTGTTTGGGGACTGCGCTGGCAGTGGGTATCAGCCCTCCAAGTAAGCTGGCCACAGGGGTAACTGCGGGATAAGGCCAGGGACGTCCACCAGGGAGAGGCAGGAGGCAGCCAGCCTGCTAAGGGCTGCCGGAGAACATTGGTGGTCTTCTGTCTGGTTTTTGTTTGCCTGATGCAATGACTTAAACTCTGGAACATCAACAGGACTAAAGCAGCTCTCCCCCACCTCCTTTTTTTTCTCTCCCCTAACTCTTTTCAGGCTCAGAGGGACATCATATTTGAACTTCGAAGAATTGCTTTCGATGCAGAGTCTGAACCCAACAATAGCAGTGGCAGCATGGAGAAACGCAAGTCCATGTACACTCGGGATTACAAGAAACTTGGCTTCATTGTGAGTAAGCCCTGGGCTGTGAGCTCCCTCCTCCCAGCCCCAGCCCTGCCTCCTGCACCTCCCCTCTGCCCCTGAGGACTTGTGTGTGTGTGTGGTGGTGGGGGTGACCTCAGCCACATCAGAGCGTGTGGTCCTCCTGTGCTTTGCTGAATAGTTTCCACATGTCCAGATGTTGAGCGGGTTTAAACGTGGTTAACATGAACATCTCTTCTGGCTGTGGAAAAGTGGAAGAACTTGCCCAAGTGTGACTAATGCTCTGTGTGTTTATGCAGTCCCGGTTCCGTGGAACGGGAATAGTTAGGCTGGAATGTGACTCCGTGTCACTGCCTCTGCCCTCCTGGTGCGTGAGGAGGCTCTCCCTGAGTCAGATGGGCCGTGGTGTCTGTGGGATGGGATCACACAGCAAAAGCAAAGCAAAGGTTTCCTGAAATGTAACTGTGATTAGATTTATGTGATTTGTGTTTTCTTATAAGAGCTTTATCTTGCTAAGGAATGCTGATGGACTGCCTCCTAGATTTTTTTTTCCAGTTCCTAAATCAAAACACAGCTTGTTCTGAATACCATCTGCTGTGTTTGCTTGTCTTTATCACCATGCAGTTTCTGAGTGCCCTTGGGCTGATCTCTGATTTCTGCAGGGGTAAAGTTGGGTTTCCGTTTTAGGCTCCATCATGAACAACAGGCGTAAGATTTCCACGGCAACGGTTGGAAGTTAGCAGGGATCGTTTTTTCTGCTTGCAGCTATTATTCCTTGAGCACATGCACTCACATGCCTGTTTAGGTGTGTATGTATAAATGGGGTCTCCACAAAGTTTGGAATATGCACATTATCTCGTCTTTCTCTGGACCTTTTGAACTACTCTCATGTGACTGTAATAAATATACTTTGTGTAGATATGTTTATATATGCATGTGTATATATATATATACACATACACATACTATGACAAAAGTGGTGAGTGTTTTATGTTTTTGGAGACACTTTGTCTTTTATGGAAACTTTCTTTGGAAAAGTCTCCATCTCGGTGCACCTGTGCCTGTGTATCGTAACCAAGGAGTCGTTCTCTATTTGGAGGTACGATGGCTTATTTTTACCATGGCTGCCTATTTTACTGAATGATTCAGCGCTGGGAAGCTCCCAGTGAAGTCTGGAATTCTCGCTGCCCAGGGTTTTTGTCTGGGATTGCATCGTGGGGATCCATTTGCTGAACTGTCCTTGTACGGTATGCATTGTTGGGCTTCTGATGCTGTCAGGTAGGTTTCTGTCAGGACGTGGAGTGACTCCCGCTTTACCCTGCAGTAGATCACATGAAAACAGGCAAGCTGAGCCGCTCTTCCTGTGTCCGTCTTCCCTGCTGTGTTGTTCCTGTAGCACCACATACGTGTTGGTAGTGATGGGGAGCTTTGAGCATTGAACCTCAGGAGGAGCCATTTTATCCTGACAGGGCACAGGGACTGGTGGAACTGCGTGCTGGCGAGGGAGAGGCATGTTTTTGTCCATCACTCTAAGTCTTGTGAGCATGTCTCATATTGGTCCAGTCACTGGAGGAATAACGGACATTTTAGAAAGACTATGCGTATCATCCTCAGCTTGCAGACTTTCCTTAAAGAAGCAATCCGATGGCCTTTTTTAAAATAAAAAAAAAAAGATTTATTTATTTTTATTGGAATGTCAGATTTATAAAGAGAAGGAGAGACAGAGACGAAGATCGTCCGTCTGCGGGTTCACTCCCCAAGTAGCCCCAGTGGTTGGAGTTGGACTGATCCTAAGTCAGGAGCCAGGAGCTTCTTCCAGGTCTCCCACGCGGGTGCAGGGTCCCAAAGCTTTGGGCCGTCCTCGACTGCTTTCCCAGGCCACAAGCAGGGAGCTGGACAGGAAGTGGAGCAGCCAAGATATGAACCGGCGCCCATATGGGATCCTGGCACGTGCAATGTGAGGACTTTAGTCACTAGGCTACCACGCCAGACCCTCTGATGGCCTTTTTGAGTGATCACAATGCATACTTTGAACATGACATTTCATGTGAATTTTAAAAATTGAATACATGTTTCAAACATTAGCAAAAACTACCATGGCTGATAGACAGGGGGAAGTGTATCCTTGTTGTGTTTGTCATCAAGGCTGGTAGGTGGCTGTCTTCCTGCTGGAAGAACACTTTCCCAGGAGGCACAGGCCAGGGAAATGGGTGGACTCAACATTCTACCTCCCCTTCCACTTCCTTCTAAGTTTGACTTGTGTGGGGAGAGCAAGGTATATCCCAATGCCCTTTGCCCTCACGCGGTAACGGAATTGCCGTGGAAAAGATAGAGGCATGCGTGTTTCTGTTATGCTGCCCTGGTGCGGAGCCTGGTCCGGGGATACTCCGCCAGCCTGGGATTCCTCTGAACCAAACATAAAATGCACAATTGAGTTCCTCCCACGTACTGATTCCAGGGTCATTTGTGTCTCTGCCCTGAGTTGTGCTGGTTTTCTGGGGTGGCAGTGGGATGCCAGGGTCCACCCTTGGAGGCAACAAACTCTCCTAGCTGCTGGACACACGAGGGCGGCAGTGGAGGGGAACAGCTGCTTTCTCATTGGCAAGCACTGCGCTTCCATGGAATCAGTAGGACGCACCACGGGCCACGGGAGGAGCAGCCTTTTTCTCAGTGGAGCTCTGTCTGTTTTCACAGCATCGTGAATTCCTCCAGGTTACTCTTGGAATAGATTTCTGTTTTGTAAATAGTCTGTTTCATGAGTGTTTTATGAGAAATGATAGTCTTTTAAAAAATAGAATAAATTTAGTGTGATTTTTAAGGCTTTTTCTACTTGTGAATTCCCTTCCCTCAGTTACGAAGTCCTTTCAGGGAAAGAGCAGGGAATTAGCCCAAGAGCCATGGTTTTCTTTATTTCTACGCCGAGTTTTCACTTTCCGTTCCTTGTCCTGAAAATTCTCCGAGGCGCAGGGGTCTTGCATCAGTGAGCTGAAAGGTTGCAGAAGCTACTCATGACTTCTCATGCAGGAAACGAGCCAGCGACTGGGACAAGTAGAATTTTTGCTTTTCAGTGTCCAGCCAGCTGGCAATACAGAAGCCTCGGGAAAAGGCGTTGTGCGCCCACCGCGCCACCTAGAGGCCATCTTGCAAAAAGCACGCCAAGCTGGCGGAGCCTGTCCTGAAAGGAGTAGCCTTGCCTATTCCGTTCCTTTCTGTACGTGAAGGAATGATTTGAGGTGTGGAAAACCTCTGGGCTCTCTTTGAAATAAAATTCAATTCGTGGAAGTTCACTGGGGGTTCAAGCTGTAAGTTCATCTTTCCTACTTCTGAGCCAGGTGCCAGTGAGTTAGTCATTTAGCCTGTATGGAAACTGGTTTCCTCAGTTGTAAAAGTTGCCAGCAGCTTTTCTTGTCCAAGGTCCTTCGAGGGCCTGACCAGATCACCTTACCAGCACCTGCCATGGTGCACTGAACCAGCGGTGCCTCCATCCCTTGTTTGTGGGGCGCACACACCTGGACATGAGAGGCCCCTTTTCCAAAGCAGAAGGGACCCCTGAGACTAGTTTAATAACTGTGACATCCTAGAGAAGACAGTGTCCTGCTTCCTTCTCAGCGCCACACCCCGGGCAGCGGAATGTCCCCGTGGACAACACAGTTCCATCATCCCTGCATCACCTAGGTGGCCTGTGTGGCTGCCTGCAGGTGTACCTGCTGTGGAAACAAAGCTTCTTTGTCGCTTCAGCAGTGGGAGTCCCTGAGCCTCTGGGTTCAAAGGGCCACAGCTTGGTCCCCTGGAGGGAGAAGAGATTGCAGGACGACCCTCCTGTCCCCTCTGTGTCCCCGAGGGGGCAGGAGGCAGAGGATCAGGCTTACCTCTGAGAACAGGGCAGCTGCTGTCTCCAGCCGGAACTCTGTGCAGAACGGGCTGCATTCACCCGAGGTTGGCGAGCCCGGGCAGTGCCTCCTCTCCAGAGCCCGTCTTGGTCTGGATGTTGGATCTACCTCTTCCCGTTATGGATTTACCTGTTGTCTCTTGGATGAGCGTCAGACTGGAGCTGTGGGCGACTCATCTGGGCAGATGTGAAAGTTGGATAGCACTTTTTTTTTAAAGATTTATTTATTTTTATTGGAAAGTCAGATATACAGAGCAGGAGAGACAGAGAAGATCTTCCATACAGTGTTTCACTCACCAAGTGGCTGCAATGGGTGGAGCTGTACCAATCCGAAGCCAGAAGCCCGGAGCCTCTTCCGAGTCTCCCTTGCAGGTACAGGGTCCCAAGGCTTTGGGCCGTCCTCGACTGCCTTCCCAGGCCACAAGCAGGGAGCTGGATGGGAAGTGGGGCTGCCAGGATTAGAACCGGTGCCAATATGGGTGGGATCCTGGCACGTTCAAGGTGAGAACTTTAGCCGTTATGCTATCGTGCCGGGGCCTGGATAACGCTTCTTAAAAGTTTTGCTACTTGTCTGTTTTCCTTACTCTGAGGATGAGCTACCTTCCTCCTTTTAAAATGTCATTCTGAACCATGCACTTACTTTAGCACAAGGGACTTTATATTTTCTCTAATATATTCAGGTTGTTCTAAACAAACAAAAATGACAAATAGGTCCAGATGGAAAAGATAATAGGGAGTTTGGAAAATTATTTTTTTTTCCAGAATTTACACTCATGTCCCTTTGTAAGAGGATTTTCTGTCTTGTTTGGTGATAGAAGATAACTGTGCATAGTGATGCAGGTATAATTAGGCATCATTACATATGCAGGGCTTGGTGTCATATACATATGATTTCCAAGTTCAGATGACAGGAAATGAAGTGAACTCTTATATATAGATAGATCTTATACACACACATATGCATGTATGTATATATCTTTTCTGGCTCATCCCTGTCCCCAGAGCACAGCTGGTCGTGTCTTGTCCCCCGCGCTCCTGGATTCAAGGGTGTCTGTGGGAGTGACACTCCAAGTGCAGCTTGGCTCTGTTGCAGGCTGACCCTCTCTGTGTCTGACTCCCACTTTGAGGCAGCGTGACTCAGGCGAGCTACCTGACATTTTCATGTCTCTTGTTTTTCATCTTTAAAGTGGGAGAGAATAAAGGCCCCTGTGATTGCTGGGCTGCCTGGAAGATGACACCTAGTCACTGTCCCGAGCCACGCCTGGCACTCCGTCAGCAGCGTGCGGTTCCAGATGCTAACGTTACAGTGTTGGAAGAACCATTCATGTGCCCTGGGACACTGACAGGTGCGGCTGCAACAGTGCAGCCATTGTATTGTCCCAGGGCAGGGGCGGGCATGAGAGAGTACAGAGTCCCTGCGAACCGGGCAGGGGGGTGAGCAGTGTTGTCTTGGGGAAAGGGCATCCTTTAGCACGGCTGGTGTTCGTATGAGCGATAGAGGAGGGTAGAGTTGGTGCTGCAGTTGATGGGAAACTATAAAGGATTTTAAATTCAAAGGGATTTGAAGTATATGGTTAGTCTTTATTATTCACGGATTCCGTTTTTGCAAATTTATCTGTGACCTCCTAATCAATTCTATTGGTAATTTAAAAGTTGTTTATTTATTTTTATTTAAAAGGCAGATTTACAAAGAGAGGGAGAGACAGAGAAAGAGAGAGGTCTTCCATCCTCTGCTTCATTCCCCAGATGACCACAATGGCTAGAGCCAGGCAGTACAAGCCAGGAGTCAGGAGCTTTCTCTGGGCCTCCCATGTGAGTACAGGGGGTCCAAGGCTTTGGCCCAGCCTCCGCTGCCCTCCTGGCCATAAACAGGGAGCCAGATCTGAAGTGGAGCAGCCACTAACTAGCCACTAAGTAGCACCCTTGTGGGATGCTGGCTCCACAGACAAGATTTGTTTATTAGGTCACCATGCCACAAGGTGGCGCCACAGTACAGCGAATGTCTGCCCAGCAGCCTGCCTGAGGCCTGGCTGCCCTGGTACTCAGGGTGTTCCTGCGGAGCCTGCAGGGGGTATAGGACCCAGACAGGCCTTGGTCCTACCCCCGAGGGGATGAATCACATTCTGAGATGTCCAGCTGGCCTCTTCCAGAGAAGAGCTCATGAATCTGCTGTTTTCGTTTTGTCTTTTCATGGAAACATAGGGAGGCATGCCCAGGACGTGGAAAACCTAATGTTGATAGTAAAAACCACAGCAAGAAGAGTGGACTTGGGACATAAATTTATTAAAACATATGTAAAGAATCACACTGAGCCTCCAAGTGAACTAGCATGGCTGGTGGCAGATGTTTGATGCGACTCTTAGGTCAATAGAGTCTTGTTGAATTTTTTTAAATTTTCCTCATCATTAACTCTTTTTAACACCTATTTGTTCACAGGTGAGACTTCCCTGTCTCTTTTCTTAAGATTTATTTCCTTTGCTTGAAAGTGAGCGCTACAGAATGAGTGGTAGAGACAGGTTTTCTGTCTGCTGGTTCACTCCCCAGGAGGCTGCAACAGCTAACAGTCTGAGCCAAGAACCAGGAACTTCTTCTGAGTCTCCCACGCAGGTGCAGGGTCCTAAGGATCTGGGCCATCCTCCGAGCTCTCCCAGGCCATTTAGCATGGAGCTGGATTGGAAGTGGAGCAGCCGGAACTCGAACCAGTGCCCATATGGGATGCTGGCACACAGGCAGAACCTTGGCATGCTATACTACTGCACCAGCCTCAAGACTTCTCTTTTCCTGGAAATGAATTCTTAAGTGTCTTCAGCATTCTCCCCCCGTCTCTCCTCACTCCAACAGGTATCGAGGGGAATTCTGTAAGGGAGAAGGGCCCAATTCAGGACAGCCACAAAGCTGCCAGTAGATTAAGCAGAATGTCGTGGGCAGGTTTGTTTGCTGCGTTGACCAGCAGGCTCCAGTCCTGTTTAGCCCTGGGCACTGTCCCTCGTGTTGGAGTTTTATCTGTTTTCTGGTCACTAGGGGGCGTGCCTGACAAAGGCCGGGACTGTGTGAAGGGCTCCACAGTGAGGCTGCCTTTCTGAAGAGGCTCTGATGCGCTTGCCAAGGTGCAGCAGGTGGCCTTCTCAGTGGGATAACCTTGAAAGGCAAGGAGGAACCCTGCCCAGACAGAACCTTCCACCTTCCGGTTTTAGCTCAGCATCTAGGAGAACATAATTTCCTTGAGCGCATAGTGATGGCAGCTTACCAAGCAGCATTAGAGTATGTTCGTTCCTTCTTAGACTTGTGGGAATCAGTGAGTTAACGCAAGTCAAGTTCTTAGGAATATGCGTGGCACGGAGCGCATTTTAGTAAATACTTACAATGAACATAATGACTGACGTGGTCTGGGATGTGATTTATCCTCCCTGGATGGCAGGGCAGTTCTCAGAGAACAGAAATGCGTCAGAAACACCTGGTGCATAACAGATTCCAAGGGCCGCGAACATTAGAGAATCATCGGACGTGCTTAGAAGGGCAGGACTTTTAGGCCACTCAAAAATCCTCTGACCTCTTTAGTTTTAGAGATTTATTTATTTATTTATTTATTTAGGAAAGGCAGATTTATAGAGAGGAGAGAGAGAAAGATCTTCCATGCCCTGGTTCACTTCCTAAGTGGCTGCAAGGGCCAGAGCTGAGCTGATCTGAAGCCAGGATCCAAGAACTTCTTTCAGGTCTCCCTTGTGTGTCTAAGGGCTCGAGGCCTTGGGTCGTCCTCTGCTGCCTTCCCAGACCATCAGCAGCGAGTTGGATGAGAGTGGAGCAACTAGGACATGAACTGGTGCCTGTGTGGGCTGCTGACGCTTGAAGGTGGAGGATTAGCCAGCTGAATCACCATGCCGGTCCAGAACTTGACCTCTTGGATGGCCGGTGTCTGTTTTTCCTTTGCTACTCAGCCACCAGCACTGACACTTCGTCGAGCGTGCCTTTCTGAGTCCAGCCTGTTATGGGCTCCCGATGCTATGAAGATCCGCATGAACCAGCATGTGTTAGCCTCCAGGTCCACAGGAAGCTAGCACGGCTTTGTTTTGCCCTTTTCCCTAACTCGTTAGGCAATTGCAGTAATTCCTCTCCCGCTTTCCGCTTTTCCAAGGCACCTGGTTGTCAGGATTCCTCTGCAGCTCAGAGTTCAGCGCCATGTGACCGAGGGGACGTGGTACCAACCCGGCTTCTAGGTCGGACATACCATTTCATGGCTCCGAGGAAGTAATCTGTGTGCCAGGAGCGGCTTGGTGCTGTGAGATTCCAATTCTGGGGTTGGCATTTTGTGTGTGGGGGAAGACCGTCAAAACCTTTCCCATGGCAAGGGACAGACACCGATTTCAGAATCATATGGTTATGTAAGAGTGTCCTCAAGCAGGCATCTCTGCTGTTTTCCCATCCTGTTCCTCCCCGTGAGGAGCAGGGAGGAGCAGGTGGAATTTTCCACGGCCTCCTGTGCACCTGCTTGCTTGCAGATGACTTTGCAGAGAGAGTAAGGGGGACTTACAGACCCCTGGCCTTCTTGCCTCCTCTCTTTATGGATCTGAGGAGCTCCTCTGGTTAGACCATGGAAAATATTTTTATATGGCACCAGGCCCACATCCAGTATATGAGATGAACACATGAGAGCTGGGCCACCTGTCTTCATGTTTCAAGTCCCACAACTGCTTCAGGTGGACTAGGCCCGTAAGAGAGACGTTCTGGTGAGAGGGTGAAGTGGATGGAGATGAGGAGGCAGTGTGGGCGAGCCTGGGTGCTAAGGCTCAGGACGCAGGGAGAGAGAACCAGGGCGAGGCCTCCTGGATGGGGGAATCCAGAAACACCAACATTCCTGTAGGAGAATTTCCTTGTGCCCGAGGTTGGCCAGCGGGGTGCCCATCATCAGGGTGCAGGTGGGAGGGAGGCCAAGGGTGCAAGATGAGGAGGAGAGCTGTGCAGGGCGCGGGGTCCAGGGCCTCTGACAGTGGGGTGCTGCTGGGAAGAGATTCTGCTGCGTGCCCAGTGTTGGCAGAGTGTGTGTGGCAGGCCCTCCTGTTTAGGTGTGCACATTGAAGTACGTGTGTGTAAAGCCCGTGCCCGTCGACCAGCAGGATAGACGGTCGGTGAACTCGGATTGGTTTGTAGAGAAGTGGGCGACACAATCGATACTCCTGCTACATTTTTATAAATCCTATTTTGAGTGTATCCCAGTGACTCAACATGGTGTGGATAGTTCCGCCTGCTTGTTAGTGCTGAAGTCTGCTTTGCAAGCTGCTGGTTACCAAGGAGGCTGTGCTGGTGAGGCCCTGGTCCCACGAGGTGCCAGCGTGTGGGGTGGCTTGGGCTCTGTTATCCTGTGATCACCTGTGGCAGGTCAGATGCGTGGACTGAGTGGCCAGTGCTGTTGGACTCTTGTCTCTCGTGGCTGCTCCTATTTCAGCCTTTCGTCCCATTCAGTTTGTGAGTTAGAAAAGCTACCTCCGGGCCCAGCATGGTAGCCTGGCGGCTGGAGTCCTTGCCTTGCCTGCACCGTGATCCCATATGGGTGCCGGTTTGTATCGTGGTGGCCCTGCTTCTCATGCAACTCCCTGCGTGGTTTGGGTCCCGCTCCTGCGTTTCTGGTCTAGCTCTGTGCCTGCAAGGCAGCGAAGCCAAGCTTTCTGCCCTGCGGGTTCCGTTAGCTTCGCATCCTTCTCTGTATGCACTGGTCTGATTTGTAGCCGTGCTGGGAGTGACGCTGGAGTCCTGTGGCTTACGTCTGTACTTCCCAGGTGGCTGACAACACTGATCACCGGCTCCAGACTTCCTGGGAGTTGGCATAAACTGTGGAGAAAAGCTGATTTGGAACTCGTGCCCCTTGGCCTACCTTAACGCCGGTGCCACATCACTGCCTTGCTCACAGTGACGTAGCAGAAAGCTTTGAGATCACAAGGGCTGAAACTCACAACTTCTCTGACGATAATTTTGGCAATATTTGGTCTCTTGAGTTTCACATAAATTAATAAAAGATCATTTGGGGAAGTGAACCAGTGAATGGGTTCTTTCCCTCCATCCATGTGTCTCTTCTCTTGTCTCTTTCTATGTCTCTCTCCTCTCTGCTCATCGAATAAACACCAGTCTAAAGTAATGAGTAACTGTCCTAGAGCCCAGCAGAGCACCCAGGGTGCAGCATGTTGTGGTACCTCAGTTATGCTGGAGGTCAGTGAGGCAGCAGAGCAGCTCTGCCTCTCAGGGACTCAGGCTCTGCCTCCCAGGGACCCAAGCTCTGCCTCTCAGGGACCCAGGCTCTGCCTCCCAGAGACCCAGGCTCTGCCTCTCAGGGACCCAGGCTCTGCCTCCCAGAGACCCGGGCTCTGCCTCCCAGGGACCCAGGCTCTGCCTCTCAGGGACCCAGGCTCTGCCTCCCAGGGACCCAGGCTCTGCCTCCCAGGGACCTAGGCCCCTGCAGGGGGACCCTTCTTTGAATAGCACCTGGTAATTTTCTGTTTATTGACTCCAGGTCATGCATGCATGGGCAGACTGAACCTGGGCGATGAGCTGCTGCCCTGGAGTAGCAGTACATCATAAACACTCCGTACCAGTGAGCTCTTACAGTGACTGTTTTGAAGGGTACAATACTTTGCTCTTACCTATTGTGCTTTAGTAATGAAATAGAAGCAGAAAGGATGGTTTTGTACATTTCTGTCCATTTCTTTTCCATCTTAGTCTCCTTGGCTCTGTGAAGAAAGAAAGACTGACGTACAAGGTGTTCAGTGAGACTGTGAGGGACCCGCTGTCTACTGGGCTGCACCTGTTTTGTGAACAGAGGAAATCTACCCATCTCCTGGGTCATCTTGTCTTTCTGCTGGCCTCTGAAGCAGAGGTCAGCTTCCAGATCCTTCTTATCTCTTCCTGATGAGGGCTGCATGAATCCTGAGTGAGCCGAGAACTGCTGGGTCTCGGCCCCTATTCTTATCTCTAGTGTTTCTCCTGGTTGTCCTGTCTTGCTTGTAAACACTTTAGAGATTATTTGTAAGACATTAAACTGATTGCACAGGCAGAATGCTTGCTAATTTTTTTTTAAACAGTCAGAGGCTTTTGTAAAAAAAGACAACGAGAAAGGCAGAGAACACAGTGATGTACCCATTTTATGGACCACCAGCCATAGAGAGAAGAACTAAAACCTGGGTGAGTGGGCATGTCCGGAGGACATGGGGAGCCTGGTTGCAGCGTTTCGCCCCTGCGGACTGTGACCGGAATGATTGTCTCAAGCAATTGGGTCCCTGGCACCCACATGGGATACCTGGGTGGAGGTCCTGGCTCCCGACCTAGAGCTGGCTGCAGACCGTTGGGGAACACACCAGCAGATGAGGGTGTGCCCCCTCCCTGTCTCCTCTCCTCCCACGCCCATTCTGAATTAAAGAAAACTCCTCTTGGTACACTTCCTATTGCGTGGCCAGGCCTCTTCCAGCTGTGTGAAATATTTTCCTTTTTTTATAACTAGCTAGTGGAATAGCTGTTTTACTCCTGATCTTCCATCTGGTAATACTGAGAGCAAGTGATTTCTCAGGGTTTCTGAGGTAGCAGAGGCACCAAGCCTCAGTTCTTTATTTTTTGTTTTTGCACAAAATTAAATTTCATCATGATGTATCAAAAGTTTGCAGGAATGTGAGCTAGAGTGCAAGGGAGAGAGAGAAAGAGAGAGAGAGATTGAGATTGATTCTTTTTGCCTGCTAACGTTGCAGTGTTTCACCTTTCCCTGCTCTGAAAGAACACGAGTGATGTCATTAACCCAGTCTGTGCTTCGTCTGGTCTGAGAGCTGCTTTGCTGCCTCTTTCTTTTTGTCCCAGGAGATCATTTTAGTGCAGGTAAATAGGTTGGGGTCTGCTGGAGTGGTCACTTTGTATCCTACCATGTTAGTCGGTGCACCGGGACACGCTGGTGCCCGAGGAGCTTGGTCCAAGTCACCCAGCGACAAGGTCTGGGAGCACCTGCTTGCCGGGTTCTAAGCGGCTTGCCACACATGGCCACCAGGGGACAGTGTCTTCACATCGTTTTATACAAGCCCGTGTCTTGGGGCCATGATGCTGCTGGAAGCGCCCACTCTCCCCCCTAGCTCTTCTCTTCCCAAGCCTTATGATTCAATTTTCAAGGCAAAGGAAACGCAAACTTGTTTTTATCATTCACTTGTTTGTATTCGAGAATGGTCCATAAGAAGGAGGAAATGTTGGCATACACATTTAGGATATTTGGTACATTATAAAAACAGGTGTCTTATTTGTGTTGAGAATTCTTTCCTCTGCAGAGAGGCTTTGCTGGGGCTGCAGTGTTTATCCTCGCCCGAGTCCCTCACAAGCAACTCAGGAAGCCTTATTCTGCTAAACAAACGTGCCGGTTTTTAGAAGGCAGGCTCAGTGGTCTGACACTGGCTGTGTTCTCCAAGGTCGTTGTTCAGAGGACTTGAACGCCAGCTGATCTGCAGTCAAAGCCCATCGAAGGGACTTACTGACTGTGTAACCTAAGGAACACCCCTCCAAAGATTACATATCAATTTTTAGCAAAAGGATTATGATGTGTTTTGTTCTTTCACTCAACACATGTTTGTTAAGGATTTTTTGACACAGGATTAGGTGCTCTGCCTGGGTGTAATGGTCTTTACAGTTAATGCCCAAGTTCAATATCATGTCATTGGCCTCACGTTTGTATAATTAAGTGTGTTCATGATTTGGGGAGGTTCAAAAGTGATCCACTCTGAAGGGACCGGATGGAGCGGCCCCAGGGAGAGGTGGCTGACTCAGGCAGTGATGAACCTCAGAGCACACAGGAGCTGATGACCCTGGCAGCGCCACCACGGGCAGGCATCCTCTTCCTTCTACCTGCTTGTCTTGAAAAGGGCTCAAGGTGGCTTCTGAGTGAGTTCTCAGATCAAGGAGTTGCCCAGGTGTAAGGTGGCCTTTGGCTGGGCAGTAGGTTGCTGGCTGATGGCTTGCTTGTGCCACTCATACCCATTGGGAGTTTGGGCACCTGTGAGCTGTGGAATCAGGAAACTCCGGAAAATCACCAGGGATCAAAGCATCAATTTTATTTAGATAAAATTCATATAGCATAAAATTAATTTTAAAGTAAATCATTCATTTAGCACACTGATAGTATTGTAAAACTATCCTTTAGCTCTGAAAGTCATATATATATGTATTTAAAAGAAATTCATTATGTAATTAAAAGATTGATTTATCTTTTATTTTAAAGGCAGAGTTACACGTGTGTGTGTGTGTAAGAGGGAGAGAATCTTCCATCGCTGTTTCACTTCCTCATGGCCAAAACAGCCAGAGCTGGGCTGGCCTGAAGCCGGGAGCCAGGAGTCAGGCACCTTTTCTGAGTCTCCCTGTGGGTGCTGGGGCCCAGGGACTTGGGCCCATTGAAAGTCATTCTACTTTAAACTTTTTTCCTCAATGCAAATGTAAACCAGAAAGTATTGCAAGAATATCGTACAGACTTCCTGCCTGCTTGACCTCAGCTGTTGACTGTTCACGTTTTATCTGGTTGCCAACTAGGGTTCTGTGTACACTTGCACACGCTGTATATGCATGTGTGTGCGCACATGTGCTCGCGTGCACAAAACACACACACACACACACACACACACACACCCCTTTGTCCCTGAAACATGAGAATGTGGTGAAGACACCTCCAGTTAAACAGTGTTGTGGTTCTGTGTCTGTGTTTCCTACAGGGTCCGTTTTCCATGATCAAAGCTTGAAAGTTGTTGACACAGCACTGCTGTGTAGAACATGTCGCTCACCGGACTCTCATCAAAGGTCTTCTCTCTGCCTCATTCCCAGCCACGCCTCCAGTCCACAACCTTGTCTTGCATTTCATTGGCCTGCCGTTCCCTCTGCTCTTGTCTGGGGGAGTCCTTTGGCCTAGCCCACTGTTCTTGACCTTGACATTTGTTCCGGAGGCCAGGCCCTTTGTCTTGTGCATTGTCACTGTCAGTTTGGGTTTGGCTCATGACTTCTCATAATTAGATTCAAGTCTGTGTCATATTTTCTATTGTGCTTGCTGTGTGGGGCATGTGACAGCTGATGTCTGAGTGGAAAGTGACAGACCCCTGTTGCCCAGCCCAGCCCAGCCCTCCCGGCCTTGGTGTTTGGTCTTGAGGCTCTGGGCCGCAGGCATAGACAAGGTCGCTTGTCCCAGGGCCGCTGAAAACCTGCAGCTTACTGCTTTTTGCTCAGGGTTCATTTAATGGGAGATTTCTGACTTCAGAACTTGAAGGACACAGCCTTCTGTGTGCAAACCATTGTTCTTTGATATTGCACAACCAAATGGCATTTGCTGCGTGTTCACTCCCTCCTCAGACATTGAAGGAGAAAATGACAATTTGCAATGTAAATTGTTGAGATAATTAAGTCGCTTTTCTGTGGCTTGGTGGGGGAGCCCCAGGCTACCCTGGATCTCTGTCGGCCTCACTGGGGAGGATGGACCCCATTCATTTCCTTGGCTGTGGGAGTTCCTGGGCCAGGCAAAAAAATACCTGAGGCTACACTGACAACCTCAACTTGGATTTTTGGCTGGTTTCTTAGGACTCCCTTGTAGTTATTGAGAAGCAGACACTGGGAAGTGACTTTGCCTTTCTCTTCTTTTCTCAACCTGTGTCAAATCTTTTCCTCTCTTTTGTTGAGCGTGAGAGGTTTGGTGACTCAGCTTTTCCTAAGCATCTTTAAGCTTTCGATTTAAAAGTGGAAAGGAGACATGGGTGTTTGGGGCAGTAGTTAATATGTTGCTTGAGATGCCTGCACTCCACGCTGGTGTGCCTGGATTGGAGTTCAAGCTTCTCTCCAGATTCCAGCTTCCCACTAAGGTGCCTCCTGGGAGGCAGCACGCCAGGGCTGCAGTAGTTGGATCCTGGCCACCCCTGTTGGAGTCCTGGATTGAGTTTCCAGCTCCTGGCTCCGGCCTGGCACCGCCCTGCCTATTGCAGGTATTTTCAAGAGTGAGCCAACAGATGGCACACTTAGCTTTTCAAATAAACTTAAATAAGTACATAAAAATTAAGGAAAAATATGAAATTGTATCTTTGGCAGTTTGTAGCCCTGGTTTACTTGGGCCAGTGGCTCTCAGAGGACATTTTTTATTATATATGTTTAAAAGAATTATTTATTTTTGTGGGAAAGGCAGATATCCAGAGAGACAGAAAGATCTTTCATCTGCTGGTTCACTCCCCAAGTAGCCACAACTGCTGGAATTGAGCCAATCTGAAGGCAGGAGTTTCTTCTGGATTTCCAGTGTGGGTGCAGGGTCCCAAAGGCTTTGGCCCATCCTTTACTGCATTCCCAGGCCATAAGCAAGGAGCTGGATGGGAAGTAGAGCAGCTGGGACACGAACCTGCTCCAGTAGAGGGTGCTGGTGCTTGTAAGTAGAGGATTAGCCAATTGAGCCATCGTGATGACCCCTTTAGAGGACATTGTCAAAGAAAGTTATAGTCAGAATGCAGAGGAGGTGCTGAACAGGGTGAAGATGCTGAGTGAGAGGCCCACGCCCCCCGTGTCACAGTGACTGTGAGTCAAGTTTCCTGCGGATGTGCATCTTGGGTAATTGAACCCCTCACACCCATAGGAAAGACCAGAATTGAGTTCTGGGCTCCCAACTTTGGCCTGGTCCAACTCCAGCTATCGCAGGCATGTGGGAAGTGAACCAGTGTACGAAAGATAAATCTTTGTGTGTGGGTGTCTGTTTAAAAAACGAAACTAAATCCCTTGATGGTACTGCTACTGTTTAACAAATGGAACAGTACAGATTGTACTTGTTTTACTTGATTGCTTGTTTTCACACAAAATTCTTACCAGTGAACTCTAACACAGGGTATCTCCATGAGGGCCTGTCAACTTGGAGCCTTGCTTACTCTTCCCAGCATTCTCTGTGGTCTCTTCACTGCACTGGGGAGGCATTGCAGAAGGCTCAGAAATCACTGCCCGAAACACAAAATCTTCCTGTGTCCTCTTTAGTCATTCCTAAATTAAATCACAAACCAGAACTCATGTCTGGAAATACACGCACATCATTCCAGATCAAAAGAAGTGGTTAGATCAAGTGTGTTCGGCAAGCTTCTGCAGGATCAATAGGAGATGAAAAAGTTCATAGATAGGGGATTTAAAAACAACCTCATTTTGGGGCAAAAGATTTTTTGAAACCTATGCGTGTTGTTCCAAAGTGTGAGCATTTAAAAGACCCTTCAGATGCAAGGCTTTCCAAATTTTGGGCACCCAAGTAAACGTACCTTTTTAATTCCATTCCCATCAACTTCATACATACACACATTCACATGCATTCATATGTGTATATGTATATATGTTGTGGTTACCATTGGGCTCACATGAAATAATGGAAACTGAGAAGCCCCACACCCTGCTATGTGCAGGCAGTGGCAGAGAAAGCCAGCAGTGAGGTTAGCAGAAAGGCCTGGGAGCTCATGACCAAGTCCCATGACAGCCCCTGGCCTGATCAAGTTGACACACTTAGGTAAGCGTGGTGGTGAGTGTCCCCTATGTGTCCCTAGGGAAGCATGCACTGTCTTGAATTTTGGAGAGGGGGTTTAATCTGAAGAATCTGTGAATGCATCAGATAGTCGGTTTTAACCCACAATGTAAAGCTCCCCTTGAAGCGCAGGAAGTAACATGTAGGGACTTTTCTCTTGTTCCCTTCCACATCTGAACTCTACTGTCAGCCTGTGAGTCATAAAGAAGAAGGACTGGGGGAGGGCATCTCACCCTTTAGCCTAGGGATGAAGACGACTGCCCGCCACATAGGAGTATGTGGGTTCAAGTCCAGGCTTAGGCTCCTGGCTTTCGTTTCCTGCAAATGCAAGTGATAACTCAAACAATTGGAGTCTGGTACCTACTTGGGAGACACAGTTGCTTCCCTGGCCTTGGCCCAGCCAGCCTGCCCCTGATGGGCATTGGGGTGTGACCCAGAAAATGTGAGTGTCCTCTCTGGGTGCCTGGCTCTCTTGCTGTCACATAAGTAAATAAAACCAAGAGCTAGTCATCTGCAAACCACCTGGAACACTCCTCCCCAGCTTTCTCTCCCTAGCAGTAAATTTTAAAAATATTTAGAGACTTTTTTAAAGATTTATGTATTTTTACTTGAAAGTCATAAATACAGAGAGGGAGATACAAGGAGAAATCTCTTTCATCCACTGTTTCACTCCCCAAATGGCCACAATGGCCAGAGCTGAGCTGGTCTGAAGCTAGGAGTCAGAAGCCTCTTCTGGATCTCCCACATGGATTCAGGGGCCCAAAGGCTTTGGGCCATCCTCTGCTGCCTTAAGCCATAAGGCCAGAAGCAGAGAGCTGGATTGGAAATGGAGCAGCCAGGCCTAGAACCGATGCTTGTATGGGATGCTGGTGCTGCAGGCTGAGGATTAGCTTACTACACCACTGTGCCAGCCTCCAGAGATGCTTTTAAACTCTTACTTATTGTTTAAAAAACAAAGTGACGTTTACAAGATTGGAGGTTAAGAGAGAGGGGAAAAGAGAGAGACAAATTTTCTATCTGTGGGTTTACTTCCTAAATAGCCACAGCAGCCAGGACTGGGCCAACGGCCAAAGCCAGGAGCCTGGGACATCATCTGGAACTCCTACATGTATGGCAGGAGCCCATGAACTTGGATTATCACTGCTGCTCTCCCAGGCACACCAGCAGGAAGCTGGCCTGAAAGTGAGACACCTGACTCTCAAACTGGCACTCCGATAGGAGTTGTCAGCATCCTAAATAGTGGCCCCAGATGCTGCACCCCACCACCAGCTCAGCAGTGTTCACTTGAACAGGTCTGCCAGATGCTGCACCCCAACACCAGCTCAGCAGTGTTCACTTGAACAGGTCTGCAAGCAAAAGGCCAGGGGAAGTAAAGGCATCTAGTTTTTAAAAAATGAAGTTCATCTTTAGGAGGAAGATCACCTCTGTTTATTTCGTAAGATTTAATTCTCATTGTTTCCCAGAACACATTCTAACTTATTGCACTGTAACTCAAATATCACTAATTATCCATGCTTCAAGCTGAAGAAAAAAAGAAATATAATTAGCTCTGAAGTTTGGGAACGATCAAAATAAGCACTGTTCCCATTCTGCGGCTCTGTACTTTTGTGCTTCGGAGGTTTGTAATTGCCGGTGCTCAGCGCGTGGTGTGTGAATGTGCGTGGCGTCCGTGGCTGCAGAGCTGACTGCACAGAGCTCTCAGAAGCCATACAAGCGTGGAAGGTTTTTCAACAGGACAGAGAGAAGCATTTGCTCCAGCCAGCCTGCAACCTGCTCCCAGGATGTGCGGTTCTGACCATGACAGTGCTGGCTGCGAAGCTGACCTGTAATTCATTGAGGCACCTAACTTTCATTTCAGTGAAATCATTGGCTCCCCACACACACACCTTTTGTTTTTCTTGCCATTTAATTTTATTTTTCATGAAACAGTTCCATAGGCTCAGGGATTTTCTCCTCTGTCCCATCCTCATTACCCTTCCCCGCCCAACTGATTTCCCAGTATTATTACAATAGTATATTCCTTCAACAACAATCACAAGTCCATCATTCTGCTATTTATGTGTATCCTGACATTATAGGTATAGGTGATGAAAGAGAGTCCAGCATCCTATTGTCAAGATATATTTAACAGTTTGATTGGAGTCCATTTTTTGTTCTGGAGTTGAGATGCATACTGCAGTGTATGCTTGCTTCTCAGTATGATAGTCTCCATTATACAATTTCTCTAGATGAATACATGTTTATCTATCTATCTATCTATCTATCTCCCAATAGGGTTGAACAAAAGTGATCTTTGCCACTGTGGAAGTCAGTCTGTTACTTGCCTTTTAACAAACAATGGCCATCGCTGCTCAGGGTCACCTTCCCACTGCAGTAGCAACCTGCAGCTCTTCCTAAGCAGCCTCCATTGTTGGAGTTTTCTGGGAAGCTGCATGCATGCTCCCTACTGCTCTGTGTCAGTATTAGCTGGCATTGATGATGTATTCTTCTCAAAGCTTAGAACTGTGTTTCCATGTTTTGCTACTCTATTTCCCCCCACCCCCACAAGTTTTGTTTATTCCATGACCACCAGCATAATGGCAATAAGGAGACAGAGAAAAATCACCTCTATGCTCCCACCGCAATGAACCAGCTATTTGAGTCTTGTTTCATTCTCGTTTTTAATTGTGAAGGATCGAGCGCTTGTCCTAGGAGGCACCTTTGCCATTTGACCACATTGTGCTCTTCTCCGTGGCTGTTGACAGCAAGCAGCCGATGCATCGCCACGGATTTTGCTGTTTCAAATCACCAAATATTTAGCATTCTCGTGTTTTCCCAGGTGTGATGACATGCAATTGCATAATGTTGTTCTGACAGTTTTATGTTCCCTTTTGAATTATTTCTTGGGGAGAGGGCGAAGGGATTGCACATATTCATGGTTCTTCGGCTGCCTTGCCTTTGCCTCTATGGAAGCAGCATTTATAGGAAGGGGCTCGGTCAGTGAGGGAATGCTGGGTGACATTATCATTGGGAATCTGAGGAAACTTGGATATGACACTGAAATTGTAGCCATCGATGAGTCTAATGTTGTCAAATGTTGGGTTGTACAAGACCATTTTTGAATTATTTTGTGTAGCTCACTATCGACTACATTGGAAAGATCTCTAGCAAATTACCAGTCATCTACCACTTCACCTAAACACTACTTCAAGGCAAGGCCTGTTTTCTCCACTCCAACTGTTATTAGAAAGCTCTCCTTTATGTCTAATCCAGATCTCGTGCTGCTTTTTCGTGATGGAAACCTCTTGTCCCACTGTGGCCCACAAGTGGACTTAGCCACATGCTTCTGCAAATAGAATAGAGACACTGTGCAAAGGGGCGTGGGTAAGGTGTGGCATGGGAGGAGGAAGAGCAGAGGGGTCCCTGTAGACCTTGAAGTTGACCCTCCATGTCACCTCCTGGCAGGCCTGCCTCTTTGGCACCTGCCCTTCTTGGGGGAAGACTCACTCGGTAGCCTGATGGTGCCCTCTGTGATGGGTTACAGCAGGCACCTGTGGCAGCTGGACAGGGAAACGTGCTGAAGCAGTTTGAAGTGATTTGGGCAGCAGCTGACTTGCTGGAGAAGGTGGTGAGCACCGGTGGCAACTCGCCTTAGCCCTTTGTCAACACACGGAAGGGATAAACACTTCCTGAGTATGCTCCTGGCACAAACCTCCCCATCTTTATTTTGCTTAGTATAAAGCTTCTTATCAACAACAAGAAACACGTAATACAGGAGTTCAAGGGATGTAAGGAATATGTCACACAGGAAATAAATCAAATGAAAGCTGATATATCAGAAATGAAGAATACAGTGGAGAAAATTGAAAGTACAGTGGAGAGTCTCCAAAATAGAATGAATGAAGTAGAAGAATCTCAGAATTGGAGGATACGTCCTGTCAACGGGGGGAAACAAACAAGCTGGAAACAGAGCTGGATCAGGCTAAAAAGAGTATTCAAGAATTGAAAGACACAGGGCCCGGCAACATGGCCTAGCGGCTGAAGTCCTCGCCTTGAAAGCCCCGGGATCCCATATGGGCGCTGATTCTGGTCCAGGTAGCTCCACTTCCCATCCAGCTCCCTGCTTGTGACCTGGGAAGGCAGTCAAGGACGGCCCGATGCATTGGGACACTGCACCCACATTGGAGATCTGGAAGAGGTTCCTGGTTCCCGGCTTCGGATTGGCGTGCACCGGCCGTTGGGGCTCACTTGGGGAGTGAATCGTCGGGTGGAGGATCTTCCTCTCTGTCTCTCCTCCTCTCTGTATGTCTGACTTTGTAATAAAAATAGTGAATCTTAAAAAAAAGAAAAAGAATTGAAAGACACTATTAAAAGGCCACATATAAGAGTTGTGGGAGTTCCAGAAGGTGCAGAAAGAGAAGGTGGGTTTAAAAATGTATTTAATGAAATAACAAAGAAAACTTCCCTAATCTGAAGAAAGAATTGGGAAACAACATCCAGGAAGGGCATAGAACTCCCAACAGGGTTGACCAAAAGTGATCTTCACCACGACACATGATAATTAAGCTTTTTCAGTTGAGCATAAGGAAAAGATCATTAACTGTGCACGTGAAAAAATTAATTGACACGTAGAGGAATGGCAATTAAATTCACAACTGACCTTTCACAGGAAACTCTACAGGCCAGAAGAGAATGGAGTGACATGCTCCAGATTCCAAAAGCAAAATTGTTGGCCCAGAATAATGTACCCAGCAAAGTTTACCTTTGTCTTTGAAAATGAAATAAACTTCTTCCACAGTAAAGAGAAGTTCTTAATTCTGTCTTCTCTCTATTGAGAAAAAAGTGGTTATAAATCTGTAATGTGCTAACAAAGTGCCGCTGTATAGTGAAAATGGCATGACTCAGAGATTGCTTTGTGATGGAGGGAAGCACAGCATGGGAGCTTGCAATTATAAGAGTGATTTAAGGGTGAGGACTCAGTGTCTCAGGTGGACTTGATTATTTTGTGGGACAGTTGGATTCCATTTAGCCTGTTGTTGACCTCAACTTGCCGTGTAATTAACAGTGTGCCAGCCATAGGTTATAAAGTGAGTACAATTCAATGAAGAATGCCACAGAGGAGTACTTGAATGTCACGTGAGTTGTCTTTCCCAGGGGACACACTGGGCATGGGATGTTCCCAGCCAGGAGTGGTGTTTGAACTGAATTGTGTGCTACCGTATTATTAGGAGAGCTCTGCTGTATTGGGATGGTTGATGAATCCTGGAGCTTCCATCCGTTAAAAGTACAGGAACAAACTGACCCATTTCCCTGCGGGCATACTGTCTGTGTCATTTGCTTACAAATCAACAGCAAATGTTGTAACTTATTTTTCGTCTGAAGCGTAGGGAGCTTTTTTGGTGACAGGCTAAGTCCTGAATAGATTTCTCAAACCCCAATTACTGTGAACAGATTCACACAGTGAAGTAGGCTTGCGTCGCTCGGCCTTCTCCTGACACCTGTCTGTGATTGGCAGAAGAGTTAATTGACTGCCTGACACATTCGTAGGGGAAATGGGAGTGCGGGAAGGTAGGAAGAATGGGATGAATCACTTCCATTTGCTTGAAATGTATGAGATTATTTAGAGTGTGAAAGGGGTACAGGAAGATGATTTAAATCCTCCAGTCATAATTTGATTGAATAAAATATGTAGCCAAGGGGCTGAGAGAGATCCAGAGCGCAGAGAAAGTGGAGTTATATGTGAATGATCTCTGAATAACTGCTAAGGTAATTTGAAACATACAGATCACTTAGTGTCCCCACAAGTTGGACAACTGTGGCCCTGTGGTCATTCTTGGAAGTGCTGGGGTGCAAGCCAGATCTTCGTTTGTTATCTTCATCCTGCCTTGGAGAAGTTCTTTGAGCAGGTGCTTCTGTATAGAATGTTCTGGTACATGGGGGAGACAGTGGTCTTGTCAAAGGAAGCATTTCTCTTTGGTGTGTTTTCAACAGAGATCTAGGAAGGATTTCACATTGGGTTTATGCTTCGTGTGCACCTGTGGCAAGAGTCTGTTGCATGAGCATCATTTATTATCACTCAAACATATCAGCATTCGCCTACAAGCTACTTGAGTTTTTGCAATGTAGCTTCACTGCTTAATTTGAAGGAAATTCCCTGTTAATTGGGCTCATGAATGACCAAGAGCAGATTTGGAATCACACATTGAATGACAAGTCAGGAGGGGCTTGTGACCCTCTTTTTCATTGCTTTCTCTCATCAGCAGGGACAGTTGTGACGTGGCCTGTAAAGTTCAGATGCAGCTGCAGAGCCAGCAGGTGTGATAGCAAATACAGAAAGATCTGGGCTGCTGTTCCAGGTGCCTGTACTGTCTGGGTCAGAGAACAGGTGCATTTTACTGAAGTCACTAAATCTAATGTCAAAGAGTACATCTCAGGGGTTAAACGAGTTTGCCTTCAGCTCTCTATTGTTGCGGGCGATGTAATCCTTGCAGACATTTTATTAGGCAGATTAAATTAAAGATACAGGAAATTCTGTTTCACATTTCACTGCAAAGTCAAGTCTTGTGAAAGTTGTTTACTGTAATACAGAGTTGTTGCATGTCCATTTGGACTCAATTTTCTCATTATTTCAGGGTCTGAGTTCCCAACTGTCTTTTAGCTCAGACCTTGCACAATAGGAAGTCAGTCTGTTAGGAGCTTACTAAGGTAGGGCAAGACTTGGGGCATTTAGGCTCTATGAATTCAGTGGGCACTCCCATTTGCTGTGTTGGGCATCTGGAACTTACCAGCACACATAGGATCTCTGTATTTAGTTCTGGCATTGTAATGACAATGTCAGTTTCCTTCTTGGCATAGCCCACAACTGTCCTAAGTGCTTGTTAAATGACTTGATGATATCTGTTTCTGGTAATATTACTGATGTGGCTGGAGACAACGGATTGGGTCACTGGCTGTGAATTATAGTTTATTCTCTCCTAATAGCAGGTCAGTGCCTCAGTTTACATTCATATTGCAACCAATCTTCCCTTTTCTGCAGGTGGCTGCTGAAGTCTATAAAAGGATAGGGAAAATAATGCAATAAGTGGCTTTAGTATTATGATAATTTGGATACAGGTAGGAAATGAGGTGAAGGAGGCATTGAAATGTCTCAACCTTTCCTGTGTTGAAAAGAAATATCGAGAGAACATTTCCTAGGCTTGTGAGTAGATTTCTTTTCTGAGATATTCTAAGTGGCTCAGAAGAGGACCTGAGCCTGAATGGCTTTTTCTCCCTTTGGAATGAAAGCACAGACAGTTCTGTCTCTACCCTTAAACCTTTATAGAATTTCTGAGAACAGTGAATTTCAAAGGAGAGAAGGAACCAAAATGAAGTTGACAAGAGAAGTCTTCTAAAATTAAAATCGTCCATGTGGAATTGCTTCTTCTTTTGCTCTGCACATTGCAATCAGTCTAAGTCCTAGAGACTTGTTCTGTCTTTAAGAACTTTCTTACAAGATGGTCATTGACAGTAACTCCTAGTTTCTATCCGTGTCCAGTGATTTATGGCTCCTAAATGGGAAACTAATTTTGTCCAAATGACAAGTTCTTCTTATTTTAAAAATCCATTTACCAATTTACATATTGAGCAGAAAATAGTAAAAAATTACAGAAGAACCGAGTTTTTCTTTCACCTCTTTTTTCCAGCCTCCCTCTTCCTTACCATGGAGACGAATGTGACAAGTTTCTTTGCTGATTCTTAATCTTTTAAGAAATGGTTGACTGGCTTGAGCTTTGTGAGCTCAAACTACCTTGAAAGTGTAGATTGCATCGGAAGTGAAAGTAGGCCTGGTTATATCTAAACCCATTGGGGTGTGTTAATCCAATAGCACAGTTAACCTCCACATCTCCTAGGGAAATCACATCGCTACTATTTCCACATTTCTCTGTCCCTGCCTTACTGTCTCAGATGTCATCGATGGGTGGCTACGTATTTTGAGAACAACTAAGAAAAAAGAAATATAAGCAATTGAAAAGCTACTCAGCATCTTCAGTTATTTTGATATTTTAAAAAAATATATTGTGTTTATTGGGCCCAATGTGGTAGTCTAGTGGCTAAAGTCCTCACCTTCCATCTCCTGGGAAAGCAGTAGAGGATGACCCAAAGCCTTGGGACCCTGCACCCACGTGAGAGACCTGGAAGAGACTCGACAGTCCTGGCTCCTGGCTTCGGATCGACTCAGCTCCAGCCACTGCATCTATTTGAGAAGTGAACCAGTGGATGGAAGATCTTCCTCTTTGTCTCTAATTGTCTCTGCAAAGATGACTTTCCATTTAAAATAAATCTTTAAAAAATATATTTTGTTTATTGAAACAGCTATGCTAGACACAATACATAGATGCTTATCTTTTAATACCCCTACAAGAACGCTAAAAAAAAATGAATCCTTAAACTTTTATCCAGAGCAGTTCAGCTTTCATCTGTATAGTTTGTGCCCACAAGAGAGTGCGAGATCTTCTGTTTACTGGTTCACTTCCCAGATAGTCTCCACGGCTGGGGCTGGGAAGCTTCATCTGGGTCTCCTACATTGGCTGAGGGACCCAAATGCTTGGGTCATCTTCTGCTGCTTTCCTACACCACTAGTAGGGAGCCATACCAGAAGTGAAGCCACTGGTGTCCATGTGGAATGCCGACACTTTTAGGTGAAAACATAGACCCTGGTGCGCAGTTCTTAAGCTGCTTGCCCCTGCGTTTGCGGAGTCCACATTCCTGGTTGCCAGGCCAAACATCAAGAGAAACAGGTTCCCACCACGCCCCACAGCCATTTGGTGCTCGGTATTAAAGGCCACTCTGGTGTTTCTCAGAGTTGTTATTCCCAGATTCTGGTATCCATTCTGCTAGTCTGATGTTGGCATTTTAATATCCATATATGTCTAAGCAATGAAAATTACTTTATCACTGCTGCCTAGCTGACAGCAGCTGAATGGTGCTGCTGATTATGATTCTGCCCAATTTAGAGCCATTAAAATATGAAAAAGCATGTTAGCCTCAGGGAGAGATGATCATATTAATTCTGTCTTAATAATTAAAAATATAGTTTCTTGGAATGGGCATTGTGGTGCAGTGGGATAAGCCACCACTTACGATGTCTGCATCTATGTTCGAGTGCCTTGAGATGGAGTCTTGCCTCCACTTCTGATCCTGTTAACTTGCTGACATACAGATGATAACACAAACACTTGAACCCCTGCCACCCACTTGGGAGTCCCAGAGTTTCTGGCTCTGGCTTTGACTTGGTCCAACACTAGATGTTGTGGGCGCCTGAGGAGTAAGCTTAGGATAAAGGTCTTTCTCTCCCTGTCACACTCACTTTCAAAAAATGAATCAAACTTAAAAGATAAAATTGATAGAATTTTTCATATTTAAGCAATAGTGTCTCTAAATTGTAGATTTTTGTGGCATTTGTGAATCAGTTACAGGTCAAAAGAAAAAGCACTGGGATTTAGAAATATCATAAATTGTTAAATGTGAGCCTTTCCTGCCCTGGAGTTCTCACAAATAGTGAAAGTACATTTCTTTTTCCAAATATCTGAGTAAACTCAGTTTTGGTTATTTAAGTAGCAGATTAAAGTTTTTGCTTTGTTGAGTCTTACAGGTTTACTATAAGAAATCTAAAAATCTGGTTTAGGGTTAATCTGGTTGGAAGAGGCAGAAACCACGAAGTATTTGTAACTCGAAGTAGTTCCGGTCATAGTTAATTTTTTCCTGTTCTTTGGAATAGGTAACATGATGGCCATAAATGAAGAAAGATGATTTAGAATTTGGAAATACAGGAAAAAGAGTAGGATGACAGATCCTTTCAACGTGGTACTATAGCTTTAAAAAAATAAGCTGCATTAATGTTTAGGAAGATCACTTAATTCTTCCGAAGAACATTCTAGTGTTTGATTTCATTGTTTTGTTTTGTTTTGTTTTGTTTTTTAAATATTTTTTTAAATTATTTATTATTTAACTTCAGTAATTACATTGTATTATGTGACACAGTTACATAGATACTTGGGTTCTCCCCACCCCTCCCCAAACCCTCCCACCATGGTGGATTCCTCCACCTAGTTGCATAACCACAGCTCAAGTTCAGTTGAGATTCCCCCATTGCAAGCGTATACCAAACATAGAGTCCAGCATCTTATTGTCCAGTGATTTCATTGTTTACTCTTTTGATTACAGCTTAGTTACCAGTAGGTTTATGTTGATATGGAAATTTTTCCCGCACGTGTATGGGGAGTAGATTGGGAGAAAGGTTCACCTGATGTGTGGTGGTGCTCTGCCAGGCATCCAGGCTTTCTAGGTGGTCTAGCAAGCCTTTCCTAAACTGCTTTCTGCAAATGCCATGAACACTGTCTCCCTCAGACACCTTGAATCAGCCCCGTGGCATCCTGCTGGGTTCTTGATTATTGAGCCGAATAAATCTTGACATTTGTTTATTCTGTATTTGTATGAGTAGTGTTTTTAACTTGTTGAAAATTTGACTTTGTCTAGACTTTAAATCTCGCAAGTGAAGGCTTGTTAGCAGTCCTGATACATATTCATAGGCTGACAAGCGTCCTAGGTCATGATTCAGAGTAACTTCAGTGTGTGGCCTCTTGCATGGTACAGCTTCAGAAGTGGATGGCTGGGGCAGGGCAGGAGTTAGACTTCATCCAAGGTGTCCAGGGTGATGAGCAAAGTGGATGGAAGAGACTCAATCATACATGGAATTATGAGGCCATTTCAGACGTGCCTGGCAGCACAGAGCTTCCTTGTGGGACATGTAGGTGTTTGTGTTTGCTGTTTTAGTACCTTGGTTGGTACCTTCCAAGCTTTCAGGTCCATGTGCGATGGCTCCTTGCAAATGCCCCTTCTCCGTCGGTAAGTCTGATGTGATTCTTCCTGCTTCTTGAGGCTCAAGAAACACAGAACAGAATTGTCTTCTCAGAGTCTGTTGGGCAAGAAATTGAGTGAGTCAAATCCTAAACTTACTTAAGGCTTTTCCCCATCCCTCTTGTTATCTACTCGTTCATTAATTCCGTTTTCTCCCTATCCCTTATTGGTCTACTTTCCTTTCTTTGGTCAGCACCCCTTCCTGTTCACAAATGATCCCTCCATTGGAATGATGTGGAAGGCAGCATCATGTTTAACAGATTTATTGCTTCCTTGAAGGCTTTCTAAAGGGCCTTGATGGGAAGTCCTTTAGAAAGGTTTGCACTAAATGCTGATTCATGAAACACACAGAATCGATGGAGGAGAAATTACTGTGTTTCATCCTTGCATCCATCTGGGGTATTTAGCTGTTTTTCTAAGGTGGTCATTAAGGTATTTCATATCCTAAGTAGTTTGAGGTTACTTATTGTGAATTGAGAGAAGACTCAGTGCTGCATTATCTTATGTAACACAGCACCTGGAAGTCAAGGAAAATGGTACTGAATGTAGAAATGTGTGGAAAAAGAGACATTATTGAGGCTTCTTTACCAGGAGCCCATGTAAATAAAACACAGTGGCATTGTGATGGGAGACTGGAAATTTCCATGCTTTAGTGCGGGTAGACAAGGGAGGTAGGACACCCCTCTGATCTTTGGCCAGGGACCCTTGTTTCTTTAATGGGTTGTCAGATCCCACTGGCAGAATGCTGCAGATGAGCAGGGGTCCAACAAGGTCAGGAAGGAGGCACTTTCAGTACAATGTTGGTGAGACCCAGGGGTCTGTACAGATACAGCTGTCTTGTAATCAGATTGCTAGGGTCAACCAGCCTTCAGATTAACAGCATCCAAAGGCTTAGCCTTCGGGATCAGTTGATGTCTTGAGAGGAATCAGGAACTAGAGTTAAGAGCTATGATTTCCACACAAGAAAATAGCAGCAGCCAAATGGAATGGAGGACATTGAGTTTGAAAGCTATTCATGGTTGATGATTGTCATTTACCCAGGGCTCACCTGTGCTCTTGGGGACCTCTTGTGGGTATCAGTTCACTGAACTTTCATGCTAGCACCATGAGAGGGCTAATAAGCACCTCAGTTGAAGAAGTTGGTTTGTGCAGGTGAAAGTCTATCGCAATAGCATCCAATGATATTGATGTTTGGACTGGAACCTGGGTCGGTCTCTGTTCATAACTGCTTCCCACAATTCAGTGCTGCCCCTGTGTGTACTGTTTCTGTCCACTGTGATTGGCCAGACTCTTGTGTGCAGGAGGCCTACAGGCCCCGGACCGTGTAAAGGCCACGTGAGCATGGTGAGGTCCAGGTAAGGCATTTGCTTGGTGCTGGAACATCCAAGATGGGCTTCTCAAGGTTCTTTAGGGGGCCAGCCATGCTTCCTCTGAGCTGTTCTTTGCTGTGTTTCTTGTTGCCTGTGGAGAGAGGCACTACTCATGCCAGCTTTACAGTGGACCAGTGAGCCCTTTGTGAATGAGCAAAACCACACTTCTTCCTCGGTCTTGGTGTTCTAACAGTGTGAGAAGCCCACAGAAGCTTCTTAGCTTCAGGATATGCCAAAGGGGGAAAAAATGATCTTTGACTAGAAAAATGGAGAATCAGAGAGGAAAGTGTGCCCGTGTAGACAAGGGAGGATTCTGTGTCAGTATATGGGTTTACAATGACTGCGCATATGTGCACCAGGTCTGCCCAGGAAAAGATTCATTTATGGAAGACTGAAATGTTTTTATTAATACTTCTTATCTAAGCAAAACAGAGACATCTACTGGATTTCACAACACCTAACATGAAAGCTGATCTCTGAGGGTTGTCGTTAATATTTGCTTCCTCCTTCACTGTTGAAAACATATTTCAGTTTTCTTTTGCATACCAGCACAGGATAGAGAGAAAACGTAGGCTAGGCACTATGAAAGTGTTATCAAACCTACACACATTGGCATTTTTGGCAACAACCGCTCTTGACCTTACTCTGGGTGCCATAACAAACCTGGAAGAACAAAACTTACTTTTTCTGCTGCTTAGGAGAGGACCACTCCCGAGCCAGCAGGAGCAGGAGCTAGTGTAGTTCCTGTAGGCATTTGGGACTGTATTAGCATTTTATCTTTCCAGTGAAGTGCTGGATGCAACTTACTTTACGAGGGGAGGTTTACTTAGCTATAGATTTGCAGGCTCAAATGCAAGGCTGGGTGGCCCTTTCGTTGACTATTTGGTGCGGTTGGTAGATTGTGATGAATGAGTATGTGCAAAAGAAGGTTGGCAGGAGTAGGCAAAAAGCAGAGAGAATGGCTGGGCCCAGTTCTAGCTTTTATAACAACTTTCCCCTGTCAGTCCTCACCTAGGGCACACCCCTAGTTCCCTTCCCCCCACCACTGGGTTCTGGAGCCAAGTCACCTTGAAACCAGGACATGAACCTTGATAGACCTTGCTTGATGACCTCAGGCTGCAGAAAAGGCATCTCATTTGTACTGGCCAGATATCAGACAAGCTGTCTGCAGTGCCCAGGGTCCGACCAGACCACATGGCACCTTGACCACATGCAATTCATAGGGACAGCCAAAGTTGTGTATATTTTTTTTAAGCCTGGTAGTTTTTAATGCTTTGTAATCTGTTTGCTAAGGTTAGGGGCAGCTTGGCATTCCCATGCTATTTACCTAACATTTTCAGTACTTCTCACCTTCTTACAAGGCTTATTGCTTCTCTGGTTGGTAGTGGATTCTGAATTGCAGGACTGAGAAGGGCACGGTTACTGTGTCCATAGACTGACAAATTGGTGTGGATTGAAATGGAACCAAAGCAATGAATGTTGCATTTCTGCTGACCCTGTCCAGCGAGGCCAAAAGACTGTGGCTAATTCTTGCTCAGTATTATAGCAGGGTTCATAGGATGCATTTTTGAAAAGTTAATTTAATATTTTAATTATAACATTGATTTTCTTTTCTTTTCTTTTTTTTAAAGATTTATTCATTTTATTACAGCCAGATATACACAGAGGAGGAGAGACAGAGAGGAAGATCTTCCATCTGATGTTTCACTCCCCAAGTGAGCCGCAACGGCCGACGTGCGCCGATCCAATGCCGGGAACCTGGAACCTCTTCCGGGTCTCCCACGCGGGTACAGGGTCCCAATGCATTGGGCCGTCCTCAACTGCTTTCCCAGGCCACAAGCAGGGAGCTGGATGGGAAGTGGAGCTGCCGGGATTAGAACCGGAGCCCATATGGGATCCCGGGGCATTCAAGGCAAGGACTTCAGCCGCTAGGCCACGCCGCTGGGCCCTAACATTGATTTTCAAATGACACCCATGGTGATCCCTGTAGACTTTTTAGTCCTCCTTCCTGGCTGGTTCTGTGCATTGATTATTTTCATTATATCCTCCAAGAAACCCTCTCCTTTCAGAAACTCTCAAGGTCATTTCAAGGTCATGGAGATGATTACCTGTGTTAAACTTTACTTTTACTAGATTAAGCCATGCGAACTGTCATCTCTTTGGGTCAGAAATGGTCAGATATTAGCAGTTCAGTGGCTCAACTTGCTAAGCTTCTTAAATTCTAAACATTTGCACATCAGCAGGCTTTGAAGGAATATCCTGTCATCTAACTGTCATCACTATTTACAATCATATGGGGTTTGCCCAGAACTGCCCGGTCAGCAGTGAAGTGACACAACTGAGTTGAAGCCCTGGATATTCAGTTTCCTGACAAACTGTCAAGTGGGCTGTGACTGTTCAGGCTCCAGGGGATGCTGGCTTAAAGGATCAGAATAAAGGAAAGAGATTATTTCAAATCCAGAGGGCTGGACTCCAGGCAGGAAAGAGAGCAAAAACCAGGGAATGACCCAAGCCCAAGGGGTCTTAGGAGCTGAGATGGGTCAGATGGGACCCCTTCCTGGTCTCCCCTGCTGAAACATCTGCCTGTGGGAACTAGGCCACCCACTCTGCATGCATAGGACTTACTTGGGCAGGGGACTGTGAGCCTTTGTGCCTGGGATTTAGACCTCAGGCTCAGCTAGACACTGACTTGCACTAAGGGCTGCAGTGGAAACCTGAGCAGGGTCCATAAGAATTCAAACATTTCTCATGTTCTGTCAAATGAATTTATTTCTGTATTGAGAATAAGGGATATATCCCTAATCAAATACATGTGAAAATCAATGCATATTCATTAGAAAAACATGGACAGATGGGAAGAAAATTATCCATCTCCCCATCACTACAGGTCATTATTATTAATAATACTGTAGTGAAGTTCCTTCCATTTGTAAAGTGCATGTTTTAAAAATTATAATGTCTTTGTATTGATATTGCTAATACCCATACGTGGAGTTTCAAAGAGTTCATGAGAAAAGAGTATTATTTAAAAAAAAAAAAGCTGCCTGGATTTCAATTTTTTTGCACCAAATAAGCTTATCTTTTGATTCCATTTTTTTTCATGAACCACTTGAGTTCCCTTGTTTGCTTTGTGCAATGAGAATACACAGAGTATTCTCTGTAAAAGACAGTGACAAGAATATGCATTAATAATGTTATGAAATACAGCTGACATCCATTTTATACTTCTATCCTTAAGTACGCTGTGGACAGTTTTTAAAACATGGACAGTGTTCCATCAAGTAGATTTTCTTTTTAGGAGAAATAATTAAGGACATGGAGTCTGGACTGTGGTGTTCAACTCCCAGTCACACTGGTTTGTGTGTATGTGAGCAAGATGCTTCATCATTCTGTGCCTCGGTTTGTTAATCTTTCAAATGGGCATAAGAATTATATACTTGGCTTGTTGTGGAAAAGAGATCACCATCTCTAAACTTGAAAGACAGGCTTTACCGTCCACTAATGCTGCATTGAAGGACAGAGAAGAATGTCTGCCAGCCATAACTTACTTTCCTAAAACATCAGAATAGCAAGTCGATGTTTGTGTCTCAATTTGTCAAGGTCCCATGTGAGTTTTGTCCATCAACAGTAGGAGAGGAGAGGCCAAAACTTGTCATTGAGTCACTGGGACAGCAGGCAGCAGGGCAGGGAGGCCATGGTCGTGAGCTAAGGCGACAGCGCACTTTCAGCACAGCATTTGCAGGATGCAGAATTGGTTCAGTTCATCATTTGGTGATCTGTACAGTCCTTGCACTGTTTATCAAAGGGAATAAAACATGGAAGATTTATGAAGGGTTACCCACTGTTGTCTCTGAAGCCAAACAATTGCATTTTCTTGTTAGCTGAGGTTTTTAACTTTGGATGAAGGAGAGCTGCACTCCAGGGATCACGGAAGGCTGAAGCCGTGGAGCAGAGATGGGCAGATGTTTCCTGTCTGGTGTGGGGAGCCCTGGAAGGTCTCGGCTCCATTTTGATGCTGCTTCTTAGAGTGCAGCCGCCTCCGATCACATCCCAAGCGAGTACAAACAAGAATGTTGCTGACTGCTCCTAAAACTTGCCTGATGGGCACTGACATTTGAATTTCAGGTAATTTTCACATCACAGCTGCTTCTTTTGTTGTAGAGAAACTAATTAAAAATCTAAAGGAAAAACAAGTTGAGACAAAAATCAAGTGATGTACCCATGTGGCCACTGGGCTGTAGTGTACCCACCTTGGGCTTAAAACAGTTCTTGGCACCCATTCTTTGCTAGATTCAAGTGTCCTTAAAACTGGTTGTGGGAAATGGAATGAAAGACAATTTTATTTTGGTAAAAAAAAAAACAAAAAAACACCTGAAATCTGTGCCTAGCTGTTTTTCTATGTCTAATATGGATATCCTATAAATGTTTTGAAGGAATGTTTTAAGAATGGATTTGTTTTTTTGCACCAACATAAGCTTATCTTCCATTTTATCTTGCATGAAGATATCGAAGAGCCTGAGTATGTGTTAATTTCTGTGCTGTGTTTGAAGTTGTTATCCCTGTCCTAATCATAGAGCCTTTCTGCTTTTATGAATAAAACCCTGAAAAATACATAGAGAACCATCAACAGCCTGGTTCTGCAATTGCTCCCCATCCTGCAGCCCGATACTAGGGCCACACCTCATCAGGGGCTGGAGGAAGCTGGGCTGTAGCACGCAGGTGCATACCTCTGTGTGGGCTCCTGGGAGTCCACTTCTGGTGGCTGTAGCTTGCTGGGCTCCCAGCTCTTCTGTGGACAAGAGGTCGTGTCTCACATGCTGGGACTTGTGCCTTTGCAAAGGCTGCCGGACAGCTGTGTTGGGCCCCAGGGAATGGGTGGCCTGGTGGAATTGCGAGGCCACCTGTGGAGTGATGGGGACACAGGTGTCTTGCTTCTGCTGTCAGTATAGCCAGTGTTCTCCCTGTGGGTGCTTGATTAAAAAAAAAAAAGGAGGAGAAAGAGGTGGAAAAACGCACTGTACGTGACTGGAGCTGTTTCACGCCTTGGTTTGAGTTGACAAGAAGTGAGGGAAAAGGGGATCCCTAAAGGGTGTTGCAAAAAGGAGCTTGGGGATAAGGGAAGAGAAATTAAGGTGGCAATCAGCATGTGCCACAGACCTCAGATTGTCCAGCATCCCTCCCCGTGACCAGCCCAGCAGGAAGATTACAGATAGCTTTATAAACTTTGGCAGTATAATTTTATTAGTGACAAAGACTTTTTTAAAAAGTCACAGCCAGCTTTATTTTAAAGAAAATTTATTCCCAAGGCATTTTAAGTTGATTTTTTATGATAATCCTTTGTATTGATTGTTGAATCAACGCATCAAATAAACTGTGATTGAGTCTATTCAGTAACTCGGTTTTTATTCAGTAACTAAGTTTCATTCATAACTTTTTAAATACGGCATCTCCCCCCTCCCTTTTTTTTTAAAAATTTGGTGTTTTTTTTTTGAAAGGTAGATCTACAAGGAAATAAATATAGAGAAAGATCATCTGTCTGCCGGGTCACTCCCCAAGTTGCTGCAAAGCTCAGAGCTGAGCTGATCTGAAGCTAGGAACAGAAGCTTCTTCCAGGTCGCCCATCATGGGTACGGGATCCTAAGGCTTTGGGCCATCCTTGACCGCTTTCCCAGGCCACAAGCAGGGAGCTGGGTAGGAAGTGGAGCAACTAGGACATGAACCCCGGCACCCATGTTGGATCCTGGCGCATGCAAGGCAAGCACTTGAGCCACTAGGCTACCGTGCCAGGCCTGTATCACCCCTTTTTTGTGTGTAAACTGTAGACACAGTGATGTATAATCCTGGACTTCAAACAATTTCTGAAAGGACTTTTTAGCAAAGGAAGGCTGCCTTAAATTCAGAATTTTTGGTGTGAGAACTTGCATCGTTTGTGCATGGAAGTCCATTTAAGAGTGTGGAATATGTATGTGTGTGTTTGTGTACTCACAATCTTACCCTTCCAAGCTGTATGGTTAAGACTCGTAATTAACTGGCTTCTGAAATGGAAGTTCCTTGGAGACAGGTTCTGCATCTGTGTTAAATTCACATCTGAATAAGAAGTATGCCATCTGTTTCACACGGTGACCCAGTAGTAGACTTTCAGCGTTACGGATGCACCAAAGAATGGTCTGTCTCACCAGGTGTTGGAGGTCACTGTTTCCAGTCCTCTGCCTCTGCATTCTCTGCACGTTGCCCCTGCTGTGCCTCCAGTCTCTGCTTCAGTGTTCCTGAGGGCAGGAACTCTCTCTGGAGTTACACCAACTGATGTAAACCACACCATGAAAGATCTACAGGAGGTTAGCAGTCGGACCCATTACCCCATGAAACCCCCACTCCCACACCACACACACCTTTCGTTTTTCTCTGGGTTAAACCTCCGAAGCTTTTCTGCTGTCTTTTCTGGTCTCCTGCATGTTGGGGTATTTCTGACCATCCCGTGGTGCATGACTTCCCGTGTGTCAGGAGCTGGCTTGTCTGGTGGCCCTTAGCATTGGGCTCTCTGTGCACGTGCAGCCTTGCTCCAGTCTGGGGCCCTGGGACCTTCTCTGACTCTCTCACTGTGCGTCTGCCCAGGAAGGCCAGCAAGTCTGAGGTGTCCAGGTGCTGCATGACATTTACTCCTCTTGAACACATTGACAACTCCATGTCTTCATGAAGTGAAGACTCACGACTTTCCTGGGAGTTGTTGCAGAATATTCCAGGGGAGGGGCTTCCCTTAATGTTGAGTAGTTGGAGGTGGTCTCCAAACTCAAACGGACCAGAGGTACTACCTGAAAGATGAGTGTGGAAATGTCAAATTAGGAGAAATGGAGTTTAGGTTGAAGATGGGAGATAGCATTGTTAAGGATGTCAAGGAAGAGAACTTGCAGCCCAGAGGGTGATGTACTAGGTCACCAAGTGGCATAAAATCTATTGGCCTGGGTTCCTACCACCTTCCTGTGAGTTTATTTTTTGAGAAACCTTTGTGCTTTGCCTCAAAGAATCAAATTTTAATGATGACAAGTTGTGCTCTCATTAATTATTCATAAGCCAGAGATGCCATATTCTGAAGGCTTATGCCTATATTTCTGAGAATATTTTCATAGAACTTGCATTTTCCTAATTAAATTCCTTCTTGCTAACTGGACCCAGGATCCTGGCCTCCAAATACCCTTTAATAACTTTGTTGAATTTAATGGAAAGAGACCAATGTGAGAATCTGAAGATTCCTACTTCTAGAATCTTGGTGACATGGTCTGTGTTGTGAGTTCCAAAGTCCGGAGTTTCCAAGAATCTCTTTATACAAAAGTGTGAGAGTGATGGTTCTGTGTCAGTTCCAAGAATGTGAGTCCTCCTTAAAAACAGCTTTAACATTCCAATAAAAGCCACTGCCTAGGCCAGTGCCTGGCACGGGGCATAAGGTTCTAACTGTCAGCTGGTGGATGTAGATGCCCTGAGCTGTGTTTTTGATCACTGTGCCTTGGCTCAGCAATTCTCAGGTTATGGCCCAAAGACTGCCAGTAGTGCCTGGGACCTTATGTAATGCCAGTTCTTCCATCCCACCCAAGACCCACTGAACCAGAAACTCCAGCTGGGTCTTAATAGGTGTTCTCTGGGAGATCCTGGTGTTGCTCCAAGTTTGAGAAAACCCTGCTTTGGCAAATTGCACTCAGCCTTGTCTGGACATTAGAATTATCTGGAAAATTTTAAAAATCCAGTCACTTGGTTCTCATCTACCAAATTTCTCCTGAACTGATCTGGAGTAGATTACAGATTCCTGGAATGTTAAAGGGAGATTTTTGAGGGGCACCCAAGGTGGAGAACTGCTCCTCAAGGGGGGCTTGGGAAGAACTGGGGCACTGATTTATTCTCGGGAAGAGGAAGGTGAGGAGCGGAAGTGTGTGTGTTACTTGATAGCACTCCCAGGTCACTCCAATCTTTTCCCATGAAGAACTTGACCTTAAACTACCAGCTTCAAGGAGTATACTTGAGACGTTTTTCACAGATTAAATTAATATTCACGGAGTGTGCTTTGTTTTAAAGGTTGCTTTGAATGCTATATTTGTTCAGCAAATATAGGCAGTCATATAGCACAAATATTAACTCCTGAATCCTCGAAGGCTTTCCCCATGGAATGCCATCTGGCAGGCATTATTGTAATCATCTCTTTATTATCCACACTAATGAAGAAGTAGCATGGCATTGGTAATTGAAAAACACAGATCATTTAGAAATTGTTCAGGCAAATGCCAGTGCTATTTCCCTAGTCAAGAAACATTCACAAGTAGAAAATCTTGGTAGATGATGGTTTCCCACGGAGGGGCTAGAGTATGTATGATTTTATTTCGAAACTTGAACAATAAGAAGAAAAGTGAAAAGCTGAAGAAAGAGGTTTGTCTCATTGATGAGAGGCCTGGGCAAGGGCAGGTTAGCAGTTAGCAGATCTAAGTGCATTTGAACCAGTCTGTTAAAGTGTGTTGCAGCCAAAGCTACGTGGCATTCGGGGCATTGGTGGGTCTGGTTTCTGGATCTTCCCCTGCTGTTGCCTCTGTTGTTTGTGATGAGCTGTTTTAACCATCAGTGGACAGCACCAGGAGTAGGTGCTCTCACAAACCCTCCTCAAGATCCAGATGCTGCTCCATTTATACCATTTAAAGTGCCTGGCTTGGATTTAAGATCCACTCCTGTTCTCTGGTGGCTATGGAACGAGTTGTGGGATTTTTGTGTCTTGGAGTTTGAGACTGTCTCTTGGATGTGTGATCGAGCTGTTTCACTTGAGAACCTGAATTCCAGCAGCTAACCTCCCGGACTGCACACAGGGCTCCTTGCTGTGAAACAACTCATGGTCCGTTCAGCTGGTTGTGGCACCATGTTCCCAGAGTAGTAGACTCTGATGGGTGGGGAGGGAAGAAGCCAACTACTCCTTCCTCCAGGGGCCACGAGCTGTCTGCTGTGATTCACCCAGAAGCTCTTCAACAGGGACTGACGAATGATGCTTCAGAAGGAGGTACAGAGGTGCATGGGCGCTGCAGTGAAACAAGGCGAAATTTCTATCTATTTATCAAAGCTCTGCAGCTTCCATTTCGAGACAGGTGGAAAAAAATAACATGAAACAGGAAAAGAAAATAAATCTATACCCTGAGCATCTCATAAATAAGAAAGGAGTCAGGGAGCTCATGGCCTTGCCAGGCTCTCAGAGTATTTTTGTCACAGTACAGAAAGCTTGCAAATGTGTCAGCCTGTAATTCAATCCTAGTTATGAGAGTTTGTGCTTGCTTGTAAACTTATTTTACTGGCTATTAAAAACGAAAAAGAGATGATTGTTTCCAGGAGAGAGGGCTAAGTAAATGATACCTAGAGCTAAGAAAAGAAAAAAGAGAGGGCAAACAATGAAAAGCATAGTTCACCCTGAATTACAGTTTTTCTCATCTAAAATGTAGTGATGCTTAATAATTCAGGGCAGATCATTGAAAATCAAAGGCAATTTTCTAATTGGCTTTTGTTTAGTAAGAGCCTATTTGTTGGAAGCAATTAGGACATGGTTTATTGAACATGAGAGGGACTCTGGTCTACTACAGTGTCTAGGAGGGATGGAGAAATTGCAGCTTTTATGGAAGAGAGTGGCTCGCAGGCCTGTTCTGCCTGAGGCAGTGATGTGATGTTGAGTGGAGAGAACAGGACCAGCTGGGCACCTGCCCTGGGTGTTATTGTGAAATTTTCAGCGACACCAGATCGATCAGCAAGGTGACATTGCAGAAATCTAGTTCAGATTCCATGTTTTGAGTTGACATTCCGGCTTGGCCACATCCTGGCTCTGGAACTTTGGCAAGGAATGGACACCGTCAGAGCCTCAGTTTCCTTCCTGTGAAAGGAAGATGATGGTAGAATCCACCTGCTGGGATTTAAGGAGGATGAAGAGCTGGCGTGTAGAAGACACTTTGTGCAAACTGTGTAATTATGCGTTATTTTATTGAAGTTGCTGGGTAATAATGATAAGGTTCTTTCAAGGAACCCTGAAGATCAATGATGGTTAGACTCTGTATCTTTCAGATTCTGCATTCAGAGACAGTCAGTTATGGATCAAAAATGTATTTTTTTAAATTTGCACTTTCACTGAACATTACCCACACTTTTCCTGCCATTACTCTATGAACACTGTTGTGTAGTAGGTATTTATATGTCATTCACATTGCATCAGGCATCCTAAGTAACACAGAGATGATGTGAAGTGTACGGGGGATGTGAGTAGGTCATCCACAGGGGAATGGAACCCATCCCTGAAGCTAGCAAGGAGCTAGGAGACTCTTTTGAAGTCAGTTGTATCCTATTTGATGGTTGTACTGTGTGCCTGAGAAGGGGCCTGACTGAATGAAGGAGTTTTCAAGGAAATCTGAACGCAGACTTCTAACAAGACTGATGACCTTTAAGCCATGGGGATTTTTTTTTTCTGGTCAACTTCATTAAAACATCTCTTTGGAGTGGCTATTGAAATTAAGATTCAAAGAAAATAGTTCTCACTTGATTTCCTTTTTTGTGTGTGTTTTATTTTTGGAATAGACTCATGGAGCAATGCTAGAAATAGTTCTGAAATCAGTGACATGTTTTTCTCTTTTATGTTGGACTCGCTCAGTTTTTTGGCTGGCCTGTGTTGCATGGCAGCCAATATTGATTAGCCTACTTTTTTTTTTTTGAAATACACTTTTTGCAGTGTGTATAAAGACTAAATGCTAACAAGTACCAAAATAAATGCATTCAACTTCTGTACTAGTAGCAAGGAAAAAGTAGGGACACAAGATTGTGGAGACATATTGTTAAAAAAGACACTCTTCCAAGGCCAAATTGTAAACTCCTGGGCCCAGCGCAGTAGCCTAGTGGCTAAAGTTCTCGCCTTGCATGCACCAGGATTCCATATAGGTGCCGGGTCTAATCCCAGAGGCCCCTGCTTCCCATCCAGCTCCCTGCTTGTGGCCTGGGAAAGCAGTCAAGGACGACCCAAAGCCTTGGGACCCTGCTACCCGTGTAGGACACCACGTGGGAGGGCTCCTGGCTCCTGGCTTAGGATCGGCGCACCACCAGCCATTGCGGTCACTTGGGGAGTGAATCATTGGATGGGAGATCTTCTCTCTGTCTCTCCTGCTCTCTATATATCTGACTTTACAATAAAAATAAGTAAAGCTTTTAAAAAAATTGTAAACCCCTGGACAAGGTCTTGAATTCGTCCAAGCAGCTTCCTCACCCAGGAAACAGGGGTGATAACAGTACCTACTTTTACTACACCAGCTATGACACCGAGCTACAAGGTACAAGGTAGCACATAGAAAGTCCTCAGCAGATAATAACTCTTCCTGCTACTTAGGTTTCTGAAAATGGTCACAATCAAAGCAATCAATTCATGTATAATGCAGAGGCAATTCCACTTTTCTTTGTTAAATAAATTATTATGTATTTTTTATTGACAAAGTATGTTTTAGACTGAATCTCTCTTCATCTTTGTCCAACATTCTGATTTTGGATCTCCCTACCCCAATGACTATCAAGATAATCTCACTGCATTGGGCATACTGAATGATTTTTATTTTTTGCCAACTCATCTTTATTCTATATGTATTCCTTCCCAAGAGATATAGCACTTTGATATTTTAAAACTTACCAGCATTTTAGTAAATGAATCAGAATAAAGTGCTAAGTAAAATATTCAAAATCATGGTGGCACAACCTATCCAAGAAATACGGGCAAAGATGTCCTCATCAGCAGAACTGCAGTGAGCAGGCAGCCGGTTCTCATGATTTTAAAGATTGTTCATTAGTTCATAAACAACCTCTCGCATCCTCGTGGGAGAGACAGTTTAGATGTCTCCTTGAATAATGTAGAAGAGTGTTGGCTGTTCAGACCTTGAACAGGTATCCAAAGAGGCCTTCCTGTACCAGATTTTTGGGGAAAAAAGAACATTAACCAAAAATTCCCCCAAAACAGAAATTTTGGCTGTAATAAAAAAACTCAAGGTCAAAATGGAAGTGTGTCACTGCCTGCAAATCATCCGTATCAAAAAGCAGCTTTCCTTCACTGTTTTTAAACATTTTCATTAAACATTTTTATGTCAACAAATAGCGTCCTGCAATTTTATTTTTTGTTTATGCCACGTGTTATTTTGGAAAATGTATGCACAGTGGTTAGATGTAACTAATTAGAGAATGCGTTCACTTGCCTTTTCCAGCCATTAAGAATGTCCACTAACATCCTTTCTGTCCAGCGTTGTCCTGGAAGTCCGGGACTTCAAGGGCATTCAGATTGGAGGCTCATTAGCTTCAACATACAAAAACTTCAAGGATGCTACTGAATCAATACTAAGAGCTAAAAGCGGAATTCAGTAAAGGAGCTGGGTATAAAAGTCAACACAGAACTGTCAGTTTTGCTTCCATAGGCCAATAGCAAGCTATCTTTAACATTTTTTTCATGTGTTTAAGAAAAATAGTGTCTTCCTTTGAGTTACCCCCATTTGTATTTGTGGTGATTAATAGTGGAGAGTGATTTCTGCTTTGACTTTTTTTTTTAATTCGTTTTTTATGACACAGTTTAACAGGCATTGGGGTTTCCCCACCCCCGTTGTTCTCCCCTCCAATCTTTCAATAGGTATATTTCAAGTACCCTGAGATATTCATCATACTGCCATTGAGGTGTCTCCTAACAGTGTAGGGGCTTGTCTGTCATTCTGCTGTGAGACCGTTCCTGTAATGCGTGTGTGGGGATATGCTTCTCTCTGTTTCTGACTATGGACATATTGATTTCCGCTGCTGTTCTCCTGGCATTTACTGGGACATCTCAGGCATATGAGGAGTTTGTATCAATGGGGGCTGCTCCCTGTTAGGTGTATTTGCAACTGTATTTCATTGTCTGGGTGTTCTGTGCTGGGTGGTTGACCGTAAGGCTAGTGACCATCCTGAGAGCAGGCAGATGATAGGATCTGGAAACAGCTGCCCGATGTGGTGTCTGCTGGTGGGGTTGGCCAAGGGTGGTGGGGAGGGCTATGGATTATGGACCCCTGTTGGCAAGCCTGGCCAAACTTAACCTCATGCATAAGGATGATGGAGTTGATGTGGACACATAGTGGCTTTCTTGGAGCCAGCTTCTGTCTTACATGGTGCAGGTGTGACTCCATCCCAGATCTTTCTTCCCAAATGTTATTTAGCACAGTCACCAAAATTATAATTTTTGTGTCATCACACATTTAAGAATAATCCTATGTTTTGATCTCTAGGTAGATTTCTCAATCCCAGGTCTAAAAGCTGGGTTTGCTGAACCTGGGAGCTATAAAATGAAGTTTCTGTCCCAGCCCTGGTAGGTTCTGTCTGACTAATCACAACTTGCCTTGTGATTCTGTAAGGAAGCCAAGAGCTTGCTGTCTGGTGGTGTCTGCTGAACACTTAACCTTGTCAAACGTTTGCTTTCATCACAGAATCATGTCAACCCGGCTATGGACTTCACCCAGACTCCTCCTGGAATGCTGGCTCTGGACAACATGCTGTACTTTGCGAAGCACCACCAAGATGCTTACATCCGGGTAAGCAGCCGGGCCTTTCTTTTTTTCCATATTGCAGGCTTCAGCCTTATACAAGTGACTATGGTTAGGGGTTTCATCAATCAGTACAGTGAAAGCATAAATTATTAATTTACTGAAATCAATTCATATGAATAAGATAGGGATTTTTAACTTCATTTTTTCCGTGTGACTTTAAGAAAAATACAGTAAATGCTGGAAAACCATTTTTACAGTTCAATACTAAATTATGATGAAACTCTTAAGGAAGGGGTAGGAATGAACCATCCACCCAATATTTTCCCAAACTTCAATGTAGTATAAGCCTCTTTAAACTTACCCTCAAAGTAAGAATAAGATCCCGGATTCTGTCTTGTATATCCTCAAAGTAAGAATAAGATCCCGGATTCTGTCTTGTATACTATTTCTGTCTCATCTAATTCTGGAAATACAGTAATAAAAACAAACAAACAAACAAAGACAGGAGGAATGAGGAGGAAGGAAAATACTTTCTCACATTTTATAACCAGCCAAACCCCAGTTACTTAAATGAATTGATGAGTTGTTCGGGGATGGAAGCCTCTCTCCATCTTGGAGATAGAACATGACACCTGCGGTTGCAGCGCTGCTGGTGTGAAGAAACCAAAATGTGAGTGTTAGGGACCAAGATGACAGGGGTGTGGCAAGCTTGCCCATTAGAGCTGCTTTGCCAGTGCTGACTCTTCTCCCCTGAGCCCAGATCCGTGATTGAGGCTGGAAGGGCGTTAGTGAGAGGGTAGAGGTGGCAGTGGGGTGAGAGAATGGGTGAGCTGTTAACATGATGACTAGGTTGAAGCTTAGGAAGTGTTTGAGGGACAAATGACCTAAGGCAGGAAGAGCAAGCCTGAACTTAAAATGAAAGTAGAGCATCTTTGTCTCTCTTTGTCTGCTGGACTCTCAGCATTGCTCATTCTTTAAAGACCTGGGTTTGTGGCCGGACAGTGTCATTATTATCAAGTGACATAAATGTGGCCAGTTCATTTTGTCTGGCCTGAAGTTTCTCCCCAAAATGAGGGAGACTTGAGGGCTCTCGACTGCACAGTATTCTCTCAGGACGCACTGGGAAATGTGTGGATGCATTTCTTTGATTGTCAACTTGTCCAGTTGGAATCGGCTGACCTAGCTTTAACGCAGAGCAGTCTGCACAGTGCTGCATGGTCTCATTCAGCTATGTGTGTCCACCTCCCACCCCAACCATATATAAGCCATGTCAGGTTTCTGAGCTCTCTGTAGGTAATAGACTTCAAATGTGTTTTTCTGTGTAAACGGTTTGAGAAACTTTCATCTCCTCTGAAGTATTGTTTGTAATTTCTTTACTTGGAGAATTTGATGGCTACATCTGTGAAAGGTTTGGAATCAAGAGCTTGGTTGGAAATGTAGTCCGTTATAAGAAAAATTGTTTCGTAACACTTTGATTTGATGTATATGCTTACTGCACAAACATCTTCTAGGAATGTAATCTTATTTCCTAGTTCATAAATTAATATTTTGTAGATCCTTGGAGAACTGCGTATGAAAAGAAGAAGCCAAGTAGTAATTGAATTTACCATGAACTGATGAATGTGTGCAGATGAGTGTTTCTAAAATTAGGACTTATTGTGCTGAACATGCTGCTAATTGTATAAGAAGCATATGTTACCTGAAACATAATTTAATGTTTTAAGCTTACTGCCCTCAGTACATTTCGTAAATTGTTATTAGTGAAATTAATATCCTGGTGACGTGATAGAGCCTTATAACTGATAAAGGATTTAAAAGAAGAGTTTGTTTGTAAAGCCACGTGTGGTAGTCTTTGTCCATATGCATGCTGCTTTGTTGGTTAGTGTTTCTCACAGGTCCTGTTTTCTCCAAAAAATCCTTTCTCTGATGTTTTGTGCGTTCCTTTTGACCTATAGACACTCACTACTCAATGTGCAGTTGAACCTTTTGCATGAATGAACAGGTTTAATTGATCATATACAAAGTCTGAAGTTTCATGCGAGAAAGTGTTGTGGTTACTATGACAAGAGACATCTCGGGGATATTGCAGGAATTGTGGTAGTGGTGATTCCGGAGCAGTAGTCAGTCACGTTTTTAAAGGGATCTGTCTGTTTGACTGGTAGAGTTATTGAGAAAGATCTAGAGAAGAGATCTTCCACCATCTTTTGGTTCATTCTCCAAAAAGACTGCAATGACCAGGGCTCAGCCAGACCCAAACCAAGAAATTTATCCAGGTGTTTCATGTGGGTGGCAGGGACCCAACAACTTGGACCAACCTTCACTGATTGCTAGGCATGTGAGCAGGGGGTTGGATCAGAGGGGAACAGCTGGAACTCAAACCAGTGGGTCATAGTCAAACCTGATGTGCCACAATGCCAGCCCCAGCTGATCCTTTTTATCTGTGAGCTTACTAGTTTCTTCTGAAACATTAAGCAAGGTTCATTGTTTAAAGTTTACATCGTGGAAACTGCTCCCTTTTTTACAAGTTTAATATCCTGTATGATTGCAGTTACTCATTTATTATTGATATTTTTCATTTGGTAAATGCCCTGTTCTGTGCCTGAATATAATCTCCCTTTCTATGCCAGGCAGTTTTACAATTGAGGTTGACAGTTGAGATACCCCCACACAGCTTCATGCACGCACACATTGTTCATCAACACACACCTCACACACACATATCTTCAGACACACACAGCCATTCACACATTGTTCATGAACACACACATTCAAACATGTATACATATGCATGCACATACACACCTTCATGCACAATCCTTCATAAGCAGACATTGTTCATGAATACACACATTCATACATATGCTCATCTCCATGCACACATGCATTATTCACACATGCACACTTTGTTCCTGTGCACACACATGCACCTTCATGCACACACATACCTTCATGTACACACACACCCCTTCATGCACACACACACCTTCAAGCACACACACACCTTCATGCACACACCCCTTCATGCACACATGCATCACTCATGCACACACACATTGTTCACGCATGCACACTTTGTTCCTGTGCACACACATGCACCTTCATGCACTCACATACCTCATGTACACACACACCCCTTCATGCACACACACATACCTTCTTGCACACATATATACCTTCATGCACACATACACACACACCTTCATGCACACACATACCCCTTCATGCACACACACATACCTTCTTTGAACACACACACCTTCAAGCACACACACACCTTCAAGCACACACACCTTCATGCACACACACCTTCATGCACACATGCATCACTCATGCACACACACACCTTCATACATACATGCATTACTCATGAAAGTACACACATTGTTCACACATACACACTTGTTCATGTGCACACATACCTTCATGCACACACACACCTTCATGCATACATGCACCATTCATGCACACACACATTGTTCACACATGCACACTTTGTTCATGTGCACACACACCTCTTCATGTACACACACCTTCATGCACACACATATACCTTCATGCACACACATGCCTTCATGCACACATACATCACTCATGTATGCACACATTGTTGATGCACAGATGTTCTCTCTTTGCTCTTGACGTCCCCCACGCTTTTGTCTCAACCACCTTGTGTCTGTGTGTTTCCAAGCTGTCTTCCTATCCTGTATTCTGATGTTTCTGCTATTTCCTTGTCAGGTCAGGACTTCACTCCTGCCCCTTTCCAAAAGGTACTTTGCCAGCCTTTCTCTTGTTGCCCTCCAGTGATATCCTAACAGCCGGGGCTTCCCTCTTGCCTTTCAGCTGCCAATGGCTGCCTTAGCTCTCAACCTTGACAGTTTAAGTAAAAAGGAGGAGAATTAATTTTAGAAAAATCACCCTTCCACTTGAATACCAGTTTGAGAATTTAAGACTGAGGACAAAAATGAGTAGAATTACCGAGATGATAGAGTTACCTGCACTTGGAGAGTGGACGTAGCAATAGGGGGAGCAGTGTGCATGAAGGTGTGTGTGCTTGAAGGTCAAATTGCACCTAAGCCAAGGAAGAGGCGTGTTTCTGGCTTGAAGGCCAGCAGTGGTGTCTATTAACAACCTAGACATGGCCAGTCTGGGAGGGAGCAGTGAACTTGAGCAAACCTGTGTGGGACCCCTCGACCTGTCGTGTGGGACCCCTCGACCTGTCATGTGGGACCCCTCGACCTGTCGTGTGGGGCATGAGGCAGCAGCAGTGCAGCCCACACCCATACAGGTGCCACAGGCTCTTTCATCTGCCTCCTTACGCATTGTCATCCCCTCCAATCCATTCATCTGTTTCATTGCAGTATTATCTTGATGACCTGTATGTTAAAGTCTGACACGTTCAAACCCACCATCGTTGCCAGCTGCTAGAATGACAGAATTGTGCTAGAATGACAGCCTGTTCTGACCCCACAGCCTATCTCTTTGGTTTCATCTCTTGCTGCCCCAGCCCCTCTCTCCTGTTGTCTCCGTTGCCACAACATGCCTCATTTGCACCAAATGGTGGAGTTTCACTCTAGCTCTGACTCTTCTTCTGCCTGCTGCCCTCCCCACACCATCTGCCTGGTGACATACCTCCTGGTAGAAGTCACAGATTTCAAAACTGACTGCCCGGATGACTCTGTACTCTCCATGCAGCCTGTGCCCACCTACAACTTAATCCTTACAACATTCAAACCTTTAAATGCATTTACCGTCTATATCGTTAATTGATGATAAACTCTTTGTGAGTAGGCACCAAGGTTTATTTATATTCCTGAAGTCCTGACACAGTGGCCAGCCCAGGGTAGCTTTTATTAATTTGTTGTTAATTAGCAAGTGAAGTGTTTCTTTAGTTTTTTTTTTTTAAAAAATGGTCTCTTGCCAATGATCAATTTTTTCTTAATTATCTCAGCCTTCATGTCTTGTTAACAATTTAGGGCTGTTTTGGTGGATAATCTTGTTGCTTGTATAATATTTGAGTCAGCCTTCGCATCTATATTCTGAAGAAAGCAATGGATATAACTGAGTTACCTCCACATTTGCTGGGTACAGAACATGAGAAAAGATTGCAAATCTAAGCATCCTACTGTGCAGGGAGTGAAATCTGGAGGCATAGCGTGATTCCCAGCTATTGGAGTCTTATGTACTCCGGGCCTAATTGCTTTCAAGTTTTCCAGAAATGTTTCAACTCTGGCGTTCCCCATGAAGGTGGCAGTCCCGGGCTGTCTCAGTGAGGAGCAAGTTCACGACCAGATGCTTGTCTCCCCCTCATGGCCATGGTGTCATTGGGTTACAGGCAGTTTCACAACAGAGCTAAGCATGTATTGCAGTTGGTTTTCTTTTTTCCTACCTAGAATGATGATTCTTGGTGTTTCTAAAGAAAGAAGCTTACTGACTCCATGAACAATATAATCTTTGAGCTTAGATTCGGTGCTTTTGATGTATTTAATTGTTCACCAACAAAGTGAGAGGCCCAAAGGACTGGATTTTTCTTTGGCTCAAGACTTGTGCTGGTGAAGCTGGGAGCCAAGATGCAGTCACAAAACAAAGGCCACATGCCAGCCAGGAGTGTGGTGGAACTGAGAGTAAATGCTTCAGAAAAATGCTGCAACAAGCTGACAAGGTGGTTTCAGAATTAAGTGAATCTTCATGCTAATCTTCATGCTAATCTTCCCTATTGGTCACAGAAAATAAATACTTCGTATTTTATGTGTGGTACTTGACCACACATAAAAGACATGCTTCCCGGGTTAGCTGGGGTGTCAGGAATCCCCTAAGATAAGTGTAGTGATCACCACTAGTTAGTGTGGTGGTCATCATTGTGGATAATGTATACATTCAGAAGTTGGGACTTTTGGTAACAGGTGCAGAGTTCCGCTTGATCACATAGCCAGGAGAGAAATGCCACAAGGGCCTTCAGATTCGGCAGCCTCATGTCCCTGTGCGAGGAGCATGATACAACAGCAGCAGCAATGATGTCCAGCTTGACATGGGAGTAGAGGGGACAGAACCCGAGAGACTGACTAGAGGGTGCACTAAGTCCACGCACCCTCACACACCTCATTACACACACGTGGTTGTGCTCAGTCATGAGTTCCCTGAAATTGCTGAGTCTGGAAAGCTCATTCTAAGAGTGAGAGAGACTGCCCTCCCTCTGCAAACCCACTCCGTGAGATCACATTGTCTATATTAGATTGTAAATCCTTTGAAAACCAAGGCTGTCTCTTGCCTGTGTTTCACCATATTACCAAATGTTTGATTGACACTCAGATGATATTATTTTGAGGAATAAATGAGCCTGGTGTCATTGCAGAGCTTTCTGGATCCCAGATGCGGTCTTTTGTCTCAGAGTAGTGACATGAGACGTCACACACAGACGTTCGCCAGGGATCCAGAAACTACTGTCAATCATCTGCCCCATCCCCCACTTGGCATTACAGCTAGACAGAAGTACAGTTTGCTTTAATCCCAGATCCAAAAAGAATAAGATAAATTTTGAACATGCCAACAATAAAAGCCACATGCATGCAGATGAGTTGCTACCATCATTGCTTGCATCTTTTTCAAATGAAAAATAAATATACACAACAAAGAGTTCATTTTACAAGATGCTGAGAAGCATCAAAGTAAAGCAATAACAATTCCTTTCACATTCATATTCCTCATTCATTGACTTCTGCAGGAAATGTTACAAACACATGAGGGGCCTGGCTGGTGCCATGCACAGTGCACATGGGAGACCGACAGGTTATATCTGGTACTTAAACACCAGAAACAAAAACATAAGCAAGAAAAAGGAGTAGTTGTTTGTTATATTATTGGGGAAATTCCTCTTTTCCTTTGGAAGTCTTAGATATGCGTTCTTCTGGGCACATCTACCAAATCATCAGAACTTTGCCCAATAACTCTTTGAGTTTTTTTCCAGTCTATTGACCAGGTAATTATTTCACCAATTTATCATCATTATACTCTTCGTATTGGAATCATTGAGGACTTACCTTCTTTCCTCATAAACTGATTTTAAACAATAGGACTAGTTTTAGGGAGAAGTTCTCTGGTGCTCAGTTAATAGGGAACAGAATATAACTAAACCCTTTTCTCTGTTTTATTTGTCATGGGGCTGTGTGCTATAACTCAGTTTTGTTTTTTTAATAAAGCTACCACTCAACTAATTTGTAAAATCACAATCAATAAAAATCTGTTATACAATAGCATTTGTTATGTAATAGCATTCTTGAATCTTACAGAAATAAAGTGAAAAGTAGAAAAATGAAAAATCTACCACTTGTTCTTTACATACCCTGGAATTATTTTTTTATCAAGTTATGTGGTGTATCAAAAATCTGAGGGCTGGCTTTATGGCAGAGTGAGTTAACCTGTTGCCTGTAATGAAGACATCTTACAGGAACACCCGTTTGAGTCCTGGCTCCTCCATTTGCAATCCAGCTCCCTGCTAATGCATTGGGAAGGCAGCATAACGTGGCTCAAGTGCTTGGGCCCCTGCCCTGCACATGCCAGACCCACAGCGCGTGCCAGACTCTTGGCTTTGCCTCAGTCCTGACTGCTGTGCTCATCTGGAGAGTGAACCAGCAGATGGCCTCACTTGTGTTCTCTCTCCCTCCCTCTCTTTTTCTTTGTCTCTGTTTCTTCCCTCTCCCCTCCGTATAACTCTGCCTTTCAAATAAATAATGAAAACTTTTGAAAACACACATAATTAATGTATGCAATTTGATCATATGCCCCGCAATTCTTGCTTCAGCATCTCTCATAATTTATGACCAGTATTTCATCCACTTGAATTCTTTACTTGCTGGGTGACTATAATAGAAGATCATGAATTTCTTTAGAGGAGGCAAATAGAACTGCCTTTAAAATGAGATGAATTACATTAGCTTCATGCAGTTGTGAGCCAGGGTCTATATGTGTTTCTAGGATTGCACCAAGTCAGAGTGGCAATATTTATAATAGGCCAAGTCAATGAGATTGTAGGAAAGATGGATATTTCTGCATATGAATTGTTTTCTCCAGTGTCTTTCATTATAGTTACACTTTTAAACACATGAAAGATTTAAAGTATGTTCACACAATTTTGGAATCGCTAAGTGTTTTTTTTTTTTTTTCCTCTCCATGGTGCAGAAATAGCAAACCATACTTCTAAACAAATAACTGGGAGAAGTAATTGGTTTACACCCTAACTCATGGCTGGAATAGGAGTAGCCTCATTCTTTTTTTTTTTTTTTTTTTTTAAAAGATTTATTTTATTTTTATTACAAAGTCAGATATACTGAGAGGAGGAGAGACAGAGAGGAAGTGGAGCTGCCGGGATTAGAACCAGCGGCCATATGGGATCAAGGCAAGGACCTTAGCCACTAGGCCACGCTGCCGAGCCCCTGAGTAGCCTCATTCTTGAAGTAGAATCCCCACAATACTTTGAGATGACCTGGTACCAGGAAAACTTAGCACCCTTTGATCCCTGACTGCATTTTTGACTACTTAACATAGATTAGTAACGATCTTCTCTTTAATTTCTCCTAGCCTGGGAAGGTTAGGTAACCTCTGTGCCTCTGCTTCCAGTTGGCCCTCCTCAACTTTAAAACCATTTTGGTGGGAAATTCTTTTCAGATTTTCTGTCCTGTGCCAGAGAATGCGAACATTAATCATTAGTAGTCAGGGATATTTGGAGCTTGCTATGAGATAGCACCCTTGCTAAACAGTTTCAGAAATGACACTCACTGAGGTTGCTCGTGTTTTTATTTCTATTTGCCTGATGAGTTCATGACCCACAGAAAGTGAAGTTACTCAGAAAATGCCAGAGCTGATTTTTTAAAAAGGTTTATTTTCTTTATGTGAAACACAGAGTGCCAGAGAAGGAGAGACAAGGAAAGAGGTCCTTCATCCGCTAGTTCAATCCCCAAGTGGCCGTCGTGGCTAAAGCTGAGTAATATTGAAGCCAGGAATCTGGGAAGTCTGTCTGGCATCTCCCATTTGGATAACAGGAGCCCGAATTCTTGGGCCATCTTCCACTGCTTTCTGAGGTACATTAGCAGGGGCTTGATTGGAAGCAGAGCAGCCAGGACTTGTCACCGGCACTCTGGCATGCTGGGGTCACAGGCAGTAAGTGAACTCACTGTGCCACATCCAGAGCTGATAGCCAAGTCATTGGAATGGCAGATCCACAGATAGGAGGAGAGACAAAGAGGAAGATCTTCCATCCGCTGATTCACTCCTTAAGTGGCTGCAACAGCCAGAGCTGAGCCAATACAAAGCCAGGAGCCAGGAGGTTCTTCCAGGACTCCCATACAGGTGCAGGGTCCCAAGGCCTTGGGCCATTCTCCACCGCTTTCCCGGGACACAAGCAGGGAGCCGGATGGAAAATGGAGCAGCTGGGACATGAACCAGTACCCATGTGGGATCCTGGTGCATTCAAGGCGAAGACTTTAGCCACTAGGCTACTGCGCCAGGCCCTGGTCCTCTGTTTTTAAAGGCATAGAAATTCAAATTGTCTGTAGACAAAAAACAAACAAACAAACTCTTTCTCCAATTACATCTTTATAATGTCTAGCCACTTTTTACAATCTAGTTATCTGCCTGATTCTAGAAGATTTGGGTGAATGGATGTTAATACTGATGATCTGCAGTGACATTTGTGGAAGAAGGTTTTAGATGGCTCCTTCCCAGTTCACAAGGCAGTCTTTGACTGATGTGGTACTTGGTGAATATATAGTCTTTTAGGGGGTTCTATGGATGGAATGTGACTTTGGATGTCCCTCCAAAGTTCTGCTTTGTCCCAGGATGCTACTTTTGGGAGATGCAGGAACCTTTAGGAGGTCCCCAGCTTAGCCAACTGGTCATCTCAGTAGGTAGTTCTTAAGACAGGCTTGTTAGAGAAATTTGTATTTGGGCCTTGTCCCTCTCTCTCAGCTTCTAGGTCCACCGAGTGGTCCTTCCTCTACATACATCCCACCCTTATCATCCCCATAGTGGACAACACAGTGGGACCACCTGCATTTTTTCTTGAACCTCTGATAATGTAGTAAGGAGACCTTTGTTCTTACGAAGTCATTTGCCTCCAGAATCTTGCTATGATGCTGAAAAGCTGGCAGGTGCAAGGGGCTTTCCTATACATGTCTGTCATCTTCCTGTCCTCTCGTGAGCTTCCAGAGTGCGGGAGCTTCACCCTGGGCTGGGTGTTTCTCTCCCTGCCCAACTCCGACGCTGGAAAAGAGCAACAGGCTGTTTCTCCTGCTGTGAACTTTAAGGAAAACATGGTCATCTGATTCTTCGTGCACTGGAGCCACATTCTGGGGGTGCTCATCTCCCTCTATGCAGTGTTTCAGGCCATCAGCCCCCAGGCAAAGGACGTGACAGCCCAGTAGCCCCTTTGCATAAGGCGGCCTGTTGGAGAAGGCAACACCAAGTCTTTAAAATAAATTAAGCAACTTTTAACATTTCAAGGAGGAAATTGGCAGTTTCCCAAGCGACATAATTACAGGACAGTGTGTTATGTGTAATTAAACTTAACTATGAAGCAAATGATTGGAATAAAGCTTGGTGGCACATCATTTTTTTTTTTTTGTTCCCATAGTGCTGACAGATCCTCTCCTCCCCTTGTCCCCAAAATGGCTTCAGCAACAATTGCTTCTAATTTTTTTTTTAAAGATAAAATTATATGTTGCCAGTTAAACACAGAGTCTTGTGTAAAGGAACCTTTTTGATTTGAGTGACACTTTCTTTCTACGTGATGTAGAGCAAAGATTTCGTTTGGAATAACAAGGATGCCACCCTGGCACAGCCTGGCTGGGGCTTTCAAAACGATTCTTTGTGTAATGAGTCATGCACAGACTTTGTTCCTGGCTTTTATTTTGAGCCTTTTCTCTGCTCAGGGTCTGCTGCATAGAGGCTTGTTCTCGGCGTACAGTATTTCTAGTCCTCCGTGTTTGTAAGAGAGCGGCCTGGATTTTCTTGATCGTGAATAACCAATCTGTTGGTGGCAAACAATCCGGACCCCTTCCAGGCGTGCGTCTTTGTGTTCGGATTTGCTGATGGAGCTGGGAGGCTCTTTCTCTCACTTCCAGAGCTGGCGATGTGAGTTTGCTGCTTCAGGCCCCAGGTGTCAGGAATGCTCCACAGGGGCGTGTTTTCCTTTCCGAAGATTCGTCATTCCAGGGAGGGAAAGCAAAGCACTCCAACGCACAGACAGGTGGACACTGCGCTGTGTGTTGCCGTGCATCCGTCACCTGTGTTTTTGGGGTGTTGGGTTTGGTATCTGAATCCAGTCCAAGCCCCAGCAGTTCCCTTTCCAGTCTCTCCTGCTAGCAACCTGAGCGGGCCTGTAGCTTTACATGTTTTTCTCTAGCTTCATCTGACATGCTGTTGTTGTTTTAGATTTTAGTGGACAATGGGAATTTGATAAAGTAATGGCTTGGTTGGGAGAAAGTAAAACCAAGCTATACGATGAATTATATCCAGCTGACTTACGGCTAACCTCAATCCAATGGAAATTATAGGGGGAAGCTACGGAAGTCTCATGTCATGCCAGAACCCTCACTGAAGCAGAAGCCAAGCCCTTAGTCAGCAGTAGCTGCTATGACTTTTCTGTTTTTATTTAATTGTTAATTTTTATTTTTCATGATCCAATTTCATAGGCTCAGGGACTTCCCTTTCCACAGTCCCCGTTTCCTTTACCTATATTATTAAATTGTATAGTCCTTCAGCAACAGTCACAAGTCCATCATTCTGCACTTTAATTGTAGCGTGACGTTGAAGGTATGGTCAATGGTAGAAAGTCCAGAATCCTATTGTGCCATGACTTTTCTGTCAGGTCCAGTTAATACACTGTTTCTCAACTTTGTACATTACTGTCTGGTATACTAGTTAAAGAAGTCTGGCAAGCCCACCTTCTTTCTGCTGTGGTTGATCAAGATTTCCCCTTTTTAATGGAAAAGGTTTATTTGAGAGAGATGATTCATTCCTTAAATGCCCACAGGGGTTAGAGTAGGACTAGGCTGGGCAAAGCTGAGAACCAGGAACAAACACAATTTCAGGACTCCCAATTACTTAACCATCGGTCACTGCCTCTTAGGGTGTGCATTCATAGGAAAATGGAGCATCCAACCTAAGTACTCAAATGAATGGCAGGCTTTCCAAGGATTGTCTCAACTACTATGCTAAATGGTTCTTACTCTTAACTGAGCAGTTTTCTACCTTGCTTGCAGGGTGCAGTCCCTGCTGGGCTGAAAATTTGCCCTTACTTTCCTCCCTTAACTTCTACTGCAGCATTTTACCATGCTGGAGCTCGAGTTGGTGCAGATCACTTCTGCCTGTTCCTTTAAGAGGGGAAAAGCTTCTAGAAGTGCCTTTCTGTCTGCCTGGAACTGGAGGTTGTCATCAGCCTCCTTACCTTTTTTTTTTTTTTATTGAATATACTTTTTTTGGATTTATAGAAAATTGAGAGGAAAATGCACAAGGCTCCTTGCTGTCCCTTCTGCCTAGTCCCTTATGTAGTTTCCTCTATTGTTAGTACCTTGCACTAACGGGGAATATTTGTTAGGGTTGATGAACCAATGTCACTTATTAGATCAATGGATTTTTGTGCTGAGTCCTTGAAACTTTCCGCATAGACAATCATGTCATCTGTGACTAAAATCAGCTTCATTTCTTCCTTCCCAATATGTATACTTTTTATTGTATTTGTTTATTAGGTTATCTAGGATAAAATGTTGAGAAATAGTGATGAGAAAAACACCTCACTTTACCTTGTTTCCAGTCTCAGGGGCAAAGAGTGAACTTTCCCATTATTAAGTATTTTATTGGCTATAAGTTTTTTGTTTGTTTGATTGTTTCTTTTTTATAAGGCTTAATGTGCCAGAAGTTATGTTATAAATGCATGTGAAATTTTGTCAAATGCATTTTCTGTATGTATTGATATCACTATCATCTTTTATTACCCTGTTGATAGAATGGATTCCATTAACAATGCTGAATGAGTCTTGCATATTTGGAATAAATCTCATCTGTGTTGTGCTCTGTAATTCTTTGCTTTATTGGAATTTATTTGATATTGTTTGGTGGAGAGGTTTTGCTTATGTGTGTTCTTAAGATCTGTTACTTGTTAGCTTTCCTTTCTTCTAGTGTCTTTGGTTTTGGTATTGGCTTAGCGTTGGTCTCACAGAATAAATGGGACTCATTTTTCTTGCTTCTGTATTGTGGAACAGATTGTAGCGAATTGATGTCCCTTTCTGCCTATGAGCTTGGTAGAGTTCACCGGTGAAACCCTCTGGGCCTAGTGGTTTCTATTCTGGCATTATTAATTATTGATTAAGTTTCTTTCATCTGAATAGGCCTTTTCAAATTATCTTTTTCTCTTGGTCTGAGTTTTGGCATATTGTGCTTTTCAAGGAATTGGTCGGTTTCATTTAAGTTATCAGATTTATGCGCCTAGGGTTTTTCATAATACTCTCTGTTAGGCTCATGGAACCTTGCATTTTTATTGTTAGTAATTTGACTGTTCTCTTCTGTGCTTCATTATCCTGGTCAGAAATTTATCATTTTATTGATCTCTTCAAAGCCCCAGTTTTTTATTTCATTGTTTTTTCTTTATTGCTTTCCAGTTCTCAATTTAGTAGACTTTTATTCTGATTTTTATCATTTACGTTCTTCAGTTTATTTTGGATTGAATGTATTCCTCCTTTTTTTTTCTAGCTTCCTAAAGAGGAAACTTAAATAATTGATTTTATATCTTTCTATCATTGATTTCGTTTCTTTCCTCAATGTTATTTGGCCACAAATACCCTTTTAGCAAAGCACGTGCTATCCATGGGAGTTATGCTTGGCCAGACCCACGCAGGACTCACTGAGGATTTCTCGGCACTGAGTCAGGGGGCCTTGCCACGTTTACAGTCTAGGGCTCAGTGGATTCTTCTTCATTCCATGAAGTCTCAGCTCCCATCTAAACAGCTATTGGTAAATCCTGTAGAGTCTGCCCTCAAACTACATCCACATATTTTTTGCAACCATACTCTCACTAAAATAATGCAGTCTACCAATCCTCTTTATTAAAATGTTGTAATTATTTCCTTATTGGTTCTTCTTGCTTCTACCTTTCCTTTCTTTGTTCTCAACAGAGTAGTTTGAATGTCAAGAAGAGTGTTGCTTCCAAAATTGGTTAGATTGTGTTATTCCTCTGCTTGCCTCTAACCCATCTATCTGGAATCAAGTGCAGAGCCCAGGTCCTAGCCCATAACACCACTGACTGTTCTTTCTCTCTATTTTATGTCCTACTGCCTTCTCTTCCCTCAATACAAGCCGCAGGGACTTTCTTGGTTTTTTATTTGCTTGGGAGACTCTAGCAAAATACCGTTGAGTAGGAACAGGGAGTGTGATTACACAACAGGCATTAATTTTTTTCAAATTTATGAAAGCCACAAATCCAAGTTCAGGTTGCCCATGGATTTAATTTTACCGGAAGCTAATCTTCTGGTTTCACAGATGACCACCCCTGTTTTCGTGTTCACATGGTTGTGCTTCTTTGCACTCACGTTCCTGGTGTCTCCCTTTTCGTGAGGATGCCAATCATATTGGCTGAAGATGACCTGACCTGCGCCCAGGGGTCTCACTTGGACTCAGTTCTATAAAGATTTGTCTCCACGCACAGTTGCATGCATTGTATTAGAGGTCACCAGCCAGTCCCTAGTGTTCCAGTTGACTTTGAACTACTGGATGTACTCCGGCTTCTGGGCCTCCTGTTTGCTGCTTTCGCTCCTGGATGTGTGTTCCCTTGGCCGTTCACTTCCTCACTTCCTTTACCCTCAAAACAGCCTCTGCTCACCCCCAAATAGAAGCAGTATGTTCATTTTTTGCTCTCTGCCCACTTCAGTTCTACTGTTTTCTCCAGACTTAATTTTTTTTAAAGATTTATTTATTTTATTACAAAGTCAGATATACAGAGAGGAGGAGAGACAGAGAGGAAGATCTTCCGTCTGATGATTCACTCCCCAGGTGAGCCGCAACGGGCCAATGCGCGCCGATCCGAAGCCGGGAACCTGTAACCTCTTCCAGGTCTCCCACACGGGTGCAGTGTCCCAAAGCTTTGGGCCGTCCTCAACTGCTTTCCCAGGCCACAAGCAAGGAGCTGGATGGGAAGTGGAGCTGCCGGGATTAGAACCGGCGCCATATGGGATCCCTGGGCGTTCAAGGTGAGGACTTTAGCCGCTAGGCCACACCGCCGGGCCCCCAGACTTAATTTTTTAAATGATCTTAATGTTTACTATTTAGCTTATTTCCTGTTTACTCTCAGCAGCCTCGAACTCTGTCAGGATATTACCTACCAGTAGAGTCCCCAAAGCAATTGGCAGTTTATCAAAGGCAATGAAAATGAGCATTTGAGTCAAGTGAGTGGCCTGATCCTGCCAGAAAATTCTGTTTCTGCTTCTGGCAGGATTCACCCCAAGGAAGAAAGCCACAGAAAACAGGTTTCTATCCAGAACCCACTACATTGTCCTTGGCTGCAGCTGCTCTTCTGGCCTTTGTCCATTCTGGAATGGAAACCACACTGGAAATTGCTCTCACTGATGCTTATACTTGGCTCTGTTGCTGCTGACTTTCATCTTTGAGTTTTATTCATGTGACCAGAGTCCAGCCAATATTAGCAACCTGCCTACCACATCACAAGGCATTTAGAATCAAGTTAATAAAATTTAGGTGGTAATGTTCCCAAATGTCCCATTGTGTTAAGTAAAAATAGCTTTCCCCTTAGGAACTGTGCAGTACACCCGGTGTGCCCAGGAGTATTTGACATCGTCAGGGTACATTTATTTTTGCATTGACCTTCATTTGATCAGCTTTTCTCCTGGATTGGTGAAACCCAAGATTCCCAGACTTTAGTGTAAATCACAAATAGTAAATGATAATTTTGTTATGTTTTCTAAGACAGCCAGAAAAAGAAATGTACCAGTTTTCACAATTAGATTCTTTTTTTCCCTGTTTATCGAATGCTCTTCCACAGCAAGAGTCCTAATACCTAGAGGCTCGTAAAACCCAAGACCATATATTTCATCCATACCTGTCTACAAACTTCTACCATTCAGATCAGAGAAGCCAGGCTGCCTGACCTCTCAGTTCCCGAGGGCTTCTAGTCCCATACCATGGGATGCTTGTGTGGCTGTGCCCTTTTACTCAGCTCATATTTTATCCTCATCTCCTTCCTTGTCCTCTGAATTCTCAAGAGGTCCCTCCACACCTGTCTCCGGGCTGCTTTTTCACTGGCTTTGTTTCCGTGCTGCTCCCTTTATAGCATTTACCTTGTTCAGAATGACATAATTATGCTTCATTATTTCATTGCTCGCCCTCTCCAACATGAAATGGTTGAGCAGGACTCATGGTTCCTTTATCTGTGCCCTCCACAGATTACATTAGTCATTAAATGAATGATGAAAGGTAGGATGTGTTGAGTTCCTGACCAGTATTGCCTCCATCTTTTTTCTCTTCTGAAGTCCCCTATCACAGTAAGGGATATGTGGCAGAAGATTGAAACGGAAGCTTCCCTTGGAAGGAGTCTGCCTTACACTGAGCTAGTGAACCATCAAGACGGCTAGTTTAAGCACCACCATATTAAGCCTTCCATAAATAGCCAGCTGTGAAGCTCATAAATGTGTGTGCGCATGTGTGCATATGCACTACATGATAGGCATGAGTTTGCACTGTGAAGACCAAAGTTTAGCTAATCATTTTGAGAGAGTTCTGCTACTAGCCTGGCAGCCTGGAGTTCCACTCTGTGTAGAGTAAGGGGGCATTGATTGTGCACCAGGCACTGTTCTCAATATTCCACTGGAATTACTGTATTGAATCATGGTATCGTATTATGACTCTGTTGGGTAGACACTATTATTGCATCTCTTTTACACATGATAGCACTGAGGCTCTGACAGGTTAAGTAACTTCTCCACTAGATATTCAGCTAAGCTCTGGCCATTGCAGCCATTTGGAGAGTGAGTCAGTGGACGGAAGATCTTTCTCTGTCTTGCCTTCTCTCTAAATCTGCTTTTCTAATAAAAATAAATAAATCTTTTTTAAAAAAAGATGCACTTGGACTTTGGGCCTAGGTGGTTCCAGTGGTGATTTTTTTTTTTTTTTGGTATTTTATATTTAGCTTAGTGCCTTGCTAAAAAGTTGAAGTGCTGAATAGGCTATCCTAGCACTGCTTACTCTGTTCCTTCAGAGTGGTACCTTCTCATGTCTCCCAATGGCTCTTGTAAAGGAGATGAACTTGCTGACCTGGTGGGCTGCACATCTGGGTTCTTCTATTGAATGAGTCACAAGTCCAGTTCACTGATGCCATGGGGCCAGGGCCCAAGGAGGATACAGAGATGGACTGAGAGCCCCAGGAGGCTTTTGTTAGAAAACTTGGAGAATGAGCCCTCAGGCGAATTCTAGCTGGGAAGGAGAGAGATCTCCAGGCACCTGGTTCTCGTGGGAAGGGATGGGAGGAGGAGACAGGGGAGTAAAATAGGGAACTCCTCTGAACTGAGAATTCTCTTCGTTCTCTGAATTTAAAAGTAGGCACCTAAAGTAGTAATTCTTCCCCTAAGAGCCAACAACAGAACTCCTTATCCTTTGAGGTAAGGAAATCCTGGATTTGTTTTTGAATTAGGAGGCATGAAGCAAAGGGAATAATTGGGAAAACTCATTGTTCCATGCCAGGTCCTTCTCTCATCTGAGGACAATGTTGAGGACACATAGACTTTTCTTCCCTGCTCCAAGCATAGATGTGATGGTACGGTGATTTCAAAAGAGACACTCAGGGCACATTTTGGTTAAAGTGCCACTGAGGATACCACATTCCGTATCAGAATACCTGGGTTGAAGTCTGACTCCATTTCTAGATCGAGCTCCCAGCTAACATGCACCCTGGGAAGCATCAAGTGATGGCACAAGTGTGTAGGTCCCTGCTACCCACATTGGAAAACCAGATTGGGTTCCTGGCTCTTGGCTTCCGCCTCTTGTGTGTTGTGGGCATTTTGGAAGTGAACCTGCAGATGGAAGGTTTCTCTGAGTCTGTCTCCTTCCTTTCTCTGTCTTTTTCTCTCTACCTTTAAAGGTAAGTAAGTAAACAAATAAACAACTAAATAACATTTTTAAGTAAGACTTTCTCCCGTTGCTTTGGGGAATGTGAAAAGACAGATTTCTTAGATGATGGTTCATCCATGTATTTTTTTAATAGAAAAATGCTGAGGTTTTTCACTTAATCTTTCCATTTCTAGAAATATTCTTAAAGTAAATGATTGTATAATTCAATATAAAAATTTCTGCACAAGGGTGTTTATCATCTGTTTCTGAAGGTGTAGACATGATGCCCTTTGGCGAGAGGGAGAGAGATGCTAGACAGGTGAGAGAGGCTGGATGTGAGCGGGCTACTTTCTTCTGCTTTGTGCTGTAGGCACGTAGCATCTGTCGGCTAACTGGTCCTCCCAATCTTTCAGCTTCCATGCTGTTTATCATGTAGGCTGCTTGGAAGCTAGGATCATCTAGTGGCCCTCATCTGACACGAGAGAGCTGGGTCCATTCCAGAGGACAGTTCTGAGCCAATCAAGATGTTCCTATTGGAAAACCACTTACATCCAGTGCTTTGGCCTGCAGCACTTTCGTGCCTTTCTCCATCTTTGTCTTTAGAGATCTGACTATTACAGTGGAAGTTTAGAGATAACCCATGCTCATCGTGCTCCAACAAAACATTTTCGAGTCTCTTCTTTTCCAATATTTCACTTTTCATCTGAAAATGTCCTGGAGAGGCAGGCAGATCTTCAGACAGAGCAAAGAGGGCTTTGTGGAGGACACAGTTCCAGCTGGAACTGGGTTCTGGGAACCAGAACTGTTCATCACTTTACATGAAGAGGAGGCATCCTGCTGGGAGCATTGCCAGCTAGGACCCCTAAGTTGCTGTCTTCCTGTGTTCCAGCATGGCGTGCCGAGTTCTGAGGAGCCCCATGCAGATTGCCCCTGCCCCCACCACAGCCTCGTCCACCTGGGTGCCTGAGGCTTTGTGTGCAGGCAGGCACAGGTGGAACGGAGGCAGTGTGCCAGCCTGTGGAAGGGGACATCGGTTGGCTGTGGGAGTTGGCTCCTTGTCATCTCGTGCGTTTTTTTCCTGCTGCTTCTCACTCATAGCATTTATAGGAAGAATTTATAGCAAACACTTGTCAAGTGTTTTCCATAAACACACAACTAAGGACATTTTTCACACATTCTAGTCTCTGTAAATGTTTACTGTTTCACAACACATAATGAAAGTTGAATGCACCATTTTCCTAAATGGGCCTTTGGAACATGGGCTTTGACCCAGGGGGAATTTCTTCTGTTTTTAAAAGATGTATTTTTTTAAGACAAAGTGACAGATTGAGCATGCAGGCACACACACACAGGCTGAGATCCTCCATCTGCTGATTCATTCCTCAAACAGGTGCACTGGCTGCAAGGCCAGGCAGAAGGTGGGAACCTGAAACACCAACCAGGCTTCCCATATGGATGATAGGGGCCCACATACCAAATACCGCTTTCCTGGTTGCAGTAGCAGAAAACTAAATCCAAAGTGGAGCTGCTGAGGCCCGAAATGGTGCTCCAATATGGGATGCTGGCCTCACAAGGGACAGTTTAACATCATCCCCAAGAATTTGTTCAGAGTCTAACTAGATTGTTCTGAGGGCATGGCAGGCCTGTGTAATCAGCATCTAAGGTTTCCAAATCTGTATTCATCCTGGCCCCCACTGCCCACTATTATCTAGCCACTGGCTCCCTTCCTGATCGAGATTGAAGGTATGGGAAACTCCTACTTCTGATAAAATCTAGTGGTGGAATAGAATGAAGGGTATGGATGTCAGTGAATAGAAAGGCAATTTCTCAAGTTGAAATCAGGCAAAGGGGTGGGCATTTGAGCTCGCAGTGAAGATAGCAATTAACGTGACCATGCTCCACGTTGTATATCCTGAGTTCAATTCCTGGCTGTGAAGTCTAACTCCAGCTTCCTGTGAACGTAGGCCCTAGGAGGCAGTCGTGAGCTGTTGGGTCTCTGTCGCTCTGTAGAAGCCTTGAATTAATTGACCCAGCCTTAGCTGTTGCTGGTTGTTGGGGAGTGAGCCAGCCCATGGGAGTACCTTTGCCTCTCAAATAAACAAATACAGTAAGGGAAGGTAAAACATATCTCTTTCACTGAAGTTTGGCAGAAAGTGAGAATTGCTAGAAGGAAGCTCTAGGTAAAGCATTGTAGAATTTTAGGGGATGGAGTCACAGAAGGTTTTATGGAGGAAGCAGACTCTTGCTCCTTTGCAAAGGAGTCTTCAGTAATATTCATTGTGGCTTTGTCTCTTCTTTTGCTCTTGGTCATTGTACTTCTGGTTAGCAGACTCTTCTCCATAAGGAAGATTTCTAAGCTGTGTCACCCACAGGTCTGCAATTCTATTTTACTTATTGTGGTTGGTACACAGTTCTTTGTTTGCATTCACTTGTGCTACTCCCTCCAGCGAGTTTTAGATCTGGGCTCTTAAGTTAGACTTCCACCATGGTCTGTGCAGCCCAGCTCCTCGCTCAGCACTCCACCTCCTGTGATCTTACGCTGTTCTTGCACTGTTTGTGCAATGCTTCCCCCAGTTCTGATTCATACAATTTCAGGATTAGGGAGACACTAGGTGTCTTGAATAGCTGGGTTGTTGGCAATGCTGATCTCGCCGGAACCTGCGAATGGTTAGGTCTGAGGGCCACCCAGATCAACTGTTGATTCTTAATTAGAATGAGAAGCAATGAGATAAATTTCATTTTAAAAGCAAGATATGGGCCCCATAGCATAGCAGCAGCTAAAGTCCTTGCCTTTAACACGCTGGGATCCCTTATGGGCACCAGTTCAAATCCCAGCAGCCCTGTTTCTCCTCCAGCTCCCTGCTTGTGGCCTGGGGAAGCAGTCGAGGATGGCCCAAAGCCCCAGGACCCTGCACCCACGTGGGAGAACCTGGAGGAAGCTCTGGGCTCCTGGCTTCAGATTGACTCAGCTCCAGTCGTTGCTCTCACTTGAGGAGTGAACCATTAGACGGAAGCTCTTCCTCTCTGTCTCCCCTCCTCTCTGTATATCTGCCTTTCCAATGTAAATAAATAAATAAATATTTAAAAAACAAGATATAATAGAAAAAAATCTTTCCCATTTCATGTGCTTTTAACTTTAAGTCAGCAACTTCTGGCCTAATTTTAAAACTAGGTATCCATTTATCAATTCCTTTTGTTACTATATTAGTATGTGCAGAATCAGAGTATTTTCTTTTTCTGATTGCAAATAAGTTTCTGACATGGCTGATTCATCACTGATCAAGAAGAAGATAATGTGCACTGGCTGCTACTCTCACCTTCCCTGTCTTCAAGCCCGTTCTTCCAAGGCAGAGAAAATTTCAAATTTATGGGCTAAGTGAGAAAGGGAGGTGGGAGCTGACTGGCAGGAATTGATTTTACCACCAGCTCCCTTGGAATGCCTGTGTTTAGTAAAGCGAGCTGTATGTGTTCAAATCTGTTTCAGACAATGTGTGTGGAGAGTGGCGTTACTCTAAGACTCCAGTCACTGTTAACACAGTGGTGACAATTTCTCAGTAAGAAATCAGGCTTGAGAAATGTCAAACCTAATTTTTCACCCACAGTGACTGTCAGAAAAGCCACACATCTTTGTGTCTTTGCATCCTGGTGAAGGAAACAGAAGTCATTTGTATGCAATGATGTCACATTGAGTGAGTCAAAATTCTGCCCTGAGATCTTGGGCAATTTTTTGCAGATATGGCCCCCAGTGAAGAGGGCCCTGTTGCCCTCATTGAGCAGCCCTTTTGTGGTTGGAATTGGTCGGTATTGTTTTTCTTGGCTCACTTTTGGCTGTTAGTGATAAAAAAGATGTTTAGGACAAAAGCCAGCCTAGACCCCTTCTTGTCTGAGACTGAGGTCTGTGGGAAGAGGTTGTGTTGCAGTGGTTAAGCTCTTCCTGGGGTGCCAGCATCCTATTTGAGACTACCTGTTTGAGTCCCTGCCACTCACACGGGACACTTGGCTGCAGTTCTGGCCTCCTGACTTTGTCCTGGCCCAGCGCTGGCTCTTGTGGGCTTTTGGGAGAATGAACTAGCAGGTGAAAGAATCCCTCTTGTGTAGTTGACATGCCACCTCTCAGGTATGTTTGAAGGAGGCTAGGACAGACACAGTGTCATGTGTAAGAGGTCATCTCGTGTCCTTGGCCTCTGTGGAGCGAGTGAGCCAAACGCTTCAGAGTTGGCACGTTGTAATCACTTGATGCAAATTAACTTTCTTTTAAATTGAGGTGAAATTCCCATACCATAAAACTTGGGATTTTGAAGTGAACTGTGCAGTGGTGGTAACTATATTCCCAACGTTATGTAGCCCCCCCGCCCCCGACTATGTCATTTCAGGATAGCATCATAATCCCCAAAGGAGTACCATACCCATTAAGCAGTTATTCCTCAGCGCTGTTTTTCTCCAGCCTCTGGAAAAATGCAATCTACAATCCCTCCATGCAAATTTTATTTGTTATTAATCATATCTTTATTATTCACAAGAGAAAAAACACCATGAACATTCAGGGTTATTTATTTTTTCATCTACTCTCATTGCTTTGCACATTTTTGAAAACAGAAGGTTTGCTAGTAAAGGAAACTGGGAGTACAATGTGCCATACCTTTCAGTGCTTTACCGATTACCCAGAAATGTGTGACAGTGACACAGTCAGAGTTTTGGAGGCAGCGCCCAGAAGTCTGCGTTTCAGAGAACTTCTGTAGGATCCACATGCAAGTTCAAGTTAGGAAATCACTGCTTTTTAACTAAACCTTATTTATTTTCAGTGTACTTTAAGAGGAGGATGGAACACGAAGGAGAGAAAGATACTGATCTTCCATCCACTGATTCACTCTCCAAATTCCCACAACAGTGAGTTTCAGGCTAAAGCCAGAGACCCGGGATTCAACCCATGTCTCCCACAAGGGCGGTAGGGACTGGAGGATTCAAGCTGTCACTTTCTGTCTCCCAGCGACCCTGAGGCTGAGGTGGGAGCTTATCAGAAGCACCATGTTATGGGGTGCAGATATCTCAAGGTGTGTCCTTACTGCATCAGAAAGCATGCCCCTGGGAAGCAAATCTTTAGTGATGCCTACTAGTGCTTGCCACCCCAAAGCTTCTGTGCTGGCCTAGGAGGGAGTTTGATAAGCCCAGGGATTTTTTTGCTGGAAGAGTCTGCTGTTGAATTCCACTTGAGCAGTAACAGAGATAGTTCCTGACTTCCTGCAGAAATGCTGGGGTCATTGTGCAGGCACAAAGACGGAACATCCCTGCTGCTATTCAGCCCTATCCCCAGCTTGTGCAGGAGAGAGCTGATCAGCCGGGTGCTGCTGGGATTTCTCGGTGTGTCCCCCATGTCCCGCTTTTGTGTTGCACTATATCAAAGTGCAGGGAGCGTTTCTTTTTGGTTGATTAATGTTCAATTCGAGGTCTATTATGAACCTCTAGGCTTTAATTACTATACCATTACCCAGTCAATTCCTTGCCATTTTATATTTATGACCTTTATTATGCTGCTGTATGTGCAATAGCCTAATTTTATTCCGGAAGCATTTCACCTCATTAGCTGGGTTTTATACAGCTCTGGTTGTTGGTCCAGATTGTTATTTATTTCAATTCCCTGTGTTCATTTTCTGCTTTTCGTTTGTCACCAGTCTTACTCTTTTTCCTGGGTTGAATTGCTCTTTGACCATTGGAAACAGCTCTTGAAGTTTGCGCAAGCTCTGTTCTGAGTGTTCTTTTCTCTGCTGTCAGACACACACACACACACACACACACACACACACACACACACACACACACAAACACACACCTCAGTTCATTCCAGTCTCCAAAAAAGACTTCGCTTACTACTGCTTCACTGTTCCAGTATCTGCAACAGCCAATGCTGAACCTAACTAACTAGGAGCTCTGAACTCCATTTGGATCTTCCAAGTGCCTGTCAGGGACCCAAGTAGTAGTACCATCACCTGGTGCCTCCAAGGGGGCACGTGAGCAGGAGGCTGCAGTCAGGAGAGTCAGCAGCTCATGTTTAGGAAGCCCCACAGGTGACTGTGAAGCGCCCTGAAGCTTGAGCACCATGTTCTGGAGCAGCAATGGACCCTGTGAAGCTGCAGGGCACAGTATTACCTGGAACCTGTTAGGTTTGTACGTTCATAGACTCCACCCCATCCTAACGAACCAGAAACTCTGAGGGCAGGACTCAGCAATCAGGGACTTCAGAATTCTTCCAGATGGTTCTGTTGCACATGAATATTTGAAAATCAGTGATCTAAAGAAGTGTTAAAATAACTTCAGGATACCCATCAAAGTGAGAAATAATATTTATTCCACCCAAGTCCCCTTATTTTGCTAAGGAGCATGATTAATTGTCACCATAGCAGTTGTGTTTTGCTTTTTTTTTCCCCCAACAGCTCTGCCCTAGAGATATAAAGAACATTTCAGAAATGCAAGTGCTAATACTCTAGAAAAAATTCATATAATCAGTGTAGCAATATTAGTGTCAGTCATATGCATTGTTAGGTGTGTGCAGAGGGAGACTTATTTTGTTTTTATTTCACCTTTACAACCATCTAGGGCTAGGCATTCTAGCTTCATTTTTTATGAGCGTGAACCCAGGTTAAGCGATTTGCATGCTATTGCCAGGAAGTAGACTTTCTCATTTGGATCCAGGATGTCATATCTGTCTAGAGCCATACTGCTGCTCCCTGATCTGGCAGCATGTTAAGTCAGACCTTTCCTCATCTGGCTGTATTGCCATTTATCCTTTCCTTCTTCATTAGGGAATGGGAACCAGCCAGGGGTGCTCCAGGGTCAGGCCATCTCAGTTCCCACGTTGGCGCTACTCATATCTGTGTAGTGAGACTGTGGCTAAGATAGTGCTTCTCTTGTGTTAGCTCACGTGCCTGAAGTGAGGCAATCGGTGCACAGCCTTAGAGAAGGGCCTGGGAGACCCCTGTGCTCTGTAAGCGGAAGCTGCCATTGGTCTGCGTCCTGATCCCCATCCCGGGCCTTCCCCTCCTCTCATCCCCTTCTCTGCACCGCTCCTCCCGCTTCTTCCCTTCCCTCCTGTTCCCCTCCTTCCTTCCCTCTGTCCCCTTCCCACTCCTTCTCTTCCTCCTCCTCCTCCTTCTCCAAGATCTATTTTATGTTAACTTGAAAGGCAGAGATCCACAGAGAGAGATCTTCCACCCATCTGTTCACTCCCCAAATGGTTGCAACAACCAGAGCTGAGCTGATCCGGAGCTGGGAGCCAGGAGTTGTTTCCTTTTTGTGAGCAGGGGTCCAAGGCCTTGGGCCTTCCTCTGCTGCCTTCCCAGGCCATATGCAGGGAGACGGAAGCTTAGTGTGCTATGTGATGGTGCAGGCCCCAAAGCTTTTATTCTTTTTATTTATTTACTTTGGGGCTTTGGTTTGGGACATTATAGGTAGATGCATTGGGCTAGCAAACTATGATTCCAAATTTTGTTTTCTCACTAGGTATGCTTTCTGTATTTTCAGTGTTTTCCCCATGCCCATTTAAAATGATCATGTGAAGGCTTTGGCATGATTGTTTACTTATGGACTTGTTTACCACTCGTGATTGCACTTAACCTCTCGTGCCCACCCCCACCCCCCCAGGACAGCTCCATGTTTTTTCCTGTGCTTGCCTCTGATTTTCTGGAGACCAGTCATCATTAGTTGTGGCTCCCAGGGAGAGCTAAATGGTCGTGTCATGGCTTCCATATCTTTGTAAGTAGAAACGAAGCCCTGGTTCCTCTCTGGGTCATGGTGGCGTGGCTGTGAGCGGGATCATCACTTATGCCATGACGATATGGTTTCTGGCTGTTTGACTCTAGCTTCTATCTCTAAATGAGGTGAGAATTCAAAGCAGAGACACAAGTAAAGTGCCAGAATCGGAGCTGGGTTTATTAAGAGGTGGAAGGAGAGTGCACATCCAGCCCACGACGAATGACGCACACTGTGGTTTATCTGTCCGTGCAGAGAAAAATCCAGCTGCCTGCCCAGGTCACGGTATCCTTTATTGCATAGAAGACGGTTCCCTAATTGAATAACCCAACAAGGTAGAGTTCGGGCAGGGTTTCGTGTGTGCAATGTCTTCTGGGAAGATTTTCCTGGTGAGCCTGTCTGAAGCTCAGTGTAGAGCCAGTTCATGGTGTCTTCACAGTGGAGGACACTTAGGAACAACATGAGAAAGTAAGTATTGTAGATTGGTAGGTGAGGGGGTGGAGTTAGGCTGCAGGGCTAGAAGCAGAAACAGTTGGAAGCCTCGGAGCTCCTTTGTTCACTGGCTCCACCCCTTGCTCCCCTTCACGTGATTCAGGGCTTCCCGCTGGTCATTTCCTCACCTGTTGCTAATACAGCCACTCTTTTTTTTTTTTTCTTTAATATTCATTTATTCATTAATTACATTGCATTACATGACACATAGGTACTGGGATTCCCCCCCCCTCCTTCACCCCAAACCCTTCCCCCGTCATGAATTCCTTCACCTTGATGCAGCCACTCTTGATAGACTGTAGGTGGATCTTGTTCTGTTGATTAGTTGATTGGTTTAACGTGGAATGCGCCTGGCTCCTCCCCTTAGCGCGTAAAAGACAGGTTTTACAGGCTCGTGGGGTTGATGAGGAAAGGGGCCTGAGGTCACTGCAGCTACTGAGAAATGGGACCAGATTGCCAGACTCAAGGTGCCACAGCCTGATCTTCAGGGTTCATGCGTCTACACTTCCCTGAAGTCCTCCTTGGGAGAGCCTGCTTGAGTGTGAGTGCCCGAACCTCCTATCTGACATTTCCGGTGTCTCCTAGTGCCTGTTGCTTTCTCTGTGGGTCTCTCATGGTTAGAGAGCCTGAAGGCCTCCCTGGCTTAGATTCCGGTGTTCCTGGAGGATCCTACTCAGAGAGCCAGTCCGTCTGATTGCCATGGCTGTGGGATAGTTGCAGGTTAAAGTGCTGTGTGAAGTGTTGCCCAGTGGTCACACAGGACTAGCCAGAGGGAGAGAGCACACGCAAGAGAGCAACTTCAATATGATAATTGTGTAATAAACCCCGTGGAGTCTGTTTCAGGTGAGTCCGCCGTGCTTGTGTGTACTTACTGGGCACAGCAGCCCTGTGAGCATCTACATGTCTCACCGAGATGCAATGGCGGCACAAGCCTTGACTTGTTAATGGAATCTTTGCTCAGGGTCTCCAGGCTATTCATACCCCCTGTGCAACAGCTGTGTGTCAGACCTGGGGCAAGACCCACTGGCCCCTCTCCCTGGGAGGAACACAGCACCGCCTTGCCTGCTAGAAGGAGTCCGCTGTGCCTCACCTGACTCTGGGTAAGCCTGGAGCTTCACTCTGGGGTTCGCAGCTGGGATTGTAAATGGGATTAGACTTGGCCCCAGCGGATAACCTTCAACAAAAAGTGGAAGAAAGCCTGCCAGGGACAAGCTGCTAAATATAAATAGGCAAGATGACACTGAAATGATGATGGCAAGCCAGGGTGATCCCCAGAGGTGCAGACGGGGTGGGCACCTGTGGATGGGTGGCCTTCAACTCACATGTATTGAACACACCCAAGCCTAATATGTTCCTGTCCAAAAGGCTAGAGGAGAATGAGGGGCAGCTCCTAGTCTTCCATGGGGAGCCTGCAATGTCTGGAACTTCATTCTACAGGGACACTTGACAGCAGCCTCAGTCACTGGCCCTAAAGACGAATGAGAATGAGGGAAAACCCTCAGTTTCATCTGAGATGGGCTGGGATTTAGTGAGATGTGGGAAATTGAGAGGCGTTCTCAGTATGCTAACTTAAAACTCACACAAGTAGTCTTAAGTATTTGTGTCTGTTTTGACTACAGAATTGAGTCACAAAGGAGGGTTTATTTTTCTAGACGTGGATAAATATGATAGATGGGACATTAAAAAGTAAAGAGAGGGACTTCTCCAAGTTGATTTACATGTTGTAAATCATATTGATTTCTTAAATGATCACTTAATTTAGTGTCTGCTAATACTGTGCCTTGGAAATGTTTCCCAAGCATTTATTGGCTGCAGTAATTCTACCTACAATGTATGCAGATCACATCCTCATTATATATTGATGTTCTCATGAAATGTTAATGGGATGCTAATGTGCAATACAAGGGAATGCATTTCCTGGGAATTGGGCACCCAGAGATGGCTAAACACTGTCTGTCTCTGGGCTTCCCTTCTCTCTTCTTGCTCCGTTTCTTCTGGTTTGCTTTCCTATCACGAGATTCTGATCTGTGGCCTGATTGAGTTGTCTCAGACTCCAAAATCTTACAAGAGAAATAATTCTTGCTAGCCAATGGGAATTTGGATTTGTCCTGTCTTGCTTTTCTGGTCAAACCAGAAAGGGTGCTCTTTCTCTCTCTCTCTTGTTACGAGATTTATTCATTTTTATTGGAAAGGTAGATTTACACAGAGAGAGAGAGAGAGAAACGGAAAGAACAGTCTTATATTTGCTGGTTTGCTCCCCTAATGGCTACAGCTGCAACTTTAGAGCTGAGCCAGTCAGGAGCCAGGAGCTTATTCCAGGCTTCCCACGTGGGTGCAGTGTTCTGAGGCTTTGGGCCATCCCCCACTGCCCTCCTAGGCAACAGGCAGGGAGCTGGATGGGAAGTGGAGCAGCTGGGACGTGCACTGGCACTCATCTGAAATGCTGGCACTTCCAGGTGGAGGCTTGGCTGGTTGAGCCATTGTGGCCACCCCAGAAAGGGTTCTGTTAAAAAGGAGAGACTGAGTCAGGTCCAGTGACACTGTCCTTGCTCAGGCCTACTGTGGAGAAGGGGCATGCAGAGGTCTGAGCTCTTGCAAACTCCAGTAATGGCTGTTCCCTGCTAAGCGCAAGCAGGGGTTTAGCTGGAGTTTTCCAGGCAACTTTCTCAGGGACAAAAACAACCCAGGACATGTCTTCCTGAAAGAGAACCCAAAGATAGAGCAATACTGTTCGTCATAATCCTCAATGCATAGTTATTGATGGGAACATATGCTGTAAGCAGTTGAAAAGCTCCACAAAATGAGATGATTCATGGCCTCGTTGGACGATGCTGAGGGTGATAAAGTAATAATGATGACAACTATGCATGCTGCCCGTGGTATATGGAGTGAAAGAGCAGATTATTTATTTATGTTGTTAGTGCAGCCAGATTAAAGATGCAACGCTGTTTCCAAATGGGAGCAGTTGACTGTGTTCAGAGAACTGTGGATATATATCACCATATGGATGTGTATGAGGTTACTTCGGAAAGCCTGTGGAAAGTTGAGAGAAGTTTACATTGATCCAAAAGTGTTGACAGCTGGGCCAAATATTTTCATAATACGCATTGTTGGTGAGCTTTTTGGCCTTGAGAGAGGGAGTGAGTGAGTGAGTGTGTGTGTGTGTGTGTGTGTGTGTGTGTGTGTGTGTGTGAGAAGGGTGTGGAGCACATTTACTAAAATTCTACCTTTTTCATTTGAAAGTACTTAACTGGTTTGAACAGCTGTTGCTACTGTACTAATCATATACTGCCAATAGTACTGACATTCACTTCCTCTCTTCCCTTCTTCCAAGTTTCTTATCGTTTTCTCTTCTGTCTGCTCTCTTGCACTTGTATGTCCCAAGTCTCCTGCCTACTTGTTTCGGGATTCTGGAACCCGAACTGCTGCCCTGCATGGCAAGGACCTGGACACTGCCACATTGTGGACTAGGCAGTGAGCTGGTCTCTCCAGAACACCCTTTCCGCACCCCACAGCCTCTGACCTTGATCCTTTGCCAGGAGCTGGAAATGCTGTTTCACAGCCCTTCACATAGCAAGAGTTTTCTTTCTCCAATGTCACACAACCTTCTCTTAAGCTCTGATCATCCCAAGTCTGCCCTGTTATTTTTATCATCTCGGCAAGTGTATTTTTTTCCCTAGCCCCTGTAATAAATTACATGTATCTGTTTTGTTGTCGTTCTGTCTCCTTTAATTAGAATGAGTGTTCGAGGAGTTCAGGACCCTTTTCCATCTTGTTTCTCATTTTATGGAGCCCAGCTGTCTTCCTGGAAGATAATAGGTGTTCAATTAGTGTTGTTGATTAAGTAACTAAAACGTCATCCCTGCCACCAAAGACTTCATGGTCCAGAAGAGGTGACAGCATTAAGTCACTAGGCAGCATCACTGCAGATGCTACTGGGAGGTCAAGGTTCAGGGTATGTAATTGGTAAGCAGGTGCCAGGCAACAGTTACTGGGCAAGAATTTGGGGAACAGCTTCAGCCGGGGAAAATTGGTTCTTTTGTGATACCAGAAACCTTCTCAATTACTGTTGTTTTTCAGGATGTACGAATTTGAAGTGGAGGAATTGTTCCCTTAGAAATAAGCACCATGGGGCTCGGCAGCATGGCCTAGTGGCTAAGGTCCTCGCCTTGATCCCATATGGCCGCTGGTTCTAATCCCGGCAGCTCCACTTCCTCTCTATCTCTCCTCCTCTCAGTACATCTGACTTTGTAATAAAAATAAAATAAATCTTAAAAAAAAAAAAAGAAAGAAGCATCAAGAGATAGCTGAGGCCGGCTTAAGGAAAGATGTGAATTTATTAGATGGACAGAGGAAATTTTAGGAAACATACAGAACAAGCAGACCATGAGGACAGGGAAGCAGCTATGCTGCCCACCTAAGCTGTCTCTCCTGTCTGTCTTCCTTTACATATATAAATTTTTACTTGCCTGTAACACCTAAGCCATCTGTGGCGGGCAGACACTATCAGTGCAGGGGGGCCAGTTTTCTCACTTTGATATGAGATGTCTCAGGAAAGGACTGGGTGGTCTTGTTTGTATCACATGTTCCCCCAGACCTGGTTCAAATATAGCCAGGGAGTGGCCAGACTGAGTGAGAAGCCAGACACCTGAGCTGGGGTAGAGCTCAGTGGACGTGCTCAGTGATACTCCTCGGAACAGTTTGGGGGGGACAGCTACTCCTAGGAAAGGAAGAGAAGTGCTGGGAGGATAAGATAACAGTTTTGGAACTTAGATAAAGAGACCTTTTGAAAAACTCCACAGCCATTTCCCTGCAAATAGACACTAATAAGAAAGCTTAAATTCATTATGGGAATTTTGAAAAATGTGGAAATTTTAGGTCCTGTTTTCATGTCCTGGCCACACAAGCAAAAAAAAAAAAAAAAATCTGTGTTCGGGGATCTGGAAGAGATAGCTGTCTATATTCTTTAGCCCTTATTGAAGTGGAGCCACATTTCTGATATTTTCAAGCACTGAACTCCCTTCCTAACTTTCTTTTTCCTTTGCAGATTGTGCTTGAGAACAGCAGTCGAGAAGATAAACATGAATGTCCCTTTGGCCGCAGTAGTATAGAGCTGACCAAGATGCTGTGTGAGATCTTGAGAGTGGGCGAGCTGCGTAAGTACACCTGCTTCCCTCGCGGTTGCAAAGCTTGGAGGAAGCTCAGCTTCCAGTGTTGTGCCCCAGGTTGCACAAAGAATCCGCGCAGTTCTGATAGTTCCATGTGGTCATCATTGCAGAGTACATTCTTTGGCTCAAGTTTGTAGTATATGTATTTCTACAGTCTGCTCTGGATGGGAGCATTACTAGAGCCTACAGGAATGGAAAAAATTTCCAGGTTTTGTGGCTGACTTTCAAATAATACAAAAAAAGGAGTACATATTAAAACAGCTCTGTCAAGGTTTAAGAAAAAGATCTATGGATTTTTTTTCAGATTCCAGTTTGTAACCGAACAGTAGATCATTTGCTTTTCTTTCTTGCAAAATCATTTTTCTCTATAAAGAACAATTGAATACCTTAATGAAATTCTCTTGCTCTCAGTGTTTCTGTTGCTTGGAATACTACAAGAAAGGGAGTAGCTGAAAATGAGATTTGACCAACAATAAGCTTTTTACTTTTTCTTAATTTCATTACAAGATTTATAAGAGAACATTCAGGAAAAGAAGAGATAATAATTTTCCTGCATTTTGCTCATAGACATAATTTGACTTTAGTGCATGATGGTACATGATTTAACTCATCCCCATTCTCTTGGTCTATGTTGAATCATTTTCAAGTATATGTTTCCCACCCACACCTACAGGACTCACACATACATCTTTCCGCCTAGGTCTGGTAACATAAGTACCAGAGAAGATTGTTTAGACCAGAAGAACATGGGGATATCTGATATTACAGTGAATGCATTTACCAGCTTGAGAGCTTAGAATAAATGGTATGAAACAATTAAAGGGAAGGAGTTGGATGATTTCCTTGAAAGGACCATTGGATTTTATTCACGATGTAGAACTGACTATAGGTGCTACTCATATAAACTGGAAGATGTAGTGCTTAGTGAGAAAACAACTGAGTAATGAGCCTTTTTGACTAAGACCCTTCTCCAGTAGATATGGGTAGGGACAAGAAGTTGGCTTTGAGCTAGATCTACCATGAAAATTCATTACTCATGAACCCCAAGAAGAGCCTTTTTTTTAACATTAAAACAAACATCCTGACCTGAGAAATTCCATCTTAATCTCTAGTCTGTTGCTAACTAAATGTTAAGACTTCAGTTTACATGGATCCTTGATATGATAGTTCATATCTACTTTGTAATTGAAGTAACTCATTGAGCATTCAGCCTCTAGTATCACTGTTATTCAGCTTAAGTGTGTAAGTCCTGAATTGAACAAATCTTACTGAATTCCTCTGTCTGAAAGCTGTGACTATTGTGTATTTATCTCAGTTTCACAGGGGGAAAAGATTGAAAGTCACTTGCTCAAAAGCATTTTGAGGCCATCTGAATATTTTTTTCAGAAACTAGAGGATAATTTTGCTCTCCTGGGCTAGGATTTCTGTGTCCATGGTCATGTTGTGCACTGCCCACTCTGCTTCCCTGCTCTTCCATCCTCCAGGCTCTTCTCCTTTGCCCCAGGACATCTGTCTTCATGCTTAATGTTAATCCAGAAAAGTCAGGAGGCACAGGAGAAGGATGAAGTTGGGACTAAAGAGGAAGCTGGGTTCTACTTAAGACCCTTGTGTCTTTTGGTAAATCACTTACCAAACTCACTGTACTCTTCCATCCCCATCATTTTCCCAGAGTAGAATATCCAGAAATACTTTGGTAGCATTTGCGGTGATGATCAGAGTCAGTGTGTTCTTTCCGTGGTGGTGATTGCAGTAGTAGCCATGAGTGGAACCCCTTGGGAACAGATAATGTTCCACTAGAGGAAACTGACTTCAAGAGGGCCTCGTGCCAGAATGTGCATGGACAAGGTACACATGCACTTATTTGTGCCTGAGAGACTCCCCCTCGTGGGTATGGGGAACACATGGAGAGTGAGCAGACAGCCTATTCAGTCTGGGCCTGGGCATAGGGGGTGGGCACATAGCAGAACACAGAGCCTGTCCTCTGGCAGGTATAGCCTAGTCCTGCTGGCCTTTTGAGGATCTTGGTACTCAGTGGAAGGAGCAAGACAGAACTTTGTTTCTATGGGCTGGGCTAACAGGTTCAAATGAAGGCAAGTGCCATAGGGATGCCAGGGGCTGCTCTCCCTGAATAGTGACCTGTTCCATCTCCTACTGTTCTAGTGCAGAGAAGGCTCCAAGTGTTCTGCCACATTCACTTGGCACTTGCTCAAGTTGGACTTTGCAGTTTAGCTGGCCTAGGGCAGCTAGAGCCTGGAATTGTCAGGTTAGTTTCTATTCCTGATACTAAACACCTGTGCTTATTTGCACATTAAAATCAAGTGAGTCCTTCTAATGGCCCAGGATGGTCGTGGACACTGCAAGGACACAGTTGGACCCTTTGCATCCCTTGTCCCTGAGGCCTCAGGCCATCTTAGGATGTAAAGTGTGAGAGGAGTCAGGACCAGCCATTTCTGTGTCTATAAGGCATTAAAGCTTTTACTGAATGCCCACTTTCTGTTGTATTGTGTGCGCAGTGTTTAAAAGATGGAAGTTTAAGGTTTTGGATTCACCTGTTACCATCAGCTGCAAAGTCCATTCTGGGCATTTTTTAAAGCTTACAAAGAACTTTTCCCATTTCTGAAGTCTACATGTCCAAATGACTTGTTTTCTGCTGATGAAATGTTAAAGGATGGCTGTGTTCTGATTGAATGCTAGACATCAAATGATAGAACACCCTGCGGTAAGGAGAAAAATTGCTTTTTAACGGATTGCCTCTTGCCTGTTGTCATATTAAATAAGCTACTAATATGAAAAACACATCTGAATGCACCCTTATGTTGAAGGATGTATCTGTTTCTGCTGAGGAAAATGAGTTTCACACATAAGTTCATCTTCTCTCTTTTGTTTTTAGCTTATAAGCATCTGTTTTTCTCATTCATGGTTCTGAGCATCTCTTGGACATGTGCTAGTGATTGACCTTGACAGCCATGTTCACCTTAGTTCTCTAAGCGAGACTTGAGACCAAAAGAGACTCAGTTACACATCCAACTGTTGGAGGGAAAGAATATTTGCAAAAGAATAAAGACTCAATTTCCCTAGAAATGCTTTCTCTTTGGTTTTTAATTTTGTCTTGAGGACTCTCACATCTGAAATACCAATTATCGAAGGCACATTTTTTAGGTTGTTATATAAAAAGCACAATTTTTTGGCTTCTCAGTTGTTAGCATTACAAGAAGCAAATTTTAACCTCTAGCAGTGTGGCCTAAAAAAAAATCTATTTATGCTCTCAGTACATTTTATCAGGGTTATTTGAAGGCTTTTGAATCACCCCATGAGTGATTCAAGATCAATACCCTCTATGTTTATTAATGAAGGGAAGACTTGTACTCACTGGATATTGTTTAGGGTCACTGAGCTCAAATTGGTATTCAGGATGCCGAAAGAACAGCATAGAAAGAGGCAGGAATGTGGAATGTTTGAATTTGGGCATCTGAATGATCTGTCTTTGAATTACAGCTCCTTTACTAATTGGATTCATTGTTTGTTTTTTTTTTTCTTTTTCTCACTCTTCTGAACTTTTGATTCCTTATCTGTAAAATAAAGATAATTCTGGCTCGTGGGAGGCTGCAATGGATGTTGTCTTACTTGAAGATGGATGGAATTTTTGTAAATTCCTATAATCTCACTATCTGTGTGTAATGCACTGTAAGTGGTGAGGGTGCTGTGGTATAAGTGACAGCTGGAACCAGGACGTGGAATCATTTCTCCCATGTCTTCACCACTCCCCGTGGGTCCGTTAGAATCGTCCCTTTCATCCTCCTTTTCCAGTGAGGCTCTTTGGACAGTAAGGCCCAAGTTTTGATTATGTCAGTTACAGAGAGAAATGCTTGTGAACCTGCGCACGGCCATGTATCCCATAGGCTAGGTTGTGCAGATGGCCCCTCACTTATGATGGTTCAACTTAATGATTTTTTTGACTTGAAGATGACATGAAAGTCCCTCCCATACAACTGTCCGTGTGTGTGTGTGGTTTGCATTTAGTACAGTTTTCAGTAAATTATACTGGAGGCTCTACTTTAAAATATACTTTGTATTGAGTGATTTTTCCCTAACTGTAGCATAACATAAATGTTTTGAACAGGTTTAAAGTAGACCAGGCTGAGCTGTGATGTTCAGTACCTTAGGTGTATTGGATGCATTTTTTTCTTTAATTATTTAATCAAAGAGAGGGAAATGAGGAAGAGAAAGAGAGCAGACCTCCATCTTCTGGCGCACTGTTCAGATGCCAGCGTGAAGCCCAGGGCTGAGAACTCAGTTCAGGTCTCACGAACCCAGTGAGTCAGCACTGCTGCTCTCCAGGGTCTGCATTAGCGGGAAGTGGAGAGCCAGGGCCAGGTACACGACTCCTGGGCTCTGCCATCATAGGCTTCTTACATGGCATCTTACTGCTGGGCTGAATGCCAGCAGTTGGAGCCTGAGTGTTTGCCTGGAAGGGGAGCTGAAACTTTACTTTGTATGTGTTGCAACTCAATAGAAATTTTTATTTGAAAGAAGTGCCCCAGGCAAATGTGTAGGATTCTAGAACTGGGTTATGTTTTGTGGGTGTGACAAAAATTTGTGAGCATGACAATGCATGTAAGCAACAAAGGGGTCAAGAGATTTGTGATTAAAAAAAAGAAAGAAAGAAAGAAAGCAAAATCATCCTATTGCCCAATATATTTTGGGTGAAAACTGTTGATAAAGCCAGTTAAGACTCTGAAAGGCTGAAGAAATGGAACACTAGGTCTCCAGGGGAATTCCGTGGGATGGTGTCAGATACTGAGGCTGCCTCAAAGGCACTAACATCTCACTATGCCAGGCTGAAAATGTCACCGGACAATTGCTTCCGTTGGAATTTAATTTTTCTCTTCATTTCTATGTTCTGCACTACTACTCTGGTTTGCTAATATATGTGTGAAACTTTTTTTTAAAAAAACGTGTTTAAGAACAGCTCATAGAATAAGATGTATGTCAGGACTGTCACAAAGCAGGAGAGCTCCATGCCAGATTTTTGCGTTTACTATCAGGAGCTGTGAGTAGATGCTAATTGTCTTAAATATTTTTGTTGAGAGGTTAACCTTAGGTTCCATTGTCTACCCATCTGTAATATGGGAACATCATCACCACCACCATTATCATCATCATTGTCAGTATCAGTATTCTCATCTAAGAATCCAGTGGGGAAAAGAAGTTCAAGAGCTGAGTATGGCTTTGTTTCCACCGGAAACAACCTGGACCTGAATATGCACAGGCTTGGAGAGTTGAGATTTATGTGATAGCAAAGCCAACTCTTTCTATATATTTAGTGTCTGTTTTAAGAATTTGTGTGCTGTTTTGTTCATGTTGCAGAAGGCAGTACTTGTAGATATTTCTGAAATGGCAATAAAATATTTCTCTCCATAGGAAGTGATTGCGGGGAGAAATTAAACTTGGCAATGTAAAAAGAGACTAAATCAAGCACATTTCAGTTATAAATGAAAGAAAATAATCTATATTTATCATAAGCTTTTAAAGAATTCATTTTTTTTATATTATTTGTGAAAATTATACAATGCTGCAACCTCTGAGGGAAAGAAGGCCACAGATTAAAAGGGGAGTTCTGGAGACTTGCCCATCTTAAAATGAAGAGAGAGACAGATTTGAGGATACAAACTCCCACTGCCTTTCCGTATTGCTCCGCTGGTTCACCCCCAGTCCCAGCCTGGGTGGCTGTTGTGATTCCTCCTCTTGTCCCTGCTGTGTGAGGGCATCATGCTCTCCTCTAAATCCCCATAGCACTTTGTTTTGCTGTATTTCTACTATTTATTAATGATTCCTTTTTTTCCTTGCTGCCTATCTCCAATTCCCCTGCATGTTAATAGAATTTATAGGAAAACTCAAAGATGATTTCAAAAAACAATAAATGGTGAAAACAAGGGCCAATAAAAATAAAATTTTAGCCATAGATGATGAGGAGGTGCAAAGTGCATGTGACAAAAGCCTTCCTGTCTGCTCCTGAAGGACCTTGAATTTGGCTTGTACTCCTTGGTCCCAAGAAAGCCAAAGGAGCTCAATACAATAAACACATCAGGTGAATAAGTTTGTTGTGGAATCCCAATACTCATTTTGGTTAAAATTAAAATACGTTAATATGACATTTCCATTTGATATCATTTAATATCAAGAAAGATGATAGAACAGTAGCACATTCCTATCATTAAAATATTATATATACAAGCATATAAAGCAACCCAGCCTGTCCTTAAAATAGTAACACTAAAAAGCTTTGTCCATTAGCAATTGCATATAAAGTAGGATGCTTTAGGAGGCTGATAAAAACCAATAACACGTTTTCTTGACCAGGAAGGCATAAAGTAAGTTGTGGCCAGTGATAACAAAGTATTTTAAATTCCTGACAGTAAGATTTTTTTTTAGGTAGAAGTCCCTCAAGAAGTAAAAGAAAAGTTGATAGAATCAGTGTAATTTGAAAGAATAGCTATATTACATTAGATAAACAAAGCTTAGCTCTTCCATATGTCAGCTGTCATTAGATAATTATAAAATGGGAAAAAAAGATTATTTTAGCAGTGGCAATGGAAATGTAGATTGCTTCCAAATAATCCTTGGATTTAGATAGAACTATAAAAGTTCACTAAAATATGCAATAAAAAGTTGCAAGCAAATGAACGAAATGCCTTATTCCTGATAGGAAAACACTAATATTCTGAAGAAAGATGTCATTTTCTCCCAACTAGTATACAGCCCTGTAATGCAGAGTTCCAATGGAGATTGGGTGGAGATGTCACAGGATGATTATGGATTGCATTTGAAAGGATTTAGGAGCAGGGCCCGGGATGATGACTCAGTGGCTAAATCCTTGCCTTGTGTGCACTAGGATCCCATATGGGCACGGGTTCGTGTCCCAGCTGCTCCACTTCCCTTCCAGCTCCCTGCTTGTGGCCTGGAAAAGCACTAGAGGATGGGCCAAAGCCTTGGGACCTTATACCCACCTGGGAGACCTGGAGGAAGCTCCTGGCTCCTGGCTTTGGATTGGCTCTTCTCCCGCCATTGCAGCCACTAGGGGGGTGAACCAGAGGGTGGAAGATCTTTCTCTCTGTCTCTCCCCTCTTCAGATCTCCCTTTTCAATAAAAATAAATGAATCTTAAAAAGAAGGAACAGAAGTGGAGCAGATTGATAAAGGATAGAAATGGAAAATTAGTGCAGATTTATTCCTTTAAATTTTTATTTTGTAAGCAAGTTTTGAAAAGGATTCATTTATATACTATTTGAGTTCTTTTTGTATAACAGTACCTGTGACTGAGCAATTTATAAACAACAGGTATTTATTCTTTAAACTTCTGACAGCTGCAAAGTCAAGATTATGGTACTCACATCTGGTGAGGGAGAAAATGCTGAGGCATCCCATGATGGAAGGCAAAAGCTCAAGAGAGCACATGAAAGTGATGGATAGTCGGGGGTCTGAACTCATTCTCTTATTCCACAGACGCGTCCCAGCAGCTTAGCTGCTCCTGAGATCGCCACACTCGTCCATGAATGCAGACAGAGGCCTCATTCCCTAATCCACCCCAATGGTCCTGCCTCTGCACACTGTTTGCTGTGGGTTTTCCGACTCGGGCATTTGGGGAACACATCCACATCACAGTGTGGATCTTTCAGCTAGCTGTGCTCAGTCATTCTGTTAACACTTGCTCTGCTTGCTTTGTTGTTGACTTTCTACACACCCCTATCCACATTAAGATGCATTGCTATGAGAATATGAAAAGTAATGTTTCTTTAAAAAATATGTTTTTTTGAAAGGAAGATTTATAGGGAAAGAGGGAGGGAGAGAGAGAGAGAGAGAGACCTTTCATCTGCTGATTCATTCCCCCAATAATTGCAATGGCCAGAGTTGAGCCCAAACCACAAAACAGGAGTTTCTCTTGAATCTTCTGCATAGGTGCAGGGGCCCAGGGACTTGAGCCATCCTCTGTTGCTTTCCCAGGCCATAACTAGTGAGCTGGATTAGAAGTGGAGCAGCTCCGACTAGAATTGGTGCCCAAGTAGGATACTGATGCTGCAGACAGAGGAATTGCGTGAAAATCCACCATGCTGGCCCCAAAAGTAATGGGGCTAGAAAAAAAAATCATTTTAAAACAGTAATTTGAATAAAAACAAATTTATTTTAAAAACAATAATTTAAAGAACTACTTAAGATGCAAGAATGTCTAAAATCTGATTTAGGTCTGGCTTCACATTTCATCAAGGCAGGAAAAAATGCTGGGAGCCCTGTTGGGGAAAGGCAAGGTGCGTGAAGGAGCTGGGTTCTGTAAAGGAGGCGTCATCCCAGGAGCTGTGTCCCCACTCTTTCAGAGGCTCTGCTTGCCCTGTGAGGTTTGGACATGGCTCATAGCTACCTGAGTTCTCCCCAAAGCAGGTCGGGAGTGGGAGTTGTTTCTCACAGGCCGCTTTCTGGGGCAAAACTTAGACAGGGATCTTCTGCTGTGGTCTTTTGTGGTCCTGTGTCTTGCCTAAATTTCATCAGTTATTTACATAAGTTATTTACATGTGCATTCAGGACACGTAGCTTTGCATATCCCTGTAAGGAGAAACATGAAATAAATGTAAAACATAAAAATAACATGCTCAGTGAATAAAGGAGACACTTTGCATGAATGGTATCTAGCATGATCTATAAAATCCATCTAGTGATCAAGTTACTAGTCCTATTCCAAAAATGAAAAGTGCGAAAACTGTCTTCCCAGGATCCCCGAATTGTCCACTTGAAACCCCAGGCTGAGACCACAGGGCGTAATTGTTCCAGTAGTCACCATCACTGGCATTTATTGTAGGCTCATGGCAGACCATACTGTGAGCTCACAAATCTCAGCAAGTTGTAGAATATTAGTGTAGATGGCAGCCTGCCATTGGAGGGAAAGCATAGCGGAGGGTTAGAAGAGACAAATGGCTAGTGAAATAGAATAGGTCACAATAAGAAAGTAATCAAACTGAAGCAAACTACACTGAAAGGAGGAGGAAATGTTGACTTGTAGGTTTTAAAAACAAAACACATACCAAGGAAATTGACCAGCAGAGAACAAAACAGGTGCATACCCACAGACACATGTCTCTTCACGCATGTCTCTTCCAGACATTGGCTTCAGAGTTGCCTCCAGGGAGACTTCAATTGCTAAGGGAGCAGGTGAGGACAGAAAGTTCTAGAATGACTTCTACCTGTGACTGTTAACCTTGGGACCTTTTAAATAAATGTAGGGATTTACCTGATAGTTGGAGTAGATTAAGAGGTAGAAGTCGATTATATCTCCCAGCCCCAGGCACTTAAATATCATTCAAAAATATACTTGCTAACTTCAAGATTAGTAGAAAGAACTTATTTTAAAAATTACCACTATTGGATGCTTTCTTGAGATAAAACTTAAGCACACATTTCCTTTGCTAATCTGCACAGTGTCTCTATTTAACAACAATGAGCCTGGCACACAAGGAGAGGTTCAATGGAAGGATGTCTAGCAGGTGTTGGATGCGGTTGTTTCTCATTGACTACTCCCTGTGCAAGACCGTCAATCACTGCTTCTGTTGTTTCCACATGCCCTGTCTCCTCACAGAGTGCAAGCTCCCCGAGGGCTAAACTCCTGGTCAATCCATCTTCCCATGGTGTTATGTATAGTCAGAGCTTTAGGGATATTTGTGACAGAAAGAGTAGCTTTCCATTTGCTTCAGGCTTGGTTCCAAAAATACTCTTCAGACATCACTAAATTTTTTATGAACTTTGCAATTTGCCCTGAAACCTTTCACACAGCACCTTTTTTTTCCCCCTTCTAAAATAAGTGAAAATGAATTATACAAGCGAGCTGTGCTTTCTCCTCTCCACCTCTCTCAGGGAAGTTTGGTCAAGAAGGCCCAGTGAATCCAAATTTGAATTCAGAAATATCAACACTACAGTATGTTCCCCAAAGAGGAAAACATGATCTATTTTCAATCTTGTGTTTCAGAACACATAGCTGTGTGACTTCCTAATTTATTATATCCCCAGCTGCCTCCAGACAGCTCTTAAGTTTTTTTTTTCCTACCCTCACTCTCATTTGAGAAATGAGCTCAGTTTTAAGAAATATAGAGCTTGGTCTGTAGTCTGGTAGAACCCCAGTGAGCAGGGCTCAGGCCAGTAAGTGTTGCTTCTCCAGAAATGTGTCTCCTCCTAGCAGCTGCTGCATCCACAGGGGCTTGAAGGGAGCCAGGTGCTCGGGAACAGCTGCTGTAGCTGGGAAGCAGGGTGTCAGGTGCAGCTCCCCATCTACCCCACTGTCCGTCTCTCTAGAGTGGGCTTGCTCCCTGCCTCCAGGAAGGGGTTTCTGGTCCACACTGTCTGAAGGAAGTAGAAGCAGCAGCGTTCTGCATCCCAGCAAACAATCACACACAGTGTGGTTTCCTTTAAAATATGGCTTTCTAAGGGTTTTGGCCACAAGAACAGATTGCAGCTGTGGCCTGAGCATCTTTAGAAGGATGAATCATGGTTTTTTTCTTTCCTCCTGAAGAAGCTATTTTGAGCTTTGTAATTGCATATTTCCATGTTGTTTTTCATAGAGTGAGTAAGGAGAATGACTTGCATTTTTTTTTTTACTTGAAATCTGCTAGTTGCTGATTTCTTTGCTCTTCTCTCTGATGATTGCTGAACTTGGCCATGCAGCAGATACACTTAGGAGCGCTTCTGTGAAATGCAAATTGCTACAGAGAGATCTGGAAACCAGCACATTCAATCAACTCCCCAGCTGATTCCTAGACAGCCCAGCTTTCCCTTCTCAATTCTGGGGCTCCCCTCCCTTGGTAATTCACAGCATGGTTAAATGGGTAGCTTTCTAAGGTGACAAAGAACTCCAGAGTAGGCATTCCAAGATCTGGATTTAATTCTGACTCCACTGGCCACCTCCAGTCTTCTGCATGAGCCTCAGCTCCCTCTGGGGCAAAACACAGTAATTGCCCAGGTGACCCCAGCTACAAAGCTGCTGCCGTGTGGAAATGACTTCTTACATAATGAATCTGACGTCTTTATTCTCTAAGATAGTCATACGAGGACTTTGCCATCCTCAGTTCTGGAGTGACGTGTATATAATCTGTCTTGGCTGTTGGATGCTATGCTAGAGGGCCTGGCACATGCCCACGGGCCTTTCTAAGAGGGAGCATAGCAGCTTGGAAATGTGGACTGAGACATTTACTGCGTCCCATGTAGGTAGGGATGGAAAATTGAGTCCAGTGTGCATTTCTCAGATTTTTTCCTCTGGTTTGAAATCCAGGATGATCACCCCTTTCATAAGATGCTTGGGACCAATAATGTTTCAGAGTTCAGATTTGGGGGACCAGGGCTTTGGGGATATTTGCATACACACAAAATGAGCTATCTTGGGAATGGGACCCAAATGTAAGAAGGAACTTCATTTAGGTTTCATGTAAACCTTTTACACCCAGCCTGAAGGTAGTTGTAGCCAATATTCTTAATAATTCAGTGCATGAAATAGTTTGTCGAGTGGGGTTTTTCACTTGTGACTTCATGTGAATGCTCAAACTGTTTTGTATTCGGAGCATTTTGGATTTTATCTGCCAACAGAGAGGGTTTCGAGAGAAATTGAACCTTAATTTTGTCAGAACAAATATAGGAAGCAGGAAGAAACATTTCTCTTCATTCTCCTGCCAGGTTGATTTCCCACCTGGTACCTCCCACATCAACCATGTCCTTCAGCCTGGGGGTAGTGCTTCTTGCTATCATACTGCCAGTGTGTCTGTGAGGGCTGAGCCATACACCTTGTACCTCTTTGCTTGGAAATGGGTGTGTTTAAACAAACCCAAAAGCTGGAGGAAGAAGGATGCCTAACTTCAAAAGCTGTGAAGATTTCTACCAGTCATGCTTGTCCCTGAGATGTTCAGCTCTAATCGTTCTCTGGACTTTGTGGGCTGTTTAATAGCTGGAGCCATTGTGTTTTACTGGAATCCGTAAGATCCTGACCAAATCGCATGGACTTTTTTGTTTTTCTCATCCAACTTGATGCAGTCAGAACCGTCCTGTTCCCTGTCTCTGTCAACGGTATTATCAGAGGAAACCTTTCAACTTCTGGCCTTGTCGGGTTCACTTAATCTTCTCATTTTTGTTTTATACTAGTTTACCTTATAATTTTTACTATTTGATTTTACTTTTAAAATGAGCTAATATCATGCATGTTTTACTGAGTAACCTGGCTCTTTTACTTTCATCTGTACAGATCTCTTTCCTGTCAGTGATTACATTCATTTCTGTTTTATTCAAATTTTTAATATTTCATAGATATGAGAACTTTGTAGCTTCAGAAAGTTCAAGGAAAATGAAACAAAAAGATGTATTTATTTTTGATGCATAATTCTTTGAGATCCACCTCCTGCAAGAAATCTCTCAAAGGGTCATGAAAAAATGTCGATTCTGAAAACCTATTCGTGGGTTTCATTTTTTTTTTTGCACCAAAATAACCTTTTCTCTAATTACATTTTCCATGTACTTTTTGAAATACCCTTAAATAAATTGTATCCCATGTTATGAAAGCGCAGATCTTTTGTCTATAGATACTTAGTGTTTGAAATTTTTGTTTTTATAAAGGGCACTGGGATGAACATTTGCCCAGTAAATACTCTTAATGTGGTAATGCTGAGCCTGCAGCAATGAAACAAGCAAATCATCATCCTGCCTTTAAGGCAGATATATTCTAGGTGGAGAAAAAAAATACCCAGAGAGTATTTTCTTAAAGAGTTTAAAGAGAGAGAGAGAAGAAACTGTCAGACAAGAAATATAGGATGGCTGAGATGGCCTCACTGAGGAAGTAACTTTGATCAAACCTATAAATGAAGGAGGATCCAGGGCCAAGACAGTGTCTGGATGAGGTTGTAGAAAGAAGGAAAATCAGTTTCAAGGTCCTGTGGCAGTAGAGTTCAACATGGGAAAGAAAGAACTGAGTGGCCAGTGTTGCTGGGACAGAAAGAGCCTGGAAGAGGAGCAGGTGACAACGGAGCTTGAGAGATGCTTTAGGCCTTTGTGGGTCATTGTAACCTGGTAACCAATTTTGCTTTTACTGTGTGCAAAGATAGGTCACTGGACAGACAAAGAACAATACTAGTGATAACATATATCTTATAATATTAAGGATTTGCTTGGCTGCATAGGAGTTTCTGTTAATGCATAAACTTTACAAAATTCCCTGTTTCAATTTAACTTTAAAATGAACTAAGAACATGCATGTTACTTTGCAACTTGATTCTTTTCACCTGGTATGTTACAGACTTCTTTCCTTACAGTAACCAACATAAAAGAAGTATTTGGGGGATTATGATTGCATTGTAGGAGTGAATACACACCACTACAGTAAGGTAGTAGGATGGGCTTGGTGGTGGTTGAAGGCATAGCTAACAGTATTTTCCCTAGCAGATTGGATTTGGGGTAAAAAGCACGGAAGTATTCAAGGAAGGACTGTCAAGTAGAGTCATTGTGGATAGAGAAGGCAGTGAGCGATGAGCAGCTCAGCTGTGGCTGTGTGAATTGTGAGATGCCCTTTAGACATCTTACAGAGATGATGATTTCATAACTGGGTATATATGTCTGGAGTTCAAGGCATATTTCTGATCTGGAGAGCTTAACTTTTGATGTCCCCAGCCTTTAGGTAATAGTTAAAGCTATGAGGCTAAATGAAATCACTGGGGAGGCCGTAAGACTGTGCTCTGGAGTGCCCTTAAATTTAGAAGTGGTGTAGAAATTGAAGGAATGGAACGGGCATCAAATGGAGCTCCAGGGGTGTCAGAATCGAACCCAGAGAACCAGAGTCTCCTTGTATCACATGCTGCAGCTGGAGGCTTTAAATTAGAATCGAAAACTCAATGTTGATGTCAGTCTGATGGGGGTCAGAGAGGACTGGACAGGAGTGGTTGCAGTGCGTCAGAGGGATAAGAGCCTAACTAGATAGATGGAGGAATCTCTGGGTCAGAGGTGGTGAGTCAGTGAGGACACTGAGCATTCCCAGAGTGCTCTGAGCAAAGTCCGCAGAGGGTAGTGCAGATCAGGCCTTTGGAGACATTGATGCCAGTTTGACATGGGCACAGCGTTGGAACATGCAGTCATTTCTCTTCTCTAGTGATTCATTTTCATCACGTTTCAAGACACTATTCCTAATCAGCAGATGAGAGATTGAAAACAAGCTGGTCCTTCCTCCCTACCTTTGCTTGTCTGAGACCCACTCCTCCGTTTCGCCCCTTATAGTCACCCCTTCCCCAGACCTGTCCTTCCCCACGCCGAGACACATCTCATACTATCTTGAACTTGTATGTTGTCTTTCCTTTCGGGTTTTCTTCTCCAGGGACCATGGTTTACACCACACATGGGTAATGAAACCTCCCAGTCAGGACAAGCAGTGTCACGATGGAGGAGGCAGCAGTGGAAGAAATGTTCCTCCTGAGTCATGACCTTGAGTCATTTGATTTCTGACATTGAATAGTTCACGAGATGCGGCTGCAGGCATTTTATCTCAAGAAAATAGAGGAAAAAAAGATACGGAAGGAGGCATTCAAATAGATTACTCTCTTGAAGGAACTGCAAATAGTGACTCATCGGGGGGTAACAAAATCACTTTAGTGAATTTTGAATAGTATTTTTTAAAATGGAATCAAATAGGGTTTTCTGAGTGCTTTACAAATAGCAGAGGCAAGTGTTTCATTAATTCAGTTTTACATCCATCTGCATGTGTACTGTGAGGTAGTACAAAATGTGTTTCCTTCTGTTGGTCACGGCTGAAAAAGTTTCAAAGTGCTCCCCACCCCCGCCTCATCACAAGGTGATTCACCTTGAAATTACTTATTCAATAGAGCATTGTGTGTTTTTGTATTAATACGTGTGTCATACATATTTTGATTTCAAAGTGTTCTTTTCCATTAGGCTTTATCTTAAGGGGTGGTTGGCAGCCTTGTACTGATGGAAACGAGGCTTATGGTCATCAAGCGAGATCTGCATTTGTGCTCTGGCTTTTCTGCGGTCCCACTGCTGGTGCTTAGTGGTGTCCCTGAATCCCAGGCTTTTGCCCCTAGGTCAGGAAATGAGAAATGTGTGAGTATGATATTTCTCACTTGTGTGTAGGACATGTCTTTAAACCTGAAGGGGCAGTGTCCAGCCTTTTGGTTGTCAGATGAGTGTAGGGTTCATCCTCTGAGAGGTAGACCTGCAAGCAGTGGAACGAAGAAGAGCCGTTAGCTCAGTGACTCAGTACTGCTTGTTGCCCTTGCCCCAGTGGACGCCGCACTAGGCATCTGTGTAGTCAGTGGGTTTGCCCTCTGAGGCTGTTAGGCATGGGTCAGCCTCCCGATGACCCTCATCATTGCAGTTATCAGGCAGGTAAGCCCTGCTGCTGCTGCTGCTATTACTACTACTAGATGCTCAATAACAGGAATCAAGGGCTTTGCACTCCTTATACAAGATTGGAGCCTACAACTCTAGGCTGTTCCTGGCTGGAAGGAAAATGTAGAAACTTAGCCAGTGATGCTTGGTGGGCTGTTGGAACACTACAGGGTTGGGTTGTGAAGGAATCAATGGACAAAAGGAAAGAAAACCAAATGCATGTAACTGGCTGTTGACCTGTTCTCTTAGAACATTCCTCACCATGGCTGCTGAGAATGTGTCAGCTCCTTCTCTTGGACCCCTTTTTCTTATTTCACTAGATCCTAGGTGGGATCTACATTTAGGCTTCAGATAATGCCATTATTTCTATCATTTTTTTGGTTAAAGATTTATTTATTTTATTACAGTCAGATATACAGAGAGGAGGAGAGACAGAGAGGAAGATCTTCCATCCGATGATTCACTCCCCAAGTGAGCCGCAACCCCCGGTGCACGCCGATCCGAAGCCGCAGCGGCCAGTACCAGGAACCTCTTCCAGGTCTCCCACACGGGTGCAGGGTCCCAGTGCTCTGGGCCGTCCTCGACTGCTTTCCCAGGCCAAAAGCTGAGAGCTGGATGGGAAGTGGAGCTGCCGGGATTAGAACCGGTGCCCATATGGGATCCCGGGGCGTTCAAGGCGAGGACTTTAGCCACTAGGCCACTGTGCCGGGCCCGAAGAGAATATTCTGTCTTAAGTACTTCCAAATAAGAAGATGCCAACTGTCACTTATTGTAAAAACATTATGTCTAACACACAAGCAGAAATGGCTGTCTGAACAGCCGTCACCCTTCCTTCCTTTCTCCTGTACTCTCGCACTCAGTGGAGGAGATTGGAAAAGGGACCTGAAAAAGGAAGTCCCGGGTCCCAAGTAGTAAGAAAATCACTGGACAGACATCATTCCCACTGAAACCGACGTCTGTAAATACCGTTCCTGCTGTGGGCCTGAAAGTCTTGGAACCTGGCTTCTGTCTCTGTTTCTGATTTAACTTTCTATTTTAATTTTTGTTCAAAGGCAGAGTTAGAGACAGAGACATATTTCCATCTGCTAGTTCACTCCCCAAATGGCTGCAACAGCCAGAGCTAGAGCTAGGAGCCAGGAGCTTCCTCTTGGTCTCCCATGTGAATGCAGGGGCCCAAGGACTTAGGCCATTCTCCACTGCTTTTCCAGCTAGAAGCAAGGAGCTGGATCAGAAGTGGAGCAGGTGATGCATGAACTGATGCCTAGATGGGATATGGGTAACACGTGGAAGATTAGTCTATATCATAATTCCCCCAGCCCAGGACTTACCTTGATAATACAGCTCAAAAAATGCTAAACTAATGACTCATACCAGCTTGTGTTTATTTAGGCAGCATGTATTTGTACCTCCCTCAACAACTCAACCACCTCCTTTTTGCTCTGATCCCTGGCCCAGTCTCTCTTCAGTTGTGTCTACTGTGATATTAACCCAGGGTTCTCAGCTCAAGTCAGCACCCTCCCCACTACCACCACCACCAAAAAACCTGCAGAGTCTACAAGCTGATTTCAAGTCATGGAACTGGAATGAAGCTCCAACCAGGGCATTTGTATGTAACAACAAAGAGGACATGAGAATTATTGAGCAAATGTCTGTTGACCCTCAACTTGTCCCAGATCTTGTTCTAGGTGTTGAGACTTTACTGATCTGATAAAGTGTGAAATTGTCTCTATGCTCCTAATTTATATTCTAACCTTATTTGAAGCTGCAGAAAAAAGTTGCTTAGAAGCCAGCTAAGAGTAATAAAGCAGGTCTTCCCATAATATTCCTTTGGTTTCTAACACTTTTTAGACAGTTGAGACAGCATAGATTTTATTCCCAAATGTCTTTCATCTTACTTTTATTTTACCATACATTTGTAACATTTATTCATATATATGTGAGAGTGCTTTAAAAAGTTTCTGGAAAATAGAATTAAAAGCCTTTTGGCTCAAAAAAATCTGAAATCCTTGGATAGTTTTTTATAATATGTATTTTCCATGAACTATTTGAGGAACCCTCATGTAAGTATACTTACATTTTATATTTATGTATGCATGGATACATTAGTATGCATATTTATGTTTATATATGCTGTATATGTTGCATTTGACATTATTATACCATATGAACATAAGTTTGAGGAAGGGTAAGAATTTTTAAATTGTCACATGAATGTTTATTTGATTTTCCTCTGCAATTCAATGCATTCTCTCCTAAAAACAGCTCACATGCAACCTAAGCCATATAACATTTAAAGATCGCTTTTAGTATTATAAAATTTGTGTATTAAAGACAAATTCATTAAAAGCATTTACAATTGTTTTTTTTGTTTTTTTTTTTAAAGATTTATTTTATTTTCACTACAAAGTCAGATATACTGAGAGGAGGAGAGACAGAGAGGAAGTGGAGAAGCCGGGATTAGAACCAGCAGCCATATGGGATCAAGGCGAGGACCTTAGCCACCAGGCCATGCTGCCAAGCCCGCATTTACAATTGTTAAAGCACTTACACATTGTTGAAAATTAGAAATTTTCTGATTGGGAGAGATGTTTAAAGAAAATTAAAACTATTCACAGTTTCCAATCTTAAGATAATATGGGCACAGTGATGTGTTCCTTCAGATTTCTGCTTTATCTGTATTCGCATCCTCACATTGAACATGTGTGCGTACGTGCACGTGTGTGTGTATCACGCATATACTTGCACAGTAAGAAATGTGGGATCAAACTGCCTCTTTCGTTTAGACTTCAGTTTCTACTCCACTTCACTTAAAATTACCGTTAACTTCTATATCTTAAAGTATCCTGCAAGAACTTTTAAAACATTAACCTCTTTAATACCCCTCCCTTTGCTGAGTTGCCATACACCCATTAGATTGGTTGGCATTTGATTTTTAAAGGATTTACATTCTTTTTCTACAATTTCTTAAAAATATTTCATGATGCTACACTTGATCGTAGCCAAAAGGCTGAGAAGCGATTTTATTTCATGATACTATAAAGCACTTTAAATCATATGAGCCTGTTGAAAGGTGAATGGATAATGAAACCGTGATACATCTACTCCGTGGAGTAGAGCACAGCCATTAAAAAGAATGAAATTCTACCATTTTCAACAAAATGATCCCAGCTGGAGACCGTTATGCCCAGTGAAATAAGGCAATCCCAGAAGGACAGATATGATATGTTCTCTCTGATATAAGGGAACTTTCATGCAAATTATAATATATATATATATATATGTATATATATATATATATTCTCATAGACAAACTCTACAGTGGAGACTGACATACTGGGAAATGAAGGTACCATGTAGAAGACATCTCTACTCCCAAATAAAAGGAGGACTCCCGGTGAAACAAATATACCTTGACAATACGATACTAAATATTTTTACCCTTGTTTATGCCTGCAATGCCATGTTGCCCTTAAATAGCAGAATGTTAAACTTGTTACTAAAGGACAATACTGTTGTAATGATATGGGGGAAAATGGTGGGAGGAAAAAAAGAGAGGAAGAAATGGGAAGGGAAGAGACAATCCCTGTACCTACAAAACTATATCACAGAAAATAATTAAAAATAGAAAATACACTTTATGAGAGATTTAAAACAAAGACCCTCCCCATTCTCAACTTATTTCCTCCCAAGTTTCAGCCACCAGCTGATAAGCTCTTCTAATTCCTTTTCAGTGCATGTAACTGTTTCCATAAGTACAACTAATATACACACAGACACCTACATGTGATGTGTGTGTGTGTGTGTCTGTGTGTGTGTGTGAGAGAGAGAGATAGAGATGAAATGCTGTAAATATCGGTTTTGATGACTGGATATTGTTCCAGTATAATATTTGACCCAAGATTTTTGAAATATAGATAGAAAGTTTGTTTTACTGAAAGGGGATTTTTTTTTACGCATTTTTAATCTAGAGAGATTGAAGGGCTTGGTCGGTTTTCATTTTAGTTAATTTTAGTAGAATGTGGTAAAATGAATGGTTTAATTTTTTTAAGTTACGCCAAATAAAAAGAAAATGTCCTCTTGGCTGTATTTATTTAAATTTTGGAGTCTAATTAGATTGTAGGGAGGTGGTATGAAATGAACATGCTCCCTCTGAGAGTTCTCTATGGAATTTTCTTGAGGAAATTTGAGCTAAAACATCTAAATTCATTCTCTGTTTTAGCAGTAGGCTTACTGAAGACTCTGCAACGCATGAATACAGTCCATTGCCAGTTTCTTCTTGGGAGGATTGGGTCAGCTGTGGGGAATATACATTCTCCCTGGAGTTGGAGGTGTAATGATGAATAGAAGATTTGAATGTGGGATGGGAAGGATGAATGATTCATTATCTTTCTCTTCTACCTACTATCTGTAAAAATGGAACTGTACTGCACAGCTTGCCACCTTCTGCATCTGTTTTTTTTTTTTCACTTAGTATGGTTTTGAGTCATTCAGATTGTTGTTTTTTGGTGAAATGCCAGATGAGCTTTGATCTGGTTTTTGCTGCCTCAATGGGAGCTGGAATGCAGACCAGATCTCTGATGTGGGTGATAGAAATCCAATTATTTGAACCATCGCTGTTGCCTCCCATGAGACACATATAACAGGAAACTGTAATCAGTAATTGGAGCTAGGTATCAAACACAGGTATTCTGAAATGGGAAATGGGCACCCCTAACAGCATTTTAACTGCCTGGCCAAATGCCCACTGTGTTCTGCTGCTAAAGATGCCTTGTGAGGTATAATTTAGTGTCCTAAAACTTGACCTTTTTTGCTCTGCAGTTCTTTAGTTTCAACTATTGCATAAATCATGTATCCAACATTATAACCAGGATATAAGCTATCCATCTCTCCCCAAAGTTTCCACTTGATAATTTATTTTACTTCTTTGACCAATAATTCTTGAACAGTAGAGGATCACAGAGGGAACATGGTGAACTTAAATTTAATGTGATTGACATAAGCCCCTACTAATGTTATTGATTCTACTTTTAGGGTTACACACATTTCCTTGATGAAACTTTCCTTGCCCTCATCCATCACAATCACCCCATAGTCATCTCTTATGATTCATATATGAAAGAATGTTCCAGCAGAGTAAAAAAAAACTTTATTTCTGTCAACTTCATTACTCAACTTAGTTAATCTAGGTCTAGTGCCACATGATGGCCCAGGACATCTCCTTGACAACAGGAGAAAGCTGGAGCCCATCGCTCTGAGATAATTCCTCACATAACCTGAAACTGTAACTTAGTAACAGTAAGAAGCAGACCTAGTTCAAGAAAACAGGAGGCTACAGATAAGAATTGGAGTGTAAATCCATCTTGTTTTCCATTGTTGGTCTAATATACAGATGTCCACCACTGATACTTAAAATTCAACACACACACACACACACACACACACGCCGACTGCAGATTTTAAGAGATTAAGAAGGGGTATTTTGTCTTTTAAAAAGGAACTGACCAATCAGTGCATTTTTAGTTCTTAACCCTCTGATTACAAATGGGAAACAAAGAAAGAGTACACAAAAAATTGTATCTTCAAATCCAAGTTTTTATAAGCATGACATAACCTCTAAGTCAGCTTATCTCACACCCACAAGGTGGGGAAGGCTCTTGAAAAGCTATAGAAGACAATGAGTTAGGGTGCTTCTGCTTTACAGTGTCACCGCAAAGGTAGGGTTCTGAGAAAGAACAAGGCAATTGCTGTTGCCTCTTTCACCTTCGATTACTCTCTTCATCCTCTGGAGTAATTCTTCCATGTCTGATAGGATGAGGTAAAGAAAAGAAAATTGCACTTATTTTAAGTCGTAAGTTCAGTCAGATGGGAGCCAGCTTAAGTTGCATCTGAATTTAATTTGACTTTCTCCCCCTCTTCCCAGCCCCATGTTGAGTTGCCTCTGACAACTGATAAAATTCACATTTCCAAGTAAATCAAGGATTTAGATATAAATATGCAGAGTGAGCACACAAATTAACTCATTTCTCAAGGTTAAAAAGGGTGAAACTGGAATAATTTCACATAAGAAAATTTTCAACTTATTCTGGTAGAATGGAACCAAATAGAATATAACACATAATTAGATTCCTTAATTCTTCCAATTCGCAATATGAAACAGTAGGAACATTCTAGCAGAATTTGTTACCGACTGTAACACCCATTTTCTCATTAACTCTTAGTATAAACTTGGAAATGGATACCATTCCAAATCTGTTAAAGATTGATTGAAAATACTTGTTACAAAATAAATGAAAAATCAGTACATGTTATGAGATTGAGACATTAGAAATTTTAACACCTATTGATGTTCCATATTTGGCACAATTTGGAAAGTTCTTTTTCATTTTGTGCTTGCAGCTTCTAGAACTTTCCAACTTTTAGTTACCCCATGTTTGGGTTTTTATCCCGTATCAAAGGTAAAGGGAGTGAAAAGTAATAGACTTGAATTTGGTTTTACTTCCCGAGTCTGAGGATTAACTTTCTACAAGTAGTTTGGATCTAGAAATAGGTTAAACCCAACAGAAGAGCACACTTGCATGGTGCAGACAACGCATGTTTCCATAGGAATTTCTGCCCTCTGTAGTTAAACTTGATGGGGAAGAAGGAGGAACTTACTGGCCACACCAGGAAGTGAAGGGTAACAGATTCTTGAAGTACCGAGCTGTGCTGAATAGAAGTGGAGCTGTTCATGCTCTTGGATCCACCTCACAACACAGCAGTGGCTGTGGTAGAGAAGTTAGGGACGATCCTATTATCTTTCCCTATTAGGAAGATCACTGCAAAATGGCCAGGGGACAGCCATGTGTCATACACAAAGTGGCCTGTAACTCATGAAAATGAGGCCATTGATACATTTATTTTTCAAGTGCAGGATTATTAAGTTCAAACAGTAAATTTTTAATTAGTATATTTCATTTACCTTGGCATACAAGGTCTTAGTCTTCAGGTAAAACCATGTGATGAACTAAGGGTCAGACTTAGAACTGTGTAATGTTGGTTTACAGTACCTTCTTCAGAGAGCTTTCCTTGGTCGCCTTAGATATCCTAGTTAACCCATGCTTGAGTAAGCACCTCTGTCTCCCTTTTGTAAGCCAGATTGAATTTTCTTTAGTTTCCATAATTCAGGTAAAGAACCAGCGGAACTCTACCTCTACCTCATTATTTCTGTAGTTTTTCAATATTATGTATGAGAATACTTGCAAAAGGTAGAGAAATGGCTTAAAACATAATATAAATTTCCTATGGACTTTATGGAATCCATTAATTTCTCAGTTACCCATATCATAATTTTTTTCTTGAAATTGTTTTTTTTGTTTTTATGTTAAAATTCATGTTCCTTCATGGAATGGTTCTCAAATATATACTCGTAGCTGCAATAGGAAGGAGTGGATATGTGATGGAGAGTAATGTTGGCAGGAATCACATACTTTGGCCACCCTCAGCTGTGACATCATCAAAATCATTTACTGTTATTAGTAGGAACAGTACCAGAGCTTGTAGTAATTTCCTAGGGCAAGTATAAGAATGTTTTTGAGTGACATCACTCTTAGTTGCTAGCATATTTTCCTAGCATCAGACCTGGATCTCCTTTGCTGCTCAGAGCCCTGTAGCCACATGCCCATCTTTTACCAACACAGCCTTAGTTTGGAGCCTGCCTGGAGCTTCTCATTTGTGTCAGAGGTAGCTGCTATCGAGTTCTACCAAAGTACAACAGACTGGTGCAAGGACATCTGTGACCTCTTACCATATATAAGTCTCCATCCCCTTGGGCCGGTGTGCTGCGTGTAACACTCCAATGCCGATATTCTGGCTGCTTCCAAAATACTAAATTTGGGATTCCCATTGCATCAAGCAGAGGGTGAACTGCTTTGTTCATGAGTGGTAATACCCTACGTGGGCTTCATATATCAATTCACCTTCTGTGAAAGAATCTAAGGAGAGTGTATAAGGAGGCATTTATTAATCTAATAACCTTCATTTTTAGGAAGTTTTTTAAAACCTTGCAGTGTTAGTAAATTTTGCCTTAAAACTGTTTTTCTCTAAATTTTCGATCTGTTACAGACTAACACATTCTGTTACTGTCTGGTTAATTCTGTGATTATGAAGTTAATGGAGAAAGAAGCAAAAATATTTTTGTGTTTTAGCAAACTATGGTCATTTTGAGATCATCTCTGTTTTGATGTTGTTTTCCTTAAGCAGCATTCTCTATTTACTTCCTGATGTTGGAACAGGGTCAGATCCATCACAGAAAGCCTAAGAAATGAGGCATAAAAAGGAAAATAAGTGTCCCCCAATAACCATCACCAGTATAGTTCACATTTTGGTCAGTCTTGAAGGCACACATGCCTAGGTAGCATTTATTACCAAACTTCAGCACCCAGCAGGCTTTCTGAAATGTTGTAGGATGCTCAACAGATATGTGGGGACTGGCTGATGTTTTTTGTGTTGATTATTCACTTTATTGCCAATTGGTGGGGTGCATGAGTGCGTTTGATCAGGATGTTTACTTGTAAAGCACTGCTCTGCAGATGAATATTTGGGCTGCCTGCCACACTGCATAATCACAGTCATCCAGGAATTTAAGAGCTTTGCCTAAAAATGAATGGTTGGATTTCTGGAAAATTACATGAATCCTGATTTTATGGGCTGTTCTTTAAGTTATGAGAAAGCTTGCTTCCTAAATGCAGCTTGTACGTAATGGTTTTTGCCCATAAGATTGTCCTGATGCAGAATTTACTCTGAAGCCCTTTTTATTGAAATCTGTGTCTAGCCAGTTGAAGATCTACTAGTGGACTATTGCTACCAACAACATAAGCAGATCATAAGATGTTGCTCTCTGATTTCACTACTTTTGAAATTAACTTTGTCTTACTGCAAAATTGCTCTGTGTTCTGAGTTCTTTGTTTTTCAGAATCAATAGTTCTTTAAGACATTCACCCCCTCTGATGTGTAGCCACAATGCCTTTTGTGGACGATGACCCCAGAAGGCTTAGGTGCTAAAGCCCAGCCTAGTGACTACCTTCAAGGGCCTACATTTATCTCTAGAGAATCATTTCATGTTAATGAACATATGGTTTTGCCTCATTTTTACTATTGCCCTCGATTTGTGAAACACAGGATTAACAGGTGAATGTTGGGTCCTACCTCCAGATAGAAATATTTGCATTAAAGGATATGCCATCCTCAGTCCCTACAGATTTGCACATGCTTCCTTGCACAGTCATGGCTTACATTGTTAGCTGTATTTTTGAGTTGTCTGTTCTTCCCAGATAGTTTGAATGACAGATTTGATCATAGCTACCTAAACTGAAAAAGTGTTGCATTCCAAGGGCAGCAGCTGTCTGTGAGAGGCTAAGAGCTGGTGAGATGGGGCATTTCAGTCTTGGGAGGCATTTTGTTTTGTTTCTCTTTATGATAGTGTTTGAGGGTTGTTTGTTTTTGTTTTGACTTTATTTAGCAAGGTAGAGAGACGAAAACACAGGGAGGTCTGCCCTCTGCAGCTTCACACTCTAATGGCTGGGACTGGGTCAGGCCTAGACCTGCGCTGGAAACTCAATGCAAGCATCTCATATGGTTGGCAGAAACCCAATTGCTTGAGCCATTTCCTCTTCCTCCCCCAGTGTGCATTAGCAGGAACCTGGAACCAGAAGCTGGAATCAAACACAGCACTCCAAAATGGGACCTGGGCATCCTAGCCTCTACTCTACACACCTGATGTTGTTTGTTTGGTTGTTTCAGCACAAGAAACACTCCAGTGTGTATCAGTAATGTGCTCAAAGCAGTTACTGATTTTTCAGCAAGTTTGGTAGACAGTTGTGAAACAGTTGGTAGCATAAAATTGGCCATAGTGGGAGTATTTATACCACGGAAACTTGCAAACTCAAATAAGCTCCTGCCATCACCACCAAGAACTATTGTCAAACATTTACCAGTATCTCACTGAATATGTATCTGCATGCAGATAGTCAAGATCTTTGAGAGTCAAGACAGACTCACCGTGTAGGAGGGAGAAGATGGTGAGGAAGCCTGGGCTGGAAGGATGGGAAACAGAATGTGATCTGCCTGCTTCAGAAAAAATGGACTTGTATTTATTTTCATCTTAATTAGCACAGAATAATGGCACTTGCTTCTGGGTTACAATGTTCTGCTTAAGTATTGAGTATATTATGTGCACCTTTAAAGCCAGGGTAATAGACATCTCCAACTCCTCGTCACTGCTACCTCATGTTTGCAGTTTGTGAGCTCTTCCCTTCCAGTCACTTATAAAATCATTATGCTGTAAAGGGCTTGTTCTTTCCATAAAACTGTGTTTTGGTCTTTGTTTTCCAATTTCCCTCTGTCTCCAGGCCCACCTCTCCCAATCTCGAGAAATCAGTATTCCACAAGCAGCATTTGTCTTGCTGTGTCTGACATACCCCACTAAGCATGGTGTTCTCTAGTACCTTCCATTTTTGCCACAAACAATACGAAATTGTTCTCTTATTAAATAAGATGCTGTCGTACATGTGTACCGCATGTTCTTTATTCACATATCTGTTAATGGCCACTTGGGTTGATTCTGTATCACAGCTATAGTGAATAGTGCTGCAATAAATGGGAGTGCACTTGTCTCTTTGATGTGCTGATTCCACTGACTTTGGCTAGATACCCAGCAGGGAAGTAGTGGGAATGTACAATAGATCCATTTTTAGTTTGTGAAGAGATTCCATACTGTTTTCCATAATGGCTGAACTAATGTGCATTCTTACCAACAGTGTGTAAGAATTTTTTTTCTATACATCCTTGCAGCATTTATTTGTCTTTTTGATAATAACCATTGCAACGGAGTTGAGTGGATACCTCATTTTGGTTTCGACTTGCATTTCTCTAATAATGTTGAGCATTGTTTCGTGAATTTGTTGACCATGTGAATCCCTTAAGGAATGAATATCTAAATGTTTGTCCATTTTCAGTTGAGTTATTTTTCTTACTGGTTTTGTGAGTTTTTGAATAAATAATGCATATTTTGTCAGGTTAATGAATGTTCCCAACATTTTGGAGATTATTTACTGTCTTAGTTGGTTCTTTTGCTGTGAAGAAGCTTCCTAATTTGATAGAATCCCTTTTGTTGTCTGTACCTTTTTTATCCAAAAAAAAAAAAAAAAAATCATTGCCAGTACCTACCTCTCTCTCTCTCTCTCTCTTTTTGCTTCTAGTTTCATGCTTTTGGTTTTACACTTAGATCATGTATCCATCTTGAGATTATTTTCATATTGGGGTAACATTAAAGAGATTCTCTTTTAAAAAGGATAAAGGGTTTTAATAAGAGGGAAGGATAGGAGGAAACAGGAGAAATCTTGGGTCCCTAACAATAATGAAAATCACCAAAACTAACATTGTGAAAGGTCCCTTTGTATCCCACACACAACTCCTTCTGGATTATTTCCTGTACCTAGAGCTATAGCGAGGAGGCAGGTGTTGTCCTCAGGTTAATCCATCAGGAGTCAGTGGCACAGGGTGTGAATGAGCTTTCCCAACAGCCATAAAACCTGTAGTCAGGGATTGAACCCAAGGACTTGATGCCTTAAACTGCTCATGTGGCCTCCACAGGCCATTCTGCTTCCCAGAGAATGTTCAGAACATCTCAGGCTTTTCTCTTTATGCAAAATTCAGCAGCATCCCCTTTGAAGAGAGTCACTGAAAGAATGAGAATGTGTGAGGGATTTTTGTGGTCCCTGGAAGAGCAGGCTGACTACAGATACAGCAGAACACACCCAGTGCAAGGGAGCTGCTAGAAGTGAAGGGCAAACATTTGGTATAGCAGTTGAGTTGGGGCTCCCATATGCTTTATTGGAAGGTCTGGGTTCAAGTCCTGGCTCTGTTTCCAATTGACCTTCCTGTAAATGCACACTCTGGGTGACGACAGGTGATGGATCAAGGTCGCTGTCACTGTAGGAAACTGGGTTTAGCCCAGCCCAGTCCCAACCATTGCAGGCACTGGAAGGCAGGGGAAGAATGAACTAGTAAATAATTGCTCACTCGCTCACTCTCTCCCTCTCTCTCCCTCTCTCTCTCCCTCTCTCTCCCTTCTTCCTACCCTCCCTCCCTGTGTGTGGGTGTGTCTTTTTCCCCCCAAATAAATAAATGCATAAATCTTTACTGTTCAGTGACACCACCCGTGTGATTGTTTCCTTACAAACATCTCAGGTGCTCTGCTCAGGCACAAAGTCTCCTCCTGGACTTCTTCATAACCGGGGTAGGACAGGCGAATGGGATCAGGGCACTAGTGACTTTAGAGAATGTGGAAGAAAGAGCACGATTGTTTTCATGGATTGTGGAATCTGCACAGGAAAAAGAGATTGTAGAGGCTGGATGCTTGTGAACTTGAGCTTTTAATGAAGTTGAGTAAGTATGACTATTGGGGGACTCAAATGATTCAAGGAGATAGGAAAAGCAGTTTACGCTCCTGGAAAACTTGCTTATTAGAATGGCTATGTTGATAGTTCATTTCTGCCATACCCTTAGTTCAAGGTGTGGAGGAGGTGACGAGAACATGGTCACTGCAGGTAAGGTCCAAGGTCACACACACAGAGAAGTAGTCCAGGATCATGGCAGGAACTGTGCTGGAAAGACTCATCAAGGTGATAGGCTATTTACTGTTAAATATTATGTCATTTCCCTTCTTTGTATATTGATGATCTTTATTGATTTCTGTGGCTCACTTGCTATGCTAATCGTGTATTCTCTAGAGGGAAAACGTGTGTGTCCTCTAACTTCATGGCCTTTGTTTAATACTAAGTTTAGGATTCTGCACTATGATTTCTTTTGAAGATTTATACTCTTAAACCTGGAAATGAGTAATGACTGGATAAAGGAAATCTGAGTTAATATTCATTGAAGTTTAGTCATTTTTCAAAATTTTCTTATGGATTTGAAATGCAGTCCACAGTCCTCCTCCAGTAATAGTCAAGCTTTGTCCAAGTGTGAACATCAGTGTGAAGGGCAATCATGTAAGGCTTGAAATTGTGGCCTTCATGTAAGTTCTACGTCACTGACCCCTTTTCTTTCTTGATCTTTCCTTGAATATTCAGATAATTGCCTTTCATCGATAATAGTGAGTTTCATGGAGCATATCATGGCTTCTTACTGGGTGGATGAAATGAATGTGTATTCCATGTGTAGGGGGAATGAGTATGTTGTTCTCTTTCTTAACCCTCTACGATTCCTGGGCTCTCAGTCTCTGGAACATCACCTGGTTAGGTGGCACCAGTTGAAGGAACATTTCCTGAAAAATAGCTTGTTGTGAGCAGCTAAGGCCATTGTTTCTACGGACCTCTTTCTGAGGAGTGTTTGCTACTCAGTTAATACAAAGCTCAAGCTAAACTCTGGTTCTCCTTCCCTCAAGCCAGGGTTTCCTCATGCTCTAAGTGAGATTAATTTTCATAATTTAATTTACCAGATCTAGGAGGTGAGCTGCAGTTGCTATGGAAACAGTAACTGAATTCTCTTGCTTTCATACATTGAATGTATCAACAGTGATGCAATAGGGGCATGGGTATTTGTTCCTTTTATTTCCTTCTGCCTTTCTAAGCGGATACGTGTCGGATAAAGCAGAAAGAGGAGTTAATTTCACAGGCTGGTTTTTCTGATTAGTATATCATAGAATTTACCTGGCAGGTTATTTCCGTGATAATTATAGCATGCACGTGTGCAAACTTTACTTCCCACATTTGCTGCTAGTTCTGACAGGTTTTGTAACATAGAGGCTCATACAAGAAGTTGAACATGCCCTTTTGTATACAGTTTGTTGAACTTAACATGGCTTTGTGTACTTTGGTAACTGAACTGCAAATTTAGGATATTGGGCTCATTTACATTTCTTCTTCATCTCCAGGAATTATCCTTTTTGCTAAAATTGAAAGGCCTTTCACATTAGGTATCTCTATGTGCATAGTGTCTGACTGGATGTCAGAGAAGTACTTACCTTGCATTTCTAAACCACGAAATCTTTAGCCCAACATTTGCATATTAATGGATAATTGTGGAACATTATGTAAATTATACATGGTGGTGAATATATTATCAATTCAAATGGCCTTAAGGGTTAATTACAGGATGCTGCTATGTCAACCATAAAGCTGCAGGTTGAATGCTGAACACTTCCCATGAAATGAAATATAACCCACCTAATGTCACTGCCCTCCGAAGTCATGAGCTGCATTTTCCTGGGACTCTCCATTTTGTTAGATGAAGCACATTTGGGGTGATGTTAGTCACAGAATATCAAAGATTAAAAAAATAAAATCCCAAATGAAAAATATTAAAATGTGGGAATGTTTCAAGTTAGTAATCTAATTGTCACAGAGAAAAAATCTTATGAGTATTAATGTCTTTCAACGTATTCAATCTAATATAATTCATTTTTGTTTCTTTAAAAACCCATTATAATGGTAACATGCAGCAAGCAATAAGCCTCTTATTGCCCTGTGTTAGCTGGATTTCTGCTGCTGTTCCAAAATATCAGCCAGGGTAACTTACGAAGAAATCAAGAAATCGTTCATTTGACTCATGGCTCTTGGGCTCAGAATTCCAAGAGCATGGCACTGGCATATGGACCATCCTCCGCTGATTTCCCAGGCCATAAACAGGGAGCTAAATCAGAAGTGGAGCAGCTGGGATATGAACCAGTGTCTGTATAGGGGGCTGGTGCCACAGGCTGAGGATTAGCCTGATATGCCACCATTCTGCTCCTTTTCTATCTGCAGGAAACAAACTGTTGCCTCAATTCTATTACTCTGTCAGCAGCAGGGATAGAGTTAGATGGGTCCTTCTCAGCTTTACCTCTTACTGGTTCTGTGACATCTGACATGTGACTCAATTGCAGGTCTTCACCAGCAGTCTGCAGAAGTATAATTGGTAATTCTGAAGGTCAAAAGCAACCATGGTATGCAGGTCCTCGCTGGGACCCCAGTGCAGAACAGGTGCTCACACATCTTTCCTAGTACCTGTCTGTCCTGGTTTTCATCTCCTTGCTGTGGTATCACAAAAACTTCTTCTTCAAGTGATTATTATCATAACTAAACTGCCAAGAGGTCGCTAATGTGGAGGTCTGTACCTGCCCTTGGGCAGTCATGTATTTATCATTCTTGCGCCTTTTCTCTGTTTCTAGTTCAGTTTGGTAATTTGGGACCTCTGGCAACTAATGAGAAAATGAAATGTATTGTTACCATTATTGCTCTGGTGCCATGAGATCTCTGATGGGAATATTTGAGAGAGGGAAAGAAAGAAAAAGGAAACCTGCCTAAATTTAAGCCTTGTTGCCTAGGGTCTCCTGCACATGACTTCAAAGCCAGATTTCCTTAAATGGGAGTTAATGGCTTAATCTCTTTGCCTGTTACAAATAATTCCTAATGATTAGCATAATAAAACCTTTTTTTTCTTCCTGGCTCTATGAGATACTGTGTGGCAGTTGGTCCTGAAAATTGATGATACTCCAAACTGGCTCCTTCCATATACTCAAACAGGAAAATATGAGAGCTAATTAACAGATGATGACCATAGAGCAGTTTCTACCACTATATGTTAGAAGCTTGACACACATAATATTTGTTTTCAATGAGGATAACTTGTTTGAATTTGTGGCACTGTCTTTACAAAAGCTGATACATTAGCCCTAACTAAGCTGGAATAACTTGAAATAGTTTTAACATACCAGGCTTCAGGATCACTAGAAGGGATACTTGGCTTTTCATTGCCCATATTGACAGAGCATCCCACTGAGGTGCACAGCGCCACAGTGTGGTAGGTACCTTGGGTGGATAAGAATTTGCTACCTTGACTCTTTATGCCCATCACCAATATGGGAAGTATATAGGTGGAGAGGGTTCACTGGGAAGTGTCCAGTGTGGAATTTGCATTTTCTTGTGTCAAGGGAAGTCCTGAGCCACTGAGATGCTTCTGCTTTGCAATACTGTGCATAATACTATGATGTCTAGCCAAATTGGTCATTTCTTAGCTGCCTCTTGAAATGAAAAGAAGGAACCCACTATGAGTTCCATAAATGTCTGAGAAACCCTTTCTGGGTATGAATAAAATCAAACCATGAGTGCTAGCCTATCTGAATAGTTGAGTCTTCGAGGAATCCTGCCGCTGGTATTCACAGGTAGGAGTGTTGCCCATATGCAATCCAAGCTTGGTTTTCCAGTTGCCTCTTTAGACTGTCCTGGTTCTGGTCTACCCGAAGGTCCCTATGTTGAGTTTTCTAAAGGAAAGGTCACACTATGCTCAGCTGGAAGGAGCTGAGCCCACAGGATCTCAGAATTTGTTTACCTTCACAACATGCCTGGCATCATTCCCCCATAGGTCCCAGTCAGCCTGATGGAAGCACGGTGAGATCCCTTCCTTTTCCTCATTTTCTGCTACCTTCTGATTGGCATGCCCTCTGCCCTGCTTCCCCATAGCAATTTGAAAACAGCATGGCTGTGCACTTGAGGACAAAAGTGAACAGTTGGCACTGGCTGCTCGTTTCTTTGGTTTTCTAAGTGGACTTTAAAATCTTCAGTGGAAACGTGATCAGCCAGTTAGAAACTCTCCCACAGGAATGGAACGTTGAGGTGGGTTTTTTGTTTGTTTTTAAACTCACCTCTGTCCTTGGGCTTGAGATCTCAGATAAAGCTTAACTTTTATATATAATAAGCCAGTCCACCAAAATCAAAGCAAGTGAGGTAGAGAAGGGATGTTAGCATGAAAGGCCTTCGAAGGACTGTATTTTAAAGATATGCAGGATAGAAGTCTCTGCATGACAGCCATGGTGCTGAATTATCAGTAAATATAGCAAGTTATACCTGGGGTATAGCACTGAATAACTAGCTCTTCTGGATGTGCCCCGCCAACGTCTGTCAAGTTAAAACTGACTTGCTCTTTATTAAATGGGTTTTTTTTATTTGTTTTGTTTTGCTTTTTTTGGCAATAGTATAAGAATTCTTAATAGAGTTGAAAATGGTTTTAGTGGTGTCCATGCCTAAATTTGAAAGCAAGCCTGTATGTGTTTGACAATACCTGAAATGAACAATGAAGATTTATGTAAAGAAAATATTACTAGAGGAACGAGGGCCTTGATTTCTCTTTCAAATGGTGTTGCCATTCTCTACCTACAATGACAGAAGGCAGGACATCTGTCCTTGTGGAGATCACTAAGAGAGATTGTCTCATTTTATCATCTTTAGTGCTATAAATTTAGATATTGGCATAAATGGCTGTTAGAGTTTAAATTTAAAAATGTGACAAGTATGTAACATCCCATCATAGGTTCTTAACCTCTTAAGTAACAGTCAGGATACAGTATCTACCAAAGAATGTATAAAAAGAAAGTCATGCATCAAGTGTCATTGGTAATAGACTTTCCCTCAAGATGATTATAATTTTTGTCTGTCTTGATACATGTTCATTTCAATCCATTTAGCAGTCATTTATCAAGCACCTTCCTCCTCCTTTTCTATTATATGTAATGCATTAAAAATATCATAGGGATTTTTGAGTACCTTCTGTGTGCCAGACATTTTAATGAGATTTTTAACATTTTGTTTGGTTCCTAAGCCACCCTACAAGGGAGGCACTATGCTACTCTCCTTTCTACAAGTGAGGATACCTGTTCTGAGGTCCTGTGAGAACAGAGCTGGAAGGCAACCAAAACCAACTGGGGATCAGGATTTGGACTCCCAATCCCCTGCTCCCCGAATCAGGCCCCACTCCTCTTGTCCCACATATACCATCGTGTTTTTTCTCCTTCCCTCCATGCCACCACATACACACCTACATAATGACCAAATCTGTTCTGACAGATGATAGCCACCTTGCCTGTTCCAGAAAACCTTCTCTTTAGCTGTCCTTTACCCTGGGTGCTTACTAGTCCAGGTTAGTCTGGGCTAGTTCAGTCTGCTCGCTTGTAAAGAGTCAGAGGCACAGTTCTTTCTTCCATTTTCCCTATTATCTCTTTTCTCTTTAAAAACTGACAATTTGGGGACAGATATTGAGGCATAGTAGGTTCAGTCATGGCTTGAGATGTCTATATCCCATAGTACAATACCTGTTTGAATGCCAGCTCTATTTCATTTCAACCCCCTTCTAATGCATCAAATAAGACAGCATCTGATGGTTCAAGTGGTTGACTTACTGCACCCATTTGGAAGACCCAGATGGAGTTTCTGAGCTCTGGCTTTCATATGGCCCAGCCCAGTCCTGGCTGTCATGGGCATTTGAAAAGGAAACAGTAGATGAAAAACTCATGCCTCTCCACACCTCTTTCTCCTCCCCCCTTTCCTGTCTTTCAAGTGGATGAAAATAAATATTTTTTAAAAACCTTACATTACAACTCTTTGTGGCAGACACACCTGCTTTGTTCTCTAACTGGCTCTGGCACTCCATTCTATTGGACTATAATTTGGCTTAAGCTTGTTCATTATGCTTGATCTTTGTGTGCACTAGGAATTCTGAAGAATGGCACCTTCAGAATTATTTATCTCATTGTGAATCGATGCATGAAAACTTGACCCTGTTTGGAGTCCCTGTCAAGCTAGTCACTTAGAAGAAGCTGCCACTGTTGTTGCTTTTTAATCACTGCACTTTGTCACTCGGGGGTACATCGACCTTGGCAAGAAGTGGCTAGGGAACTAGAGTCAATAGAAATCGTTTGTGTTTATAAATCAACTTGCCCCTATAGTGAAAGAAATGCTCCACAAATTTTACTAGAAATAAAATCTTCTTGAAATATTGTTGAGGAAAGCTAGACTATTGTAAATCCTCTCTGGGTAGGATGTGCTTTTAAATTTCTTTTGTTCCTACAGTAAATACTCTGTGATTAATTGGTTCCTATTTAAGGTTAAGTTCAATGATAACTCTTAATGCATGATCAGGAATAAAACGTGAAAATCAAGAAGTACCCTTTGGGCCTAGTCTGTGAGTATTTGATGGTTCTTAGATTGTGGCAGGCCCTGTTTGTGACTTTGTCCAGTCTCGTGTGTGTTGTTCCTATGGCTGTGGGGATATTGGTGTTCCTGGAACTGGCACTACTCAACTGTATGCAGAGGCCAGTTATGGGCACTGCAAGGCTTCATGATGGAGACTTAATACAAAATGTGACAAGCCTCTGCATTCTCCAGTCTCCCACCCTCAGAATTCCAAGGCCAACCAACCAACCAACCAAAACAAACAACCAACAAAACAAACTAACTAGCCAACCAACCAACCAACCAAACCAAAAACACATGAGAGATCCCATCTGGTGTTAACAGGATGTTAAACAATGAGTCACAAACTGGCTTGGGCAGATCCTGCAACTAGGCCCCTATTGACCCATTTTTCTTGTGTCCTGGGAGGATATTGGGGCAGTGAGTCTGCCGGCTGACCATCTTGATTGCTGAAACAGTGCTTCTAGATTGCTATGTATACCTGAATTCCCTAAGTCTGCATAATTGTGGACCTAAGGAGTTGTTCTCTCATGCTATATTATCAATCACCACCTGGCACCCTGCAAAAAAAAAAAAAAAAGAAAAAAAAAAGGATGTAGAAATTAAGGCTTGAAGAGGAAGCTCAAACCTGCTCATATTCAAACCACAACTCAGTCATCCAGACAAATTTTACTTCAATATTTATAGTCCATGTTCTTTACAATATACTCCATTGCTTCTACTTTGGACAGTTTTTTTTTTGTTGTTTTGTTTTTTGGTTTTTTTTTTTACTATTGAAGTTCCAGCTCTTTTGTGATCCATAATCACATCTGTTTTTTTGAAGAGTGACCACAGAGCAAATACTCATACTCATTTTAGTGATCGGTGTTTATATTGTGGGATGATCTATGCTGCTTTTTGACATGGCTGACATGAAGACATGGGTGTCATGGAAAAGCTAAATGATAAACTCCTTAGAAATCTGTTCCCTGGGTGATGGCAAAAGCTCCTTTCTTTTGTTTGTAATAGGAAAAGAAATGCAACACATATGCTAATTTGTGCATGAATGGTTAGAAAGATGTTTGAATCAAAGAAGCTTGTCTGGTTCACATTTATAGCCAATGGAAACTGGAATTTTTAAAGCAGATTTTCTACGAAGATGGGAGAAGTGCCAGAACCTGGAGATTGCTCAGAAGGATGCTTTGTTCTGAATGACTGTGGACATGCTTGCTGTTTACAAGGGGCTGGATGAGATTGCTAACCTTGAAATCCTGTCACTCTATAGTATTGCATAACCTGTAGTAAGCAAATCCCCTGATACACTACAATGTGAATGAGCATATATTCTTAAATTTACCTTGAATTGAATTCATGCAAAAATGATAAAGCTTTCTCTTCTTGTTTTCTCTTAATGATTTCCTTAAAGTATTTAATCAAATATTAGTACATGTTCCCTATTATTACGAACCTCGCCCAAGGGTACTCTGTGTATTACTTTATTATATGTCATTTTCCCTTCTGCAGTACAATTCTTAGGCCCATAACCAACCTCCCACTAGATCTTTAAAAATAAAGGATTTATCTTGTGTATGCTCATGGTAGCTAGTTTGCTCAGTATTCTAAGGCAGTAAGAATAAATGTTGTCACTTTCGTAATCTTTAAAGGTAGAATATGAAAATTGTATCAAAAAACCAATAGCAAAGTTTGAAATAGAAATTGGAAAAATTGTATTGAACATCTCTTCATACTTCACAAATATTGATAAAATAACAAACATTTGGGACCATTATGGATTTATTAGGTTTAATTTCTGCCACAGAAATCTCTGTAATTTATATCATAAATGTTAATGTAATGAATTAGACAGGTATCCTAAAAATAGCATATCTAGGTCTTGCAAGAAAGCAAATTTGGAGGATTTATAAGAATCATTTTTCTGAATAGAACATGAATTTGTCCTTAATTAGGTGTGCTTTTTAAGCATTTGAAACCATAATCTGAATAAAAGACATGCATATTATACTCAACAGGCTTTTCTGCATACCTAAAGCCAAGAGGAATATCTCATAGGTAAATAAACAGAACCCATGGACAAATACCAAAATTAGCTTAGCTTTGAAAAACTTCTGTACTTAAATCAGTTGCACAGGTATAAAACTGAGGAGAATTTGATCAATAACTCTAGGTAAAGGACCTGAGAATTTTAGTTGACAACACTGTCAATTTAAGCCCATAGTATAGTAAATTTTAAGTAAAATATATTATATAAATTATATAATATAACATAATTTACTTTAAATTATAAGTAAATTATATAGTGAATTTAAGCCTGTAGTAAATTATAGTAAATATTAAGTAAAAGCAGTGCAGTATCATTCTATTTTTTCAGTGATAGTTCTAGATGCAAGGAGGGGATTGATAGTCCTGTCATACATGTTCTGATCTCAGATCATGCCTGGAATACCAAGAACCATACTCAGGCATATGTTTTAGGAATTTTTTTGTAAACAGGGGTGCAATTAGAAGGAGGTGATGGTGTCTTGAAGCAGTAGTCAGTGATTAGCCTCAAGTAGAAAAGGTTAAAAGAAGGCAAAAAAAAAAAAAAAAACAACGAAAAACTCCAAGAATTGTCAAGCAGAATGATACTGACCTAATGAATTTAACTGTATAAAGTAAGACCAAAGTGTTCTGGAGTGTTAGGAAATCAGAAAATAGCTTTTTGGGTTTTTGTCCATTTAAACAAATAAAAATGTCTTGCAAACTTGTGAGCCATGTTTTCTTGTCTACTTGAGTCTTTCATAGATGTTGCTAATACCTAAGTTCAAATTTCCTTCTCATCACTTGATTTTTGTTATGTGCACATATAATAATTTCTTTGTAAAAACCCTATTTAAAAAAAAAAAGCTGATTTCCTCCATTCCTGGAAATGCAAATATTTAAATGAGAGTGAAGGTACTTTAATTTGTGGGAAAATGGAATTGAAAGATTGATTTCAGTGCAAAGAAAGTCTGAAATTTATACATGTGAAGAGGATTCAGAAGTCCATGGAAAATGTACATTGTGAAAAATCATGCATGGATTTCAAAAATGTTTGTGAAAATGTTTACTTTTCCATGAACTTTGAAAGTAGCCTCACAATCTTACAGGAGTACTACTGAGAATAAGAAGGCAGAGAACTGACCTTTTTTTTTTTCTGCCTGATACACACCCCACCTCAAGGAGTCTGTTAAGCATTCCACAAAACCACAGGCACCACCATTATGAGTTTTATTTGCATCAAGAGAACAGGACCAAACATGCCCTATGGTTGGTGCTCTCCTTGGTGCTGAAATGAGTCAGGCTATTTTAGCTTTCTTCCTAAGCCACAGTCTGTTTTCCTTATTCTCACCCAGAAGCAGTTGAGGCTGTGCACTTGGTTTATTGAGCTATGTTCATATTGTAGTCCCACACTAATTGTTTTCATCCCTACATCATGTCTTTAGATTGTTCTGACTGCCTTTTGTCCAATCTAGCTAGTGCTTAGTCTGCATTGACCTGAAGTACGTTGACATGTCTCAAGAAAGATAGAAGGAACTAGAAATTTAGTAAGGGAGCTGCAGTGGGTGAAACATGACACTCATAAATCATATGGATTCAATACATAATGACATTTCTTAACCATTTACAAAATCATCACCTCGTATATATTCACTGATTCTTACCAAATTTAGATATAAAGGCAAATATTGGATTGGTAGGTCTCCACCTGAAGAAGAGGGTTTTAGGAGATTAATGAAGCCATAGATAAACCAAAAATAAAAATCAGGACCTTTTCCCTCGTGATTTTGACACCTACCCATAGCAAGTCCAGTTTGTGGTAGCTGTAGGTGGTCATTTTTTAAACTAACATGGCTTATGTAGAGTGAAAAATCCTTGAGCAAAGGTCATCAGCTGACAAGAACTACACTGACAGAATCTTGGATAACAAAAACAAATATGTACTGAGCATGGACTGTGCTGAGTAGACAGCCATAGTCACGGCTGTGGGGAAGTTGTTAGATAAACAGGGAGACTGCTTGTGCTTGACTGGGTCAATAGACACAGAGAGATCCACTGATGTTGGTTTTCCCATGGACCAGGTGTGGCGAATGTTTGTCTGCTAAAGGTCATTTGGATGCTAACAGCATTTGACAATTGCACAAAATTATCAACTTAGAGATTATCCTGTTGTTGATTTCTTGAGTTTCACCTCTGGATGCCTTGAAAGGTCCAGACCAAATGATTTTATGGCCCTTTTTGCAGCTGTCAGGCTAGGCATTCTCTACCCTTGCTAACGACCCAAGTAATGGGTTGAGCTTAAATGAGAAGATCTTGGAAATCTCAAAAGGAAGAAAATGAACTACTAAGGGGAAAGGGTGTGCTGTGATCTGAGAACCTGTGCTATTTAATGACAGTGAAGATATGGAAGACAAATCATTTAGTACTCATAAACCATATAAAATTTTAAAGACAGAGTTCCACAAGAAAAAGAGTGCTTCCCTATTTAATTTGCAGAACAGTGCTGTACCCAACTATGCAGTTATTAAATGCATTCTGTGATGTGTATGTGTTTGGTAGAAAAAGGAAAAACTCCTATTAAATCTAAGGGGAATTAAGAGAAAAGGTTTGGGGAAATATAATGAGGGAAATACCTACTCGTTAGGATTCTTCCAAAAGAGTCCATGATGAAGTAGTATTTCGTAAAAAGAACTTTCACAGTGGAAGGCTTTGTGTTCCTCGTAATTTAGAGCAGCCTTCCAACCTCTGGTGAAACTCAAGGTCAGATTTGTTAGTTTATCCAGAGTCACTCTTCCAAAACCAGCGCATTTATTAAATAATTCTCTTTAACTTTTTTTTAATTCTAAGTTAAATATTCTTTAGATCTAAGGTGTCCCCATGCTTAACTGAGATGCTTCTGTCATCATTTCTTACCAGTGTATTAAAGAGACAAAACTGTTGCTGCCATTTACCTCACTTCAGGAAAACAGTATTCAATCATCTGTTTTAGGGAATGGCTTAGATTGAGCATCATATATTTGCCAAAACAGACTGTCACAGAAAGAATTCCCATGTGAAATGTTACCTTGTTGAGCAGGGCATCCCATCAAAATCCTTCAAATAAACCAACTCTTTTCATATGTCTTACCTTCTGTGATTAGAGTATCTCCTTTGTTGGTGGTTAGCACTGGTTGGGTCAAACTAAAAGTCAGCAACAAATGTTTGACTTTTCTTCCAGGGAAGCATATATAGCATGATATATATGATACATGATAACGATACTTAAAGTTAGCCAGCCTTTGAACTTGGTTTTGTGTCAATCAAATAGGGATTTTCCTTTTTGTCTGTGTTTAAGGTATACAATGTGATATTTTAATATGTGTAATGAAATTGTTATTTTAGTGATGCCAAATTGCATATCCCTTATGCAATATAGTTGCTTTTTAAAAATATTTACTTAATTTTTTATTAGAAAGGCAGGTTTAAAGAGAGAAGGAGAGACAGAAAGATCCTCCGTGCATTGGTTTACTCCCCAAGTGGCCACAGCAGGCAGAGCTAAGCCAATCTGAAGCTAGAAGCCAAGAGCTTCTTCCTGGTCTTTCATGTGCATGCAGGGTCCCAAAGCTTTGGGCCATCCTCTACTGCTTTCCCAGGCCACAAGCAGGGAGCTGGAAGGGAAGTGGAGCAGCTGGGATTTAAATTTAAATCCACGAACCAGCACCCATAAGAAATCGTGGTGCGTGCAAGGCAAGTATTTTAGCCACTGGGCTGCTGCGCCAGGCCCTATAGTTGCCTTTTATGTTTGTGATTGTGTTGTGAGAAAGAAATAGGAGTACCTAATACTTATTTTATTTGAAAATTTTCCTTATGTAATAGCATACTGTTAAGTATTGTCCTCATGTTGTATTTTGATCTGTAGACTTGTATGGGCCACTTCCTGGAGTTGATGTATTTAAACCACAGTAGGTACACTCTAACTATTGATTCTCTTTCAAGGTTAGGATGACACTGCTTTAAAATGGAGCTGAAAAGTATGTAATTTTTTAGTTTTCTATTGGAGAGGTGGCAACACACCCACACAGAGATAAAGGGAAGGAGTGACAGAGAGAGAGACAGACACTAAGGAAATTCTATCTGCAAAAACCCTCATCCCAAGACAATATGTGGGTTTGGTTCCTAACTGAAGTTCCTGATCCAGCTTCCTGACAATTCAGACCCTCAGAGGTGGCGGTAATAACTCAAGTAATGGGGATGCTGACATCCATGTGATTTGGAGAAGTTTTCCTGGCTCCCCATCTTACTATTTGCCCAAATTCACCTATTGTAGGCACTTGAAAAGGGAACCAGTAAGTGGGAAAGCTTTGTAGATAGGGAATTCCCTTGGTGTCTGTCTGTCTGTCTCTCTCTCTCTCTCTCCTTCCCTCCTTCCCTCTCTCTCTCTCTCTCTCTCTCTCTCTCTCTCTCACTCTCTCTTCCAGTGGTTAGTATGTGAGAAGACAGGAAAATAAGATTTAAATCCACAGGAAAATTGGAGTAACTATTCTTAGCTATGAGATTTTCAATTGTGATGAAATGATCTACCACTATAGTAGGAAGTTACTGGCACAATTCTGACCTGCAAACACCCACTGGCTTGCTTCCTTAACTTGCTAAGGTTTGTGCTTCCTAAGTTATATCTCAATAAAGCTGTCAGATTTTCAAAGGAATTGAAAAGATGGGTTTCTCCAACAGTACAAGTTTGGGAAACAATACAACTTTATAGCATTATGGCTAATGGTTGTGTGGCCCTGGACAAACAATTTATCATGTGAGTGTCCTCCCTGCACATGTGGGTACAAATGGATCGCAGGGTTGTTTTTAGGAGAATTGAGAAACATCTACTGTAATGGTCAATTTAGAGAAAAACCTTCTGTAAGGCTGATTTTTGGAGGTGGGAGAAAATTGATGGCTCTGACAATGGCAGCAGAAATAATTTTTCAGTATGAAGGCCTGCAAGAAGCCCTTGTGAGAGAATTCTGACCATCCCATTTCAGGATACTTCTCTTAAAACTGTGTCAAAGGAAATACTTTATTATGTTCCTCCATAGAGCTTCTCTTTCTGCATCCTTTCCCTGAGCTGACCTGGTGACAAAATTAGCAACTTCAGTTATGCAAGTATGTGGTTGGAGGTCAAAAAAAATGCATGAGCTCTTGTAGAAAGCTGGACAGTTCTACACTTTGGACATTTTCCACCCCTGGTTTCCTTTACAAAGAGACAGCTGAATTGCAAAAGGCAAAAAGGAACTGAACACATAATTTTAATTGGTTAAAAAGAATTGTTTCTGCAGCAGAATTTCATGGAAGGGTGATGTCAGAGGCAGATCCTTTAAGTGTACTGACCCAGGAGTCCCCTATGGAGGGAGCCATGAGTGTCCCAGAGTGGCGTTGAACTGCCTGCCTTTCATGGGCTGACTGACAGTATAGAAGAGATCAAAAGTGTGTCGGCTTCAAGAAGTGTAGCCCAGACCTGTTAACAAATACAGGATATCAACAGCTGAACTTTATCCAAACAGGTTACAACTTAGATCCTTGTAAAAGATGGTGTTTGTGTGATTCTCAGCTGAGCTAATGTGTGGAAAAATACCTTGAACATGTTTTACAGGAATTAGCGAGGTAGAAATTGCTCCAATGATTGTGAAATATTTTTAAGCATATTTAGGCTAAGGCTTTCCATGACAACTTTCTAACAGGTATGGTTTTACTTAGTTATTTGCTTAGAATCAGATAAATTATGAATTTCTCTTTTGCACATTAGTTTTGAAATTGCCTTGTGAGCTGGTTAGGGAGATCCTAAGAGAAAATTATCACTCTACTTTTGAACAAAGAGGGGAGGGGGGCATTTGCATTTCAAGTGGCAGAATAGCTATAATGACTATGCAGATGCACAGGATTTAATTTGTTCTCTTATGAAAGAGAAGCAAGTTACTACAAAGCAAGCAAATTATTTCATTTTTTAGAATTTAAAGAAAGTTGCTGTGTAAGGAGTAAGTAATAAAATAGGTGTTTCTGTAGGTTTTCATGATAAAGCAGTGACTTTCAACCAGTGTTGCTGTTGCAGCCCAGGACATGTTTGATCCTACTTGGAGATGTTTTCTGTGGGCACAGCTGGTGAGTGGTGTTGCCTGTATCTAGTTGGTAAAAGCCGGAGATGTTTAGATCGGGCTTTGGGTATAACAGTTAAGATTCCCATCAATTTTCCTGCATCCCATATTAGAGCGCCTAGTCTGAGACTCAGCTCTAGTTACATTTCCAGTTTCCTGCATGCCCTGGTGGGTAGCAGGTAGTGGCTCGGGTACTTAGGTCTGTTCTATCCATGAGGGAGATCTACATTGAGTTCCTGACTCCTGCCTTTGGACTGGCACAGCCATGATTAAGGACATTTGTGGAGTCAACCAGCAGATGGAAGTTCATTTCCTTTCTTTCTGTCTTTCCCTCTCTCCTCCTTCCCTCCCCTTTCCCTTGGCCTTACTAAATTAAAATGAAAATAAATAAAAATGATTTTTCAAAACCATCTTGGGATATTGCTAAACAGCCTTCATTGCATGAGACAGTACCATCTCCATACAGTTTGAGAAACCCTGGTCTAAATAAGTAAAATTGGTTTGGTCATCGATTGAGATTTAGTTTCATTAGATAGTGATTTATGATCGAGTAGGATGATTTTTCAAATCAACTGTTGTAGTAAATATTTAAGGTAGTGACACATTCTACTCAGTGAAAGTAGGTTTCCCTTATTTTAAGATACCTTTTTGAAAGAATCACATTTTTCTGTTGCTAAGAGGGTAGGAAGAGAGGTAACTAGCATATAAATTTCTCTGCATACACCAGATAGCTGCTGCTGAATGCACAAAGAACTCTTGTTGACAGAGAGATAACTTCAGGTGCCTGTGCCGATTTAAAAGGAAAATGTGCCTGAGTCTCACACAGAGTATGTGTTTGTCACTGAAGGCATTGCTTGTGCATATTTCTGATAGGGAAGCCACAATTGTGTCTGTGTCTCTGAACTAGAACAGATCTGATGAGTCAGTGAGGAAATTGTGGAACTATGGTGCAGGCGGAATTGCCTTGCCGTGGAGATTCTTCAGTGCAGAGTGTTGGTCCCTAAGGAACGACTGACGCTTGCCCAGCCAGCTCCACCCACCCTGAATTTTAGCTCTGCCCCATGTGCTTCAAGTACCCACTGGTCAACATAAAATGGGCCCAACCTTCACTGGGGCCAAGTGTCCTTGTTGCCCATTTTTGAACCTGATCCTATTGCAGTGGTCAACCCAGCTCTCTCGAATGTGTATTCTAAATCTCGCACCAAATGGCAGACATCAGATGTATGGAGAGAAAAAAAGGCTTTGACAGGAAGGTAACACCGATTAATGAGCTATTTCTGTACTTAACAAGCTATATTGTTAAATTGGCCTATAAAATGAATGGTAGGTCATTTGCATTCAACAAACATGTGTTGGAGACAAAATGCTGAAGGCTGCGTACACAAAGGTGAACAAGCCCTAGCAATGTTCCTGTAACATTCATTTATATGGCTCAGCTATCCTCTTTCTCCTTGGCAACTTAACTAAGCAATAACAGCCATTACCTGAGAAAATTGTGCTTTTTATTAGTAAATGTTGTATTTCCTTATCCCAACATCTGTGACTTGTAGACTTTGAAGCTTCCCCCCCCCCCATTTGTGAACATATAATGAGTTATTCCAAACATCTTGCAGTCTCTTTCCACAGTTTAAAGGGTCTTGAGATTCCCTTGGTGCTTTGTTCCGGAATCACTTAGAATTTCCAGACTCTATTTAAAAAAACAATCTGAAGGTGAATTGAGATCGGCTGTTATCTTGCTACACAAACTCCCTTGAACTTTCAAAGATCTCCCTCCTTGAGCTGGCAAAATCTACTGTGAGATGCATATTGTTGCCTTCCCATTGATCTCCCCATGAGGGGCAGAAGGTTAGGGTTAACTGCAGACATTGGCCACATGCTTTGATTGTGTCATACTTTGATTTCTTTTTGTTTTGTTTTCATTATTCTCATTCTTCTGTATGCTTCATCAGTGATCATAAAATATCAAAAGGTAAAGGCCGGATGCCCAGACTAACGAGAAGGAGCCCACTGGAGTTTTGTTCCAGGTCCATCTGAAACCCAGTGGCAGTCCCACTGGGACACATGCACACTGTCATCCTTCAAGGTCGCTGGCACAAGCACGGCCCCCCTCTACTTTTTTCACATTGTTATCTGTTGTTACCTTGGAGTTCCTTGTGGGAAAAATGAAAAGAATTGTTGATATTTCTGGCATACTCACTTAAGAGGGTCTGATATTTTAGCAGGTACTGCTTTGTGTGTAGAGAAGGGGTTTCTGGGCCTGGGTCAATGGTTCAGTGGTTAAATCCTCACCCTGAAACCGCCAGGATCCCATATGGGCACCTGTTCATATCCTGGCTAGTCCACGTTCCATTTAGCTGCCTACTTGTGGCCTAGGGAAGCAGTGGAAGATAGACCAAAGTTTTAGGACTCTGTATCTGTGTGGGAGACCTGGAAGAAGCTCCTGGCTCCTGGCTTTGGATTGGCTCAGCTCTGACCATTGCAGCCGCTTGGGGAATGGGTCAATGGATGGAATATCTATCTCTCTCCATCTCTCATTCTTTCTGTATATCTGCCTTTCCAATAAAAATAAGTAAATCTTTTAAAAATGAAAAAAGGAAAAGAAAAGTGGTGTCTGCCTTTCTGAGGCTGCCCCTTAGTCTGTTCAAATTGTGTCTAATTAGGGGGCAGTTCTCCGTATTGTCTACAATGCTGTAGAGAGACAAGGAAAGCTTATGTTGTAAGAAAAGGCGAAAAAGCAGCTGGCTTTTATATTGAAGAAGCTGGGAAGTTGTGAGAGTGTAAAGGTAGACTGGGGAATGATAAATTAGGAATGTGTTTGATTTTGGCAAGGTGCTTCTTCTGTCTGGATCCCACTCAAGGCTTTCCCCCATGAGCCTTTGGTGACCTTGAAGGCCAGCAGATCCGGAGAGGGAGAGAACATGAGACTTATAACAAGCACGAAGTCCTACTTGTCTCCAGTTTTGTTTTGCATCTCAGGGCCTGTAAAATAGTGTTAATTCTGAACTTCCCAGCAGTTGTTATCTAGATAATATATGGAGAAATGTGTTTTTATTAACACTGAGGGATTGCTTGAACGATACTTTTCATCACAGAATCCTAGGTTGTTTCATAATTCTAGGCTGTCTTAAGGAATCTGGGGCAACGAAGAAATTAACTGTTTTCCTTTCTGTCTTAATTGCTCTGTGGAATAAGGCACTGTGTAAACAGATAAACATGAAGTTCTTTGTCCTGAATACAAGTAAGTGACATTTCACTACTTCTGCATTAAACGTGAGTGTAGAAGAAAGGTAGGGAAATTTCTGCTGAGCAAAAGCAGGGAGCAAAAAAGGAAATGCAGTTTTTAAGGAACTTTTGATCTATTGTGATTTGAAAAACAATAGGAAAAGCTTTTATGACTAATAACGTGGTGAAATTTGATGCAATATGTAGACAATACAAATAGATTCTTGTACTACTGATTCTGTTTTTTACTGAAAATGTTCTTAGTCCAATTGTAGCTTTAAAAAAATACAGATAGTTTTCATATACATTGTACCCCACTTTTCTATTAGTTTAAACCATATAGAGTTAAGTTGTATTTGTCACTGCTGATAATAGCAGTATTAACTAAAGCTCCTAATAGTGTCCATTTTGTGTGTTTGGATCTCACCAAGAACAGTACTGCATTATATTTAGTCACAGATGTAAGTACTGGGTGTTCCAGAATTTATTACCAGATTGTAGCATATGTGCCCTTGAGTTTCAGTGTTGTTCAACAAAATCTTTGTTGATCATGCTCATAAAGCATTCAGTGCCCTATGCTGGGATGATGATATTACCCCACTATCCCAGAACTCGGTTTTGTAGCCATTTTGTATAAGCAAAATATAGCGAATCCTAGCATAGAATTAAAAAGAAAAATCCCACATCAGCTACAGCAAAGGACAGAACATATTCATGCACATCACTTCTAGTATTCTTTTTTTAATCCATCCTTACTGGTTTCTACCTCACATGTCTTTCTGTGTCAGTATCATAGAATATTTTTTAAAGTTTTATTTAGTTATTTTTAATTTGAAAGGCAGATTTACAGAGAGGAGAGCCAGAGTTCTTCCATATGCTGTTTCACTGCCCAGATGGCCTCATTGGCTTGAGCTGAGCTTGTCTGAAGCCAGGAGCCTGGAGCTTCTTCTGGTTCTTCCATGTGGGTACAGGGGCCCCGGTCCTTGAGTCATCCTCTGTTTTCCCCCAGGCTGTGAGCAGGGTGCTGAATCAAATGTGGAGCAGTATGGATATGAACACAGCCATCAGAGGATCAGCCTACCACACCACTGCACTGGTCCAAACCATAGCATATGACTTTCAAAATAATTCTCTTCCCTTAACTTTGATATTTATTTGGAATTCTAGAACAAATCTCAACGTTAGAGGATGCCAAAGATAATATACTATTGCTGTACTAATTTTAGTATCTTTTGAATTCAGCAAAAATAATAAAGGCTAAGATGCTTTTTGGCAAGAACAATAATTAAGTATTCAAGGGTATAGATAGTAAAGATTCATATCCAAATCTAGAGTCTGATCGTCTCCCGGAAAGGTCTATAAAATGAGAAAGGTCTTTAAGATGCACTATGAAATCTCCTTTTGAAAATCTGTGATTATTCAGACAACCCAGCTATGACTTATTATTCTACCAAGATATGATACATCCTTGAAAATAAGACCACAGTCACCGGAGCCAGGCCGACCTTGGCTCAAGATTGGGACATTTCAGTCGTCTGGTGATTAAACTCCTATGGGACATTAACCACCATGAATTCACTCCTTCTTTCAGCTAATATTTATGGGGCATGTTTGACGGTGAGTAGGGCTGCCCCTTTTAAGTAAACATAAGGCTTCACCCTCCTCCTTCAGTCCAATTTGTGTGTATGAAAAAAAGATGGCTGATTATCCCCGGTCCCTCTTTGTTCAATGGAGATGCCATCACGGTGTGGATGAGACAAAGGAACATGGTTCACATCCCTGAAAAATGAGGAGCTTTGGATTCTATGGGTGGAGCAGGCAGCAGAGCTGGCCTCAACCCAGATCCTTCTCAGCACCCCTCCTCTCCCTGCCCCCGACTCTGTGTTCTCACTGTTCTCCATCCCAGCTGCATGTTGGAATCATTGGGGAGCTTTAAAATAACCCCCACTCTGTGTCATGCTCTGATTTTTCTGATTGAACTCATCAGAGGTAAGCCCTGGCCTCAGTATGATTTTATAATCAGGCTTACTAAAATATGATTTACACAAAGTAAGGAGAATTTATTCTTCTTTGTGTATATTCCTTGAGCTTTGGCACACATGTAGTCATGCAGCCAAGTCCAAATCTAGGTACAGGCCGTCTGTATCACTCCAGAAAGCTCTGGAATGCCCCTCCCCATGCTGTGACCATGGTGACTACTCATCTATTTTCTCTGGCATCAGCATTTTTTTTTTTTGCATTTCATTTTTTATTATTAATTACATTGCATTATGTGACACAGTTTTATAGGTACTGGGATTCCTCCCACCCCTCCCTAAACCCTCCTCCCATGGTGGATTCCTCCAACTTGTTGCATTACCACAGTTCATGTTCAGTTGAGATTCTTTCATTGCAAGCATATACCAAGCATAGAGTCCAGCATCTTATTGTCCAGATAAGTTCAATGGCTTCTTGGGGAGACTGTCTCTGGTCTGAAGGCAGAGCTGGCAGAGTATCATCCCAATCAATTAAAAGCCCCAACATAACATTAGCAACAATTTATAACGTTATAGAATTAATTGACATAGTATTGAGTAACCAATATGTTAAAAGAAAAAAAATGCAAGTTCTTAACCACATCCTGTGACTTCTTCATTGACATTTCAATTTTAGTTTATATACAACTGGGTTCTATATACCTTAAAAAGGTTATAGATTATTATTCAGCTGTCTCATGTCTATTTTCATTATAGTATTTAGCATTTTGTAGCGTTGAAGCATAATTTTGCTGAACCTGGCTGTTTTTTGGGTAGTCTAGACCTAGACTGGCTTATAACTCTAACAATACATATGTCGACAGTTCAGGTGTGGAACAGTTTTAAGGAGAGGTGTGCAGAGAAATCTTCAGTACCCTAATGAGGAGTAACTAATCTTGGTGTCCTGCCTAGTAAGGTATAAGTGAATCCATGCTGACCGTTTCCTGTCTGATTCTAAGCTTTCTTTGTTGTTCTCTGTCTATCCTAGATTTTTTGTTTGTTTGTCTGTTTGTTTGTTTTGAGGGTTTTCCAGAGCGCTCCTGATGGTCATTGCCAGAGAGGGTGGGGGCCCAAAGTTGGAGCAAGCAAGGACCAGAGAACGCTCCCCTCCCTATTCCCAAAGGAAGTTTACTGTTCTTCTGTTTCTGCAGACCACTCAGGGCTTCTGGCTGTCGTTCCAATGACCTTGGATCCTACAAGGAAGGATTTGGACTTCTTCCATCCCATGTGGTAGATCCAGAAGGGGGTGGGTCATCAGCATTTTTTTTAAGTAGGTGATTCTATTATACAACCAAATTCAAGTGTAGCTGTCTGGGCAGCCTTTAAAAAAATGTTTGGGCACAGGGGAGGAAAGATGTTGAGCACTTGCCAAAGTACTATGAATGCATCAGGTGAACTCATACTAAGGCTTCCCAATGACAGTTAGCAGGGAGGCGAAGGCTGCTGCTGTCTGTTTCAGCAGTGGTTTGAAGGGGTGAGGGAATGGAGCGAGTATGGCTTTATCTGCACAGGGTAGAAGTGCTCATACCTGCCATCGTGGATACTGTGGGGGCACTGAGGACCCACACAGTCCTTTCTGGCTATCCAGCACTGTTCTCAGTAGCAGACAGAGCAGTGAACTACATGGAAAAGTGCATCAGCTCCACTCAAATAGGAGAGAGAGTGGAGAAAGGCAATGAGCAGATACTACATGCAGAGAAACACTACCAGGAAATATTTGGCATGAACCCAGTCTTAGCAAAGTGATCAAAAGGTGTTAAGACTTCTTTAGATGGGTTGACCCAGAGGGTTTCTCTGGAGAAGTTACATTTAAGCTGATACTTGAATTTCACAAGAGAATTGGCCATGTGGAGTCAAGGAATATTCTAGGCTAAAGGAATTGCCGATATGAAAGCCTTAGATATGTGATGGCTCAAGTGCCACCTACAAGGGACACTCAGATGGAGTTCCAGGATCCTGACTTTCACCTTGCCTGGCCATAGTTGTTAACTGGCCATAGTTGTCTGCCATTCAGATAAAATGGAAAAAAATTTTTCACATGCTCTTCTAAAAAATAAGATTTCAAGATAAAATAAAATATAGAAGTCCAAGTAAATGTATAATACTCTGATATAAAATACTGCTGTTGAGGATGTATGAAAATGGTTAAATGTTGTTGTGAAAAGTACATCATGAATCTGTTTCTAAGTATATAATTAACTACCTGTGTTTTGTCAGGAGAAAATAACATGAAGAACATCTCTGACAGCTTTGGTGTGACTCAGTGGGCAGCAGTTCAGTTGCAGGTATTCCTGGGCCGGCTGGCTTGTCTAGCATGTGAGCTGCTGTGTTCTTGCCAGCAAGGTCGCTGCTGTGTATAGTTGACATACCCATATATATATATTTTCCCCTCTCGTTTCTGTAGCCAATTCAGGCACTGTGATTTCATTTTGATTAGCTACATTTATTTTAAACCTATGTCAAAATGCATCCTTTCTATCTCTTTGGCCGTGGTTTTCAAGCAATCTATCCTGAGACTGTCTCCTTCACTCTAATTTCTGGGAGCAACTGGACAGAGTAAATAGATGCTTTTCAGTCCTTTTGAAGTAGACTTGCAAGAGGAGTGTTTAGGCCACTCTGCCCTCCTTTGCCACGCACAAGCTACTATTGCAATTATCACTCAGAACAACAGCATCTCAAAAAAGTAGACAAAGACCTTCCTGTGTGAGGAAATGGGGTAGTTCAGGATTCTCTAGTCCTCCCATGACAAGTCAGGCTTCAATGTTGTTCAAGCTCATGCCTATAAAATGGCAACTGATCACATTAATCTTTCATTGCTCCGTTCCCATAAGGACATTATAGGGATAGCCAAAGTCAGTACCACAGTGTAACCTGAGTGTAGTTTTCCCCTTCATTCCTATGACATTGCCTTTTCTGTATGCTGCTCCATCTCATCTCCCAGCTTCCTATCCCCATGGAGATTTTAGAGTTACAGAATCCTGATGATAATCAGAATAAGGGAGATACAACATCTGGTTCTTATCACCACCATATTGACTAATGAGGCAGCTACCTGATGTCCTACTTCTCCTTCCCTAATAGAGAAATACATTGGCAGGCAGTGACACAGTGTGCAGGCATCCTCTGTGACCATCTGTTTCTGTCCCAAGGCCTGCTATACAGTTGCATCTTGGGGAGGAGTAGAATTTGCCATCTAGAGAGTTCTGCACACCATACCAGGCACTTGAAAATAGCAGCCAGGTGTTGTAGCATTTACACGGCTGCTATTCCTGCATCACTGTATTAATCATGATACCAAGTCCTTTGCATACGGATTCTCTTCTATTGGTATTGCATTGGAAGATGGAATGTGAAAGAACCATTAGTACAGTGTCATAGTCGCTTTTGTGCTTAACAACATAGTGATGAAAAATTATCAGAACTATTCTTATTTGACTTTAGTTCTGTCAAATGGGATAATGATGAAAAATTACCATAACTATTCCTTTGTTATTTTAGTTCTGTGCTTTGAGAATTCCTTTGTCTAGTAGTAGATGTCAACATTAAACATCCATCTTCCTAAAACTGATGTCTAATGTGTCATCCGCTAGCCACACATGGCTATTTATATTTGCAATAAGTAAAATACTGAAAATTCAATTCCTTAGTCATATTAGCTGCATTTCAATATAAAGGAACAGGGACACACACACACATATGCATACACATACACTTCTACGATCACAGAAAGTTCTGGACTTTAAGATAACACCTTTGTTGAATGAAATAAAAAAATTTAAGTCTCGACGTCTTTTAATTATCCTGACAGCTACATTTTGCATTAGATAAATCAACACTGACTCCATAAAGACAAGATGATTTTCCTTGATGAATTTGTCCATGTCAGCAAATCAGTAAAACCCCAAACTCCATGTATCTAAATCAACCATGTAGATTATGTTAGGAAGAGGAAATAGACACAGGTTGAATTTTTCAACTGGACTCAATGCCATAAAAGGGAATCTTCCATAAGAAAAGTGAGCAGGGCTTTCTTGACAGTTCTTCCTCCATCCCCACTTCTGTGTCGCCTACCACTCAGTGTGTGCACAATATAAAGGGTAACTACTTTGTGAGCCTATGTGGACCCATGCCAGTGTCCTTGCAAAGTCATCGATTTTTCCTTACAACAGCACTAACTTGTTTTATTAAAGAGTGTGTAGGAGGTTTGTGCGTGCGTGTGTTTTAAACGCTTCAAAGAAAAAACATGAAGCTGAGAACTATGAAACTGAGTGCTCCTTCCTTCCCAGGTTCATAAGTTGAGGTTGTAATCATCAATGGGAGGGAATGTGACGATGGAGCCTTTGCCAGGAGATAAGTTTCTCAGTGTAGCAAGAGATTATACATTACCTTTGGGAAAGGAAATAACAAAAGGGAGATCTCTGAGCAAGACAGAAGCTTGTCATTCTCTCTCATTTCTGTCCTCTGCTTGCTGAAAATCCAAGGTTTAGGTGACTCTTGGGACATTCATAAAAAGCAACAACTTTTCTGTTAAAAATGAAGGGAAATCAGAAAGTGCATCCCATAGTATGATGGACATCCTTCAGGCCCCTGCCATGGACATCAACCGTTGCCTCCACAAGCCTTCTATTAGACCAAGAAATAGTTACAGGACACAAGGCCATGATTCAGATGGAACAGGTGACATGAGCTTTCATGAGTAGGTCAGCAAGCCAAAGCAATCGGAAACAGTAAACGTGAGACTGAATACAGGGTGTGTCCCTGGAGGTGAGTAGGAGCCAGGTGGGCAAGGGAATGGCAAGGAAACAGGCAAAGATGAGGTTTCATGCAGCTCCCCTGCCCAGGGACTCACGGCCCTAGGCTTGTTTGGTTTTATATCCGTGGTGGTGATGTCTGCTTGGTTTCCTGGTAGAAAAACAGAGTCATGAAAAGTAGTGAAGAAATCTCTTTTCTGAGGTGTGGTATTGTGGTACAGCAGCTTGTTGCCACCTGCAATCCTAGCATCTTATATTGGAGTGCTAGTTTGAGTCCCAGTTGCTTGGTTTCCAAAGTAGCCTCCTGCTGAGGTACATAAGAAAGAAGAGGATGATGGCCCAAGTACTTAACACCCCTGCCATCTGCACAAGAGACTCAGATGGAGACCCAAGCTCTTGGCTGTGGCCTGGGCCCTCTCAGTTACTCTGCCTTTCCCATAAATAAAATATATCTTTTAGACATTGTGTCTTTGGGGTATATGCAGAATGATGGTCAGGTAGGTAGGTGAGTCTATTCAAACACAGGGTCTGTGTGAACTCATGGCCATGATTTCTGGAAACGTTGGTTATTCCCTCCATAGTCACCTCCAGGCAGTTCCTTTTAAATGGGCTGCACGTCCCAAGATTTCCGTCTAACATGAATGTTGTGAAGGCATCAGCTACCCAATTTATCATGAAAGTATCTGGATGGGCATCCCCAGAGTCTTCATTCAGACTAGTGGTGTCCACTGATGATGCCTGGAAGGGAAGCAAAACACAAAAGCAAAAAAACCTGTGGGTGAGGGGTGGACAAGTAAATGATTCTGTGGGTTGTTTCAGAACTGCCATTGCTCCCAACCCTCACCCCCGCTTTAGCCTCTCCATCACCTTCCTTCTGCTTCTTTTGGAGACCCAACTGTGCTACACTTGTTTATGTCCCCCAGGACCTTGGCAGCAAGCCCGTGTCTGGTCTACCCAGGTCTTTGTGTGGCTCCATCCTGCTATGTCCTTGCCACAGGAAATAGCTTACCTTTCCAGGCAGCAGATTCATTATTTTCCAACCTCCTCTGCTATAGGGATTAGAGGAAAGATTTGGCTGGATCCCAGTAATCAGTTTTTGGCTGACACTGGGAAGAAAATTCAGACATAAATGTCAACCTGGAATAAACACAGGCTTTTAGGTTATTGAAAATAACAGAAAAACACATGTGCTTCCCTCATAGAAGGCACAAGGATCACTGGCATCCAGCATCTTCCCTGGAGAAATCACTTCACTGCAGGTTTTCTTTTGTTGTGACCCAAAGCCCACATTCTCCTCTTATACATGAAAAAGTGACTTTTATTGGCTGTGAGTTGAATGAATGGTTGAAGAAAATTCCACAAATTAACTTTTATCCTCTCCTTTATTCTTTTATTAGAAGCATATCCTTTTTTTTTTTTCCTCTAAAAATCCCATTGGTGTTGATCACCAGGCAACTTACTCACTTACTCCTGATTGTCTTGTGATTGTGTCACCCTCCCTGGTTCCCAGGTGTATTGGCCACTTCATTTTATGTTTTCCACAAACCCGGGCTTCAGTTTGACCTTTGTTGTTCATCTTCTCATAAAATCTCTTTGATGATTTTTTTTAATGTCTGTATTAAATGTCCCCAAATGCAACAACCAGGGCTGAGCCAGGTTGAAGCGAGGAACCAGAACTCAAGCCAGCTTCCCACATGATGGCAGGGACCCAGCCATTTGAGCCATCATCGCCTGCTGCCTTCCAGGGGTCACATTATCAGGAAGTTGTCCTGCCCCCAAACTCGGGCACTCTGATGGGGATGCGAGCATACCACCTGTTATATCCCCACCCAGCTCCATAATCATTTTCTCGAGCTTTTGTTTTTAATATTTCCTTGCCTTAAGAGTCCAGTTTCTGAACTTGTGGGTTCCTAAGTCCTTGTTCTGAGCCTCCATCCAACTGTAGTGTCTTAGCCAAACGACACAAACAAGATGGTTTGAATAGCAGGATTTTGTTTTCTCATGATTTTAGAGGTGGAGGTCTGATTTCAGGCGTCTGCAGGTTTGGTTGTTCTAGTAGTTTCTCTCTTTTTCCTATAGATCAGTGTTTTCTCCCTTGTCTGGAGTGGTCTTCCTTTCTCTGTACGTTGATGTTGTAGCCTCTTCTCCCAAGGAAACCAGTCACACTGGATGAGGGCCTCATTTTATACTAATCCCCTATTTCCATATGTGGCCACATTCTGAACTTCTAGTAGGGAAGATTTAGAGTTCTGGGTGACAGAGTAGGGCCATGTTATACTGTTTCTCTTCTGACTCCTTCAATCGCATACATTTTAAAGAAACTGAGTTACTCATAGTTTGTACTCCCTTTATCTACCATTGTCATTACCATGCACCGCTTTATGCAATTGCTGTTTAAGTTATCGTCAGCTCTTTCCAACCCATTTCTAATTATTTTGGCTTTCAAGGTTCATGTCCCCAAAGCTCCATCATGGTACAATTTCCTTTTCTAAACTCTGAATTTTTATCAAAAACTTATGTCATCAAGACACTGTATTTGCCTTATTTTCCCCCCCACATATTGAGTGTATGCTGAATCTTAAACTCGTGCCCCCGGGAATGACTATTCAACCTGCTCAGTAGACGAGATTCAACCTCAGCATTCATGCTAGAATGCTGACTTTCTGGAAAAGTATAGTCTTATGGCCATCAGCTGCTCTCCCCACTAAATACGTGTTCCAGACATTTTCACCCAATGTGCGCCATAACATGGCTTTGTTTTCATAGAGCATGTTTCTGCTACAAAGTGTAAAGTACTATGAACACAATCTATGGTGTGCCTCTGTGGTAGGTGGTGAGTGTTTTTATCCCTTTTTATTAAAGCAGAGACAGAACTCAGGGCACAAGGATCCCCTGGGAAGTGGGGCAATTTGCACAGAGCTAGTCTACTCTGCTTCATTTCTTGGCTGCCATTAATGCACTCCCAACAGAACTGTGCAGAAAAGGGGGGCGTGTGTGGGTAATATGGTGCACATGCCTTTTACTGGCTCCCAAGTGACCATGAGTCTGGAATTTGCAGCCTGAATACCAATGGAATTTGAGATGAACCTGACTGGGAGATTGTTCTGAAACAAAAAATACCCGCGGAACTATGACTTACAATCTGCCCATCGGTAGGTCCAGTTGCTCTAAGAAAATACACTTTCCCTTCCTCTCTGCTCTTCTTCATGCTTTACTTGTTCTTCTTTTGTGGCACAAACTTACTGTACTTTGTTTTCTTGCTTTTCTACACAGAGTCTGTGCCTTATACACACAGACTGGAGTCGATAAGTTCACCATAGTGCTTTCTGGTATGTGAAGAAAAAGAAATTCACCTCTATTTATTACTTTCATTGAACCTCAGAAATGTCTGTCATTTAGGACATAGTGTTTTGAATGGAATATAGAAGATTGTGATGGTTTGTCATCTTGCTTTGCTCCATGTTCACTGCCTGACCCTGATGACAAAGTGTTCCCTGTTTTACATGGGGAGCACATTCTGTGACCACCATGAGTTGCCTAAATTGGTGGTATAAAAGCCTATACATAGACACCTATTACACAGTTTAATTTTATAAATCAGGCACAACGAGAACCTAACAACAGTAGCTAATAATAGAACAGCACCATATGAAGGTGATTTAAATGTATGAATTATTTCTGAAATGTTCCACATAATATTTTCAAATTGCGGTTGACTAGGTCCACCATATTGGTAATGTCTCTCTTCTTGGTCAAGACTTCAAGCATGGTAACCATGTATATGTCCCAACTAGACATTTGGTTGAGAGTGGTTTGAGAGACCAACATAAGGTGCCGATCTGCAAGAGCATCTTTATCTCTTTTGAGCCTTCCTGCTCCCTGTTGACTGAAGGACAGTGCAATTGCAGGCAGTTACTGACTTCCCAGAGTAGGGGGAAGTGATGGTGAATGTGCTGGACCTGTAGACTCTGTGTGTGCTACTCTGATGAAAAGTTCTTCACGTCCAGCTGCTTGTTAAAAATAAGTAATGCCGATCCTTCAGCTGCCCCCTGTGTTTTCCTTTCCCTTGCTCCCTTAGATGATTTTAAAGGGTAACAATAAAGCCTCAAAACATGGGGAATGGAAAAGAAGGGAGAGCAAATCCTTTTTGTCACAAGCGTGAACTGTGAGTCATGGCTACTGACTCACCATGAACCTACAAAGGAAACCAATCAGTGGGGGTGACTCTAATAGGATGTTTCTCCAGTGACTCACACAGACCTGCGATGGAGTCTGAATTGAGCCAAACAAGTGTATTTTTAAATATGGGAGGGCCCATTTCCTGGTACAATATGATGATGAATCCCACACACTCGCGTACTTATTTTAGCCCAGGCACTGGAATGTGTGGGCATGGTCTCCACGGAGGCTTCTCCTGTGGCCAGGTTTTGTTTTGCCATGCTGGGTAGGAATATTTAGTGATTAAGTGACACTAGCTAGAACATAGCTTTTATGTGCAGTTTTCCAATATAAGAGACTAAAGGAGTTTTAGATACTGAGGCTTCAGAAATTTTACCTCATTAACAGGGACGACTTGTCATATAACCCTGCATTCCAGTAACATTTTGTATGTGTATAGAGAGGACATAGCCAAGTCTCAACAGTCTTAAATTCATATTGAGGGGCCAGCATTGTGGCATGGCAGGTAATGATTTGAGTACCTGACTGCCCCATTTCTAATGCAGCTCCCTCTTAGTGGCATGAGAAGAGCAGTGGGAAATAGTCCAGCTATTTGGGACCCTATACCCACAATAGCCTAGTGGCTTGCCTTGCATGTGCCAGAATCCTATATGGGCACCAGTTTGTGTCATGGTAGCCCTGCTTCCGATCCAACTCCCTGCTAGTGGCCTGGGAAAGTGGTTGAGAAAGGCCCAAAGCCTTGGGACCCTGTACCTGCATGAGAGGCCTGGAAGAAGCTCCTAGCTCCAGGTTTCAGATTGGCTCAGCTCCAGCCATTGTGGCTACCTGGGAAGTCAATCAGCAAACAGAAGATCTTCCTCTCTGTCTCTCCTGCTCTCTAAATATCTGACTTTTGATAAAAATAAATTAAGTCTTAAAAAACATCATAACAGTTTGAAAAACGAGTTTGACTTCCTAAGAGCTCAAAGGGGAACATGCAGGCTGTGTTTCCCTTGAAAAATTTTATAGACCTTTTTAAAAGTTTTACTTACTGTATTATTTGGTAATACAGTCGCATAGGCTCTGGCAGTTCTTGATGTAATCCTATTTGTTAATTTTGGCTTTGACTGCCTTTGTTTTTGGTGACTTTTCTAAGAAGTCTTTCCCAATTCTTGTATCTTGGAGAGTGTTTCCTGTGTTTTGCTCTAATAGTTTGATGGTTTCTGGGTGCATATTTAGGTCCTTGATCAATTTAGAGCTAATTTTTGTATGAGGTGACAGGCGGGGCCTTGCTCCTCACTTCTGTGGGCTGCTATCCAGTTGTCCCAGCAGCATTTGTTGAAGACACCAGGCTTTTCCCATGGATTATTTTCAGTTCTCTTGTCAAAGACTAGTTGGCTGTGTCGCTGTCCCGCAGCGATGGACTTGGTGCACAGAGCCGATAATAACACACGTGGACCCTGACTGATGGTCAAAGTCGTAGTTTATTAGTGGCATCAAACTTTATACACTGAGGGCCATATAGGATAAGGGAGGAAGTATTGAGCTCATCAACAAAACCATCAATGCTTTTGTTTGGAACTCTTTTGTCTTGTATATTCTATCAGGTGTTCTCATATACATACTCTCCACTCAACTGTTCTTATGCAAATGATATCCAATAAGGTATACAAAAGGTAGCCATTTGGTTATTCTCCTCCAAATATTATCCAACCAACTGTAATCCTGTGCTCACTGACCTTCTAGGGTCACAATGTCCTCCTACATGGCTGTACCTGCATGGGCTCACTTTTGGGGTTTCCGTTCTGTTCCATTGCCTTCTCTGTTCCCGTACCAGTACCAGACTGTTTTGATGGCAACTGCCCTGTTGTGTGTCTTGAGGTTTGGAATTGTGATTGTTCCAGCTTGATTTTTATTCTTCAGAATCGCTTTTGCTATTTGTGGTCTCTTGTGTTTCCAAATGAACTTTTTTATCATCTTTTCTATTTCTAAGAAGAATGTTGGGATTTTGATTGGGATTACATTGAATCTGTGTATTGCTTTAAGTAATATGGACATTTTGATGATATTGATTCTGCCAATTCAGGAGCATGGTAGGTTTCTCCATCTTTTAATGTCTTCTATTTCTTTTTAAAATGTTTTTAAATTTTCATTATAGAGGTCTTCCACATCTTTTGTTCAGTTAATTCCAAGGTATTTGAGAATCCTCTCTGCACTTTCTTTCTCAGCAATGGTGGTATTTATGTATACTAATGCCATTGATTTATGGTCATTAATTTTGTATCCTGCTACCCTGCCAAAATCCCTCCTGAGTTCCAGTAGTCTCTTGATTGAATCTTTTGGTTATCCTATGTCATCTGCAAACAGGGATAATGTTAATTCCTCTGTTTCAATTTGAATTCCTTTAGTTTCTTTTTCTTGTTTAATAGATCTGGCAAGGACTTCCAATACTATATTGAAGAGCAGTGGTAAAAGTGGACATCCTTGTGTAGTTCCAGTTCTTAGTGGAAAATGAACACTAGTAGATTAGTGATGTTCATATAAGATAGCCCAAGTCACTTACGCATAAAGCCATAGAAATAAAAATAAGAGAACTCTCTAGTTTTAGAGAATTGGGACATTTTTATAAAATGAATATTGCGGAAAGCATTTTTCCGAGGAAAGAGAAAAAGCAGTTTCATAATACAAAACAAAGCTGAGTGATGAAAAGTAAAACAAAGAAAAGTAAAACAAAGAATGAAAATGAGTAAGAATTTTAGCTTTTGTTTAATATAAAAAGAAGGCCTGAGAATTTCCATCAGTTTCTCCTTCAGTGAAAGGAGTCTTACTTTTAGTGCTATCCTCTGTTGGGTTTTTAAGATATAATTTATCTAAAATTATCTCTTCTTGGTGAGTATTGAAAGGATGGTGGTCAGGGAACTTGAGGCCAGACTTCAAAACCTGACTCACTCCTGGGATGTCACCTTAAGACAGTGCAAAGCATTCTGTCTGGAAGCACACCCTAGTGAATATGCCTTTTTGTTCTCAAAAAGTTGCTATGAAAACACTGAAAAACAAAATAGTTTGGAATTTTTATTTTTGAGTTTCTCATCGTGAAATAAAGAATTGGAAAAATTTTTGCACATTTTTTAAAAAGACATCAGAGTGCTTCTAAGGAATGAATGTAACATGATTTGCTGATGGGAGATTCTGAACTCTGGGGTAACTACCTGGGGATAATTATGGATCTGCGTGGGTCAGTCAGAATGGCAGGGCGCATGGCTCTGGGCAAGTTCACATCACGTGTTCCATAGGGGTTGGGACAGCAGTGGAAGTAAGTGCATAAAAGGCTGCAGGGCCCAGGAATGTGCAGGCGCACTGGCTGCAGGTGCTGGCAGAGTGCTTCCCGTGGTTGCATGCTTCCCCTGCTTCCTATGCTTGCCATGCTGGCTCTATCCTCCTCTCTCCCTGTGTCACCCCCATGCTTCAGTTTCCTCGCTGGTGAAGTAGAAATAGCACTCTGACCTGTCCCAGAGGAATCATCGGTGAATTAGAGTTCAGTAATTATAGAAAACTGATGCCAGTTTTTGGTGTCGTGTGGTAAGCTCTGTGTGACCAGAAAAATCAGCTGTTCTGATTGAGTTGATATTCTTAATCTTTTCAGGACATTTACTTTGCATTAAAGGAGACAGATTTTGTGCCTTTCCTAGTAAGAACATGATCTATTAAATCAATGGACAAACAAAAGGTCCCTGAAATTAAGAATCTACAGATGGTTACATAATTTTCCAGACATCGAAACAGCTATGGTTCGACAAGAGTATGTGAATGTCATTGCTAAACTGGAAGATAGTTCTAGTTTACCAACCCTAAAAATTACATATGGAAAAGCACCTTTATTGCAAAATCAAGTCTTTGTGAAAACAGTGGGGGAAAAAAAGCAAAATTAATGTATTTTTGGTTTTTTTAGAAAATTACAGTTACCAAGCACTGCAGAAACTGCTGCCAGGGTATTGAAAGCCTCCCTTAGAAGGGGAATCCTTCTCGGGGAAGCAGCCAGATCCCAGGAACTCTTCCTGCCTCACACTGATATGGAAGCCTGACTCCACTTCCTCCTAGTTCCATCATTGTGGAGAAGGTACTGGCCTCCTCTGGCCCTCATCTTCCTCATCTGTATGATAGGAATGCTGATAACAGCTGCAACAACTTCAAGAACTGCTCTAAAGATTCCATGAGAAAACGTGTTTAAAAGGCCATTCCCTGTGCGTTGGAATACTTACCTTTCTAGATAGTTCTCCGATTTGCTAGGCCTGATGTTCCTCTGCATCCTGTGTTTTAGATCATGTCCTTTTCGAGTTTTTCAGCCGGCTGTTGCTGGTTTGATATCTAATGCCTTATCCTTTAGTTTTCTCTCTCTCTTTTGGTGAAGTCTCCGTCAAGTACCTGGCTGGATGTGTGGTGACCTTTTCCTAAATTCTAATCCTGATTTCCAGGGCTGTGCTTCTTGGGGCCCGATGTTGGTCATCATGGGCAAGAATGATCTCTCTACGGATTCTTCACAAATACCCCCACCTGAGCCTAGCTTGGCAGAGCTGGTCTGAATAACCGTCCAGTTCCAGGGACCCTCTAGGGGTCACAGTACTAGGGATTGGTTTACTTTTTGTTTGTTTGTTTGTTTACCGATATAAATCTCTATCCTCTGAAAGCCCACATCAGTGAAAGCTTGATTGTCATGGATTATTGCCTTAATCTCTCCTTATCTCCCTTCATCCCACCCCTTGGGGTTACACACATTGTTGACTCTGTCCTGTGTTCCTGTGCTTCCTTGAAAGGATCTAAATGGGACCCAGTGCCATGCCCAGCGTGGGTGTTCTGTAGGGGAGGTGGTAGGAGTGCACTGAAAGGAACCCTTGGGAGTACTCAGTGTCAGCAATGGATCTACTCGAGTTGGGGGCAGAGACAGGTTACATCTTTGTTCTGATTGTTCTGTTGTTTGTGTAATAAATGTGTTTCCTGTATAACATTCTTCTCTCTTTTAAGGGAATAATTATGCTCAGTTTCAGAAGGCTCAGGGAAAGGATAGGCTATTTTAAGACACTGGGCTAAATGGTGTGGGGCTCTGTAGGGCACCTATGAAGTCCATTGCAGGAGTGCTGTGTGGTACACAAAAGTGGGAGGAAAGCCCTTGTTCTGTGTATCAAGCGGCCATAGTGAAAGCCTGGAGAAACAAACATGTAGCAAGCAGCACAAGGAGGGAGGGAGTGTAGCTGTGAGTTTATGGGGAGACTGCAAGGATTTGTAAGGGACAGAGAAATGAACCCGTCTCTTGCAGGTTCCTCATTGGCGGGGAATCCAGATATGTAGAGAGGGTGAGTGGTCTGGGGGCACACAGAGGAGGAGAAGGTCCAAAGGTGCAACATCTGTATCAAAGGACGGACCCTGGAAGACAGCTCCGTGGGTCTCTTGAGAGAAAAGCAAGAGCCAAGCATGTGGGGTTGCAATCAGGGCGATGCATTGGCTGGGTAACAGAAGCTGTGACTGGGTGTCTAGTCCACTCATTAGAACGGTCGGTGGTCCTGGCTCACAGTCACAGCTTGCAGAGGACTGACTACCCTGTTAGCACATGTCCCTGCCATCCTCAGGGCTGCAGGTGGGCCCTGTAAGGTGACTCTGTACAAGAGGGGACATCCACAGAGCCTTGACAACAAGGAAAAATGTGTGCCGAAAGAGCCTCCAAGTGTTGTACTACCTTGAGTTAGCATTGATGCTGTTCAGGATGATTTGTTTTGAGCACATTTTTGCCAGTTCCCCTAGATGTAGTTAATACCCTAAGCCTCAGGTCAGCGAGGCACATCCCAGCTGCCCCTTAATCTGTCTCTGTCCCAGCCTCATCCTCGAGTGCCCATTCCACGTGATTGGACACAGACGATTATTTATATCCATGCTAATTCCCCATATGACAATCTCTCACTGAGCCACTTCTCAGAAGAATCTTCCTCATAATGTTTCAACAAGGACAAGCAGAAATCACTTCTTGAATATGCTCTTTTGTGCTGTTTCAGACTCTCACACAATGAGATTTTTCTACTGCTATCTTCCAGTGTTATATTACCTTACTGTAGGAATATTACTCAGATTTTTGCATTTTCCCAGAACCAGTTAAAAATATGCACCTGGGGGATCTGTAGCATTTTTGTGAAAAAATATGCACTTATCAAAAAAATGTTTGCACCTAAAGACACTTTTTCATTTCACCATTCTGTGAACTTCTTTAAATACCCTTGTGTATAAGATTGTATATAATTTTGATAATAAATGTAATAGCCATATTTCAATAATCACGTAATTTATAACAATGGAATGAATTTCATGTATAATAAATGTTACATATATATGTAGCATAGATATATATGTGAGACTTAATATGTACCTAAGTTATTCAAGAATCTGCCATCTGCAAGTTGGAGACACAGAAAGCTGACACTGTCATTTCCTCCCAACCCCAAATCTGTGAGAACAAGGGGGGCTAATGGCGAATGTCCCAGCCAAGTTCAAGGGTGAAGAAGATAAGATGTCCCAGCTCAAACAGGGAGACAGGAAAATAAAGGGCAACTTTTTCCTGCTTTTGCTCTATTCAGGCCCTCTATGAACCAGACCGTGCCCTGCCTCACTGGGGAGAGCGAGCCATTAAATCTCCTGATTCCGTGCTCACCTCACCCAGAGCTAGTGTCATGGACCAGCCTTGGACCCTTATCTCAGAAGATGACAAATGGAATGAGTCCTCACACCCCCTGTACAGCAGGGCACCATCCCTTCTGCATATGTTATGTCTAACATTTATTGAGTGCTGAACTGTACACCATGCTCCGTGCTAAGGGTTTTATGGGAATTCTCTTACTGTATCTTCACTCACTTCTGTGTGATATGAGTTATTGTTCTTCTCATCATAGTAAGAGAGACTCAGAGACATTCAAAAATTTGGTTGAGAACACACAGCTAAGTTGCTAAGGAAAGATTCCAACTCCAGTCCTCTTACTGCCAGCACACACATTGCTAATGGCTTTGTGCTAAGGTTTTTACGTGGTATACCCCTCATCCTTAATAAAGAATGTGAATGAATAAAACTCCAGATTAATGAGAATCATCCAGTGACCTGCATTTTAATTCCATTAAAATGGTGAAAAAATTAAGAGTACAAAAGGAGAAGGAAAGTTGTCATGTTATCACATTCCTAATTAAACTTTTTTTAAGGTTGTCAACTGCAGGTGGAATGCAGTCTCCCCATTGTGGTTTATAAAGCATTGTATCATTTAATGCCCACCTGTTTCCTCAGTGTTATTATTTACCCAATCTGTCTTTGCTCATGAGCTCAAGGCCATAGAGTAAATAACAATAAAAAGATCCAAACCATGATTGACTTCAGGCTGTTAGTTATTCTTAGTCCTCTTACTGGATAGGTGGGTGGATGGATCGACAGATGGACAGTCAGACGGATAGATGGACTGATGCATGGTTGTTCACGACACAAAGGGACTCCAGGATCTATAAATGGATGGAAAAGGTGAACGAGATAAGAAAGGAGGTAGATCATTAAAAAAAAAAAAGTAGACATTTGTTGCAGTTCACACAACCAATCAGACGTAGAAGAGAGTTTTCACAGGGTTCTGTAGTACTCTTCAGTATGATTTGGAATGCAGATCACTTAAGAAAACCCCCACACATAGTGTTTTAGTTTTTATAAAGATTTATTAATTTTTTATTGGAAAGGCAGATTTGCAGAGAGAATGTGAGATGGAGAGAAAAATCTTCTTCATCTGCTGGTTCACTCCACTAGTGGCCACAGTGGCTACAGCTGAACCGATCTGAAGCCAGGAGCCAGGAGATTCCTCTGGCTCTCCCACGCGGGTGCAGGGTCCCAAGGCTTTGAGCTGTTCTCGACTGCTTTTTCCAGGCCACAGGCAAGATTCTGGATGGAAAGTGGAGCATCCAGGATACGAATCAGTGCCCATATGGGATCCATGGGGTGTAAGGAAAGGATTTAGCCACCAAGCCATCATGTTGGGCCCCCACACATACTTTTGACTCACCCAAAGATGAAATCAAACTGAATCCAGATATGTCGGATTACCACTTACAGTTTCATATACTTACTCGATGCAGAGTCACCTCATTTTTTGTGTCTCACAGTGAGACTTGGGATACGCTCAGAGTTGATCATTGGCAATGGTGTGAATTAGTCAGTCTTAATGATGTAGATAGAAACACAGTTGTTCCAGTATAAGATACTAAGAAGTCTTTCACTACAGCATCTCTTTATATTTAAACCATTGACTGTGTATGTGGTTCTTTTTGGGCTGCCTAATTTTTTTTTTTATTCTGTTTTCCCATACGTTCTTAATTAATACAGTTTTGTAATAGGTGTTTATATTTGATAGTGTCGAGTGCTTTGTTATTTGATCTAAGTTGGCTAATAATTGCTATTAAAACTGGTAGCAACTGACATTTGTTGAATGCTTATTCTATTTCAGTTAATAGATCAATGTTTTGCATTTAATCCTAATAACCTGAGATGTAAGGCGTTGCATGTTGTTTTATTTTTTTTGTTTTTCTTTTTGTTTGTTTGTTTTGAGTGAGGAAATGGAGGTCCAGAAGAATTGTAAGCTGGTTAGGTCACATTGCTGTGAGGTAGATATACCACGAGTTGTCCCTGGGGCCAGCCTGTGTGCATAACCTCTGCTCTTTGATTAGCATTCACGTTGTGCCTGGGACGTGACCTCAGATCATGTTTGCTAAATTGGCTGAATTTTGTGCTACAAGTCTTGATTTCCAGCCTTGACTGTAGTGAGTAGTTTTTTTTTTTTTTCCCTTCTCTGCATGCTCTTTAAAAAAAACGCCATTAGAAATAAAACATTGGATTAGCTACTGTGTCTTCAGTGTGGATTTATACTGTTTTTAGTCATAATAGAGGATATAAAAGACTATGCAGTGTTTGATTAAGCTGAACTTCAGCAGCTGGCATGAGCTGAAAAGGTTTTAAACCTCTGATCCCAAGCTCTGAAATAGCCGGGGTGGCAAATTCGAGATGGGCTGAACTTGGAGTTCTTTGCCCTTGCTACCCTCTCTTCACCTCTTCTACCCACAGAAGGCTCTGAACTTTCAGCCTCTTCCCACACAGAACCGCCCTCCTCAATCTAGATGTTAAGGAATGCCAGTTCTAAAAATCAAAAACACTAGGTTTTCCGAGTTGAGCAATATAATTTTTCTGCAAAGGTATAAATATACATTTGCCTCTGAGGATTCAAATATATTGTACAAACTGACCCGAAAAGTGTGTTATAGAGATGATCACATCCAGATGTGAACATACAATGCAGTAAGCACCTCCAGTTTCAAATCAAAGATGGACTCCCAATGGAACTGTTAAATATATCTTGACAGTAAGATGCTGGACTCTGCCACTGTGCATACCTATCCTTAAATAGCAGAATGATGGACTTGTGACTGATTATGAAGGACTATACTATTGAAATGACAAAGGGGAGGGGCATTCAAAAGGGAAGGGGAAATCCCAGAGCCTATGGAACAGTATCATAAAATAATAAAATACATAGAGCTAAAAAAATTGAAGTTTAGATAAAAAAAAACTGCAAATAGTACTCATTTGCATTTCTGCTGTCAACAGCTACTAAGCTTTTAAGACTGTTCCTTTCCTGTGTAAATTTTATAGCAGATATTCCTTTGTGTTAGACCTGTTTATCTCTGTTTCAAAGTTCACCATTTCCAAAGGTGTTGCTGGTGAAACAGTTCCTAATGTCATAATAAAAGCATTCCAGTTTGACCAGTGTTTCCCAGATCTGCTTCCTGCCAGTAATTTGTAAATAGCCTCAAAGTTCCTTTCAGTATAACATTGGCCATCCAAAGAAGGGAACAGAACATTTCAGCATCTTGAAAATTGTGTGACTTCAAAAATTCTCATGAGAGGGCAAAAATGCTGTTTACATTTGCCTGTGTCCTCTTACCGTTGTTATGCAATGATCTGCATTAGGTGGTACTGTAGTTTGAAAGTGTGTAAAAATAACAATTTTCTTATGGAACAAAGAGTAAATTCTAGCTCTTCAAACATTTACTAAGCCCATCAAATGCCACTCCGATGCTTTAATGGCCTAATACAATGTATAGGTATCCTAGCAGTGAAAGAATAGTACTTTAGGAAGTGAAGTTCAGTGCAGGTATAACCTCCAGATTTTTGGTAATTGTTGATGAGCATTAAAGTGTTGAACACACATTGCACATGTTTTGGTGTGTGTGCAAAGTTTGAATTTCAAACATGACAGGAACTTTAGAAATCGATTAGCTCTTCTCATTTACAAGAAATCTAAGCATCCTAGATTATCTTAACAACGTGGGGCAGCTCAAGAACCTTTTTCTATACTTATTTTCCCTTTTTTGAGATTTATTTTTATTGGAAAGACAGATCTACAGAGAAAAGGAAAGACAGAAAGATCTTCATCTGCTGGTTCACTCCTCAAATGGTTGTAATAGCTGGAGCTGAGCTGATCTGAAGCCAGGAGCTTCTTCGAGGGTCCTAAGGTTTTGGGCCATCCTCCACAGCTTTCATAGGCCACAAGCAGGGAGCTGAATGGGAAGGGAAGCAGCCAGTACACAAACTGGTGCCCATGTGAGATGCCGGTACTTGCAGGTGGAGGATTACCCAGTTGAAGCATTATGCCAGTCCCCTCGTTTTCCATTACTTACTTGCTATATGGCAGTAGGCCTTGTTATCTGAGACCCCAGAGACGTTCTGTTTTGTCCAGTGAAAAATAGAAACAGACCCATTTTGACAGGTAAAATGTTATCTAAGTACATAGTGTTCTTACTATTTTAAAAAATGCACAAGAAAGCGGCATTTGCCCTGGTAGTTAAGATATAGCATAGCTGTCTGTATCCTATTTTGGAATGCTTCGTACTAATGCAGACACTCAGTTTAATGGCTTGACTATTTACCTTCTTGCAACCCACATGGAAGACTAGGTTGAGTTCCTGTCTCTAGACTTTGGTCTGATGAAGCCACAGACACTGTGGACATTTTAGGAGTGAACTGGTGGGTAGGAAATCTCTGTATCTCTGCCTTTCAAATAAAAACATTGCTTTCACAAAATTAAAAACAGGCGCTTGGCACCTCTTCCAAGATTCTGCTTGGGGTCCCTGCATCCTGCTGAGCATACTCTGGGGGCCAGCAGATAATGCCTCCAGTGGTTGGGTCCCCAGCAGCCCTGCAGGAGACCTATATTAAGCTTGTGGCTCCTGGCTTTGACCTGGTACAGCTCTGGCTGCTGGGAGCATTGGAGGAAGGGAAGCAGCAGATGACCTCTCTCTTTCTGGATCTTTCCCTATTGAATAAAAATATGGAATGTTTATAAAAATCATATAAATAAACTTCAAAAATGTATGGAAAATGAAAACAAAAATGTTTATTTTGATGCAAAAAATAGAAATTCGTGCATATCATAGGTCTTCAAAAATATAGTGGAAAATGCATACCATGAACACAATTGTGTGTGGATTTAAAATTTTTTTGCCTCAAAATAAACTTCTCTTTGAATTGCATTTTTCCTTGATCTTTTGTAATGTCCTCAGATGTCTATACATTCTAGCTGCCTTGAAAGCCAGCCTACTTAATTAGGTGTCAGCAAATTAGCAGAATCTGTTGTATCCTCAGCCCTGAAAATATCTTAATGTTCCATACTTGAAAGACCATTGAATTAATTCTTCTTCCTACAGCAAAATCTCATTGTGGTAAAAATAGTATGCTTGGAAACAATTTGGTTTTTAAAACGTCTTACTATTTTTATCTCATTGAAAGCTTCTGTCTAAATTTCATTTAGAAAATCATTGCCTGCTAATTCAATTCTTGTATGCTCAGTAACTATTGATGTTTTCCTTAGCAAACAGTACTGAGCTTCATTCTCCATGTTTTTCTTAATTTAAACCTAAGGGTCTGGTACTTGAGATTCAGGTCGTTTCTGTAAGCTGATACATGCTTATATAAATATATGTGTGGCCAAGGACCTGATCCACTTGCTATAATGAACATGATAATCCTGTTGGGCCATTCTTGGCTTCAGCTTTACTATTCCCATTGAATTTGCACCATGAGCTGATGTAGTTTGTCGTCTTGTTGCCACCAGTTTACAAAAGAGAAGAGTGAGGCAATGGACAGGGAAGAGGCTTTTGCATTTGACTCAGCTGGTGGGTTGTGGAACCATGATTCAAATCCCAGAGCCTAATTTCCAGCATCTTTGTGACCTTGAACTCCCTCATGAACTCTGGGGCAACCCATTTTGCTTTTTCTGGCAGCTCTTACCTACAATATGTAAAGAGCAAACAGATCAGAACACCTATTCTTTTTGCCCAATAACAGTGACGCCTGAATAATTCCTTGTTGCATTATTACTTAGTGCTCTATTCTTGCCTGTAGAATGAACACATCCTGAAGACATGGGGCTATATATCTCAGCTATATAAACATTTTTTCTTAGTTTCTAATGTAACATGCCAAGGGCCAGTTGATCCTTGATTTGATATTTGCCCAATCCTGAAGAGGAGGCTTAGGGAAGCCTAGGATGGGGACAGCCAACTACTCAGTGTAAGACTGGAAACATTGTGGAGATGGAGTGTTGGATTGAATCCCAGCCCTGACGCTCCTATCAGTTCCTTAGCTCTCTGTTCCTCATTGTTCTGCTCTGTTAAATAAGAATGATAATGGCACCTTTGTCATTAGTGTAAGTTCAGACAGTTCAGAAAAGGAAGGCTCTGAGCAAATATCTCAGTATATACTATTCAGTATATATACTGTGGGTGTATGTGTGTGTGTGTGTGTGTTTGTTTGTGTAGAATACTGTCTTTATTCCTGCTTCTTCTATGACCTTAAATCATCCTCAGCATGTGTTCTCTTATTCTGTCTCTATCCGTGCACTTGCTTGAGTTTAACCTTTCATATTAATCACCTTGTCTGTCTCACAAGTAACAGAAAACCCAAGAAAAGTGATTTAAACAAATTCTATACAATGAACGATGGCTCCGCTGTGCCATCAGCATCCCTCCAAATGCCTGGGAGCCCTCATGTTTTTTCTGACACAATCACTGTGGAATCCAGTTAACACTCCTGTGCCCCAAAATTGAACAAATAGGAAACAGGAAGACAGAAACAGAAGGGAGACAGGAGAGCCAAGTATTTTCCTTCATGAAGGTCTTTACCTGAAAACTCCCCTGTGATGTCCACTTACCAATCATAGAGATTATGGAACCCAACTTATAAATCTCTCGAAATAAACCAATTTATTCAGTGTCCCCTGCCTGTTCCTGACTACTTGGGGACAGTTGATATGTTATGGAAGTTAAACTTATCTGGAAGGTCACAAGAGTTGGTTCAGTAGAAGCTGGGAGCCAAGGATACTTGAGTACCCCCGAGAGAGCTGGTGTATAGTTTACCCTTGACCCATGAAAGGGTTGAATGGAATTCCACATGGGCCACTAACTCTAGAGGTTAGGCAGAGAAGTCTGACTCTTGGCATACCTTCAACATAACAGTTAATAGTTACAGCTGGTGCCCCATAAGATTTTGCTTCATAAATGACTCCTGTGTGTGGAGAGGTGGTTCTTTCAGACCTGTGGTGGTGAATGTACAGTGGAGGCAGAATTAAAGATGACATGGGTTGAAGAAGTAGAGTGCAGAACCATAATGAACTTAGAGCCAAGTACCCTCAAGTGCATCCTAACGTTGTCCCTTGGAAACAGTAACACTTTAGACAAGTCACCTAACCTTTATCAATCTCTTGTTTCTGGCCTTTTTTTTTTTTTTACCCTTTTTTTGAAACAAGGAGTTAATAACATCTTCATGCACATATTGTAATAAGCGTCCTTAATGCGGAAAGTCCTGTGCCTGGCATTTGACTGATGGCGGGGCAATGCTGACTTTGGTGCTTTTATTGCACAGCCAGGTTTCATCAGTCAGCAGGTGCTCCTCAGCATGTGCTAGCTCTGCCATTACTGTGAGCCCTGTTGGACTGCTGGTCATGATCTGCATTTTTGTTGAAGAAAGAACTTGGTACATGTAGGAGTATGGGTGGAGAAATTAATTTTTCAAAGCAGCAACCACAAGGAAATGCCCTGAGCTCTTGATGTCAATGACAGCAGGAAGCCTGCCGTGTCAGCTAAATTGTAGGTTTCTAATGCTCACTCGAGGCCACCTTGACAAAGCTCACAATGGCAGGCTGCATTTCTCCAAGTTTCACCTTCCTCGTCTATAAAATGAGGATGTGCATAATGCCTCCCTCCAAGGGTTGCTGCAATGATGATACCTAGAGAGCCCCTGGTGCATAGTAGAGATCCAACAAATGCTGCCTATGATGAGAGATGCCGTTTCCCACCCCCTGCACCCAAGCAACAGTGGGACTTTCAGGTCTTAGTTATGTCTGGCTGTGTCAGCTCCAGCAATCCCATAAAAGCTTTAACTAGAACATAAAGTACATATGTAATCATACCAGGTCCCCGAACGACCCTGTGATAATGTGATTAATAATGAGTTCTTAGATGGTAATAGTGTTTTTAGGTGCTTCTACAGAGTTGTAAATTTCACTGGCTTCAGTTCTTATGAAAGTGAGGCTGACAGCTTATTGCCCAAAGCAGCAAACAGCACAATCTGCTTGTGTTGATATTCAAAGTTCATTAAAGAGCCTTGTGTCTCAGGTCAGAACTTCACTTTTGTTGTCTCTTGGCCAGGAGACAGGCTGGGATGGAGTATACATAGTTTTACTTGTAATTGCTGAGATGTAAGAATGTTTGACTAAGAATAGGGGAAAACCACAGCATAACTCATGTTCCTGGAAAACTGTCCTGGTACAGCATTCATTGTCACTGCTGTCACCTCCTGCCGTGTTTGTGTTAACATTTATTGTTTCCAAAGGACTTTGTTGTGAACAGCCTTATGTGATCATCTCTGAAGCCTCTGGAGAAGACAGAGATTTCATTCCATTTCTTTGACTTGGGTTGGTATGGGCTAGGCTCGAGCCCAAATCTTTTCCTGGACTCTCTTTTATGTGACTGCTTTGCTGCTAGGCTATGCCAACATGTCTTTTGGAAGAAGATGACATTCCCATATCTTCAAATCAGATTGTACCCTTCAGAAGGTTCAGGGTTACAAACACACATCATTTTGTTGCTTTCAGCTGATCAGAAGTCTAGAATGAATGCTATTTGCGGGGGTTGCAGATAAGGAGGTTTATGCCTGTTTCCTTGTAATTGCCAGAGCAGAGTGTGTTTCCTTTAGCTTTTAGGTGTGATCTGGTATGATCTGATGTGCTCAAGGCAGTCCGGTCCCACACGGTTTTGTCTAGGTGGAATTCTCACTGCTCCATGGGATAAACACCTGGGCTCCCCAAGGCCAGAGGCCTCTCCTGCCCTCTCCCTCTTTGCTCTCCTGGACTTCCATGGATGGAAATTGTGGCCTTAATGGCTAATTAAAGAGATTCCAATTAAAATTTAATTATCTTGATTAAGATTTATCTATTTATTTGAAAAACAGAATGACATGGAGATGAAGAAAAACAAAGGCAGAGAGAGAGGGGAGAGGAAGAGGAGAGAAGGAGGGAGATTGAGAATGAGAGCAAGCTAGCAAGTGCACTTCCTTTTCTGATTTGTTCCCCAGATTGCCGTAACAGTTGGACTTAGGCCACACAGAAGCCAGGAGCCAAGAAAGAAAGAAGGAGAAAGAGAGAAAGAGAAAGACACCAAAAAACATAGGCTATTGTTTTAGGAGATCACAGAATCTAGTTTCTTTGCCTCTGTAATGTCTGTATCCTTCAGGTATGAGTAGTAAAAGACCTCGTGAAGGTTCCGTGAAATGTCGTATATAGATAAGGACTGAAAATCTAAGCCTGGCAGCTGGGATTAGGGGACAGGCAGGATGGTGGTCCAGGTGCTGAGCTGAGGAAGAGAAGTGGCTAAACTTGCAGCCCAAAGCATTGTGTCTGATCAAAGAAAGATTGCAACAGGGCCATTCAACATTAATCTTCCCTGATTTCATGGTTTTGTCCAGGACTAGACCAGGGGCCAATTGGATTGCTTTGACCTCCAGCCATCTGTGCCTGAGAACATAAAGCAAATGGTCAATGACATCAGATGGTTAATGATCTCAGATGTCCCCTGCTTACTGCTGTAAAAAAGAAAAGAGCCCCCTGGAGAAATAATCATGGATGCTATTCTGAGTGGTGCAATTATTAGTATATATTCAGGAAAGCCATATTCTTTCAGTAATTCTGTTAAGAAAGGGAACATGGAGAGTGAGGGGGGAGCTGTGCCCAACAGGGCAGTGCAAAAAAATCTTTATAAGGTCAAAAAGATAGGTATCAGGATTCTATTCAGTGGCCATGGAACAAAACCATTATGAGGGTCTTGTCTTGGGATGGTCAGGTTTGTTCTGGCAGAATGTTTGCCTAAGGGTGAGTCAAACCTTCTGACCTTAAGCTTGTGAGTTGTATTAAACCATTCCCAGGTTGCTTTTTTTGTCATAGCTGCAGATGTCTCCTACCTACCTACCTGTGGTTGTGTCCTCCATTTGTCAGTTGTAAAGCTTGTCTCTTATTTGCCTTCTCTTTCCTCCAGCTAGTGAGACATGCAACGACTTCCACCCAATGTTCTTCACCCACGACAGATCCTTCGAGGAGTTTTTCTGCATCTGTATCCAGCTTCTGAACAAAACATGGAAGGAAATGAGGGCAACTTCTGAAGACTTCAACAAGGTAGGGTCTTCGAGGTCTGAGATGGAGACAGGAGCGACTTGTGTCATGAAAAGTGCATCATCCACTTGCTTGCATGCTGGGGGAATGAGGAAGACTATACTTGTAGGTTTTAAGAATGGGGAAAGATGTACCTATGTGGACATGAACCTGTAGTGCTGGGGTTGCTCTCTAGAGATAAGCAGCTGTGTTGCTTCTGAAACTTTCATTTTTCATGGCACTCATTTGGGTCTTCTCAATAATATCAGGTCTGTTGGGAGAAGGTGCCTTCTGTGCACCTAAGCAGAGGGAACTAAGTAAATTATATGTAGAGTAAGCATTTGATTCTTTGAGCTGAGGCATCTTTTGGCTTTCTAGTTAGTACTTTCCTGCAAGCATGAGACTTTATTTCCATTTATGCTTGAATGTTGAGATAGAAAAGTGTTAACTCTGACTCCAAGAAAACAAACACTGTCCATGATTTTCGTGATAAGTAAAATCTTTATCCTTCACCAAGGCTAGTAACAACTGGTTTTACGGTTAGTATAGGTGTATTTTGACCTTTCACCATCATGATGTGCTTCTATATAGCCCTGAATATGATTGGCCCATCACCCATTCTCATTCACCTGGATGCCAAGGATGTAACTATTAAGAATCTAGGCTCAAAGTCATATGTAGGACCTTCATGAAATCCTGCATCATGTGTTACTGTAAAACTGGGGCTCCAGCTACTCTTCCCTGTTGTCCCCCTCTCTCAATTCATACCTCACGCTTTTCTCCTGCAGTATTTCTGAATTGTAGCATCTTGAACCAATACTAGTTTGTGGGGAGGAAAAAAGGAAATGCAGGAAATGGATGGACCGGCTCTTTAAACAGATTGGAACCTGACCAGCTTCCCCAGCCTAGTGCTGTCAGCTGCTGTTAAGGCAGACAGATCATTCCTTGAGTTGCTTATCTTCTTTTTGTATCTTGGGTCATCTAGCGAATCCATAGAAACAGACCCCAGCAGTGCCCTGTTATGGACAACACTGAGATCTGGAAGCCACAATCTAGAACTGAACGTGGTGTGCCTGCGGTGAGGCTTGATTCCAGGAGGAATCAAGTGGGGGAAGGAAGCCCATTCATGTGATTAGAACTGCCACCTCCTAAGTGCACTTCATTTGATTGTAAGAGATGTTGCAATTCAGGTGCAGATCATCCTTGGGAGAGAGGAAAGGAGGAGCTGGCTGGCCTTTGTACTATTAAGTCAAAAGGAAGAGGAGAGCTAAATCAGTAGTCTTTCAAAGTGGCCATGGCAACTCTGCACTTACCGGTGCCACTCTTCCCACACTGCACTGGGAGTGCCATCCTGTCCACAGCCCTGTGTGCCAGCGCACCTGCTCCTGTAGGAGAGCTGCCTCACTGATTACCGTGTGTTATGTCACTGGTCAAGAGCAGATACTAGTTATGAATCAGTCTTTGATGGGAAAAACAAGGAATTTTAATATTCTTTTTTTTCACATTTTTAATTATATTTTTGACAATCTTTACATAATTAGAAATTTTAATATTCTCAAATATTTTTACTGTTTGCCTTTTATGCTTGCTTTTGTGACCAAAAAAACACATCATATATATGCGCTTTTGTCACAAGTGTAATCATTTTCCTATTGCTGCTCTACCGAACTACCACAAACTTGGCAGCTTAGAGCATACACATGTACAGTTTTGGAGTTCAGGGGCCAAAATGGGATTCAGTAGGCTGGACTCAAGGCATGGAAAGAGCCGTGTTTATTCCTGGAGGCCTGAGGAAAGAGGCCCATTCAATTTCCTGGTCTTTTCCAGCTTCTATAGGCTCCTGTGTTGCTTAGCTCATATTCTCCTTGTCCACTTTTAAAGCACCAGTCTTGGCCAATGATCTGTTCCCTCTTCTCCTTGATCCTCAACGTTGTAAGGATCCTTATGATTACATTGGACCACCTGCAGGAGCCTTGACCATTTCCCTATCTGGAGGGCAGTGGACAGCAATCTTAATTCCACCTGCAACCTAAATTCTCCTTTGTTGTTTAATGTTACACATTTGCTGGTTCTGGGGATTGGAACATGGGCATCATTGAGAAAGCCATTATTCTGCCCATCACAAGGTGTATTTGATTTGTAACTCTATTGGATTTGTAGGAGTGTAGATCCATTTAAATTCATGTAACACCGACGGATAAGTCTTTTGTTTGTTAGTTCTTTGTGCTGCTGAATGTAATCCTGGTCACAAAGTTCCTGGCTGCTCAAATACAGATACAATTATGTCGTTGTTCTTTTAAGTCCCTGTTCAGCCTCAACCCACCTTTCTTAAAGAAGGGACCTGGGCAAGAGCCTGTAGTTCAGTGGGAAGACTGGTTTTCTGATTTTTTTCCCCAACCACCTCCCTATCACACACTGTGTCACTTTACCCGATAATAAGTTGGAGAAGAGAGAAGAGCTGAAATTGAAATCACTTCACTTTTCTTGTATTAACTTGCCAGCAGATGAGATTGAACTTAAGAACAAATGTAGGTTTGAAATTGCAAGTCGATTTCATATTTTTCTTATTTCCAAATCTGCCCTAAGTTTGAATTCAGAATTATTTTTACATAGCTCATCAAGAGACACATTTCCTTTTGAACTTTCTGGGACAGTGTCTCAGGCTCTCACCATTTTGAACAGGGCATGGTAGGTGAATTCATTCAGCCAGAGACTCTGATCTTTGTAGAAATGGCTCAGTTATCTGTCTTCTTTGTCTCATCATGGGGGAAACCATGGAGAAGCAGTTACCTCCAGTTTAAAATTTGGATTTGTTTGACAAACCACACTAGATTCTATCAGAAGTAGAAGGGGCTTCTGCAACCTCCTTTGCTCGGGATACCAATTTATAGATATCTAGAGCTTGGTAGTTAATGCCAGTGTCAGGGAGAATGTTTGGGAAAGCAGCTGTCCTCTGCTTTTCTGGGCTTGGGAGGCAGCAGATGGGATATTTTTTATTTATGTAAGAGAAGTAGAATTGGAGAGCGATTAAAATATTTATGCCTTGAAAAGTACTTTCTTTCAGTTTCTCAGTATAGCAGCCTGCAGAATAATCCATTGATTCAGGCCATTGAGTTTGCATTCTATGTTTTTGCCTTTTATTACCAATATTTGAGAGCATGCATTATTCATTTTTATGGGTATTAGAGAAGTGCTAAGCTGCAGCTGGTTACTTCGGCACACAAGTGGCCCCATAATCATTTCTTTGAAGCCCTATTTTTTGAGCAGAGTAGGGAAAAGGATGCAAGTGATTTGAATATTTGAGGTATGGTGATCTCATTCAAAGTGACTGTGGATGACTGCTCCACTCCAAACATCCTAACAAGAGTGTACACTACAAAATATGTATTTGTAGTGATGTCTCATAATCTTGCCCATACATTAGAATCACTTGCATGGTTTTTGAAAATGTTGTTGTTCCAATACCCATTAGAACCACAGCCTAAGCAGTTCACTAGGGGAGGGAGGCACTTGAAGGTAGACTTAATCACTGAAGGTGCTTTTTGTGGCTAGTATTGCCATCACTTGATGCATGTGACACACATCATCAACTAGGACAAATTGCGTGTGCTGATGGAGTCATGCGTGTGTTAATGGCTTCTACTATCTAGGTTCTAATCCTCACACTTGCACTCAAGAGCTCTGTGCCTGAACATTTTAAAATAAAAAGGTAAATGGATCCTAGTATCCCATTGCCCTCTCTCTGAGTGGTGTGATATGAAGTTGAAATAATAAATGTGAAAATGCTTAAAGAAGTAAATGTTGGATGCAGCCATAAAGTGTGGTGGGTTTTTTTTACCTTTAATAAGATAAATCCTGTCTGTGAAAAATGAGTAAATTGCCCTTTTCAAAAAAAGATATTTTGGGGAGCCATTATGGTAAAAAGGAAAAAAAAAGTGAAGCCTTGAATCCCACGTTAAATTCTAAACTGAATTAATAACACATTTAACTTTGGCAGAAATGGACTTTGGGCTGAGGATTTGAAGGGTGTCAGCAGAGTCTTCTTTCCAACAGTTACATTGGGTAATTTCATTTTCCACGTAACACGCTGTAAGTCAGCCTAAAGGTTGCTGTGTCCCGTCATTCATCAGCTGCTTAGTGGCTAGTGAGAGTTAAGGCCTCCCTCGCAGTGACCTAATTGTCCAGCCCTCTACAAGGATAGCGGAGCCTTTTTAAAAATCTTTGCTCATAACCATGTCACTATTTAGATGCTCTCAAAATCAGTGGTATAAGTTGGGATCAGATGACTTTGCCACTCTTTCAAATTACCAAAATGGAAGAAACCAATGAGCTGAAAAATGCGGTCACTCTAGAGTAAAAGTACTATTTTGAAATGTTTTACAGCATCCCCTTAAGCTAAGTGCACACAATGGAGGTTAAAAATCTCAGGCTTGTGGGATGAGAATCCAGTGCTCATAACAGCAGGGACCATGCATGGGAGAACCAAGGCTTGGTTAAACAAAGCCGCAGCTGCCTCTGGCCAGACCCTGAGCTGCATGCTTGTCAATGAGAGAAAATCTCAATGAGGAAGGATTGCAGAGAGCAAGTCAGAAGGAAACATCCTGAGAAAAATCCCTGGAAGATTTTCCATAGCAAATAATCACCTCTCAGTCGCACCTAGTGCATTCTGGTATGGTCAACAAAGGAGATTGTGCTGGAAATCGTACAAAGGCAGCAAACCCATGAATGAGAGTGGGAAATATGTCCACTGTCCTTGCTGCGGGGCTTACAGCTTACTGACTTTCTGAGCCTGCCTGAAAGGAGCAATTACATATTCAGGAGTCCCCTTCCTGGGCCAGCCCAACACCACAGTGATGCAGGCAGTGTTGGTGAGCAGAGCTGGCCTAGGGAATGAAAGGTGGTCTGTAACTCTCACCATGAATAAACATGAATCTTCTCATTTGCATGAGGCAGGTGACTGTAAAATATCTTGGAGCAAGTCGTGAAAGGAAGCTTTGTGCGTCAGTGCCCAGGGGAAAGCGGGGGAGAACTCAGGGCTGTTTATCTTCATTAGAATTCCATCTCGTGTTGCTGTTATTGATCTGAACTAGGCTTGGTGCAGCTAATAAAGTAGGTGTATGTTTTAATTGAAACATGAATATTTAAGTAGAGGAGAAGTCTTTTAAAGAGCTCTAATGTCATACAATAAGGTTATCCATTTTTCAGCTGTCCAAGCCGTTAACAAGTATTTATTCAAATGGCTTCTGCTGTTTCACAAAGATCCTTGGATTTGCCATAAGACAGACTTCTCTAGAAATGAATGCATTGTATAGATTTATTTTTTTTCTTTTGATGTGTCCCACTAAATCAGTAGCAAATGGTTTGCAGTGTGTGTTATACTGTTAAGCTATTCATTTAAGGTAACGTTACCCTTTCCCATGCAATTTGCCATTGATATTAGTTACAGTGTCTAGACAAGAAAACCAAGACAATGACATTGCTACCTTATTTCTTAACAGGAATTTGATGATGTAGATTTCAGTGTGTGCAGGGTATTAATATCAAGTAACATGGGCCTGGTCAAGTCTGGGAGGCGACTGTGGTGGAGAATGGGATTTCTCAACCTCTTGTGCATCACCCCATAAGGATCTTTTATGGACCTTTTCTCTCCCAAATCACCCTCCCTGCTGAAAGTGTAATTACAGATACATTGTGTATCTGTTTATGCAATGAATGCATAGCTGTGCTTTATGCACAAAAAGAGCAGGTTTTTTCTCTTCTGTGAGAACTAATGCTCATGCTCCAAAGGGTGAAATTTACATGATGTCCAGAAGGAACAACATCTAAGAGCCAGCAGAAGACTTCAGTGGCAATCCTTGCCTGGCACCTCATTCGTGTGGCCTTGAACATGTCCTTGAACTATGCAGTCCCTGCTCTGCTGTGAACTGTTAGTGGCAACCATGACAGTTGTCAGTGGTTTGCTAATGCAGATTACCCTATACAGAGGAGAGGTCCCAATCTCTATAAGCAAAACCTGAATTGTGATCTGTGCCTGGTCTTGCAATATAACTATGCTGCTTACGTTCCCAAGATCTTTGAATATCTATAAACACAGATTTTTTTCATACTTACCTATGTGAAGAAATTGATCTGTGGTTTGGGTGTAGGCAAGCATTATGACCTTTGTGAAGACAAATTTCCAAATGATGGAGAAGCCTTGTTGTCTGATTTTCCTTCCCTATTGGTGCCAAGGGATACCCCTGCTTCTTCCCAACCTGCCTGCTGCAAAGGAAGGAATTGTGGGAGACACAGGGGCTGGGCAGGGTGGTAATCAAGGAGCCCAGGCCTGTGCTTCCAGCCACATGACCTGTGCATCAGCTCCAGTGCCTTTGCAGGAGGGAGAGGGCTGGGCTAACCCTGTGGCTTGGAGTGTTGGGCCGGTAAACTGCTTGGTTCCATGCACACCTGGAGCCGGCACCAGTCAACACTAGTATCACATTGGGAAAAAAGTGACTCAGGATTCTAATTGCTTTCAAGAAGGAAAGATTCCTGTGGCATTGCTGATAGCAAGTGTTTCCCAGAGGTTGTAGGCAAGCTTCTCACTCAAATGGAAGTGACTAAATGGAATGTTCATCACAGTGCCTGTGCACCATTGATGAGGATCATTGAGAGGGTGGAGTCACCTGTGCCCACGTCCTGTCCTGGGAGGATGCCAGTGTGCCCAACACCTTGCTCAGCTGCTCCTGAATTCACCAAGGAGGAGCAGAAGAGGGTGCTGCGTCATCCAGAAAGAAAGAAAGAGATTTTGTTGACCTGTGTTGAACTGTTTTAAAATCTGTTTAAATTGTGAATGTTAGCTGGACATTGCTGTGTCACCAGACCATTTATACCACTTGTGTTTATGGTGAGTAAGTCTTACAAGTAATTTTGGATAAACCTAACAACAGAAAAAGTTCTTGAGTGTGCCTTTATGCTCAAAATCTGGCACACATGTGGCTTGTCTCACTTCCAAAGACTTACTAGAGTCAGTATATCTTTCTTTACTTATGCAGCTTGCTGGGACTTGCCAGTTTTAAGAAAAGATAATTACTCTTTCATTATGGACAGCCATGTGATGCATCAGATGCATATGCATCAATGAGATACGTTATTGGTTCAATTTTAGCCCATCCCTCAACATGAGAATACCGATGACCCTCTAGATCAACTGCTTTATCTGATTCTGCTCAGCAACTTTTCAAACTTCTTTCCGTTTTATTAACTGCATTTTGGGGTTGTGTATGAATAGTTCACATGTTCCTATGGATTGAATTCCAGCTTCCATTGCGGATTGTAACAGGGATTTGATAATGGCACAGAAACCATTTGATTAGTATATATCCAATTAAAAAGAAATTACCTGCAATTTACATAAGCCTGAATGAGCTTTAGGCAGTTAGAATTAAAGGGCAGATAAGAATCAGGGTTGGATACCTAAAAAGGATGCCATTAAGTAGAAACCTCCTGAGCTGCAAACCCTCATTGATTTAAAAAGAAAATATTTATCTTGTAATTGCAAAGGCAAGTATGTTAAATGGGAGGCTGAGCTCTCCCTTCTGGCAGGAGACATGTGTTCTAAGGTAAAGCAGGTGAGCTTCAGGTATATCATGTCCATGCTCCCTGTGGCCAGTCTAGGATGCCAGATGCTGTGAAGCGTTGAAGGTGGGAGGGAGAAGAGGGGCCTCGGTAAGATCAGAAAGAGAAAAGGAGAAAAATCCATTTAGAGAGACTTCAAAACAGGTGGAGAAAAGAGCAAAGGCTCCAAGTGAGATTCCCAAATACTATGTGAAAATGCCAAGTGTAAGAAGGCAGGAATACAAATACATACTGAAGTTTTAAGTATGCATATTCAGTTGTTAATTTATCTTATTATATACCTGTGGAGGTTTATAAAACTTGTGCTTCTGTGTCTGTGCAACAATGCATTATGGGTCAAGGTCATCCACCATCATATTACAAAATAAGAACTAAACCAGTGAGGAGCTTTGTTCAGCCCCCACACTGACAGGCCAATGGGATCCCCATGCATAGTACTAAATTAGAAACAGAAACAGGGTTTTAGAGGTAAGAAAAAGGTACCATGTAATGGAGGTGCCATGTGGTGGGCATTTGGCTTCATGACTAAGAGTGCAGTCAGACACCTGCAGCCTGTATTTGAGGGCGTGGGTTTACTAGCCTGCTCCAGCTCTTGACTCAAGCCTTCTACCAACATAGACCCTGAGAGGCAGCAATGGTTGCTCAGGTAATTTGGTTCCTGCCCCCCACTTGGGAGTTCTGCATTGAATTCCCATTTCTGGCCTGGTCCAGTCCCCACCTATTGAGGGCCTTTGGGGAATGAACCAGTTGATATGATCTCTGACTCGCACTCTCTAGTTAATTTTTTTAAAAAGTACTAAAGCAAGGCTGAATGTGATAGCCTTTTCTCCTATTTTGTGGCAATTGTTGCAGGAGAAAAATAATCGTTGAAAGTTGGATTTTGGAGATGAGTTAGGATTTGTATGTTTCTTCTCCTCCCTTCCTCTCTCTCTCCCCTTGCTTCTTCATGTTTTCCTACCTGTTTCCCAGGACTTAATCACAGTGAACTGCAATTCCTGGGTTTCCTGAGCCAGGCTTTGACTTTACTGTGTTCTCATACCTGGCACAATTCTTGGGATTTAGAAGGTATCCAGAGTTACTATCCCACAGCCATCATATGAACAGCATGGCCATATCAGAATCCCATCTTATTAACAGTGTCACATTCCACCCTGTATGTTAAATGTTATCCATGCTTTCAACGATTGTTTTGTCAGCGGCGGGGGAGATGGTATACAACATGGTGAGTAGGCATTTTGTTAGCACTGGGAATACAGCTGTAATAGGACATGTTGGTTCTGGTTCTGGCAGTCTAGTTAGTTTCAATTTGAAAACGTAGACTTGTCATTCTTTGTGAACCCAATTAGTGGTCAAAGTTATTATCACAACTCCTGATCTTTTTAGCCTTTTCATCACTATCTGGGTTCATATGGTCCTTCTTTTTACCCCGTTTAGTGGATTGCATGACTGCTGCAGTGTTTCAGAGCCGAATGGTAGAATTATGATTTCACATCAAAAACTGGTGAAGTGTTTGTCTTCCACCCTTCAGCTGTTGACCTGTTTGGCCAGTGAGATGAACTTGGACATGAGATTGAAGAAAAGCTTGCTTATTTCTTCTATGATTGGGTCGGGTTCTTATACTTCTGCTAGTATTATGAGAAATACATACCTTAGTGGTTCCTGCCTGTTCATTTTAGGAGTCAAAATGAGACATATGGAACAGTTTCCTGTCAGATCACAGCACTCCATGTTAAAACGAGCTGGCTTACGGATCTTTGAGTATGAGAATGACTTCTTAGTTGTTTGGATTGCTTGTTACACAGTGTTAATATGACAGTAACTGACTACGGCACCAAGTGTTCTCCCAACCTTTCTCTTAACTTTGAAATCACACTACTTTTCACATTTCCTCCAGCATGGTTCTTATAGATCATGCTCTTCATTATTTTTATTCCTGACTCCTGATGTTTCATGACCTTAACAAAATATTCTTTTTTTCTCCTTCATTAGTCAAACATACTTTCCCATCTTCATCCTGTTATCTTTACCATGCACCTGCCTTAGATGCCTTGCACACTCCAGTGGACCCACTATCTTGCTGGGCTGTGACACAGTCCTATCTTGGACATGAATTCTTTCTCATTTTCTTTGCCAGAAAGGTCTTGGCACATCTGCCTGTTGAAATTCTGCTTTATCCCTTAAATTTCAAAATCAAGTGCCGCCTGAGTAAGCTATTTATCATCTCATCTTCATTCAGAATAGAAACATGTTTCTCGGCTCCCCCACCATAGCAAAGAGGTCAAAATTTCTGTTGGAAAATATCTTTTATAATGGTTACTTATTTAGAAATCTCTTTCCAAGTGAAGTCTCTGTCTTTGGAAACAAGAACTATAGCTTTTTTTGGCTAATAGCTTTCAGATACTTTTCAGGTAGTCCATTTAATTTCTTTAGGTTGAATGCATGAACAGCCTGAGATGTTAAATTCATTCCTTCAAAACAGTCCACTGGGCCAATGAGCTGAAGTAATTGATACCATTTTGATATGGATAGTCACTATCATTCAATTCCTAGGGCCATACTAAGTATTTTTACAGTTCTACAGAGTGATGATTTTTTTTTTCATGACCAAAGTGCCAGTAGTCCTCATAGAGAAACATTTCTAGACTCTTCCATCAAAATCTTTCCTGTGGATGGTGATACTTTTAGGAAGTTCTAAGATGATTCTAGCCATTTGTTCCAGGATTAGAACGGCAGTGCTGTTTCCACCTGTGAGTGAAATGAATGGAAAGTCCTAGAGACATTGAAGTATAACAAATAAACTGAATTTACTGTTTCAGGGAGCTTTGTTAGACCCCTCTCTCCTTGTTTGACTTTTTGCCTTTCTTCCTTGATTGTATCACTCATTCAGGGTGCACTCAGTTTCCCCGCTGGCTTTGCTCACAGACTAGTGGGGAAAATAAGGGTTCCTTTCTTTCTTAGGGTGGCTGTTAGGAGACCCCCCCCCAGTGCCCAGGAGCCCCATGACTTCCGGCCATCCCTCTGTTTAGGGCATTAGTATCAACCCTGGCACATCTATGCAGTGGGCACATCAACTACAAACCAGGATACACTGCTCACAAACATTGCTTTCAGTATTTTACCTTTATCTCCCAATGTTCCCTTAAATCTGAAGAACAATGGCATTCCCCAAGGGGTCTCATGGGAATGGGCAAACTGGGTTCTTGCAACAGAGGTTGTCAATATTCAGTGCTGGAGGCAACCGGCTCTCCCCCTAAAATGTCTCTGGGCCCTGTTTTTCTCCTTTCTCACCCGAATGCCTGTGTGCCTGGCTTGGCTGGCTCTGAGGTGTATGGCATATGGCTTTTTGCCGCTTGAGCTGCCACAGAAGTAAATGTCATTGGCATATAATGCCAGATTTCCATTTTGTGAATCACAGAACATGGGATTCTGTCCGAAAGCTCCCTAGCCACTCTGTGTTCTTAAAGCACAAGTAGAAAAGGGTTAGAAAGAAAGCCATGGACCATTCAAAGATGCTGCTGTTCCTATTAAAATGTGCTGATTGTATTAAAAGTATGTATCAGTGGACATACTCTTCTTCCTCAAGTTTGTTAGGAAAAGCCACTTGTCATGTTTTACTGTGATCAGGGCACTAGGCATGCCTAGAGATCTGTTCCTAAGCCTCAGCTAAGCAGACACTGGGCAGTAAGGACTGGGGAACTGTCTTTTAATTTTTCAAACAGATAATTTGCTTCTTCATATACTAGGAAAAAAAAGAAATAAAAGGTACACATTTGGGGCAGTGCAATTTACCAGAATTTTGTATGCATTAAATTTTCAAGTTACGAACCAGTTTGGGTGAGAATTGGCTGATCCTGGAGAACTATAGCCATCATGCAGCAGCCCAGTCTTTGCAGATTTCCTCCATCTTCCTCCTGCCCTTATGGCTGAGAGATCAAGAGAAACATTTGGGAATTCATACATACACAAACACCATTGTGTAGAGCCATACGAACCTGAGAATATTTGAATATATCTTTTCTCCCGAAACATAAAAAGTCAAATATAGTTCAACCAGAGGCAGTTGCTGATAAATACTGTGGCTACCTGAGGCAATGTTCTTGTGTTATGCACAATAGCTAGTTCTCTGATTACTCACCACAGTAAATTGCAGTAAAATCTTAACAGTTGAGAGCCTTGATCTTGGACATAAGACATAGGCTTCAAAGTGTTTTTTTTAAAGACTTATTTTTTTATTGGAAAGGCAGATATACAGAGAGAAGGAAATACAGAGAGGAAGATCTTCCATCCGTTGATTCACTCTCTAAGTGAGTGCAACAGCCGGAGCTGAGATGATCGAAAGCCAAGAACTAGGAGCTTCTTCTGGGTCTCCCACATGGGTACAGGGTCCCAAGAAGACTTTGGGCCATCCTCTACTGCTTTTCCATGCCACAAGCAGGGAGCTGGATGGGAAGTTGAACAGCTGGGATGTGAACCGGATCTCTATGGTATCCAGGCAGATACAAGGTGAGGATTTAGCCACTATTGCACCAAACCCCGGGGGTTCAAATTTGACCTCCATCATTGCCTTACTGAAGGACTGTGAGCAGCTGTGTGACCTGCCCTGTTTCTCAGCCTCCTCCTCTATAAACTGTGGATGCTAATAGTCATTGAGAAGATTATGAACCATGTTTAGGCAGAATACATCTAGCAGTATCTCATGGCCAGTATTTGACCATTTCTGAATCCCAGAATTAGAAGTTGCCTGTGCTTCATCTCAGTCCTGGTGAAGTACTCGGGCTGCTCCCCTGGGTGGAAGGCCAGAGGATTCTCCCGGCACTGCAGGCTGGGAAGGAGGGAGCATGCATTCTGGCCCATCGCTGCGTGGAGCTAACACATGACCCTGTGCATTGCTTCAGCTCTGGCACTCAGCAGCCCCTTGCTAGGTGAAGACTGTGTCCCCAGCCAAGTCCTCTGGCTGTGTCAATCTCCTCTTGATGCTGTCTTCTCACCAGCATATAAATGCACTCAAGTCTCCCTTATTAAAACAACAAATAACTTTCTGAATTCCCACTCCCTCCACTGGTGCTCTCCTCCAAGCAGGGCTTCCTGACAGAATTTACTCTATACACCTCTCTTTTTTCACTGTCTCTCCTTTTCATTGCGATCCTTCTTCTGCCCTCACTGAAAAGGAAACAGCAGCAGAGAGAGAGGTGCCTCTAAAAAGCATGAGAATGTTTTCACAGTCCTTGAAACTTACTGAATCACAGAAAGCCATTATTTTTCTTTTTAAAATGATTTACTTATTTTTATTGGAAAGGCAGATCTACATAGAGAACGATAGACAGCAAGAAAGATTTTTCTGTCCACTGATTCACTCCCCAAGTGGCTGCAATGGCTAGAACTGAGCTGACCTGAAACCAGAAGCTTCTTTTGCGTCTCCCACATGGGTGCAGATCCCAGGGCTTTGGGCCATCCTCTATTGCTTTACCAGGCCATAAGCAGGGAGCTGAATGGGAAGTGGAGTGGCCAGGACATGAGCTGATGCCCATATGGGATCCCAATGTATGCAAGTAAGGATTTAGCCACTCATCCATCATGCCAGGTCCAAAGCCATTAGTTTTGACAAAGAATGGTTTGTGATGGACAGTTTTAGACTTCAGCTTTTATTTGCTTATTTGGTTGCATATGACCCTGCTGGCCCCTTTTTTTTCCCCTAAGACCTATATCATTGTGAGTTTGGAAATGAGCATGCATGCAAAATGTCTGCAGAATGCACAGATAATATATATATATATATATATATATATATATATATATATATATATGTATATATATACACACTCACACACAAATGCATAAACATAACATATACATGCAGATATGTGTCTGGTACATGTATGTATGTATATGAAAAAAGTAATTGCCAATATTCAAGGTTTTTTTAGTGATCTTTTAGAAACAATCTGAAGAAAAAAACAATTAAAAATAAAACTTGGCTAAAAAAGAGAAATATGACTCCAAAATAATACACTAATGTATACACAGAAACACATAACAAGTGCTTTTTAAGAGATAAGTAGCAATTGAGAGAAGTCATTTGTGCTAAATTTAAGACTGGAAAGAGTCACATTGTTATGAATTCCTACTCTGATGAAGAAGGTAGGCATCCAAAATTTTACTAAAATATATCTTTGATCCCTTCCACCTTCATGTTTGTTCTCATCCTCCCTCATCCCCGTCTCTTCCTTTCCATCTAAATATAAACCAATAATTGCACTCATCTTGAAACGAAAGTTTTCAGACCTGTTCCTTCTTCAAGGTCTTTCCTAGTCCCTGAGTATTTGTCCCTGCACCGCTGAATTCTCTACAGGGAATTTTGTACCTCTACCCTCTGATTCCCCCCATCCGCACCCCCACTGCCATGTTCACCCTCACCCACCTACTGTAATTGCTTCTTTAGGTGGGCAGTCAGCTCCTGCTTGTCCCTGTCCACATGTCCCTGTCCGCTGCTGATCCTGCCACCCTCATCATCTGAACTCCATCCTTATGGATGGTCCACACATACCTGAAAATCGGCATGTCCCAAACTAAATTCCTTATTCTTGTTTCTTTCCATCTTGCTGGTTTTTTTTCCCCTGTGCTCTTTAACTTCCTGTCTCCTGGACTTGAAATCCAGGAATGATCCAACTCTGACTTTCTTACTTCTTCTCTGAAGTGGGTCCCCAAGCCCTCTAGTCTGCTGGTGTGTAAGCCCTTGTCTGCCTTTCATTGCTATGACCCTGCTTTCCTGCCACCTTCACCTCTGGGGTAGACTATGTTTGTCTTTAGTTGTCCTCCTGCATCTGCTGATCCACCTCTTAAGTTCTCTTCCCTCCCCCAGTTGCCAGAAATGCCTTTCTAGAGCACTGCTGTCCTGTATTCACCAGCCTTCAGCTCCTTCCAGCATCACGAAGTTCCACATTTTGTCCTAAGCCACTTTCCCAAGCAAGGTGCTTATACACAGTGATGTGCTTGCTGCTCACCATGGTCTTAGATTACACAGATCTATCCCCCTCTCTCCTCCTGGACTCTACTTTTGAAAATGGGGCAAAAAGCAAAGCATGTTTGCCTCTTGTAGAAGTAGTTGAATCTGTAAGTAAAGGATATCATTACCTAAGATATGATAGGCCAAAGAGTGATTCTGCAGTACAGTGATTTCTTTTAATATCTGAAAATAAAATGAAATACACATATAAATTAATATCTGTCTGAGAAAGAAATTTTAAAAATCTGCTTTGAAAGATTTTGTCTTGCTCTTTTAATATCTGGCAAAAACAATGCCAGCGCTGCTGGCATATGCTCCTGTATATCCATGAGGGACCAAGGAGCTCCCAGACACAGTCCAGGCCAGGCTGGCAGAGGCTGGGGAGTTCTGGCTCCCAGCTCCCGGACATAGCCCCTTCCATATGGAATGAAAGACCTGCTGGTTCTTCTGAAGGAAGGAAGAAAATTGGCATTCATTCTGATGGGTCCCTCACTACTACTCCACTAGCAGGAGCCTTGACACTTCAATAGAATTCCCAGAAATCTGTGGGGACAAGGTTGCTAATCTAATTTATAAATTCATTTGATACAGTGTAGCAGTTTAGAATCATAGGGGAGGGAGAGTGAGGCACAGAAGTGTACACAGAGTTGACTGTGGCATTGCAATGTGTAGGAACACAAAATAGAAATAACCCAGAACTCGAGCAGTGGAGATACGACAATTAATGGCCAGGTTTACTTCTGTGTCAGGGCTTTTCCAATTACTCAGAGTGGTTGTTGAGTAGTATCCAAATACCTGAAAAGATTTTTTTTAAAGATTTAGTATTATTGGAAAGCCGGATATACACAGAGAGGAGAGATAGAGAGGAATATCTTCCATCTGATGTTTCACTCCCCAAGTGAGCCACAACGGGCCAGTGCTGCGCCAATCCGATGCCGGGAACCAGGAACCTCTTCCAGGTCTCCCACATGGGTGCAGAGTCCCAAAGCTTTGGGCCGTCCTCAACTGCTTTCCCAGGCCACAAGCAGGGAGCTGGATGGGAAGTGGAGCTGCCGGGATTAGAACCGGCGCCCATATGGGATCCCAGGGTGTTCAAGGCGAGGACTTTAGCCGCTAGGCCACGCTGCCAGGCCCCGTGAAAAGATTTTTGTTTTGTATTAAACATGGGGAAATCAAGAAGTAACATCATAACTTAACTCTGTGAAAACATAAACTAAAATGGCTTGGATGATCTCAAAAGTGATTTTTTTCATAGTATTACTAATCAGTATTTTTGTTATTATGTTTCAAGGTTTTGCATTTACCAAAAAATGCATGGTCTTACTCTTATTTTTTTAACAAAACACTGTAGCGTGTTTAGTGTGCATGTGGGTAGCACTGTCACCCAGCTCTAAGCGTGTTTTGATTAGTAGTGCTGGTCTAGCAGGATTTCTGTGATCTTGACATCCTACGTTATAAATTCAGGCTATTTATTCTTTAAAATAAAATGTGGGTGTGGTCCAGCTGTGCTGCCCAGTTAGTGCCTGGCATGTCAGCCTGAAGTTAAGTGGTACTAACATCAAAAACCCTCTCAATTTGAGTATGAAAAAGACTCATTAATGGGAAGGGAGTTCTTTCTTGTTATTTTTCTTGATACAGTTCCATAGGCTCAGGGATTTCCCCTCCCATCTTCACCAATACACTTCCCCCACTGTTTCTCCTATATTATTACGATAGTATAGTCCTTCACCAACAGTCTCAAGTCTATCATTCTGTTATTTAAATGTATCATAACATTGTAGATTCAATGTTCTGAATCTACGTGACATCTCTAGAAAACCAACACAGACTGCCTACAGGAGAGAACACAGCACTGAGACTGCTTATAAAATCGGTTTCCAAAGTTAGAGGTGGGGTGGGGGGAGTTCAGGAGAATTGTTCACCCTGCTCTCTTGGGTTGGGATAGGTGGAGTGGGAGGAGGCATGAATGGGTGAGGACTGGGATAAATCGCTTCTCAGGTGTCCTCTTCCCCCTCTTCACCATGATATGGGCTGGAATGATAGAAAAGTATTCAGAAGCCTTTCATAATATCCCTAGGTATAGCGGTGCTTGATTTTGCTTTTTTGACTAAAATCTGAAAGGCATCTAGAGATGATATTTTTTACATTAAACTAATAAGTCAGATTTAAGGCATTCTCTGAGTTGGGGATAATTCTGGGAAGAAATAAATTTGCAGTGACATAATGGGCACCAGTAAAAGCACACACACCAAACGGAAATAAGTCAAGGAGCGATTACCGAGAGGAAGAACTTTACTGAGAAGAGCTTCGACGTGTGAGTAGATCACCAGGTGAGCAGAATGGGAAAAGGATGAAATGAAATGCATGAAAAGAAAGTGCAGTAATGGAACTTCATTATCTTTAAGGCAAAGACGTAAATCCACTAGTGAAAGCACATAATAAGTATTTCCTAAATATTAGGTTATGGAATAGACACCAATTCCATACTTGTAAGTTGGATCTTTTTTGATAAAATGTATTTTTTCAGTATATGTTCAAAATATTTGAGATGTGTCTCTCTCCTAACAGAGTCTCAAAAAATCATAGATAGGCACACTTCTTCATAGTTAAATGTGATTCTTTGAAATATTTGCTTCACAGTTCTCATGTTTGTCACTATGGAGAGAATTATAAGCAATGCATTTTGGAATCCATGTTTCATATTTGCCTTCAGATGAGTTGGCATTAAGAATGAAATGCTTTAGCATTTTATGGGAATGGATTGGTTGTTGTTCCTCAGAAAAATTTTTATTTTTAGCTTTCTACAATTAGTGGCTTAAATATACAGAAAAGTGTTGAATAATAGATAAGGTTGTGTCTTTGTTTGAATTTAATTTTTGTACAAAGTAAATTGCAGAGCATGTTTTGGGTGACTTCAAAATAAACAGTGTGATTTGTGTAGGGACCATCATTTGCTTTTCCAAGCTTCCTTGAATAGGAATTAGAAGATTGATTGAAGACGGGTTTACGAAGGAGTCTGCCCCTTTGGGGGTAGTGATGGTTCTCTCTGACCAGGTACACCCTTGAGTTCATTTTTTCTATGGAGGTGATGGGTTGTTGCTTATGTTTAATGAAACTCTGAGCGTACTGATTTCTGATAAAACCAGTTTCCTTATCAAGGGACAAAGTAAGAATAGTTTGGTTTAGACAGGACTCACCGCAGAATTCCGTATGGGTTTCTTTCACCTTGCAGTTCTCTTTTTGACCCTGAGTAAACCTTCTGGATCCCCTTTCAAGCCCCTATGGTTTGCCTACCCCATTACACATCTTCAGTCATGACCTCACTGGAGTTGACTACCTGAGTCACTGGAATCTTCCACTTCCTCCCTGATGGTCTGGATAGACGGAATCTGCTTTTCCTGTTGAGCTCCTTTATCTCTTGCTCTACAAACTTTCCCACTTCCACTCATTCTAATCTTACCCTGTTTGGGGTCAGTGTAATTTTCATTGTCAGAAGTGACCAGCATCAATGCACTATCTGAGCCTTTTGATCTCCCCAAATTCCTATAAATGTGTAAGCAGAGAGAGCAGAGAAAGTAGGGTCATTCAGTGTTTAACCATTTATAACATTCAATGAGTCATGGGTTTGATCTTCACAATCTGAAATGAATGTTCAGATTGAGAATATGAAACTCATTTTTTTTCTTAAGGTGTGAAATTATTCTAACGTGAAATTGATGTGTTTCAGCATTGGAGGGAGGTTGGATTGTTCATTACATCTGAAAACTAAGAAAGATGCAAGCACAGCCCAGAAGCTTCACTTTCCCCCATGGCTAGAACCATTTCCCAATTTGCACCACTAAAAGAATATCCTAGTGTTGGCCCAGCAGTGTTTTGCCACCATATTGCCAATGGATGTGCTTGGCAAGACTTAGTAGAGAATTGTTGGCATTTTCATTTTTTCTTTTTGGCATGGTTTTTCACCAATCTACAATTCTGGAATGTGTTCCCATGGTATATTTGGAAAATGTGAATTGGCAAGATGGTAGGTTTTTAGAATGTCACAAAGTATCCCTCTGAAAGCATTAAGAAAGGAGCCTCATCTTGAGCTTGTTTTGCTGGTCCCCACATGTCCCTCCAGTTAAACCATTTGATCATTTGATATGGTGTATTATGATGGAGGGACTTTCTGATCTTGACCCTCAAAGCCAGGATCACCCATTGGTGGGCTTTCTAGAAGAGAAAAAGACAAATGTATGTACTGCAGATGTATTTGCAGCTGAGGTTGCATTTTGTAGATGTGTTTATAGGTTTTGTATACATTTTCAGCATTTTGCAGACAGTAACAGATTCACACAAAGTGCAGGAAATGAAACTCGTCACACTAGCACATCTTATTTCATAGCTCAGTCACAGGATGACTAGAGAACATTTCTGCTCCAGGTGCTTGCTTGGGGGCTGTGAGGTCAGGTGCAGTGTGATGCTTGTAGCACCCCATAGACAAAAGTCTGTATTTGAAACCTGAGTCCCCTGCTTGCCAGCCAGTGTAAGCAAATTACTTAAATATGGGCTCTGGGTCTTCTGATTGGAAATGGGGCCTTTCCACTAACATTGGCTGTGGAGACCCACTATTCCCACATGGTTGTCCAGGTCTCTCGCACAGAGCTTCACCTCCCGAGGCCAGAGATAATGCCGCAGGGTAGCAGACTTTGTTCGTCTGCTCTGGTTCATCTCTCCATGGGAATGAGGAAATGAGCAGCTGTCTATGCAAGGAGTTGTTTTAATGCTTATTGATTTTTCTTGCCTTGGGGATAAAAAGATGCAAGATAGTTACCCTTAACCATGTTTAGTTGAGGTTTTGCATTTTTAAAATTCGAACAATGTATCATATAAAATAATTAAAGATAATTGTATACTGATAGGTCCAAATGAGTAGAGAATTATCTCCCCAGTATCTCTTCAATGAAATAAAGCAATTGAATTGAGCCAATGAAAAATGTGCTTGTAATGCATCAGTGCAGGGTCCCCACTTCTGACCCTATAGTCTTAGACCCTTGGGAAATATAATCTAGAGCAGCCTGTAGTGGCCTGGATTCTGTAATGGAGCTGAAGTCCGTGTGTGTGTGTGTGTGTGTGTGTGTGTGTGTGTGTGTGTGTGTGTGTATGTTTCTTTTTAAAGACAAACATGTAGTTGCATGTGAGCCTGCGCCAGTACACACCCTACTTCATGGGATTTTGACCTTTTGTGACCTGATGGTGAGAATGGACCAACCAAAAAAATTGGAATCCATTGTAGCCATGTCACAGTATGTGGGAATCATTCTCTACCCAGTCTCTGCCTGAAGTTAGCCTGCATCTGATAAAACACATGCCCACATTGTGGAGGCAACCAGGATTGTCCTAGGGGTGGGGAAATGGTAAGTATGGCCATATCAGTGCCACTTCTCTAAGGCAAAGTAAACGGAATCATCTTATCTTCTCCCATTGAAATGTTGGACATAAAAGATACTCATGTCAGGCAACACCTGTAGGTGGAGTGAGGAAAATTTGGACAGTTTGAAAACTTTTGTACACAATGACTTTATTTTCTGATTTGTGAGTTTATTTTGGAAATATTGTGAAGGTATATGAATTACATCAGATTGAGTGATGATGTATTTAACAAACCATATGTATGGCAAAAAATAAAATTTCTTTACATTGACTGCGCCCCCAGAAAATACAGGATAAATAGTACCAACAGTGCTCACCTAAACCAAGCAATACAAAGTATAATGTGGGCATGAAATGAAAAAGAAGTATTCTTTTATCCAGATACCTGGAGTGTTTTTCCTAAATTCTAGGGTTTTCCCTAGATTTTGATGTTGTGGTTTCCTGCCCCTGTTTATACACAGCTCATCATAAATATGAAAAAGTTCAACTTGCTGATGTGCTACAAGTCTGTTTCATATATACACACAGCCTCATGCCAGAGCTTAGGAATTTGACAAGCAGTCCAAATATCAAGCCAGTAAAATCCAAGTTTCTTTCATTGAGATTCAGCAACAGTTTTGTATAACACATGCACCCATACACACATTCTTTTATACATCATCTAGAAGGGGAAGAATAACCAATGACACCTCATTAACTAATTGAATGCTAAAACGTGTGATCCCTGTAACAAATTTACTAGACAAGTTTCCCTGAAAAAAAATTCTTTTGAAATTTCTTCAAAGACAGTGTAGCTATCTTGAATGAAACTACCACTCTGGAAATGTCAATGAAACTGCTTAATTTTCAAAACTAAAACTATGCTCAGAGAGAAGAACCAAAACAGCTTACTGGCTACCTTTAAAGTAGATGGGAGTGGAGGTGAGAAATCAGACTGTTGTTTTAGAAATGAGTTTTCTTAGAAAAAGCTATCTAAAAACAACGTAACAAGTGGTCTACCTCCCTCACTGCTGGTGGATCTCATAGTGTCTAACTCCCTGGTGAATGTGACCTCTCTAAGTCCCATGCTTCAAACGTCTGATCAGCAGTGTAGCTGTGGAGCTCCAGCTGTGCTGCAGACCCACCTGTGGCTTTGATTCCAGGTTGCAAGTACAGCAAAAATCTGGAATAATTCTAAAGATAATGACATCATTCTAGTGGTACTGGTGAGATTTATGTGCCTTCATGAGGTACTGCGTGCTTCTCTCAATAGCATCAAAATGATGCCCTTCCCCATGGTATACCTTGAAGACACTTAATTCAGACACAGGGAAGCCATGGTGGTGGCTCCATTCTTTGGGTTCCTGCCACATATATTGTAGAACTGGATTGGTTTTAAACATGAGGAGTGAACCAACCAATGGGACATTGTCTCTCTCTCTCTCCTCTCCTTCCTTTCATCCCTCCTTCCCTTCCTGCTGCCCTCCCTTTCCAATAATTTTTTTAGAAGAAAGAACCTTCTAGAATTCTTGAAAAGATGTTTATAGGTCACCCCTGAGATTCTGGTATAGGATGAGTGCCAGGGACTCTAGGAATCTGCATTTGACTGAGAAGTTCAAATCATTGCCTTGTAGATGGCCTCTGTGAATTACACCAAGAGAGCCTGGAGCTGAAATCCCTTTGTTCAAATCCTAAGGATATTACTTCTTAAAACTTGAACCTCCTTATGCCTCAGTATTTTTCATCTGTGTAATAGTAATAGTAGTAATATTTCATGGGTTGGTGAGGATTAATTTAGTTAGTCAAAATCAGCTGCCAAGAATGATGCTTATTTCTTGAGATATTGTTTCAATCAGATTGATAATCTTCCAGTAATCAATTGAGATCAACTGAGAAATCTATTGGGGGGGGGTGTGTTGAGGAGCAAGGGGTCTTTTAACAGAGCACAGCAGTGGACCCTCATTGCTTGCAAGGTGAAAACAAGCTCCTCCACTGGTGATTAGGGGTGGCTGGTCTGGCTTCACCCCGTTGTTTCAGTTGAACTCCACATTTGGCTTCTTTAAAGTTTCCAAAGATGCCGCACTCCCTCCCATCAGGTATGTGCAGATACTCTCTACTATTTGAGATAGGCTTGCCCTTACCTTCAGTTCATTAACTTTTATTCTTCCTGTAGACCTTGGCTTAAGTATCACTTCCTATGAGGCACTTTTCCTGACAGCATTGACTGTGTGACGTTTCTTGCTGGTTTGTGTTCACAGCACATGTAGCTCCTAGTTCTCCTTTATGCCTTGTATCCTTGTTTTATGGTTCTTCTGCATTCGCCTATAGGCTGTAAGACAGAATCACGTAATATCCACCAGCGTAGGTCCCTCACTTGTGGATATTCACAAAATAATTGTTGAAAAACTTACTGAATATTGGTTGAGAGAAAAAAACTGGATGAAAACATTTCTGCATAAAATAGTTGGCATCTGGGCAGTTTCAGGGGGTGAGAGGGCAGAGATGGTTGGGTACCTCTATGGCATGGAGAACAGGCAGGCCAGGTTCAGAGAGATGTGTCAGAAAAGCACCAGAGGAAATCTGAGCTATCCACAGCTCTGTGAGGTGGAGCTGGTTAGTCCAAACTAAGAAAAAAGTTGCTAATATAGGAGTTGGGTGCTTGGCAGACAGAACTTGGGTAAGATTTTCTTCCTGAATTTGTAGCACATAGACAAAAGGGAAATCCAGTTCTGAAAAGAGCCAATCCAACATCATGACTAGGGTTCCAACTGGACATCTGGAAATAGGTGGGTGCCATTCAAGAATAAAGAGGTCCAGCGCTATAGTTGGTCTTAGGACAGGGCATGTGTAGAGGTTACATGCTTCAACTTGACTTCAGGGCCCAGAGCCATGCACACTATAGCCCTCCACCCGCTCCCAAAGCATCTCCACGTGAAAGTACCGCGGAGCTGAGGCTTGCAGGGACTGTCACGGAAAAGGAAGTTCTCCTGCTTAGAGGCTACCGTGAGGCTCTGATTGAGCACCACTAGGGCAGGGAATAACTCCTTTCTCTTACTTCTTTCCCTCACACCACAATCTCTGTAGAATTGAGGAGGTACATGGGCCTCCTTCATGGTATTCCCACCCTCTGTTCAGCCTCTGGAGTCTGATCAGGCCGACAGCCATCCCTTGCTCAGTGGCGGCCCCTGCTGCTTGAGAAAAATGACAGCATATTCAGAATCCTTGAAATTAATTCTGCTCAGGCAACCAAGAGAATTTGGAGCAAGCGGGGGCGGAGTCCGGGAGGATGAAAATGGCCTGAGAAAAATCCAGGGAGATCCCCAGTGCTGGGACGCTTTGGTGAGGTGCTGATTCAGGAAAGAGTACAGCCTGAAGCCTGTGCTTACAAAATCTCCCCTAAGCCTTCTGGCTCAAGGGCTTTGTGTCAGAGGTTTACAGCAGCACCCTCTGAGAAATATGTGTGCAAACTTTTGCGGGGGGGCTTTCAAGGCTCTTGACAACACATATTGTAAAACATATCCCAAGTCATTACCTAGAAATGACCATCAAATTTAATTAGGGGTGGAGGCCATTAATGTTTGTTTACAGCCTGAGTGGGAATCAGTACAGAGCCTCCCGGGACCCCTGCTGGGATGCACTGTGGTGTGCATGCGTTCTCAAGTCCATAAACACCCCTGTTGTGCTTGCCTGATGTGTGCCACCGTGAGGCAGAGATACGACATTTCTGGATTAAAAAAAATAATCTGGGTACGAAGAGAAGGTGGAAGTAAGCAAACTCACAATCAAATAAAAGTGGAGTAGAGGGGACGAGATGAGATGGCAGCTGATTATGGGGTCTGGCAGCAGATGTTGTACACGCATCCAACTCGCTGCAGCCAGTCTGTTTCCATGGCAACGGAATCAGTCATTATTGAGCCCAGGCATCCCCCCTCCCCAACTCCGTCTCCCGAGAAGGTGGAGGCTGATGAATATGAACTATCTCCAGCCTGCCGCCCATTCTTGCTTTTTTTTCTTCCTCTCATTTATTTTTATTAGTTACTTATGTGAAAAGGTGGGGTTATTGAGAAGTATCGAGGAAGGAAGCTAGGCATGCATTGACAAAAGCACAGGGCAACAAAATAGAAATGAAGTTATTCCTTTTTCTCTGCTGATAATATCAGAGAAATGTTCTTCCCAGAAAAGCCGATGGTCTCTGAAGATGCTAAATAAATGAGCAGGAGTTTCCCCTGAAATGGAGGCTCTCTTTGATTGGCTGATCTTTCCTCGACTCCTGCCAATCGGAGCACCCCTGGGCTCCAGCTCCATAAACATAAGCAAAGCTACATGCTTATTCTTCTGGACTTGGAGTTTTTGCCATTCAAAGGTGTGTAGCGGGTCTGTGTTCACATGGCTCAACTGGAAACCTGTTTCATGAACAAGCTCACTCAGGAACCATCTGCTCTTCCGGCGCACTGTTCCTCTGGGGGACAACTCTAAGTCGTCTTGTGGTGGCAGCAGCTTGGAAGCAGAATCTGTAGTTACGAAGATGGACTTACAGGAGGTTGGTGAGTACGCGTCACTCTTACACATCTGCCTGCTAGCTTTGTCCTACTGTTTGCTGAGAAAACTGGATTGGAACGAGCACATGGGAGGGCAGACATTCCATGTTGCACAAGAGACTCTGTCTTCCAAAGGCTGCAGCATGCTTTGCTTGGGTCTGATCGGGTTGGTAGCTGGCCATGCATTATACTTGGACATGACTTGTCTAGTTCAGATTAGTGGGAGGGTCAGAGCTCTGCTCGATCTTCTGGGGGTATTCATGCATTGCAAACAAAAATGCTTCTAAAACTCAATGAATAGGAGTCAACATTGTGCATTGCCTAGAAGAGAGAGAAAGGTATGGGCACTGAGCCTGGAGCAGCTTGATGGTGGTGCTGGTGTTTGCACTGTGAAGAGAGACGTTATGACAGTGATCTGTCAAACACCTCTGCAGGCAGCCCCAGAGAGATGTGTCTCCACTCCGAGCACTACTGTTCTCTGCTTGGTAAATGTGCCACCGAGCTAGGTCATGTCCCTTCTGTTCATGAAGCCACTCTGCAAATTGAATTTTTTTAATTAATTGCAAGCATGAGCTGAAGTGTAGGCAGAAAGATGACAGCAGTGAACAGGCGTTCTTTGAAATGACTCGTGCATCCTTTCAAACCTCTGAAAGCCAGAGAAGGCTGGCAAAGTTATATTCAAGGCTTGGTTCTTGGCCAGGGAAGGGATGCTCTAAGCTATTGCCATGCTCCCTAGGATTTAATTTTCTGACAATACTGATGAAATTTAATATTTTTTTGTTGTTGTTGGGCAGAAACAGGAAAGAACAAGAAAGCAGTGTTGGAAAGACGGTGTGCTGGAAGGAGAAACTCTTTTCCTTTAGTGACCCTTCTGGCTGCAAACTTGAAAAGGTCTGTGGCTGGCAGTTCAGAACCTAAGCAGAGCATAGGATTCCAGGGACACTGTAATGCTTTTGAGCTGGGAGACACAAGGTGTTGCTTTCGTGCAGGCGCAGAGCGGTGGCTGCACTCGGGGCTTTCTTCTCTGTCGAAGATCTGTCTTCTGTCTTCCTTGGCTAGTGCTGCATTCGATCAACAATGTGGTTTCCTCTCTCATGTGTTAGAAAGCGGCACAGCATACTTGGTGTCATCTATTGATGGTCCACTTGGGTTGAAGTAACAAAGGGGAAAATCAAAGCACTGTTCTCTGATATAAAAAGAAATGCATGTGAGACAGTTGTACATGAGAAATGTTCTTTTGACAGAAAAAAGAGTTATGGATCTTCACATGGCTCTGTAATGGAATCTACTCTGTCCTAAATGGGATTTGCGATGTACAATTAAAGAAATAAAAGAATTAGGAAGCTTTCATCTGTGCATGGCTCAAGGCAGGATGAGGGTAGTTGAGTGACTTGGCAAAGAGATGCCTTCTACTCCGTGTCGGTTAGAGAAGCAGAGCTGACACTGCAAGGGGAAAAAGAGAGTTCCCTGACTGTTGGTAACCATAGGTTCAGGACACCTGTGCGTGCCAGGTCAGTGACTTGGTAATGACCTAAAGGCCTTTCTGGAGATGTCACTTAGCACCTAATCCTAAGATGCTCCAGGCCCGTTGGCCCCTTTGAGAATTCCATCTGATCAGAGGTATGTGTGTGTACCCTCATGCGTGCACAATTTTTAAGGAAATCTGGTTCCTGGTGCATATGCATGCAGTGCCAATGATTCTCCATCCTCCTTTAACCCCTTCCCTCCCCCAGTGGTGTCACTTTACATGAGTGAACTGCTGGCATCTGGTGGCACCTGGTGGCAAGAAGAAGGGAAGAAACCAGCCTTTTTTTGAAGTAGTAAGCATGGGGAAAAGGGATCTAAAACTGTGTTTAACCTATATTTGTATCACAGAACTCTTTAAGAAAGTGAAAACTGTGAATACTCTCCTGCCCCTAAGAAAATACGGTTATGCACAGTCACATAATACTTAACTAGTTCGACCATTCAGAGTGAAGGGGGATACCCAGGAATTTAGAATGCCCTCAACTTCATAATCTCCTTTATTCAAATGGATTTACTGAAGACTGTGATAACCCCAAACCAACCAACTGCTGGCCTCAACAGTTACATTGATACATGAACCAGGTCCTAGGCCTTTTCAATTAAGGTGCCAATCAAGAAATCTTGAAAATAACTCTAGAACCTGGTGGTGTTGTCCTTGCTAAACCTGGATTCTTGTTGAAACTAGGGTCATAGAACTTGAAATGAAAGTGCTCTTTTAAGAGCCAGAATGAGAGCCTGGCTCTTGTAATCATTGCCCATGGCTTCTCACTGCCTCCTCCTGGCATTTGAAGGATGCAGTGTTTATTGTGAAAATAAAGTAAAATAAATTCCCCTAGGTTTTCTAGGTGACATCAAAGTTGGCCAATACAAATCAAGGAGAATATAGCTATGTGAATTCAAGCCCTAGAATTAAGGAGTGAGCATTTGAGTGATAGAATTTCTCTTTGCTTTCAGCAATTGGAGTGAAATCAATCATAAGAAGAATACCCAATTTCCCTTGAGTAGTTCCTAGGGGCCAGGTATTTCCCAATACATTATATGTGTTTATATAGTAACTCATTTAGATTAAATTTCACCATCCCCAACAGGAATAATACATGAAGGAAGTAAGTTGTCCAAATATGAAGAACCTTACCCATGGTTACCTAGCAAGGAACTGGAAAATACTTGGTATTGCATGCATTTTGATTTTCCTGTTTCTACATCTGTATGAAGGGAGAGTGAAGGAGTAGGGAAAAATGCTCTCTTTAGCTTGCCAGTGTTCCAAGTGGATTCAGGCCACAGGTACGTGCATTAAACGAGCATCACAATAATTAAAGTCAAATCAAGGAGGTATTCGAAGGTCATTGGTTGAATTATGAATAATGACATTTAGAAGATGTTTGGTTAAGTAAAAGCTCACCACCAAAAGACACTATTTCTTGTCTTCATGTTGCGTGATACATGACTTTCTTCCACTGTGTTGCATTAACTAGTTAACACAAGCTCCTGTTGGGCCAACTGTGAGAAGTGGTAAGGCACAGGTTTTCCACAGTTGTCCTTTGCCAGGAATGACCTGCAGTCTCCAGAAGGTTGGAGAGCATGTAACAAAGCAGGAATAGGGGAGTAACTGCTTTGGGGGCATGACCCACATTGCTTGTGGGAATCACCAGGCTCCCATGCCTTCTGAAGACCTTGCAAGCAGGTCACTCAAGTAGAGTCCATCAAGTGAGAATGAACTTGCCCTCAGCAGCTGAAGCTTCCAAAAGATTAGACCTGAGGGCCTGGTGCAATAGCCTAGTGACTTAAATCCTTGTCTTCCTTGCATGCGCTGCTGGGATCCCATGTGGGCACCAGTTCATATCCCCACTGCTCCAGTTCCCATCTATCTCCCTGCTTGTGACCTGAGAAAGCAGTGGAGGATGGCTTAAAGCAGTGAGACCCTGAACCCACATGGGAGACCTTGAAGAAACTCCTGGCTCATGGCGTCAGATCGGCTCAGCTCCAGTTATTGTGGCCACTTGGCGAGTGATGCAGCAGACGGAAGATCTTTCTGTCTCTTCTTCTTTCTGTAAATCTGACTTTCCAATAAACATAAGTAAATCTTCAAAAAAATTAAGCCTGAAACTCCTCTGATGAAATGATTTTAAGTTGTGCTGCTCTGAGTTCTAAGGAGGGCACTGATGGCTGCTGGGGTGATGTGGAGCTAGGTGGGAGTGTAAATCCTCCACTCCCACTTCAAACACAGAAACTGCTTTATCTGTCATATAAATTGACATGCACAGTGAAGGTGACATTAATAAAAAATGATAGAAGGGGTTATAAGCAAGATTACATTGCAAGACAGAAAAGGAATTGGAAGCAATCTTCGTAGCAGGTTTTAAAAACATGAGTTGTTGCTGTGTTTGCCGAATATGTGCACCTTCTAGCTTTACTGTACCCTTGTACATGTATGGAAAACAACCTTAATAACCACGCTAAAAATGTGTCACAGGAACAGTATGTCAGATACTTTTCTAACTAGCACTATGTAATGGAAGTACAAGCATAATGCAAGTTATGTATGTGGTTTCATTTGTTCTTACTAGTTACCTTTAAAAAAGAACAGGTTTTTTATGAATTTTATTACTGCAACATACAACTACAAAACTGTTAATGAAATATTTACATTGAATTTTTAACGTTGTCTTTGAAATCTGACACGTATTTTATACTTAGAGTATTGCATAAATTGGATACAAGCATTTCATAGGAAATATGTCTTCAGATTTCATAAAATGCATAGCTAAAAAATAAATTCACGTATGTAAGTTGTTCCACACATACTTAAAGGTTTCCAATAACCAAATTGAGTGTTGGCTTTTCAGTTTAAATTAGCTGAAATGAAATAAAGTTTAAAGTGAAACACACAGTCACACTAGCCACACGTTCAAGCTTCTATAAACACCTGTTTAATGAATATCCTACTGGGTAAGAACAGGGCTAGACACTCAGAGAACCCGCTCACACGCTATACTTGGCCATGAACTCTTCTCTGCCTCCTTCATTTCTCCTACCTCCTAGAGTTACCTGGAAGACTTGGCTTTGATCACAGAGAGAAGCAGATCTTGTTAATCTTTGCCCTTACCCATCCATTGCTCCTGGTAAGCTCAGTATGTAACCAAGTGGTTCGGAAGGCTACTTTTCCTGCTGTGGGAATTTTTCAGTCCTTAAAGGTCTTAGCTCTGCCACTTAATCCTGTTTGAGTGACTCTTCCCCATGTCTCAGTCTGTTTTGTGTTGCAACAACAAAATATCCAAGAATGGATAATTTATTAAAAAAAAAATTCTCATGGTTCTAGAGGCCATAAAAGCCACACTCCCATTCCTTTCTGTTGAATTGGTGTCCGTGTGTTGATCGATTTTTTGCAGGTGGGGCTTTAGGCAGCTGAGCAGGGTGAGACTGTGCAGAGAGTGGAGCACCCATAATGGAATCATCGGTTTGTAAGGAGACCTGGATTGAAAGGCCCAACAAATACATGTTGGTATCAATCGTGTTGATTCTTTACATCTTCTCATTGCATGGCCTCGCCTTTTTTGCTGAATGACCACCAGTGGATCAAGTTGTTTAAACCATTGGCAGGGTAAAATCTAAAGAGTAAGAGGAGTCACTTTGCATATTTATGGATATTTGGCCACCCCAAGAACTGAAACCCTCAGTATTAAATGAGAGGAAGTGTTTTGAGATTGTAATTATTACAGTAAGTTCCTTCAGATAACTATTACAATTTGAAGTCCGATTTGTGAGGTTTTTTTCAAATAATGTGTGTGTGTGTGTTTTTTTTTTTTTTTTAGCAATCTAACACTAGAAAAGCATCCATATGAAAAACAGAATGGTATTCTAGAAGCTAAGCCTTGGGGTTATTTTCAAATTTACTAATTAAGTTTGTAAATTATTTAACCTTTGGCTTCTCTCCATCTTTATGTGGTTAAGGAGCAAAGATTTGGTGACTTCCTTTGTTATATATATGTCAAACTTCTGCACAACCCACCCACCTCTCTAGGGTCCATGTTTTATTGGACATAGCGTTCTTTTCTAGGATAGTCAAACAGAACCTCAGAATCCTTCTTAACATAACACTAAGTCCGAATTGGCTTGCTACTGAAACTAACTTTTCATCCCTCTGCTGTGTCCTTTCCCCACCTCTGTGGGGAAGGAAAGACCAGGGAGTTGTCATCAGTATGCAGAGTGTCAGTGAAGAGGCACCAACAACAGCTCTTGCTTGGAGGTGGAGGTGTTGCCGTGTGATGGGGAGGGCTGCAGCTTGGCACTTGGGGAGCTCACTTTTCTTTCCCTTTGAGCTGTAAGTGATGAGAGGCCTGTCAAGGAGAGCTGCTCACTGGCATCCTTCCCGGACCTGGAGGCATAATGAAATAAAGTTTAATTCCAACTCAGTTGGAATTCTTACGGCTGAACGCTGAGGATAACATCCAGGGCAGTTCTGGCATCTTGTGTGCTGATGTGGAAAGGTGTATCCATCAGCTCGTGGAACCTGGGCTTTGATATGGGTACCCCAAGTCCAAGCCCTCTCTCAAGGGACTCAGATCTAAGCAGTGTCAGTGAGGCCAGATGCCTCAACAGGTAAAATGGGGCCTCTCTGTGCAGTAAGCCAGCTTTGTGCGCTAAATAAGCCTCCTTTTTCTACAAGCGTTGCTTGTCTCAGGGATTTTGTTGAAAAGCTGACTAAAATTGGTCTCATTGGCTCCTTCCTGGTATTCATGATGGTAGAAGCAGGATTGCACTTCTCAGATACAGACAGTGATTGACACAAGTGATAAAATATCCATTGTAGCTTCGGTAGCCCTGCTTCAATCATCTCTACAAGGTGAACACAACAAGTTTTGCAGAACCACCTCATAGGTCTTCCTGGATTGAATTCCAGGATCTGCTGGAGATCCAACCACACAGGGGTTCTCTCTCTCTCTCAAAAAAAAAAAAAAAAAAAAAAAAAGGAGGGGTTAATTTTCCATGGGCCTGTTGAGAGTAGAAAATAACAAACTGAATCAAAGATGAACATTTTCGAACAGCTCAGCCTAGTTAATGGGGGAGGACTCATTGAAACCCATTTTTAACTGGGAAACCAGAAGCTCTGAAGTAGTGATGTGTGAGTATATGTCACTGATTTGGGAAGCTAGTCAAGATCAAACAGTATTGTGCTTCTAGGAGGGCTGTGACATGCCATAAATAATTGATGCATTTCACATTTGTAAGGCAAGATGTTCCTGGTCTCTGCAGATGGCTCGTAAATCTTTCTGGATAGCCAAGCCATAGTCATCCTACCCAAGTCTGTCTGTATTCTGCTTGAAGGTATAATAAAAAGCTTTGAAAATGTGCCGATTTTTTTTATTTCTCTGTATATGAATTTCCAGCCACTTCTTAAATGGCTTTCTTCCCTTCCCCCACTCTATGCCAGCAACGTACTCACTACTCCTGCATGAATGCACCCTTTCAATAGAGAAGGGATGATTTCTTCCTCTGTCACTTCCAGTCACCTACTTTTCATAAGTACCATAGACTATAAGGAACCTGGTTAATGAGATGGCAAATAGATTTCATGTGCCGATAGCTTGGGTCCAACAGTAGTGGCTGACTAGGGTTCTATACCTTGGCTCAGTGGGCCCAAGGGCAGGAAGGGGAGGGTCGCAGAATACAGTCACTTCATTACAAGTGAACGAAATGGGGATCAGAAAAATTGATTTGTGAACATATCACAACCAATATTCATTAAACGCTTACCATACAGCAGGTACTGCTCTAGGCCTAGAGCTACAGGTTACAAATTTCTATAGGTTAATCTGCATATAAATTTTTTTCATGGAATCATTGGCTTCAAATTTGGAATTTCTTAAAATACGGAGGCTGCAATAAGAAAAAGTTCCAACAAGTCACATTTATGTATGTATTCACTAACTCATTTGTACATTCATTTATGCATTTGTTTCCAAATCCATTGACATAATGAAAAAAATCCCACTTTTGAAAATTGGGTCCTTGTAAGGGTTGTTTGAAAATAACTTGAAAGTAATTGATGGAAACAAATAGGCCAATAACGATCTTTGCCTTCTGCCTTCATTTTCCCATATGCCTAAGAGAAACTGAACCAACATGCAAAGTCACAAGCTGAACTCCATCCTGGTTTTTGCAAAGCAGTAAATGAAATAAGACTGCAATGAACCAAATTTCTGAAGTGTTAGAACTTTCAAGGGAGAAGGAACTTGGAACTGTTAATTTCTAAGTGGTGAGATTTCAGGTCACCTGTGCAAAGGTATAGATGACAGTAGGTATACAAGTCCCTTAGCCCCCATCCAAGCACTGTTCCTAACTGTACAAACACCCACCCACCAACTCTGTGGAGTGATCTCTCTCCTAGCCTTGGTAGAATTGTCCTTCTAAGCTGACTCCTGGCACTTGCCTCAAGGTTGGATCAATGTCAGAAACACTTGCCCTATCAATAGTTATTGTGCGCTGCAGGGAATTTTACATATTAAAAGTTCCTCTTGTTGCAGTTTATTTTTTATTTTGTGTATGTCTGCATGTGCTACTGCCTTAAGAACCCTTTCATTTAATTTTTTTTTGTGTTTGAAAGGTAGAAGTAGAGAAATAAAAATATCTTGCATCCACTGGTTCACTCCCCAAATAGCTGCAACAGCCAGGGCTGATCCAGGCCATTAGCAGGGAGCTGCATTGGGGTACCCCAAGGGGATGTCAGGGGCCAGGTGCTTTAACCATCCTCTGTTGCTTTTCCCAGGCCATTAGCAGGGAGCTAGTTTGGAAGTGAAGCAGCCGGGACTTGAACTAGAGCTCATAGGATGCCAGTGTTGGCTTTACCCACTATGCCACAATAACAGTATTTAATTATGAAATGTGATCAGTCAGGAAACCATAAGAGCTGGTATCTCTCTATACCCGAACGATGGAGAGCTGGAATTCAGGCCACTCCAGCTCTTAGTCTCCATTTCCTGACACTTTCAGCAGTTGTAAAGTGTTACACCCTCTTTCTCAGGTAAGAAAACGGACACTTAAAGAATTACCTTATTATCCATGTAGTAAGTGGCAAACTTCAAATGTATCTGATTCCCAAGTCCATGTCACTGATGTCTGTTGCCTCCATTTCAACACCATGTGCACCACTTACAGCTAATGGATGCACTTCACCACCTCCATGCTCATCCTCCTGAAAGGTTGGTTGACTTTTCCAAGGGAAAAGCAGACATGAATCACTTTTAATGTAATCCACTTCCACACTCACAGCTTCTGTATTAAAATGAATCATCTTGTGATAGCTATCATCATCCCATTAGTTTTTCCCAAGCGTTCTTCTCCTCTTGGATGCAAGGAAGGTCTCCTTATCACCTTCCAATTGCTTGTTATCCATAGTATGCAATCCTTCTCCGAGCAGAAGGGACTTCGGACAGACCCTTTGAATAGGAATCCTCTCCCAAAAATCCCCATCTCATTAACACATGTGTTCTTGGTGGTATCTTCCTCGTGGGTTTTATAATGTTTTATCAAAGTGTGCAACATATGTTTTAATTAGTTTATAGTAATATGAGTTGTACCATTAAACTTCATCAAGAAGAGAATTTTTGTTAGAACCTTCTGTTCACAGGAAGTGTATTTTTAAATAAGGTTTTAGTATGTACATCTTTTTTTTCCTCAGAGGTATGACAGGATGATTAATAGTTGACTTTTAAGCATAGAGTTCTATTATTATAGGATTCTGAGTAGCAGGAAATTAAGATAGGGGAAAATGGGAAGCAGAGGGGGAATTTGAGTTATAGGGTAGTGTTGGTAGACAGTGAGCCCAGTCCAGCCCACTTCATATTGATAGCATAGTTTTCCTGGAACACAGCTGTTTCAGGTTGTCCACAGCTGTTGTTGTACTACAGAGCTATGGTTGATTACCTTTGGCAGATGTAGCTTAGGAAGTCTACAGCGTTTAGTATTGAAGCTTTTACATGAAAAAGGTGGCTGACCCATGATTGAGAAGGAAAAATGAAAATGTGAAATTTCTAACTATTGAAGCAGAACTTCATGTATTTTCAAATTAGCAATTATGGATCTCAAATTACTACTATATGTGTATCTAATGATGCCTTTTATAACAGTGATGTCACAGTTTCACTTTTTAAATGTCCCATTGTAGTACATATGTAACAAAAGTTACATCCTTTGGAGGGCTTCCAACTTCAATGAAGAATTTTGAATACTGACTTAACAGTAGAGGGTATTAAAGATTGTGACTATAAGTAGGGAGTTGACAGACCCCCTACTCTGGCAGACAGGATCATGGTTGTGAGGATGGGCAGGAGCTCCTTTCATTTCTGATAGAGTGATGTAAGACGTATGTGATAAGCTCAGCCCTTAACAAGCTGTTCTCTGCAACCTGGATGGAGACCTGATAGAAATGTGGGACCCTAACTGGATATTGTCAACCGATGGTCTCTTAAGTTCTGGGGTAAGTGGGATAAGCCATAGAGGTCAGAAAAGTTCTTCCTGATATTGGTTCTTCTGTCATCCAGGTGTTGATAGGGGAGGGTTGAGGAGGAGAAAGTGGAGAGCTAGCCTTGTTAGTATACACCTGCACAACCGATGTCGCCTGGGCCAGACTGCACTGCCCAGTGAGTTACATGACTTAAGTGAACCTTTAAAACTTCCTAGGGATCTTGAGGCACGTTATTGTTTGAATTGTGCCCTCCACCCCCAGTGAAAGATATTGCTGGAGTACAAGTATGTAAACATTACCTTGTCTAGAGAAAATCAAGTAAAATGAAATCACTGGGTGAGTCCCAAGCCCGTATAACAGATGTCTTCCTCATGAAAAGGGAAAATGAGGGCACACAGACGTGCAGAGGTAGAAGACACAGGGAGAAAAGATGTCTCCTGCAAACCAAGGAGAAAGGCCTGGGGCAGATGCTTCCCTCATTGCCCTCAAGAGAAGCAACTGTTGACACCTTGATTGCAGACTTTCAGCTTTGGCAGCTGTGAGGTAATGCATTCCTGTGCTTTAGGCCAGCTGTTCTGCAGGGCTTCCTTAGGACAGCCCCAGCAGACTACCACTCAGCAGATTCTAACAGACTTCCCAGAATCCAGCGATTTATGTTTACGTTCACCATAGCTCTGTTTTGAAATTAGCGCATGATATGCACACAAGTTGTTAATAGGGTGGCTTATAAGATGGAAGACAAAAGCCTAGGACACTTTGATCCTGACCTCCATTTCTCACCTTGTGCTGAAATTTAGCACAGCAGTTAAAAACACAGACTGTGACCTGGTCAATTGGCTAATCCTCCCCATTCAAGTGCCAGAATCTCATATGGGAGCTGGTTCATGTCCCAATTGCTCCACATCCCACCCAGCTCCCTGCTTGTGGCTTGAGGATGCAGTTGAGGACAGCCCAAAGCCTTGGGACCCTGCACCTGCATGGGAGACCCAGAAAAGGCTCCTGGCTTCAGATCAACTCAACTCTGGCCATTACAGCCATTTGGGAAGTGAACCAGCAGATATAAGGTCTTTCTGTCTCTCCTCTCTGTAATCTGCATGACCAAAAAAATCTTTTAAAAAAAAATCCTGGAACTAGAGCTCTAGCAGTGTGACCACAGGCTTCAGTAGACCTCACTCATCAGTCAGAAGAAAGCCGGCCTGCTAGATTATGGTTGTGAGGACCAAATGATCTTATAATGTGCAAAGTTTTAATGCTTAACACCAAGTGAGTTCTCTATAATTATTTTTTTTAAAGATTTATTTTATTTTTATTACAAAGTCAGATATACTGAGAGGAGGAGAGACAGAGAGGAAGTGGAGCTGCCGGGATTAGAACCAGCGGCCATATGGGATCAAGGCAAGGACCTTAGCCACTAGGCCACGCTGCTGAGCCCCAGAGTTCTCTATAATTATTGAACATCCAAAAAGCAGCATCCTGCCTGAGACCACTCCAGACCACTTCATGGGTCTGGAATATAGCCTGCATGCTTCCCTAGAATTCTGGAAGCTTTGTGAAAGTTGCTATATAATGCCTGAGAGATCCTATGAAAAAATCTTGCGTCATTTCTTGTTTCTCCCTGTCTCATCCTTGGTAAGACTCCTATTTGAGAGGAGCTAGTATGTGTTATTAATCCCTTAGAAAAGGGTGCTGCTCCAGCACCATTTGGCAGTTAGATTTCATCAGTCACTCGAGATTATGGATTAACTCACTGATCTTTTTACCCTTTGAGCTAATTAGCCTTTGGACAAACAGAGCTAGTCACAGAGGCCAAGCACAGCTGACCAAATATATTTCAGAGTAAATTCCGTGAGCAAATAATGTCAGGCTTAAATCTCTTGGTTGTACTGCTTCTGAGAATCACTGGAATCTTGGATTTTATTTCCTTTTAGCCAAAGACTGAAGTGCGATGCTTATAGCCATTTAAAACATCAGGAAGAAAAGCAACCAATTAGGCTAGTTATCTTGTTGATTACTCACTCCCTTCATTTCTAAGCATTTCTTCTATGTGTCCTGAAACAACAGTGCGCGTTTGAATTTAAAGGGTTAAAGCATATCCTTTGGCACTTTTCTTTAATAGATGTCTGTCAAAGGGAGGATTCCTTAGATCCTTAGCTGTAATGCATTTCTCTTCTCTCTCTCTCTCTCTCTCTCTCTCTCTCTCTCTCTCTCTCTCTCTCCTAAATTTAATCACCACAATTTGCCTGCCTGCCAAGACTTTCTCAGACTTCCACAAAACACCTTACACGATTTGCATTTCACCTTGGTGCAAAGGCCTGCTAAGTACTTGGGGAAAATTACATCCTCTTCATCACCCCTCAGCCTTTTGGCTAAGATCAAGTGTAGTATTAGATCCTCTTAGGAACAGATGTCACTCCACATCTTTAGGTCTTTCCTTACTGGCTGAAGATCCTTTCAGGTCGAACTGGGTCCCAGTTGCAGCTCCACCAGTGGGAACACACCATGCCAACACTTACGGGAGACAGCCAAAGCTGCTCTCAAATGGTGAATGGATAGCCTACGAATCATCATTTTAAATGATTACCTGTATGAAAAGAGTGGAAACTTATTATTAAAGGGTGATGCATGAATTTAGGATTTAATTCATGTTAGAAAATTACAACAGAGACCAACGTGTGATACAATGATTCAGTTGTTGGTTAAGATGTCAGCATTTCGTATCAGAATCTCACCTGATTGAGTCCCATTTGCTTGGCTTTGGAGCCAGCTTCCTGCTAATGTTCCTGGGAGGGCAGCAAGCACTTGGGCTTGCGCCCTGTCACCTCTCTGGGAGATACAGACGGAGTTTCTGGTTCCTAACTTTGGCCTAATCCACCCCTACCTATTACCAGAAGCACTCTTGGTCTCTTATTGTTTCTGTCTCTGTTTCTCGTTCTAACCCCACGGCTTTCCCCCCAGCACACACTTCTCTCTCACTTTTTGTCCCTCTCTCCCTGATGTTCAGACTTTCAAATAATCAGTTAAAGCAAAATTATAGCAAAACTACCTAAAGAATACTAGAGATAATAAAAACAATGAGCTAGAAAATAATTCATAGGACCAGTAAATAAATCCAAGAACTACTTTCATTAAAGAAGGTAATCCAAATGAACTATGAGCAAATTTGTCATGCAAAATAGAGCAGAAATGTAAATGAGCAAAAGTCCAATTAAAGTATATGAAATAAGTATACAGATGATTAAAGAATATACCGAGTAAAATATGCGAATATAAATAGGGGAAATAAAATGTCGTTTTGCTTGTTGCAGTATAAATTGACAATTTGAATCAAGAGATTAAAATTGTCTATGACCTTTGAACCTATTATTCTTAATCAAGGACTTTATCCTAAGAAAATAAGAAATGCAGAGTTCTTCGATACTTTGAGAGGAGATGTGGAAGATTAATACTGTGTCAATGTACTGATGACATTAATAGTGGTGGAAGTGAAATAAATAGGATGGAAAAGGTGGGAATGTACACTTCGAAATAATTCCAGAAGACTCTACACCAGAAAGTTGATACTTAGTATTTGAGTGTAAGGCTGATAAACGACTTTGAGCCTCTTCCTTTTATTTTGTATGTCTTCCACATATACTTTGATTGGATTATGTTGGCATGATCAGGTGGTAAAGTCACTAGAACAAAGATAAAATGTAATTGAACAACAGTGGAAGAGTTAGACGAGCATGAAGATCACATACAAAAACATGTTTGCATAATATATCAAGACTGAAGTTGCCGCAGATTCTGAATGTTCCTTGATGAATGGCGAGCCTCGCATTTTCCTGAAAGGGTGCTGAGGAGAGCTGGTGGGGGAGATGTCACACACCCGTGGCCTTTGGTGTCCTGTGTTTCCATGATGAGTCTTTTGTCATTAACACCAAAGAAGTCAGCTGTTCATTGCCAGCTACCTGAATCCGTACCAAAACATTATTTCTTTTCCTTCCTTCTTTCTCCTTTTCTTCCTTGATCCTCCGGAGGCTGAGTTTTGCAGGCGGTCAGCGGACACCTCTACCAGAAGCACGAAATTTGGCTAACAGTCCTCCTACTGGTGACATGACGAATTGCCTAAATTGGCCTGCCCCAGAGCGCAGGCCTGAGAGGTGTTGCCAGTTGTGAGCTTGTTAAAAATGCCTGTTACTAGGCTCCACCTCAGGAGTTTGACCCAGAAATGCGTATACACATTTAATAAATAGTCCAGTTGATGGAGATTCAAGTTAGGAATCTGTTTTCCTAGCTTTTTATTATGTACATGCACACATATATGAACACAATTATATGCATATGTACATATAATAAGTATATCTTTTAGAAAGAAAAAGTAATGTGATAAGAAACTCCATCTGAAAGACTTAGTATCAATTTTCAAAAAGAATTGGAGCCATTAGTGTTCAGTTGTTTCCTAGAAGGAACACTTGTGATAATACTAGCTGCTATTTTATGCTTCCCATACACACTGGGATATCCATTACAAACAGGCTAGCTGTACGAGGACGTTGTTGCCATGTTATTGTCTGTTTGCTTTTCTAAACATCCTCTGTACCTTTGAATGTTTTGTTCTCCAGGACCTGGAAAACTAGCCTGTCTAGAACAGCCTGCTGCTTTAATCAACACGGCTTCCCATGCGTTCCAGATGGCTAATGGGTCCCCTGAATAAGGCTTGTTCTGATGCTAGCTGGTGTTTCTATTCTGGTCCTTTCTATCGAATAATTTGTCTTAGGGTCAAACTTTGTTTTTCATCATTTCTCTTTAGTCTCTGGCAATGTCTTCTCACTACTTCTTTGTTCAGAATTGCAAAATGGCACATGAATTCAATTCATTTATATTAATCACACATTCAGGGGAAGAATACTGTTCATGTTAATATTAGCACACTGCAGAAGTCATTGAGAGGTTTGTTGTTACTGGTTGAGAACCAAAGGCTTTTGTGGTAAAACTAAACTATGGTGATCACTTTACATTGCTACCTCTGCTTTAGGAAGAAGTGTACTTGTCATGAAATCGCCACTCTTGGGGGAGTTTTTTTATTTAAAATGTCTCCATCTTAATAGTCAGTGCTCACACAAAGAATTCCAAATATAAATAACCTTCGGGCTGACCTGTAGATTCAGTTCTGATTCCCATTTCACAAATGGTTTCCAAGGTATATACTTAGGTCATACAAAAGTGACACTAAAACTCGTGTTGGCAGAATGCCATTGTGGCATGACTTCTGCAGTAATAAATGGCTGAAAGGCAGCAGGATAATGTAAGATTTGAATGGGTTTGCATTGTGAAAGGAAGGCAGCCAGAGGTCCTGGGAATTAATGGAGGATCCACAGCAAAAGTACGGCTGCATTACACCCCTCACCATCCTCATTTATTTCTGCTGCCCGCCTGAGATGATTTGGCTGAGTTTAAAAATAAATGAAGTATTCATTTTTTTCCTTCCAAGTTTTACTTTGAAGGTATTCTGTAAGGAAAAAGAAAGAGATGAAATACTAACCTAGACAGTATGAGGGATCAAGACATCAAAATGTAACCATTGTATCATGTGTGTGTATGTGAGTGAAATCTCCTTATGTGGGGAGATTTATTTGATTTCATTTAACATCGTATCATATGAGTAAATGAGATACTTCCAAGCAATGTTAGTGATGTGCTAGATGATGCAGAGGAAAATGATGTTTTGAATAGGTTTTGGTCCCATTTGTACCTTTCCACTGTCATCTTTCTGGCATACACATACCATGATGGGGATTAGATTTTTAATAGAAGCCTGATTCCAATTTTCAGTACCAACAAGAGACAGGATACTTTTACGGATATATCATTGATGTTGATCATCAACTTTCACATTTTATTTTAACTCCAAACATTTTAAACAGTGGAACCTGACCTATAAACTACATGGTAGTGCAGCTCTGGTGGAAAACAGGGTAAACATCCTGGTGACGCCTTTGCTGAGCTGTTTTCTTACCCTTTTCCGATTTTAACAATAGTCTTCTCAGAAACACTGCAAGATTTTGCCCTTATGACTTGAGGAGGGGAGAATCACTCAATTACTCAGTCATTCGCTGATGTAACAAATATTTATTCAGCATCTATAATAAGGCAGCCCCCTCTGCTTTGGGGTGAGGCAGTAGGGGAGATAGGCAGCCAACGATGGTTCCATGAATAGGAGGTATAGGAGGAAGAGAAGAATACAGGAATTATAAGGAAGAGACTCAGATTGGGGAAAAGAGTAGCTAAGGCCAGTAAAAGAAATCTAAATGCTAAGGAACACTGGCCACATGCAGGACTTAGGAAAAAGAGTTTCCAGAAAGCAAGTTCCAGAAAGCCCTGAGACAGGTCTATTCAAGGATTCTATTCCATGTTATGAGCATGCTGGGACTTGAGAGATCAGAGATGAGCAAGCCACTTTATAGAACATGTAGTAAGCCAGGATGAGGATTTGGCATTTCTCCTTTTATTTTAAATTTGTTTCTGATCTTGGTTTGTTGAGCTAGTGATGTCAGAGGTCTTTGTATTTTTATTCCAACATCATTGAAAATGGCTTCAACGTAACTTAACAGGTGCCTTTAGATAAATACTCAAGGCCATGCAGAGGAAAAAGGAAGTAAACATTAAAACCACAGAATGATGTTGTTAGTAGGATGAGAATTAGAAATATATTTCTGTGTCTCATCAGAGCCTGGGTCAAAAGAAAATGATGGCGCACATAATTCTGGTTAGTTAGGAAGGAAAGCTCTCCACCCTTAACGGGAGAAAATTCTGATACTGAATTCTAAACATAGTGTATTCCATAGAGTCTTATATAGGAAACATCAGTAATTCTCTCTATGAATATTGAATGTCTAATACATGCAAGCTCTGGGCACTCCAGGGAATATAAACCCTAATCAGACAAAAATTCTGCCTTCTAGGACCTTGCAGTTTAATAGGGTCTCTTACGAAAATGCACAAATAACTAGACACTAGGTAGGAATACAAGGTTCAGAGTCTGTTAGTCCAATATTTCAAATCACTTCTGTCAAACACAGATGAAAGTATGACTGTAGGACACTTTGGGCTGAGAGGATTGAAAGCGACTGGCTTTATAGCTTTTCTGTCATCAAGATGCCACAGTTCCCAGGGGGGCAAAGATGAGCACGTTCTTTAGGTTGTCTTCCTCTGGTGTTACTTATTCCCAGTAAAGAGACTGATGCTCCATCATTTCCATGGTGACTCTTGGTCAAGAACCAGAGGCTCTGAGCACACTGTGTTGCAAGTAAGAGATGCTGAATACTAGATGTGTAAGTAACAAGACAGCATCATTATGGAAAGTTAGTGATGCTTTCTCTGCTATGAAAATATATGAGTCTTTGAAAAATTAATTTATGATCATTTTTTGTGAGAGAAATCTTCTGTTCACTGGTGCATCCCAAATGCCTGCAATAGCCATGGCTCAGCCAGCCAAAAGCCAGAAACAGATTGGGTGCCCACATGGTGACTACCAGGGTGCCCATTAGCAGGAAATTGGACTGGAAGCAAAGTAGCTGGGACCCGAATCAGACATTCCAGTATGAGGTATGACCTTCTGAAGTGTTGTCCTCATTGCTACATCAAATACTCAAGCCAAAATATTTTGTTTCATACAGAACTAATTCAAGTTTACAGGTGAAAATTAGAAAATGGTGGTTCTAGAAAAGGGGAAAAAAGCATGTTTATATTTACTCCAAGAAAAGTGCAGCTAACATTTTGATCTGTTATCCCATGGGACATTTTTCTATGTATAAGGGAACTTAAAAAGTTTGTGGAAGAAATTGGTTTACCAGACAAGTTTATTTTCTTAAATATGGAGATCTAGACATAAGTTCTTCATATTATACATTTTTCCCATGAACCTCACAAAAATCTTATATATGCATGGAATTTCCAATTGTTGATACTAAAGTAAACTTGTCTGGTAGTTCCCTTTTCTCATGAGCCTCTTGAAGATCCCTCATACAAAGAGGAAGAAGCACATCATGAACTTGGACTGGGTGCTCTGTCTCAGCTTTCAGATTAGGCTGCGTGAGTCAGAGGCGTCCTTGTTGAGTGTGAGATGGCACTCCAGTGTGGAAAAGTACCAAAACTTACGAAACTAATCTTCCAGAGGTGACACAAAAGTTGTTCCCACTTTTTCGTGAATATTCTTTAAAGTACATCTATCCTTGCTTTACCAGTTTTCTCTAACACTTTTCTACAAGTGGAGAAAACAGCAATTTTTTGGTGTTGCTTCTTTTTGAGTCACAGTAGTACCCAAGGCTTTCATTCGCGACCTTGGCTGTAGGCTAGTATTTGGTATAGCAGCATACATCACTGCTTGGGACTCCCACAGCCGAAATCTGAGTGCTGATTCAGAACCTGGCTACTTTACTTCCAATCCAGCTTTCTGCTATTGCATATCCTGGGGCAGCAAACAATGGCAAATGCTTGAGTTCTTGTCACCCGTGATGGTAGACTCATAGGACTTCTGTGTTCCTGACTTCAGTCTGGCCTATCACTGATATTGTGGTCATTTTGGAAGTGAACTATAGGATGCAAGAGCTCTGTGTCAAATAACATAAAAATAGTGATTTTTAAAAGACCTTTGTTCCTTGCCTTTAACTACAGTGAATTTGCTCCCCCCCCCTTTTTTTCCCCCAAAACAAACAGGCTTCAAAGCACTTACTGAGTCCAGGAATTTGAAATTCTCCTGTGTTTTTCCTTTTTCCACACCTGCACCTTTCTTAATCCTACTGAGTTGATAACCTAAGCCTGAGCATCAGAGATTTGCCAGTTCCTTCTCTCTGCACACCACCTGCCACATCCAGTTAGCGACCACATTCTGGATATTCTGCTGCTTGAAGATGCTCTCCGTCTCCTCCCACTCCCTTATCTTGGGCTGCTCACCTAACCTGGGTCAGTGCAGAGGATCCCAAACACCCTCTGCTCTTACGTTAGGTTCCCAGTCTCACCTGCCTTCCATCCACCGTACCCTGCCTCAAAGTTTGTAACAGAACGATCTCCCAATAAACCTGGTCGGCTTCACATGTAGGCCTTCTTTTCTCGGTCAGATCACTGGAACTGTGGCCTGAGAATTTGTACTACCAGTGTAAGCGATCTTGCTTTGCCTAGATCCCCTGCCACTGAGAACACGGACCTCGCTCCAGAGCAGCTGAGAGTGTCCTTCATCTGTGGGTTAAAATTATCCAGCACAATGTGGTTATTTTAGGGAAAAAAATTGCAGAAGCATTCTGCCCAAGAGCAGCATGTTTGCAGTAGTATAGATTAGAAGATCGTTTTCCATTTAGGAAGCCTAATTTAATTAAGGACCATAATTTTTGTGGTATGAAAGCTTTTCCCGCAGAGTCAGGGGTTTTTGCCTCTGCCACCACAGAGCAGGAAGTTGAACAGAAGCATTCCATCTAGGAGGCTGCTACAAAGCTGGCTGTCGTCTCTAGGGACTGAAGCAGCACCTACTGCTACATAGGCCAAGGGTCCAGGAGGCATTCTGTTTCAATCTTGTTAAAGTACTACATTAGTTTTTTTCCCCCTAATTCAGCTATTTAAAATTTTCATTCTTTGGAAAAAATGTCTTTTGCATTTTTTGGGAAGCAAGGTCATTCTATTCTTTCTATTTCTCCTACAGAAGAAAGTTCAAAAATACTATCAAGCTTTTAAAAGAAGGATTTCACTTGGCTAACAGTTTAGGAAAGGTTCTTATGTGATGCTAAGAAGGATATTATAATAAAACATTTGACTTTTAATCATGTCTCACAATATTGGATGATATATTCAGCTGAGATTCTCTAATTTCTCTATCACTAATATTGCTACTAAGACATAGAAATGAGATTTTTTTAAATGGTTTTTCTTTTTGGTTCCTCTACAAGCATGCTGTTTTCACAGAGAGCCTCTCTGTTTCTCACTTTGGGTCCCCACTGCCTGGCTAGTGGGAGGCTGTCAGTCTGCATAGTGAATGCTTGCATGGTAAGGAATGCAGTTCTATGTAATGTAACCCTCCGAGGAGCTATAAGAGGAAAGATAAACTTGATAAACTTGATTCTTGACCCAAAGGAAGCCTACAATAATGGAGAATGCCTTTTGTTTTCCCTAGTTCAACTGTTTTATCAAGTTATGTTATGTGCATTGTGAAGTAGATAGCTCAATAGGAAATCTCTCGCCTTTCCTGTCGGTCCTCTCACATCACCCTTGATACAGATCATCACTGCACACATTCAAATGTTGTGCTTATAAAACTGTGCATGTGTGGTTCATATCAAGTAACCACATTTCCTGACAATTACCTCAAGGAGTGTTGAGAAATGAAAAAATAGTCTTCAAAGCCACAGGTAAGGACTTGTAGGAAAGAATGGGTTAGATGATGTCCACTGTTGCGCTTCAGGATGCTGTCAGTGATCTCCCTGCAACAGCTCTGCAATAGCATAAGGAGCTTCCGCCAGAGTGTAAGTCAGCCTGTCTAAGCAGCTTTGGAGTTTATCAGCTGTCTTTTACCTGGTAAGACTTTTGCAGTGAAGAAAATGCCAGGTGGGCTTGTATTCTCATGCAAACTTTTTCTTGATCTAGGCGTGTTTCAGAAAGCCTGTGCATTAGCTCTATTCTATAACTGCATGGTGGATAGCACTCATCTTCATCAAAGTCTTAGATAGTTCAGAGAACCCCCCAAAGAGCCTTGTAAGATACCATTTTCAGTTCGTTAAATAGTTGTTGCTTGAAACTCAAGATGCAGAAAATTCTTTAGATAAATTGAAAAGTTGAGGATGTTATGTTGAGCAATAACAAGGTTGTGTGGCAAGAAGGTGGCTGAGTGTAGTATGGGGTGAGGGCTGCTTTGAAAATAGTGCCCATGATGATTTCTCTGAGGAGGTGGTGCATGAGCTCTGCAGAGCATCCCAGTAACAGACCAGAGCAGGCCTAAAGGGCTTGAGATGATAGCAGATTTGATGTTTGAGCACAATAGCAATACAGCTATACCCAGGAGGCATTGTACAAGGAGGAAGGTGGCAGGAAACTAGGTCAAGAAGCTGACCAGGGGCTATATTTTTGCAGGAACTTATAGACCACAGAATTTTGACTTTTATTTTGAGTGAGTTAGGTAACCAGGGAAGGGCTTAGGAGTGACAAGATCTGACACTTTTAAAGGATCACTTTGACAGTAGGGGAGCCAGGGTGATGCGAGGAAGAAGAAGGAGCTGTTGCTGCAAACCAAGCATGGGATGAATGAAACGATGGCTTAGACTAAGGTAGAAGAAGCAGAGGTGATAGGGAGTGAACATATTCTGAATCCCATTAAAAGTAGAGCTAAAGGCTGCACTGGCTGATGGGGAGGGAAGTGGGGGAGAACATATGGAGTCACGTACAACTCTAGTTCTTGATGGCATTGTTCATGGAGATAATGAAGAGTGGGGGAAGAAGATATTTTGTTGGTGAAAGAGGAAGACAGAGTTTGAAACGGTTGGAATGAGACCCTTTGTATAACACTAGGTGCATGTGTGGATGCATCAATGACTGCCCAGGGAAGACAGTGGAACTTCAGCTGTAGATTGTCCACTCACTGGTAGTACTAGATCAAATCATGTAGGGAGTGAGTGGAAATAGAGAAGAGGCCCCAGAACCAATCCATGCATAGTTCAACAGAGGCCAGAAAAATGAGATCACAGCAATGGAAACAGAGAAGGAAATAGATACTGACAGGATGCACACAACAACAGCAACAAAAATAGTGTCCTGAATACCAAGAGAAGACTTTTTAAAAAAAATTAAAATTTTTATTTTTTGTTCTTTGAAAAACATCTCTCTCATTTCCTGGCTCACAGTAAGTACGTCTGGGTGCAAGCAAAAGCCAGGAGCTGGGAACGCAAACTTACTTGAGTAGCAGGGACCTAGCTGCTTGAGCCGTGCACCTGCGGCCTTCTATGGTGTGTATAAGCAGGAAGCTGGAATTGATAGAATAGCCGGAACACAATCCCAGGTACTTCAGTATTGGATACAGACATCCCAACTGCAATCTTAACAGATACACCAAACACACACTGTCGAAAAAATGCTCTCTTTAGAATGATGTAGTATTCACTGGTTGCAAGGGCTGTTGTAAAATGAAGATTGTAAGTCATCAAATATTGCCTTATTCTCCTATGATTGGTTTTAGATTGTTAGACAAAATCAAAATTATCTGATAGGGACCAGCATTGTGGCATAGTGCTTAAAGCCGCTGTCCATGGTATAGGTATCCCAAATGAGCAAAGATTCAAGTCCCAACTACTCCAGTTCTGATCCAGCTCCCTTACAATATATCTTAGAAAGAAGCAAAAGATGCCTTGAATGCTGGAACCCTTGCTGTCTGCATGTGAAGCACACATGGAGTTCCACACTCCTGCTATTGCCTGGCCCTACCCTGACCATTATAGCCATTGTGGAGTGAACCAGCCGGTGGAGTATCTCTCTCTTGCTGTGTCTCAGTTTCTGTCTCTCCACAACTCTGCCTTTCAAATCAGGCTAAAGTAGGAAAATGCAATACGATTCCAAATGAGAACTAAGAGCTCATTTATTAGTTAAACTTCTAAATTTAAAATGCAACCAGAAGGTACCATTGTATGGTCCTTTTCAGGCCACACTCTGCTGTCCAGATAGAGAGAAGCAGAGCCAGGTTCATGCGAATGTGGTGCTTTGCTAGGCAAATGTGATAGAGGGAAAAAGTGAGAGTGAGTATAATTGTAATTATAATGACGTTTGGTAAGGAGTGATGCAGGGACATGATTGAGATGAAAAAGTAGCAATGTCGAAAGTCACATTAGAATTAAAGGTATTGGGGGAGAAAATATTTGCAAACTATCCATCTTGTGAATGATTAATTGCAAGAATGAAAAACTCAATGACAACAAAACAAATAAGCCAGCTAAGAAACAGGCAAAGGACAAGAACAAGCATTTTTTCAAAGGATAAAATATATATAGCTGAGGCACATGAAAAAATGCTCAGGATCACTAGCCATCATGGAAATGCAAGTAAAACCACAGTGTCATTTCCCCTTATCTCAGCTAAAATGACTGCTATCCAAAAATAGAATAAAATAAAAACAACAAATGCTGGGAATGATGTAGAAGGGAAAAAGGCACCTTAATACACTTCTGGTGTAAGAGGTCCAGGACTCAAAGAAAATTAACAGAATACATCTCTACTATGGAATGAAAGTAGACTCCCAGTTAAGCTTCTTAATATACACAGACAACAAAGTGTTCGACTTTATACCTTTGCCTATACCAATAGTATCGTGACCCACCTAAAGAGCATAAAGTTGGAGTCGTTTCTTTTTCATCTCTAATTGTGATTCTTCCATTCTTTGCTAATATGGTTGTCCTTTGCTAGTATGGATAAATGATCACTTTGCTTATCTTCTTAAAAAATGACCCATCCATGTTGCAACTTGTCCTTTTTTTAGCTTCAATTCCATTTATTTTTGCTTTAGTTACTATCATGTCATGCTTCCTGCTCATTTTTTACTAAGTCCTTGAAAAGCATTATTAGATAATCTATTTGAAACATTTCAGATGTTTGTAAGCACTTGATGTTGTAAGTATTCCTTTCAACAATGTCTTGGCTATCTCTCATGAGTTTTGAGATTTTTATTTTTATTGTCATTCAGAAAGCTTTTGATTTTTTTTCTTTCATTGATTTTTTTTCAATACAACATAGATGATGCGGTACTCTCATTTTCATCAAAAAGGCTTTCGATTTTCTTTTTCATTACTTTAGCAACACATTGGTCATTCTGTAACATGTTATTTAACTTTAGTTGCTGTAGATTTGCTGTTTTTCTTCCTGTTGTGGATTTTGTTTTCTGGCTTTTTATATAAGGGGATATATAATAAAAGTATAACAGAGACTACCATATCCAGATGTGAAGACACAATGCAGTATACATCTCTAGATCCAAATCAAAGATGAACTCCCAATGAAATTGTTAACTCTATCCTGACAGTAAGACACTAGCATCCCTACCATTGTCCATGCCTGCAGTGTCAGGATGCACTTGAATGGCAAAGTGATGGATTTGTAACTTTCTGGAGGGACTACACATTGTGATAGTAGAGGAGAGATCAGTGGGTGGAGGGGACTTGGGAATGAAAGGGGAAATTCCAGCACCTATGAAACTGTATCATAAAATAATAATAAGGAACAAACTAGAAAGGGTAAAATTGTATACTGGATTTATGTTTCCGTGTCAATCCATGCAAAGCATAAATCATGTTTTAGAATTATCAATGGGAATATAAAATATTTTGGAATTTGAGAAAAATGTATTGCTGGTATAAATGTAAACTAGTACAGCCACTATGTAAGACAGTACAGAAATTCCTCAGTCTTCTGAAAATTGATTTACCATATGGCCTAGCTATCCCACTCCTGGGAACTTACTCAAAGGAAATGAAATCCAGCATATGAAAGAGGCACCTGTATCCTCATGTTCATAGCAGCTCAAGTCACAGTAGGTGAGATAAGGAGTTAATCCAGCTCTCTATCAATTGATAACTGGGAAAAGGAAACGTGGTATGAACACACAATGGAATACTACTCAGCTATTAAAAAATAGTGAAATCTTGTCTTTTTCAAAAAAATTAATGCCACTAGAGACCAATACAAATCCACAGCAATAAGACCTCTGATGTACATAGTAAAACCATTTTGGGAATGATGCTTCTAGAAAGAGTGAATTAAGATTTATGCTGCTTAGAAACCTCAAACTTTGTAGATGTTCTGTATTGGCAGAGAAAAGGTTTAAGGTAACTTTGGAGATTTTAAAGGGCGTGATCATTGGCTGGAGGACGTCATGAAACTGAGAATCTGGAGATTGGGTGGATCATCTGTGAGGATTTAGAAATGTGACAATATGGAATGACGACAAGGAGAAGGAGCAGAAAAAAATCTTCAGGGGGATTATGGTATGCCCAGGAGGGAGGGTAAGAAGGATAGTCTTGGCTCCTCAAAGGAACAAAGCAGGGGAGCTACATTACTAGAAAAGACAGTAGTCTGAATAGAGCTATGAGGAGCTTAGGATAGCTGTGCAACCTCCAAGTTCAGGGGTGCCAACTGTATGGGAGGAAAATCATGAAAAGGCTCCAGGAAAACAGCACTCACCTAGAGGTTAGCCAGGTGTTTGTCCAAAGCAGACAGAAACGTGCTTGGGGAAGAAGATGCAGGAGAACTTACTGATGACAGACCCTGAATTCCATGGACATTCTGGAAAGCTTTGGTGATGATGGGAAAAGGTGAGGGGGGGTGCAATCTTAGATTGCATGCAGCAGAGCTCTTGGCGACATAGATCTTTGGGCATCTGAGTGTTGTGGATTGAGCCTGATGGAGGCTTGGGCTTCTGCTCCTGACTAGCATGCACAGGAATAAGAGGTGTGAAGGAACTGATGGGAAAGTGTGGGAGACCCAGTATTAAACACAGCTACTTCTTGTGACTAGCTACCTTGGTGTTCATTTGCTCGAGGTGCCAGGATCAAGGGGGGGAAGACAGAAATCACAGCAAATGCAGCTGGTGCCCAGAGAACCCTGGAGGCCAAGGAGAGGTGATCCAACAAGGGCTGTAGATCTCCAGGGGTTTTGCTTTGCTCCAGTCAGGAGCAATCTCAAAGTTTCCAGAAACTGCTCCTTCAATTGTCCATTACCTTCTCTAGATTGGAAAATCACCATGCAGCGAATGGAGTCTTTGCCTGAATGTATTTGGGAATTACTAGGTTGGTTGAATGCATTAACAAATACTGTTTTCATGGAGAGCACTTTGTATTTACATTGGAAAAGAGCTGGTGCCATCCCCTGCACGGAAACAAGGCTGACAGCTCTTAAATAGCTTTGACCATCTCTTGGGGAGCGCACAGTTGGTGGGAAATTGACAACATTATCATGGAACATAGTTGAAAATGATATTTTTCTTTGCTCGCCGTGGAACATGTTGGACATGGGAAGCAGAATACTAAAGGAGTAGTGATTGTGTAAGGACAATGAGAACATACTTCAGTGAATGATTTGTAGCCACTTTTTCTGCGTTATAATCCAACCAATAGATGACTCATTATTTACCTGTCTATTGTAAATTCAGCTTTTCCCTTAAGGTAGTCATTGAAAACTTGTTCAATGATAATCTCTTTATGCAGGAAAAAAAATCTTTTGATGATCGTCTTTCCAACAGTTGCACAAAAGCTCTGTCACCATAGGCAGTCACGAGACGGCCTCATTGGTAATCTTGAAGTCTAATTAGTTTTTGTGAATGCCTGGGTGCATTTTTGAGCCATAAAATGAAACTTGTTGAATGAAGTGACCTTTTTTCCTATATGCAATCTAACCAATTTTAGAATTATCCTTTACAAATGTGTACCATTGATTGATCTGATGACATTTGTGTCTAAAATTACTTCTTGGATATAAAAGAACAGGCCTTGTTTTGAAAGTTTCTGGCTTAATGATTTTCTTTCAAGAAGAAAAGAAGGCAAATTCAGAATCTGAAAAGAATTATAGATTTTGTTCTGACTGGTTCTTAAATAAAAATGTTTGTAGTCTTAAGAACACACCAGACAATAGAGAATTTTAAAAAGAACAGATACTGAGATAAGTACGTTTGAATTGGGCACATATTATAAACCAGCAGGCTGTAGGCTGTAGGCTGAAAGACAGAAGTATAAAGCCTTGTCCTGGCTGAAGCCTTGAATGATCTGGCAGAGAAGGGAGATGTGCAGTGTGATAACCTTTTGAAGTTAACTGAAATAGAGGATGCTGGGAGGACCATCTTTCCTCTTAGGAAAGACAGTAGGTTTGGGAACAGGGGTGATAGGAGCCCATAGGAAGGGACACATTAGAGCTGAATTTTGAAAGAGAATTAAGAATGTTTGCCATGTTTTGGATAGAAATGGCCAGGGAGCATTCAAATCCCAGAAGACAGCCAGGACAAAGGGTTAGAGGTATGAGCGAGGGAGCCTTTGAGATCCCGGAAAGATAGCAAGTAGCAAAAAGAAGTCTGCTAGGAAATTGGATTCTTCATACGGAAAAGGTGCTGGGATTCCTGACACCTTACATTTGACATATATATGCATATCTGTCTATGTGCATGTGTATGTGTGTGTATATATTTTTTCCAAGATGCTATGGAGAACATGATGTTTGTATTTGTTACTTATACACTCTAAAACATTTAAAGTCAGATCACTGAGTGCTGAGTGTGGAAATAATACAGAATTGGACTGTTTTCCTGGACAAGCCTAAATAATTCACCTGGCAGGTATTTTCTTGCAAGTATCCCGCCCGTTCTGTGTATTGTTTCTCCGAGTACATGCTGAGAATGGACTCCAAGGCTTTGGTGAATGTGGAGCTCTGGAGTGTAGAGAAGAGCAAGAGTGAAAGGCTGATGCAGAAAAGCAGCAGAGGGTTCAGGCCAAGAAAGGTGGGTTAGCTCCTGGGGAGCTGGTAGGGGCTGTGTGCCTTACACCCCAAAAGTGACTCCTGAAGTCTCATTCCTTCCTCTGTAGAAGGAGGTGGCACATTTTTCTGAGGTTCCTAAGAGACCATTTGTGAGATATGAAACAATCCATTTGTGAGCCATCAAGCACTGTAGCTAGCAGTCATTCCCGTCTCTCTGTGCTTTTCCTTCTTTATTTTTTTTATTGCAAAGTCAGATATACAGAGAGGCAGAGAGGCAGAGAGGAAGCTTTTCTGTCCACTGATTCGCTCCCCATGTGGCCACGATGGCAGGAGCTGCACCAATCTGAAGCCAGGAGCCAGGAGCCTCTTCTGGGTCTCCCACACGGGTGCAGGGTCCCAAGGCTTTGGGCCGTCCTCTACTGCTTTCCCAGGCCACAAGCAGGGAGCTGGATGGGAAGTGGTGCCGCTGGGATTAGAACTGGCATCCATATGGGATCCCAGCACATGCAAGGGAAGGACCTTAGCCGTTAGGCTACTGCCCTGTGTCCTCTGTGTACTTTTTAAACTCTGCTTTGTCACAGCCTCAGAGTCAAAGGTTGTGGAATGAATTCATGATGTTTTGGCATGCAGTTGCATTCCTTACCTGTCATGTTTGTACAAGTATTCAATCTTTTTTCTTAAAGATTTTATTATAATTGGAAAGCCGGATATACAGAGAGGAGGAGAGACAGAGAGGAAGATCTTCCATCCGATGATTCACTCCCCAAGTGAGCCACAACGGGCCGGTGCGCGCCGTTCCGATGCCGGGAACCTGGAACCTCTTCTGGGTCTCCCACACGGGTGCAGGGTCCCAAAGCTTTGGGCTGTCCTCGACTGCCTTCCCAGGCCACAAGCAGGGAGCTGGATGGGAAGTGGAGCTGCCGGGATTAGAACCTTCGCCCATATGGGATCCCGCGGCGGATTCAAAGCGAGGACTTTAGCCGCTAAGCCACGCCGCCGGGCCCCTAAGTATTCAATCTTAAACACGACTTGCAGAGATTCTGATTCAGTAAGTCTGGGAAAGGATTTAGTCATCTACATGTTTAGCTAGCATCCCATGTGATTCCAAAGAGGATGAAAAAAAATTTTTTTCGAAGAAATCATCCTAAAAGATCTCTTAAAGGCCCCATATCCCATACAGTCAGCCCAGGCAGTGCCCAGGTTATTAACAATACCTTGGATTCCCACGAGACAAAGTACAGGCACCCCTGCTTAGCCACTGTGGTTCCTCTCTCTCAGCCACCACTGCCAAGCTTGGCCTTTCCTTCACCAAGTAAAAGGAGCCCCGGCCCTCTTGAACCCCCTCCCCAGTTTTGCCTGCGATGGAGGGTCCCTTGGTTACAGTGCTCTTGCAAACGCAGGTCAGGCTTAGCCCCTCAGGCTTCTGGCGGCTCCTTCCCATCACCCTGACCCTGCATTTGGCATAGAACCTCTGAGTGCAGATCCATCTAACTGCTTTCCAAAGTCTCCTGCCTCCCCATGCTTCTCCCTGGCCCCCGCCCAAGGCACACCTGTGATGCAGCAGAGGGTGCCCTGAGACCGTTTTCTGATGCTTGTTGATTCTGTAACCTCCAGCAGTTCCCCCAAGTCTCTGTGTCCTCAACAGTGAGTGCGAATGGCATCCGTAGCCCACAGCATTGCTCTGAAAATGAGACGAGATGGCAGATTGCTTGATGCTGCATGTGAGCTGCTGTGCAGGGTCCCACCATCCAGACCATAATAAGCTCATGGCTCCCGGTAATACATGTACTGATGCCATGCTGAGAACAACAGTATTATTGGAAAACCTACCTGAAAGTTCGAGCAAGGATCCCAGTATCCAATGGGCAGTGGAGAGCTGCTTTTCAATGTTCACTGAAAAATAGTAGTCTCCCCACTCCCCACCCACAGGGCATGTGGTCTGAGTATTGCCTCAGTATTATATCCTATATGTATACTTCAAAAAAAATGGAATTAAAGGAGTTTATTGTGGTGCAAAAAGTTTGAGATCCATGCAAATTCTTCAGCAAATTCATGGGAAATACATATTCTAAGGGAAAGGGTGCTTAGATTTTTTTAAAAATTGTGTACTATGAGATACCAACTCTTACAACAATTCAACAAAGAGAAAATTGTGTTGTCCTTTTGTTGTCCTTAAAGATAATGATGTGTAGGACTTGTTATTTATATTTTAAAAATTATGTTGTTATATAAAAAGATTTAAAACAAAATTTATAATAGCACGCTATTATGTTTAGAAAAATCCAGAGAAATATTTGCCAAAATTTTTACATGGATCTCTTATACCTAGTGGAATTAGAGATCATTATTGAAAGCCCTGCTTGTCTGCTCATTCTAATTTAACTCCCTCTAATTTCACATGCTTGTGTAATAAATATGTCTCACACACAGTAGTAGGACTTCTAGACATTACCCATGGTCCTGAACGTGTTTGCATACCTCAATGGGAGCTTTTGTATAATGTCTTCCTTTCCATCTGGGTGTATATCAGTAGGTAGTACCTTGACCTCATCATACAGAAATGTCAGGGGGTTCACTTTCTTGACGATGCCCTGAGAAATGCTTTGGAGGCAACAAAGAGATTTGTCTCCTCCAAGAGCAGACACTTCTCCATTCTCCCATGCTCTCTCTGTATTTTGTTCCTCCTTAGCTATTCCCTCACCAGTCAGATTTCTCTTATGTAAGTGGACCTCTCTTGAGACTTTGACGGAGAAGAATGTGTTGAGGTTTTTCTTCTCTTTTTTAAAACCCATCATTACAATTCCCACTTTCCCTCCACTCATTTTCATAACTGAGTCGACAGTGATTTCCTTTGAATCTTGCTTGAAAGTGTCCCAGACCCTTTTAACGAGAACCTTGCAAGGTTAGAGGGATGACACAGGGGTGCTGTCTTATTCATCACACGTTTGCTCCACACTGGGCATGAGTCACACACACTTGCACAGCTGGGAAAGATTTGTTAGTGTCATCTTCCCTTGCTCTTCCCTCCCCTGGCTCGCTCGTGGGGATGTTCATTAAAATGCCACCGTTGCTCCAGTCGCTGGCTCCGTCTCTCTCTCTCCCACCTCTTGTGGCCAGGTACTGTTTGACTCCACAGGTTTCAGGAAAGATCACAAAAAGGTTACCAGGATGAGCAATTAGAAGAATTCTGGTGGCTTTTTCGATTTCCTTTCAAATCACCTGGATCCTCTGGAAGGTTCTTCTCCTCGCTTTACATACTGAGCCAGATGGCACGGCCCAACAGTGAATACGGGCCTCAGCCTAACATTGAGTATCTGCATAGTGTGGGTGTGCCAGGATCACACACCTGTTCCTCAGTCGTTGCTCCCACCTATCTGGGGACATCCTGCTAGAGTTCAGACTTTACTCTCTCCTTGGCCAGCTCCTTCTCTTACCTACTTTCTTATTCCCATAACATCTTTGAATTCAGAGTCCTTTGCACTGGTCTTCACTTATGCATATTCATTAAGTGCTTTTTCTATGTTAAGCCATGCACCACTCAGTGAGAAGGTAACACCAAGTCCACAAGACACGGTTCTGCCTTCCTCGGTGCTGCATTCTAGTAGGGAAGGCATACACAAACAAAACAGTCAATAAATCCTAAAATAAACAAGAAACATGCAGAAATGGAATCACCTAGGGATGAGTCAGTCTTATTTAGAAGGTGATTATTGGAGAAGGTTGTGATCCTAACTGCAGCATCATCAGTGTCACCTTGGGACTTGAGTCTGTAAGGAAGAGCTAATTTGGTATAAGATTCCTCAGATTTGGTTCATGGGCCACATCCTCAGTCCAGCCACGTTCAGGTGCAGAGCCCTTATACTGAGTCCCACAAGGGCGCTATCTCTATGGCACAGTGTTATGTGTACAGTGAGTCTTTGAAGACCAAAATGACTATTTGTTCTTGAGAATTAGTGTGCATACTAGAAAGGGACTAAATCTGCCCCAACCCTGCTTAGAGTATGTGTATGTCAACATCAGGCAGAAAAAAAGGCAGAGAGGAGAGAGATAAATGGCTGGAGACACCAAAACCCGTCTAGAATCCAATGGGAGTTAAACTAAAAGTTAGAAGCAGAAGATGAAAGCAGCCAGGGGCAAAGGAAGAAATTGGTGAAATCTGTAACTTGTTGTGAATAACCTTTTGGTCACCCACTGTAAAAAGTAGACTGCAGGAAGGCATTGGAAAGAAAACATGTTTTTAAACAGTGTTAAAAGGATTTATTTATGTATTTGTTGGAAAGGCAGAAAGAGAGTGAACACTTCCATTTACTGATTCACTCCCCAAATCTCTCTAACTGGCCAGGGCTGAACCAGACCAAATCCAGGAGCGAGAAACTCTATCCTGGCATCCCACCTAGGTGTAGGGGGGGACCAAGCACTTGGGCCATGTTCCACTGCCTTCCCAGGTGCCTTAGAAGGAAGTTGGGTCAGAGGCAGAGTAGTCAGAATTCAAACTACAATATGGTATGGAATTGTCCGCCCCATTTCAGACTCTTCTCATCCAAAGAGGACTGAATCGTTAAAATTCACTTGTGGGCTGCTTAGTTCCTAACTCTCGCTTATGAAGCTGAAGGAAACATCATCTTCAACTCTGTCTCACCTCCACCTGTCAAAAATGAGGGTGTCAATCAATCCAGTGAGTCAGGAGTGAGTCATCTCCAGTGATCCACAGCACCTTGCTCAAAAGGATTCTAGCAGAATGCTTTGTCTCTCATCTACTATATCTGTTTGGGATGCATTCTGGTTATGAAGCTGAAAAATAGATAATGATATAGATTTGGCTCTGTGATATGAAGTAGATATATAATATCATGGAAAGAACTCAGACCATGGGAAACAAGGACCTGTCTCTGAGAATCTGATTGAGCAGAACCAACTCCTCTGGGGGAACTTGAGAGGTTTTCTTTGGATAGATTTTTACACAGTGTATGTGATTGGCATGAGGCTATAACAGTAGTTTTCAAACTGGGGGAGAGATTTTTCTCCAAAGATTCGGGGAAGGTGAGGGCAGTAGTCAACAAAGTTTGGAGATATTGTGTCTCTCCAAGGATGATTGAGTGTGAGTAGAGGCCAGTGAAGCTGCCACAATGTACAGGATAGCACCAGAGAACTATCTGGTCCAAATACTAATCATTGCAAGATTGGGGCACCTTGGGCAACACCAGGGTGGGCAGAACAAAAAAGTATGGTCTGGTGCCAGCCACCAGGTGAGGGCACTGCCATCAATGCCATTGCATTTTCTAAGAGATGCCCTTCAGCTGTTGTGTCCCTCAGCAGACCCAGCTATGTCATTTCATTGAAACCCCACCTTCTGTTCCTGCTCTGGTGTCAGTCTTCCTGGAAATCCATAACTGTTTGCAGCCCTCCACTGGGGTGCAATGCACCAAATGTGGTGATGTTGGGAAGATGCAGCAGAGTAAGAGCTGAGCTCCACCCTCAGGGGTCTCATATCATGCCATGTAGATTAAATTAAGTACCCCTATGTAATGGCGGTGAATATCAATGTCTTATGAGAGTTTTTAAGAGTGAGTGAGTGGAACCTTTATTCTGCAACCTGGTGGGAGCTGTCTAAAGACCTGGAGATGTGAATTTGTGATGCAGAATGATGATGAAGATTATAGGTTTGGGGACAACAAACTGAGTTTGAGTCCCAGCTCTCAATTTACTTGTTTGCAAGGAAAAGATAGCCATAGATTGTAGTGGGGAAGGGAGATGATGCTCCTAAAATAAGCCACACAGCCCCAAATACATAGACAGTGACACAGCAATGGAGAGATTGCTGTGTGGAGAAAGTTACTGTTCTTCAGAAGTGTAATAGCTCTGTGAATGTATTTAGTCTGATCTCCCTAAACTTCAGTTTCCGTATCTGAATGAGGTTATAATCTTTATAAGGTTAAAATGATGGTATATGCCAAGTACATGGCTGACATGCTAAGCAGATGCTAAGTCATCTCCTTGCTCAAGAGCTTGGCTTCTCCTGTCTACAATTCTGTGGACTCTGATCCTGCATGTGAACTTAGAATCCCTCACCTTGCTCATCAGTAAGTACAAGGAAGCAACTCCCATTCCCCGTTGTCTTCCTCAGCAAATGATTTTAAGAACAAAATGCTTACCTTCTAAAATGCATACAAATTTCCCTAAGTATTTCAGATGAAGTCAAGGACCTGTTGATTCTAGCTGTGGTTTTCACCTCTTCTTTTCAACTGCACGTATTGAGCATCTACTGCATGCTAGAAACTCACAAACACACACAGGTTTGCTCAGACTCTGCGATTTGAGCTTTACTTTCATGGATTTTGCCATATTATTTATTAAATGTTTCTGGGTTACAACCTGAAGAAAGAAGGAGAATGCCTAGCGGAGAGAGGCATAGGAGGACAATTGATTGGATATACAAAACAAAGAGAGATACTTCCAGGCAAGGGTGTGGAGACAATTGAGGGCTTCCATAGACAGGCTTATGGGAACTATGTTAACTCCTCAAAGCCTCTTCCCTTATTCTGTGTGACCCTCAGTCTATAAAAGCCTGATGCCACTAATAAACTTCGGCTATTGACCATCAGTCAGTAATTCACACATGTGATTATCAGCTCCATGCACCAAGTCCATTGCTGCAGACAGTGAACAAGTGGTGCCTGAACAGGGACTTGAAAGCAGATTGAAAATGTGTCGGAGACCCCCCACAGAAAGAGGTAAATGGGAATAATAGGCCATCTGAGGCAGGTGAATAGAGGCTAGAAGAAAGGAGTTCCAGGTCACTGGTCCGAAGGTGAGTCAGGGTGTGATGAGGAATGTAGCACAGAAGGTGAGCCAGGCCAGCTTGGTAAGGAATTTACAGAAAGTGCTATGCAGTTGAGTTATCAAAGACCACAAAAAGATTTTCAGCTGAGGAGAGATGTGATCAGGGTCGCTCTTGTGAAAGAGAATTGGATTGAAAAGACCAAGATTACTAAAGATGAGAACAATTTAGGAAGCTGTTATCTAATCCAAGCGGGAAATGATAAGGGCCTGAATGGAAGCAGTAACCAGAAGTGGAAATGGGAGTCAATGGATGTTAGAAGGAGGAACCAATACATTTGGGTGTTTGATTGTATGCCATGGAGGGTGAATTGCTGAATGAGAAATTGAAGGTGATTGTCCTGTAGATATAGATACAAGTTGAGCATTCAGAATGAAAATTTGAAATGGTACAAAATCTGAAACTTTTTGAATACTGACTGAAGCCACATGGGATGTGGGAGCAGTAAAATATTATGTAAAATTAGCTGTAGGCCATGTGTATCAGGTATACTGGACTGTACATGAGTGTTATATTTAGATTTGATACCTCATTATATACATGAAAGTATTCAAAAATTAAAAAAGAATCCAAACTACCCAGCACTTGTGGTCCCTAGTATTTTTGTGATGGGATACTCAACCTGAATCTCCAAATGAGATGGAAAATGGGGGAATAAGGCCAACCAGAATTGGAGGAAGAAAAAAAATTAGTTCAATCCATAAACTAGGGAAGTGATCTGGGTTAATCCAGGTGGACATTACTGTGTTACTCAAAGCATAAAGACACTAGAGAGGTGCTGAGATGTATAAGAGGGCCAAAATTGAGTTCATTGTTAGATCAAATTGTGAGTCTATTTGAACAGATGCTGCCACCAAGGAAAAAGATGGAGACTGATGAGAGAAGGAGAACCCAGGGCTGTGCAGCTGCACTTAATGGGGATGCAGGAAAAGGTGGGTTCACAAAGACTGATGAGACTAACTGGGGTAGACGAGATGGTGTTTGCAGTCAACTCTGAAGGTCCTGCTAGTTTTTGGAGAAGATTGCTTTGTATAGAAAGCCACTCAGCCCTTCATCCCTACTGTGGCTCTGTCTTCCTCTAGTGAGCATGGAGCTGATGCAGAAACTGCCCTAATGGGATGAACATTTGTAGCTTGGAAGAGCCAGCCACAAAGAGACCATTGAGAGAATTCCACCCTTTATCATAACAGCCCTTTTCCCAGCATAGTAGGAGGGTCCAGTGTATGTTTGGACAACAGACACACTTTCTCTGAAACCATGAATACCACTCATTCACCTACTGAGAGTGGAGCAAAGTCCTCCTGGCTGCACCAACCCTTCCTGCTTAGGGATGGAAATTTCCATTATTGACGGGGAAACAGCAGGCTAATGGCACAGATGAATTGTAAATTTTGACAACTCCGACAGGTAAATATTGGCTTTGCACAAACAGGTTTCTATAAATAACCTGTCTGCTGTAGAAACTCCACAGATGGCAGCAGGGCTGCCCAAGCATTGATTTTTTTTTTTCCCAGGGTACTTGGTGCAGAAAAGCACAGCTGTCAGCTCTGCTGTTATGCCGGAGCTCCGGCCGCCTCTGCTGCGGCTGCACGCTGTCCGCATCCCACCTTCTCGGGCAGGCAGCATGAGGACAGGTGGAAATCAATCATTTCAGTCGCCTGCCTCAGGTGCCTTTCATTCCATCTGTACAAAGGGACTTTCCTGAAAATGTCACTGCTGTGGGTTTGATGGTCCAAGTGAGAATTTGTCTGATCTGAGGGTATGTTGGCCCTTTTTAATTAAATTTGGTCCTCTTGAAAAGAAAAGCAGGTGGTGTGAGGCACCGTCACTGTACTGCACACCACATGGCCATGAAGCTAAAAATAGTGCTTTCCAAAGCGCTGGGCAGAGCATCAGGCTATTGTGCGGCAGCACACCTAGACTCTGACCTAAGAGGACTGCGTGGGTCATAGTGCCATTGACATCAGCAAGGCACCTCCCCGGGGACATCCACCCAGCAGCTATCTCACCCTGGACAGGGAGGTAAAAGAAAACGCTGTTAGCCACCATTGGAAAAAATGTGGAGGCATTCTTATTTTTCAAGCTTTGGACTAAAAGAGCCTTTAGCAATAGTCAATCTGATTGAAGGGCGAGCATCCTAAATGATTGTTCTAGGGATGGCCAAAAGCTTTGTGTGAAATTTGTTGTGCCATTATTTTGGTCAGGCTCTTATTTGGGATATGTATATACCTCTCTCCCCCTCAGGTGTTATTTTCTGCTTCTATGTACTGTTTTAGGCTCATTGACTTAGTGCATTTTACTGGAAGCCTCTTTAAACCCTTTTGGAATTAAATAAGGTAGAGAGATATAACTCATTTAAAAATGAGTAAAATGATTCCAGAAGGTACCTATGATAGCACAATTGGTAAAACTGTTATTTATTCTCCTTCTACAGAAGTTTTGAGGAACCATATGATGGTATACAAATTACACCCCTCGTTCTGGGATGGAAATTTGGAGGAGGCAATAGCACATGAACACTTAGGTGACGGTGGTGCCACAGCAGGACCTGAGTCGTCCTGGTGTTTTTATTCCTGTTATCCTGGAAGATGATGAAAAAGCTGGTGTGAGTCAGCATGCATTACAAGTATACCCAGTACATTTCCTGGTTCTGTGTGTTCACAGTTCATCAGGGCCTTTAATTCCCACTCCTAAGCAATTGATTGCCCTTGGCACAGGTGTCTTTGCTTTGCTGGCAAGGTAATTTCTTATAATTCCACATTCAGTAGAAATGCCTATGTTTTAGGGCTTTGAACTTTGTCCTCCCACCCATATCTCCACATATGAGACGTGGTGTTTTCAAGAAGTGCTGTGAAGGCCTCCTGGGCAGAGCTCCATCCGTTCGTTGTGCTCCCTGGAACTAGGTGGCCTCCAGCAGGCGACAGATCAATGTTTGTTCAGTGAAGTTGTCCTCACTCATCTCCTGTTATCAGAGAATCAGGTTGCCATTAATATGGAAACCAGAGGCATTCTTCCTGGATAAAATTGTGGCTTAATTTGCAATGATGCAACTGAGCAAGGTGCTTAGCATAGAAAATAAGGAGTCATTACCTACAAAACCTGTATGAAAAATAAATAATATTTTCCCAAAGCCCCGAGTACTACCATGAAAAGGCTTCATGTTGCCGGCTGGGTGCTGTATTATGAGCTGATAGGCTCTGGTTAAGCATGCATGGTTTTGGATCTCAGCCTCTCCTTTTCTGAAGCATAGATAGTAATAACTGAGCTCCCAGGACCAGCACTCTGAGAGGCAGTATAGTGTCACATTTGTGAATGAGGACTCATAAGTCACTCTGTTTTTTGTTCAGAGACCTGCTCTTTTACTGCTCAATGCTCTGGAGCAAGTTACTCAATCCCCCCTTGCCCCCCCGCACCTATGTCCTTGATTCCCAAGTGAGGAGAGCTAATGTAAGATGATTTCTTCAAGTAAAGTGCACAGAACATTGTGGAACCTCCAAGCTTTTCCATATGTGCCTGGTACAGCATCAATAAGCCCCACGAGGAGCTGTCCCACTCTGGTACACCTCCCCTACAGCCTAATCTCCAATGCTTCCTAGGCTTTTCCCAACTGTTTCCTTGATCAATTTATTAATTGTGGAGCCAGCCACATTGTCACAAGAATATTGTGAGTTCTTGTTGAGTGTGCATTACCATCCCTAAGAGTGGACTCAGTGGCAGCCCCCATGTAGAACCAGGATATTTGAGGGGTCCCAAGACAAAAGGAAGTGAGTGTTAATGTGGAGCTGGAGTTGAGGTCTTGTTTGTTTATTAGCTTACTTGCTGTTATAAAAGTGTGTTCTTTAGATGAAAAAACTGAGTGTAAAATGTCCTAAAAATTGAAGTATTATATGCATTTATTGAGTAAGGAATGATTGAACTATTTAGAGGCATACTATACACTTCAGTTATTCAAGTTATTAGATAAATACTCCCAATTATTCATTCATTAAGCTTTCTTAAATAGCAATTATATACTTGGTCCTATGCCAGACACTGGGAATAGAAATAGAAACAAGACTATGCTTGCTCTCCCATAGCCCAATCAAACTGGTAATGCTGTGAATGAAATTCGATGACACAAACAATTAAGCCAAGATCTGTTCATGAGCAAAGATCCAGGGAGAACACAGAAAAACGAAAGGCGAATAGCAGTGTGGTAGGACTGGTGTAGTACCTTGGCTGAGGCAAAGCTTCAAAGTAGCTGTGAGAAAGACTGAATTTATATGAACACTAATGTGACTTCGAATTTCTTAACAAATGTTTCAAGAGAAAATGAGAATGTGTCTGACAAACCCCAGACTATATAACCAAAGTAAGCAAGAATGAAGCTGCTTTCCTTCTTATTGATGTGGACATTGTCCAGGGGGTCAGCGATGTCCTGATGGTACAGAGAAAAGGAAGAGCTTCTACACAGTGTGAGAATATCCCTCACAATAAGCCTTATGAGATGGGGATTCAGATTCCACAGGTGCCAGTAACTGATGTCACAGGGCACCGTGCCCTGAGCCAGCATGTTCTGTGATCAGCATGTGATCTGAAGGGGGTCAATCCCGACCATTGATCTCTGAAAGAAAATGCTGGAAGCTTCCTATGCCTCACTGGACCACGACACTTTTCCCTGTTCCCTGCAGTGCCTCTGCCATCTTCTCTCCTGCTTCCTGGGAACATCTACTCGGTAACACTCATTACTCTTGATCTTGCTACACCACATATTCCATTTCTCAGAAAGTAGTCAATATACATAATAATTTTCATACTGAAACATAGTGAAATTGACATCAAAGCAAGCACATTTGTCCCTGTTTACTCCCTCATGCTATATACATCTGTGGGTGGCGTGGGTGGCATGAGATGAGACGATGCATTGTCCCTACCAAAGGAAACATCCTCCTCCGTTTTTCATTTCTCTCCTGGAATCTCCATCTCCTTTGTAAGCTTCCTCACAGCGTAGCAGTACCGACCTGTCTCCAGAGACAAAGAAACGCAGCTTTTGAGCCTTACCATGCTTCAAGAGTTGTCACTTGTAATTACTTCAGACTGCTATTTTAAGGGTTGTTGACATACTCTGGTAAAATCATTTTATTTCTTCCAGATATAACTGAGGGTCTTGGAAATAGCAGGCAGCTGCATAGCTTAGTCGAAGAGACAAGATGCTCTAAATGTGACAGAGAGAAGAGGAACTACTTAGAGGGACTACAGGAGAGTAGCCCAGTTGCCTCTAGCATCCTTTAGTTAAAATCCACTAGACTGTCTACCATTTTGTGCAGAAATGCATAATGAGGGAGTGCTTTGGGCTTTTGTACGCTGTCTGTTTGTAATATGTGTGTATCTATCATGTATGTATGCATAGCTCTAGGTGGGATGATGATGATGACTATGTAGCATACATTTTATGCCAATTATGTGTTCATGTTTTTATTCTTACCCCTAAAACTTGCTCCCTGCAATCTCCCAGCTTTGAACTAAGGGGATGTGCTTCCTAATACAATTGTGAATCCAAGGCAATTGTGAAACACAAGTGTTGGAGTGATGAGGATGGCTTAAGAATTTGAATTCTCAGGTCCCACCATTTCCTGACTTTGTAATCCTAAACAAATTAGCTCATCTCTCTGAGCCTCAGTTTGCTTCTTGGAATAGGAGCCACATTACCGGACTGTGTGGCAGGAGGGGTCACACACAGTGTCTATCACCATCTTGGGCTTGCCTAAAAGGTGAAAGTTTGGCACTGTGTTTTTTTTTTTATTTATTGTTATTTTCCATGGGACAGCTTTGTAGGTATAGAAATCCTCCCCTTTTTTCCCCTGCCCTTTTCCCTCCCACTATTTTCCCCCATATTATTACATTAGTAGTGTCCTTTAGTAACAGTAGCAAGCAATGCTCTGCTATTTAAGTGTATCATGGCATTGAGGGTATAGGCATCAAATTGTCAAGGTATATGTAACAGTTTCTTTGGAAGTCCTTCTTTTATTCAGGAGTAGAGATGTGTACTGCAGCATATTTTGGCTTCTCAGTATACTAGTCTCCATGATGTAGTTCTTCTATGAGAATATATATGCATATACTTGTTTACATGTTTCATATTTTGCATGAAGATCGCTTTATATCAAAGAGAACATATGGCACTGTGTTCCTTACTATGCGTCTGCAGTGCCATACCAGATGACCCAGGCAAGCATTGTGTCAAAGATAATGGTAAATGTCAAATGCTGTGTCAACACCAAATATGAACCTTCTGATTATACCCTATTGAAAGTGAAAGTGATCGGAGAAAGAGGCTTTATACCCCTGCATGTTCTTCCTTAGCTGAAATTTCAGTAGTCAACTTAGTTTTTTTCTGTAATCAATATATAATGGAATTTATTTTAAAATGTGTTAGGTATTTGGAAACTACCTTGATCGTTAGTTGACATTATGATAGTTATGAATTTTTGATAAAACACGTAGCTTAGACAGTGCCAACTCCTTCCTGAAGCTACTCTGGATTTCCCAGCTGTAAGTTGTCTTATCTTTCTCCTGGCAACTTATCACATTATAATTTTCCACCACCAAAACAGGATCTAATTATATACATGGTTTATATTCCATGCTGATCAAGAACTCCTACTGTACAGTTCTACAATGCCCAACACAGAATTTGCACACATTAGACACTCAAATGATTTAGACGTTTCTCGTATTTCCCTAAGATTATGTATTTGCCATTGCTATTGTTACGAATAATTAGGTACTAGTAATAATGTAATGTTATACATAGTTATATCTAGACACTTGACATTATTTTGTTCAGTGTTCACTGCAAAGGTGAAGTAGATGCTGTGCCCACCCCCTCCCAAGTTCACAAAGAGAACCCGAGGCTTTAAAAAAGTAAATAATCTTGTCTCATATGGAACCAGTAGTTCGAACTACAGCTGTATCTCACTCAAAGCTTGTGCTCCAAACTCCTAAATTATCCTATTAAGGGTTAAAGAATACGCAAATACCCATAACCCACAAGAGCAGACTCCGGGGAGACTTTGTGGTTCTTCAGTCTCCTTGAGTTTCACTATGATAACCACTCTCAGAATGAGACTTGTAGGCTGCTAGTCAGTTCGTTTTCCTCATTCAGTTTTAGGTTCCTGGCCTATTCTATCTGAGGATGCTATCCCTAGATTTGTCCCACTGTGACTGTAAGCCCTTGTTAAGCTTAGGTTAATTGCCAATTTAGGCAGTGTTTTCATTACAGAGTTCCTCCAGGGAGAACAGTCTCAGAACTGGGAGATGTTTTTCTGTTTGTTCTCTATTTGCCCAGCTGCTAATGGAGTTAAGGGGATGGCAACAGCATATGTCACTCCAGATTCTTCTCATTTACAAGGTCTTGGTGCTTTCCATACCCAAAAATTCAGTCCTATAGAGTTGCAAGGTGAAAGCACCTGAAGTTTGTTGAACTTACACCACCTTAAAGGCTGGGGTTGGTCTCTTGACTGCCTTCATGTTCATTTTGAGTCTTCTTCCTGATGCAGTTTTGTCAGGAGCATCCATACGAGTGAAGAGTAAAGCAGGAAATTTGAGTTCTTGCTCTGAGTCAGATGTTATATGATATGTGCTGCCAACCAGCCAGCCAGCCCCTTGACTTCTCTGATGCTCAGCCCCTTCAGCAGTAAAAGCAAAATGAGCTACTGCATTTCCTTACCTCAGCCTTTAGCCTGGCAAAGGTTTCGTCTGAAGTGTGAATGGGAAGGGGGACTTCTCTCTGCACATGGCACAGTCCAGAACCACTGCCATGCATCTGACATGCTCAATTCACCACATCTGTCTGCTAAAGGTGAAACAAGCAGAGGGAGGCAGCAGGCAGAGCTGTTCCAACAGTACTCAACCCAGAGGTTGAGGTTTGTTCTTGACACCTGTGTCAGACTTAAGCCTCTGGTGAGTGGCTGAGTCTTTGGTCTAGTTAGGATGTAGCCAGAAAATCAACAAAGTCCTTTCTGGGATGTGTCAAGAGCTATGGTTACATCCACAAGAAAAGGTTACATATGGGCCCATTTCTGTTTGAATATTCCATTTGTTGTTGTTGTTATTTTTTGGCAGTATCTATGGTATTTGGGGTCAATATCATTTAAATGTACTAAATCACTAGAAAATAAATATCATCTCCTACATGTAGCTTATTCCAGGTGACACTGTGACAACCAAAGTAGAAAATAACATTTTCCCATGCAAAACAAAACAAAACAAAAACAGGGTGCCCAATAAAGCAGTTACATCAAAAATACTGTTAGCCTATGAAGCTAAGATTGGCAGCTGATTGATTAATTAAAGGGCTGATAAAAAGATTGTCCCTGTTTCCTATTACTATGATAGAATGCTTGAAGTTGACTATTTTAAAAAAAGTAAGTTTGGGTTCATGGTTCTGGAGAGTGTAAAGTCTAAATCAGGAGACAAATGGCCCTCATCATGTTTCATAAAATGGCAGAGCAGACGTGTGTAAAATAGGCAAGACACAGGCTATAGAATCACTTTGTATTCATCCACACACATGGTAACTAATCTGTTCCCTAGAGTGAGGATTCACTTACAGGAAAGAGGAAATCATCTTTGTCAATGACCTCATTCCATTCTAGCGTCTCAACATTGCCACATTGGTGATCCAATCTCAGCAACGGTCATGACACATCACAACTTGAGCCGTCATCTGCTAGCTCCCCGGTGTACATTAGCAGGGAGCAGGATCAGAAGTGGAGGAGCCAAGACGAACAGGCTCTCCAGTAGGAGACGCAGGCATCCCAAGCAGTGCTTTCATTGCCACACCAATCACCCACCCCAGCAGCTTGCTTTTTATTTGCTTTCAAAGCATTCATCACGCAGCATTTTCTTTTCACATTCATGTTTCATCAGTGTATATAAAATACAACCAAATTACATAATCATAGTAACCAGTGTAATGGGTGTAAACATATTTGGCAACAGAGACCCCTAAATTTTACATCTCAACTGATGGAAAACAGAGGGTGGGAGGCCTTCCAGAAACACAACTGTTAGGAGTTGCAGAAATGGCATCAGTCAGCCTATTTTACAAGAAAGAATCAAAAATTATCCTTAATCTGGCAAAAGAGCTATGTAGCAGAAAGTTAAGAGAACTCCTACTGTACTCCTGAATATTGCAGTAAGCATGATATTTGCATAGGCATAAGGCCATGTTACACATTCTGGGTTCATTTGAATCTGGGAGGCAGGAATCAAGAGCCTCCCTGACTCTCTCTATCTCTCCGCAATTGCAGAAACTCCGTTTTATCTGTTTTAAGCACCTGACTGCTACATTTAATTTCACTTCTTAAAAAGATTTACTGAATGGTTTTGCCGTTAGTAGGGGATTTGGGGGTACTTTGGAGAGGAAATCTTAGGCTTTTAGCAGCCTGGCACAAACTGCCATCAATAGAAAACACCAAATAACAGCACTAAATCCTTTTGAGAGACAAGTACTTTACAATGTCTGGTTTCTGCTTGATTTCTTTCTATTAAGTGTTTCTGAATAAGCACTGTGACTGTTGTCTAAAGCTCTCACAGCAAAGTACTACACACCAGGTAGTTTAATGCCACAAAAAAATGTATCTTCTTGTAGTTCTCAAAGGCAGAACTCCAAATCAAGGTGGCCACGGGCGGAGTAGTCCTTTCCCCTTGCTAGCTTCTGGTGGATTGTCAGATCTTTTGCATTGCTTGGTTTGCAACTGTCAGCCGTCCATCCCTGCCACTGTCAGCACATGCCCTTCTAACATGCCTGTTTTTGCATTGTCCTTTTCTTATAAGGAAACCAGTTACACTGGATTAGGAACCTATCTTACTTCAACACTCAACTAATTACATCTGTAGGAATTCTCTTTCCAGATAGAGTCACATTTTGATGTACTGATCTTAGAATTGAAACATTTTTTTTTGAAGAATATAATTCTGACCATATAAAAGCACTAACTTTTTTTTAATATACTTCTTTCTGGTCCTAACACTTTCTATGCCTAGAAACTGCCAGTGGATTTTAAAAAAAAAGCGTCAACATTTAAAATGCCAGAGATGCCTCTGTGCCTAAAGACTGAGCTAGATCCCCTAGGAAAACCCCAAGGCAGTGTGGCCCAGAAAGGAAACCATAGTTGAAAGGAATGAGCATGTTTAGAATGCTTATTGTGTGCTTTGTACTATGCCAAGTAAGCACATTGTTTTCTTTCATTTATCTCCCCCCAAATCCTAATGGATATCTTTGTACTTCCATATGCTTTCATTTGCAAGTAACAGAAAATCCAGCATTAATTGTGTTTAACAAGAAGTACGTGTGCTGCCTCATTAACCAGACGCCAACCATAAGGTAGACTTCAGAACTGGCAAACCCAAGAGGGGGCAGCTCCATTTTTCTGTTTCTCTGGGGTCATCATTCCTCAGCATGGCAGTTTCATTGCTCTTATGGTGGCTGCATATTGCCATCAGACCTTGGCACTGCATCTGCCAGAATACACATGGATTCCTTCTGTATCAGAAGAAAGAACATCTACAGAAACAACCAGTTGACTCTGTATATATCCTTCATGCAAGTTTGTGCACAGTTCATTTCAGAAACAAATATGATCAAAGAAAGAGGTGTTAACCCACTGATCAGTAAGCCCTGCCTGTGGTGGGGAAGGGCGTCAGCATTCACAGAGGCTCTAGAATTACTTGGAAGATGGTTTGATGCCCAAATGAGAGTTATTTTAAAGAGCGGTCAGGAGTCACTCATCAGGTGAGCATCCAACGTTCGCATCCAGAGTAGCAGGCCAATTGTCTATATGGAATAAACTCAGAGCCAACCATCTCTGTCTAAAAGTTTCAGTTCAACATTCAAGACCAAATGACTTTGGCTTTTTCTCCCTGGAATGCCACCCACTCATGCTCTTCCCACAGTAGCTAACCATAGTATCTTTTTTTTTTAATGATTTATTTTTATTTTATTACAAAGTCAGATATGCAGAGAGGAGGAGAGAGAGGAAGATCTTCCGTCTGATGATTCACTCCCCAAAGGCCGCAATGGCCGGTGCTGCGTCAATCTGAAGCCAGGAGCCAGAAACTTCTTTCCGGTTCTCCTACGCGGGTGCAGGGTCCCAGTGCTCTGGGCCGTCCTTGACTGCTTTCCCAGGCCACAAGCAGGGAGCTGGATGGGAAGTGGAGCTGCCGGGATTAGAACCAGCATCCATATGGGATCCCAGCATGTTCAGGGTGAGGATTTAGCCACTAGGCCATGCCGCCGGGCCCAGAGCTCAAGTTTTGGATTTGTGTTCTGATGACGTGTATTGAGGACTGGGTGCTGTCTCTGCATTTACAGCAATGTTGCAGAGTTTATATTAGGGAGATTATAAAACCAGGGTCTTGAGAAATTAAATGTGTTTGTTTTAGACTGCAAGTTCTTCTGTGACCCTGCTCCATAGCATTTATTTTAGCCTGAGTAGTTAATTCTGATTCTCTGATCTGACCGTATTGACTCAGTGACATAATTTTCTGAAAGTGCATGAAGTATTCTAAAGGAAGTGTGCATGTTCATAAGTTTGCCTTCATGTTTTTCACTGTAGGCTGCTACTTTGTAATGTGATCATCACCAAAGTTTCTATCGTGGCATGTTCTGCATTATTTACAACTACATCCTGTAAACTGTCCAGTTGACTCCAAGGCATCAAGTGCACCAAAAACAAGGAGGGAAAACCACAGAGAAAAAGCTAAGCGATAAGCTGTAAAGGCTCATGGGTAATCCATAAAGAGCCACTGGATTTCCCTGCCATGCTCCCATTGTGCAGACAGGGAGGAAGATGTCTCTCACATAGAGAACATACTCTGACCTTTGCATGCACTTGCCTGGTTCAAAAACAACTGAAATTGCAGACATGTGGTTGCAATAATAGACTTTCATGAAGGAGGGAAAATGATCAGGTTTACTTAAAAAAAAATAAAAAACAAACAAATTAAACAAAAAAAACAAAAAACCGACTTTGGGCCCAGATAAATGGTGTAGTGGCCAAGGTCCTCACCTTGAACGCACCAGGATCCTATATGGGCACCGGTTCTAACCTGGCTATCCCACTTCCTGTCCAGCTCCCTGCTTGTGGCCTGGGAAAGCAGTCGAGGATGGCCCAAAGCCTTGGGACACTGCACCCATGTGGGGGACTCAGAAGAAGCTCCTGGCTCCTGGCTTCAGATTGGCTCAGCTCCGACTGTTGCAGCCCATTAGGTAGTGAACCATTGGGTGGAAGATCTTCTACTCTGTCTCTCCTCCTCTCTGTATATCTATCTTTACAATAAAAATAGATAAATCTTTAAAAAAACATTCAGTGAGGGCTGTTGAAAAGACTACGTTAAAAACTGATGTACCTGAGCATGCTGTATGAAGATTATTTTTGTCCTTTTTTGGGGTGCTCAATTATATTGCTCCTTCTGGGAACAGTACCCTTGGTGTAGGGGAGTGAGTGAAGGAGCACAGCATGTGGCTTAGGGGGCTCCCCACCTAATGGAACTCAGCAACTTAAAGGTGTAAGTGATTTTAATGACAGCCTAAGAGAAGCGAGCCTTCAAAGGGTAGGAAATATGAGCTTTAGCCCTGGGGGGCATCACATGGAGCTAGGCTTTTATTCTTTGCATCTGAAAAAGATACATCCTGAAATATTACAATCTGTGCATGTGGAAATTCACTGAATCTGTAATTTGGAAGTAAAATATAGCTTCTGGACTAGCCTAACGTTGGCCAGCTATTGATGTTCTTAATGTTACTACCTTGGGCCCCGAAAGTCTGCTTAGAATTTCCTGACACGTGCAGAGAGTCTAACGATTCCTTGGCCAATGGCAGCTAGTCCGAGGCTGAGGACTTCCACACAGTGGGGTGGGCAGTGCACTTGCATTGTGCTCATGGATCTCAGGGACTGGATGTTTCCCATTTCTCTTTGGTGTGGGTCAACCAGTTCTCACAGCAGAGGTGTTACCTAATGAGGAATATCATCTCCAAACATAATTTAAGCACTTGTGGAGATGCGTTATTTCATTAGGCCACTTGTAGCTCATGAAGCATCTGACTATTCATTTTCTCAATTGCTCCCAAGGGAATTTGCACAGCCGATGAAGCTGATGAACCTGCTTGCTTATACTTAGGGAGTAACTCATTGACCAGGCACACTTTGGCCCCTATCCAGGAGAGTCACTTGGGAGTGGTACTTTTCAAGTGCCTTTAAAAACCAAACATCACAGACTTTAAGGAGTAGTATAAAATGAGTACCCAATGTGAACAACTTTCCATTATTGTTTTGTCTATTGATATCTACCAATTGATTTTGTACTGGAAAGGCAGAACAACGGAGAGAGAAGGAGAAAGAGAGAGAAAAATATCTTTCCTGCATTTCTTAAGTTCCCAGATGGCACAACAGCTACCTACTCAGGAGCCAAGAACTTCATGCTGCTCCCCTCCAGGGTTGGTAGGTGACCACAAGACTTGAACTGTTTCTGTTACCTTTCAAAGCACATTAACAGGGAGCTATATGGGATATAGAAGAACCAGAACTCAAACCAGCACTCTGATGTGGGATGCGAGCATCGGAACTAGTGGCTTATCTTGCTACACCACAATGTCGATCCTTATCATTCTGTTACAAGGACCTGTCTTCTCTCAAAAATGGTTGACTGAACCATTCCTTGCTCACCTGTTCAGCAGATACTGAGTCCTGACTATTCCAGGTTGTACCACACTGAATATGCAGCTAGTAGACTGCTGAGGGTCTTGAGAAGGATATGGAAGGTGATGCTAAGAGCCATTTATATATTTGTTAAGAAGTGCATAGGAGGCCAGTTAAGTCTCCACTCAGAATGGGAAATTTCCTGTGCAGTGTACCTGCCTTCAGTGTGAAATTCCAATCTGGGAGGTAAGAGTCTCAGCAGGGAAGGCACCCTGAGAATCCGGGACAATGTGGCAGCATCAATTCTTCATTCACATACAAGGCGGGACTGTGTGGATGGAAGAGTTGGTGTACATGACTGAGAATGTGGCCTGCCCTCCTATCAGGAGATTAGCCAATGAGTCCACAACCCAGTCTAAACCATCAGAACACAGAGCATGTGCTTTGGTAGCTCATATGTCTTCTGTTTGCTTCTCAGGCTGCTGCTCACATGGACCTTGAGTTAAATCTCTTAACTGTTCTCAACAGCATTTTGTTGGTAGCCTCCACTGTTAGGGCACATAGAGCATTCAGCCTACTGGTGGTAAGAAGGAATAGTCCATCAATAGTGGCTCTTGATGGCTGATATAGTTAATCTGGTTTCAATCCCATCCATCTTTCTGGCCCACCATCAATACTTATGTGTTTGTACAAGTGCTTTCACACACACTGTTTGACTCTGTGTGTTACTGTCACACTCTGGCCTTTCAGTAAACCTCTGTCATGCTCAGTCTCTTAGAGAAAGCCCCTGCTTCCTCAGTGGAGTCTTTCCGGGGCCTTACCACAAGCCTTGATGGATGTAATGACCGGCTACACTTTAGACCATCATTAATATGTACCAGGAATGGGGCTGTGGGTACCTGGCCAACTGTGTGGAAAGATGTGTGATATACCAGGTAGCAGGAACAAATCATGCTGAAAATAGATGTCCATGCAGTCCATTTGCTATAGAGTTCACTGTCCCTACAGCTCCTCTTGTCAGTGCTTCCTGGATGAGGAGGATGGCATAATGTACCATTGTTATCAGAAACTTGACTTTTCAAATCCAGTGTGCCACTTGTGTGTTGCTGATGCTGTCGTAATTGCCTTCTGCACCCAATTCACAGATGATTCTTTTTGACTTGGTGACACTGAATTATTTGCTTAAAGTCTTATCGATTGAATGGAGAAGGATGAGTGCTGCTGTCAAAGCCCCTGTCGAGTCTACAGGAAAGGAGACGGAAGGAGATTCAAAAATGTCTTACCATAATCCTATTCTTGGACAGAAGTGCAGGTGGCAAAGACGCCAGCTCTCTGTTTTCTGGGGCAGAGGGAAGATTCATTTTGTAATCCTGGAGCTAATCCTGAAGCCTCACTTGAGTGAAAGAAGCTTAACTTCTTGGTTAACCAGTGGCAAAAGGAAAGGGGTGGGGGGAAAACCCAAAACTTTGAATCTCCTTTTTCCTTCTTTTGCCTTTTGAGATTTTTCAGAGATGTACCCAAGCAAAGTGATAACATAGAGAGGTGAAGTTTGAGTTCTGAATAATCAGGTTAAGCAGCTTGGGTTAAGGTTAAATTCACATCTGGCTTCCCAGGCCAATTAAGAGGTGAATCATGTATTTCCTGCTACTTGGTCTCCCCAGTATGTTCCCCTTAATCTAGTAGTTGAAGTGCAAGCCCTTGACAGAAAACAGTTTCTTTAAATATGCAATAAGTATGTCATTGTTTCTTTCAGACTTTAGTGTGAACTAGCCTGGTAAAGTCTGGTTTCTAGAGTTACCCTAAATGTGGGGAAAGAGTGTGTGTTTTGCAAAGAACAAAATAGTATGGTCTCCTCTCCCCAAAGTAAGAGTGTATGTGGTTCTCAAGCAGGCTATTCCCAGTCTGGGCTGCCTGGTGTGAGTAAGCTCCCCATTATGCTACTACTCTAAGTTCACTTAAGAGAGGCTTAGGGGCCCAGCACGGTAGCCTAGTGGCCAAAGTCCTTGCCTTGCATGTGCTAGGATCCCATGTGGGCTCCGGTTCTAATCCTGGTGGCTCCACTTCCTATCCAGCTGCTGGGGACCCTGCACTCATATGGGAGACCCAGAGGAGGCTCCTGGCTCCTAGCTTCTTATTGGCTCAGCTCCAGCCATTGTGGCAATTTGGGGAGTGAACCAGAGGATGGAAGATCTTTCTCCCTCTGCCTCTCCTTTTCTGTGTAAATCTGCCTTTACCATGAAAATAAATATTTTTTAAAGACACTAGTTTTTTTTAAAATATTGCACCAGTTTAGATAAACAAGAATGCCTATATGAGTAATGATTGCTGAGCTGAAAATTTTAAAATATGTTATATGAAATCCACATTCCAGGTATTGTGTACTTGACAGGTGCAGCATGCAGAAGGGTTCTGTGGCCCAACAAATTGGAGAAATGCTCAGCTCCACAAAGAGTATTGAACTTGCCCATTGATCAAATCTGCCGTGGCTCCTTTGCTTCTCCTTGACCATTGGATGGCCTGTTTGCCAAAAGCCACCTCTTGAAGTCAGGTAGCATAGTCACTAAAGAAGCTGAAGCCAGCCAGTCTGGGTTCATAGTCCTTCTCTGTCACTCACTCTGAAACTAAGTTTCCTCAGTTTCCTCAGCTGTAAATTAGGGATGGTAATAGGTTTCCCCTCCCCCCCACCCAAGAATTATTGAGATGACTGAATGAGTGAAACTATAGAAAGCATTTGGAGACATGTTAACTTGGTAAACAGCTGTGTCAGTGGTTACATTTTGATTGTTAAAAGGTTAGAAACTTGAAAGGGATTACACTTGAAGGGGGCTTGAAAAGGCCCATGGAAGATGAAAAGATGAGTTTATTTTAGCACAAAGAACAGTTGCAGTCCAGGCATAGATTTTTTCATAGCACTTGCTTTCATGAGCCTTTCCATCCGGCTGAGCATCTTGTACAATGGTGTTAAGCATCTACAGGCAATTCCCACTGAAACAACCTCCTCAAGTCTAATTGATGGCTCTAAAATAACTCATGGAAAGTTTGGTATCTAGTGTTTATGAAATTAGAGCAAAATTATTTCACAAAGCAGGAAGCACAGTAAATGCTGGGATCCCATTACAACAGAAAAGTAGAAATAAAAATTGTGAGAGGTCAATGGTCATTTGAACTGATTAGTCCAGGAGCATGGCAGGACAGGCCTCTGAGCTTCTGCAGTGAGTGGGTGGAAGGGAAGCACGGGGTCAGATCATGTGCTCCAGTTTGTAGCACCTGCGCTATAGTGCGATGAGGGTATCCCTGCCGCATTAGAGTACAAGGCATTGTGTAGCCGCATTTCCCTTCCCTCCACTCCCACTAAGAGAAAAGGAGGAGGTGGAGGAGGAAGGCTTCATTATGTGAACTTGAACTGCAACGATGAGAGAATCCCAAAGAAGAGCAGAATCTGAGCCTGCGTTGTCAGTATGTGTTGGTGGGCTGCCCCTTGAGATTGTAAGATCAAAGGTCGAGAACTAAGCCCTGTGGACCCTGAGGCCTAACCTTGTCACTGTGTATGATTATGGCATGTCATTTAAGGCCCAGGCCTGGTTCTCCATCTGTGAAGCAAGGGACCGGCTGTGATTGTCCTAAAGACAGCGGATGATGCTGGGACTTTCTTGGTGGAGGAGGCAGGAGGATGGATTCTCAGGCTCGAAGTTGGCATCCTTCCCTTCCTCCACCTCGTTGCCTTGGGCAGCTGGGATCTTCCTTATGTAAGACTTTCTGCAAAAGGAGAGCAGGAAGGTAAAAATATTATCCCACAGTTGAAGCTAAGCCAACACCACACTGGGTTCTGGAGATGTCAGGATGAAGACGAAGGGCCTTGGAGATAAATGGGACAGAACATAGCACCTGTAAAATCGAGATGGATCCTCTGGCCTAGGCATTTATGTGTATTTGGGGCTCTATGTTGCTGCTGTAGTGTTAGAAAAGAGTCGTGGGGTTGAGGCTGGAGGGGACACATCCATCACCCAGCTCGGAGTGTTTAATTTTCCACAGACCATCATTAAATAAATTTCGGTTGCAGCCTGGTGGTGCCCACAGACATTTGTTGGAAGAACATTACAAGTAGGTGATTTGTCTGAAGTAATCGCCAGGCTGGGCTCAGGATTGCTAATTAATGGCATTGAGACTTTTTGCTGTTTTTAAAATTCCTTGTTAGAAAATTCATTCTGCAGCCTAATCTTTACAATCCATGAGAAAGGCCCGGGAACAGTAAAAGGAAAGGGAGCAAATGTGACTGGGTTTTCCAAGCTGCCCGTGGGGACCCAGGACAATTGAAACGATTAGGGGGCACAATCTGGAGACCTAGTGCTAGGGATCACCTGATGGGGCAGGAGATATTTCTGCAGAGAGGAAGGAAGGCTTTGCTGGAAGATTCTGGCCATTACCTGCTGAGTAACCTGTTTCATAAATGAAGGTCTTATCTTCTGTGCAGCAGCCAGCACCGAGGCCAGCGGCACGGCGCAGGCAAGATCTGAGGGCTGGAAGCTATGTATAGAACCGGAGCCGTTCTTCCCAGACTCGGGAAACGTTCAAGCACTCTGGGAGTCACGACAAGATGATCGCTCTGTTTGTTCTTTGAAGTATAAAAATGGGTTTATTTTTAGACATTATGGTGAGGGCTTTTGTTGTTTTTTTTTTTTCCTGCAATCTACTGGCACTTGTCTTCAGCTGCAGCTATGGGAAATAGAAGAATGCAGCCAAGGATGGACACAGCTGAAACTACAAAGTGTCTAAGGTTTCTCAGCCTGTGCGCTTCTGACATTGGGGGTGAATAGTTCTTGGGTGGGGGATGGGGTGGTTGTTATGCATATGTGACTTCTCACCACCAGGTGACCCCATTCCCACCCCCAGCTGGGAGGAGCAAACATTGCCAGATGCTTCCTAAAGTTATAACCACTGATCTAACGCTGAAGTCCTTGACTTTCTTTGCTGGATAGAATTCAAAGCTAAGGTGGATAACTCCTTGTTTCCAACCCCTGCAGGGCTTTGCCTTAATTCGCAGCCAAACCCCCAGATCACTGATGCCTCTCAGTGCCCACTCTGCTTCCCTACTTGCCCATGACACTCGCCGGGGGACATTGTTCCCACTAGGGTCTATGCTCATCTCCACCAGATGAAATAGATCTGACACATACCCCATGACATATGTAGTACACTCAGTGCATACGCCTCTTGTCATGAAGTGTTTGCATTCTATTTACCAAGTATATTTCCTTTGAGTATAAGTTTGCCAAATGTGCTACTTCAGCAGGAGAAAACACATTTCCATGTTGTGCTTCCAGTTGGCTTTACAAGACTTTTCCAGGAGAGCATATTCAACCTGAGGTCTGTGTGTCTCTGTTTTTCTTTTCTCTTCTCCTTTCTTCCTCCTCTCTCATTTCCTGCTCCTCCCATATCTAGTGTTGCATTCATTTTCTTTTATGTTTTCCCAAAATTTTGGATACCACAATGTGAGTAGACAGATGTATGTTGCTGGCTGCAGGACTTTGATGTCAAAACACCTGCCTCTCATATGCGGTAGGGGTGATGTGAACTGAGAGTGGGCACAGCCTCCGTGCCATGGACTTGCAAGCCCTTTGCAATGAAAGGTGGCACATCCCTGAAGAAGGGAGTAGGTTTGCTGCAGAAATGGTGAGCTGAACCATGAGACCAAGGCCAGTACTGTTGAGTGATGGTTGAAATTCTACACATTTAATAAAGTCTAAACTCAGAATTTGGAAGCGGCGGCTGAACAAGTGGCATTTAGAAGAGCCATTATCTATCTCTTTCCCTTGTTCAGAACCATTCAGTGGTTGCTGCAGTTGAGCCTGGCTTCCTTGGCCTGGAATTCAAAGCTCCTTGTGTTTGCTCACAAACCCCACATGGCCAGCCTTCCTTCTAGCCAGGCTCATACTCTATTCCACAGATGTGGCTTTCCACTCTTGCCAGGATATTTCATACCTTGCTTGGCATGTCTCTTCCACTTCCTGGAATGCCTTCTCACTATCCTTGACCTAACTCTTGGTCCAACGTCTTCACTTAATATCTACGTTCTATTTTATTTCTTCTCACAATGTTACAATTATGTTGTTCCTTTCTAAATTTTTAGTTTTCAGTATAAAAGAAACATTCATTGAATGGAATTAGATAGATGAAGGCCTAATCACAATCCCTTAGAAATAATTAATGTTTTGTTGTTTTTCAGAAACAGCTTTGGTTTTTAAAATCGGTTTGACAATGTTTTAAATTCCACAGGGTCTCTAGAAGACCCCTAGGTCCCAGGATGTTATGATTCCCATCTTTGTGTGGTGTTCCATGGTCATAGTGTCCTTGGGGACATTTGGACCTACTCTGAAGTTGAGTTTTCTCTTTATTTTTGCTTTCCTTCTTGGGAATGTAGCATTGATAGACCAATCTTCCTACAAGCCTTGAGCCCAGTTTTGGAAGGAAATCTGCTCATTGTCAGGCAAATGAGCCAGTAGTCTGTAAAGGTGCGATCTAGCCAATGAATCTGACCAGTATCATTTTCATTAATTATTTGGCAACTAAGTGATACAGAACTAGATAGGCATATTTCAATCCCCAAGTAGCTCTCAGTGCAGTGAGCTAACTAACTTATAATCCCACCACAAAATATACATTCACAAAATAACCCATAAAATATACTCTCCAGAGTCACAGAACAGGAATTGGGCAAGGCCTTTTCCAGAAGTGACTGCTCGCAGGAAATTCCAGGCACAGGTTCCTGGGAAGAAGAGGCAGTGAGGGGGAGGTCCCTGGATGCCTGTGCTAGGCCCACACTGACTCGAGTCTGTGTTCCTTCATGCTCCCTGGCCTCTTTGAGGATGGTCATGTTTACTTGTTAACATCTTTAAGAAAGACTGAAGAAATGCACATTTAGCACAGTGGTTAAGGCACCGCTTAGAACACCCACATGTCTTATTGGAGCTCCTGGTTTTGTGTCTTAGCTTTTTCCTTCGGATCCAGTTTCCTGCTAATGTGTACCCTGGGAAGCAACATGGGATAGCTCAAGCACTTGGGTCCCTGCCAGCCACTCTGGGAGACCCACAATTATATTCCAGGTTCCTGGCTTCTTCCTTGCCCAGTCATAGCTAGGATGGGCATTTGGAGAGTGAGTCAGTGGGTAGAGGATCTTTTACTCTGTGTGTAACTCTGCCTTTCAGACAAAATACAAATATATGTAAGTATTTTTTTTTAACAAAGACAAGAGTTACAATAAGAGGCTCTAGGAGTGCTTGCCATAGAAAGCATATTATTAAAAGCCAGCATTCAGCCATTTTTAACAAAGCTATCATGAAAGACAAATATGAGCTGGAGGCCCTTGGGCCTTGATCGATGCTGGCAGCCAAGCAGAACATCCACAACAGAAGTGTGTACAAGTGCCTGGAACTTGGCCACCATGTCTCTTTAACACCCTCCCAGGAGCAGCAAGCTGACTTTCAAGTTGTTCTCACGTGCAGTATGGAGCCTCTCCATTTTTTCCCTTGCCTTCTTTTGCCCTTCTCTGTCACTTCCGGGAGGTTTCTTAATTTTCGGAAGGAAAGAAATCCTGTAATCTAAGAATAAAACTAATTATAATGGCAAATTGACCAAAATGAGAAAAATGACAAATAATCTGTGGGCTGAAATTTCCCCAAAAGCCAAGAATAAATAAAATGTCTCTTAAAGAGCCTGGTGGAGGAGGCTGATAAAAGAAACCCAATTATCTGTTGTGTGTATTTTTTTTGGTAGGTCTGCAATATCTGACTTTAAAAGGGAAAAAGTGGTAACATTTTGAGGATATAGGTAAAATAATAAGAGTTCATAAACTTTTGTGAATTTGAAGCTTAAGAGAAAATGTGTTCATAAAATAATAACTAATATGTCTATAGATTTGCTTCCAAAACTGGTGTGATTCAACCTGCTCCCTCTCCTATTATGTTACTCCAGGTAGACAACTGGACACCTGACTACTTCTCTACTGTGGTTAGAGTGTTCAGGTACCTTACGTTTTTCTCCTGAGATTTGCTTCATTCCTGTGGAAGAATAGCAAACAAACATGGGGCTAATGTTTAACCTGGTGTTTGAAACACCCATGTCGCACACTGATGCCTGGTTTGAGACCTAGTTCCACTCCTGTTTCCAGCTTCCTGCTAGTGCATGGTCTAGGAAGAAGCAGTGATGGCTGGACTAGTTGGTTCATTGCCACCCATGTTGGAAACCTGGATTGAATTCCTTGCTCCTGGTTTTGGTCTAGCTCATCCTCACCCATTTGTAGACATTCAGGAAGTCAACTAGCAGTGGTAACATTTTGAGGATATAGGTAAAATAATGAAAGGAGTTCATGAACTTTTGTGAATTTGAAGCTTAAGAGGAATATTAAAATATAGTTTAATTAAAATAGAAAGAATGAAATTACCATAGAACAAATGCTTAAAATTCTGAGAGTTCAGTGGGGGAAAGTCCCATGAGAAAGGGAAAGCACTTGGAGCAGTGCCAACCCAACAGAATGAGAGCAGTCCTCCCACTCTAGAGAAAGGTTTGATTTTACCTGGGCACTACCAACACGTAAAACCAGCAGATGCTGCAGGTGCAGTCTGTTCTCCAGGGACTTTCTCAGGATGTATGCCAGTTTGAAAGATAAAACTATTGCATCATCAGGGGAGTTTATGCAATGAATCTTATCCCAACCCGTTCTTCATTGAACAACATTTTAAGAATTTTTCTCATGGGACATAAGGCATTTTGGAAGATACATTTGTAGTGTTTGAAAGCCTACAGTATACCTACAGTTACACCTGAGTCTTAGAAGAAAGGAACTTTGTTCCAGCTGTCAAGGTTACAGGTTAGATGAGAAAAGAGGAGGAAGAGGGTTTGTAATCATCGTTGCTATGCTTGCTGCTGTGTTTCTAACTGGGACATTAGTGCCAGCGAATGTGTGGCTAAGTAATTTTTTACAGCCTTGTAGATGCTCTTAATGTCCCATTCTACAGTTAAAGCAGCTGGAGCCAAGAGTGGTTAGAAACTTTCCAAGAGCACTAATAAGTAGCAGAACCAAATTCTGAAAGCACAGGATGTGATCCCATGAGCCTTCTCTTGCCCACAAGCCCTCACTGCTTCTCAAAGATACTATCTTAGTTCATTTAAACTGCCATAGACCACAGCTTTTTTTTAAAGGTTTATTTATTTTTATTGGAAAGTCAGATATACAGAGAGGAAGAGAGACAGAGAGAAAGATCTTCCGTCCAATGATTCACTCCCTAAGTGAGCGCAACAACCGGGCTGTCCTCAACTGCCTTCCCTGGCCACAAGCAGGGAGGTGGATAGGAAGTGGAGCTGCCGGAATTAGAACCAGCACCCACATGGGATCAAGGCGAGGATTTTAGCCACTAGGCCACACCGCCAGGCCCTGACCACAGCTTTATAAACTGCAAATATGTTCTGGAGGCTGAGACATTGAAGGTCAAGGCACCAGCAAAGCTAGGGTCTGATAAGGGCTCACTCTGCTCTGTGGATGGTTTGCCATGTGTATCCTCACATGATGGAAGGAATGACAAGTTATCTCAGGGCTGTTTTACAAAAGCACTGATTCTATTCCTAAGGAATGACTCATGTCATTCCCTCAGGGATCCATTTTCATGGACCCACTGACTCATTATTCAGTAGCTGGAAAGAACCATCTATCGATGTTGGCTCTTGCATGGCTTGAGTAGAAGAAGCAAGAGCTGTATCTTAGGGCTGAGGGGCTAAAATCAAAGTCTGGCCCTTGGAGGAGAAAGCCATTGGCCATCAGTCCAGAATAGAATGCCAAGTGGGAAGGACCAAAGTATCCCTGGTCTAACTATTAGCATCCACAGAGAACAAAGCTTTTGACATCTCCCAGTAGTGTCATCTTAAAGGTCTGAGTGGTCCAGAGAATTGAAGACAATAATTTCAGACATTGCCTAGAGATTTCTTAATGGCAGGAGCTCTACTCCAGTGGGCAGTACTGGAAATGATTAAACATGTTGTTCTGTTTGTAGAACAACAATAGGCAATAGGATTCAGGAAGGACTCCCATTCACAGGGGAGCTTTGGATTACAGAATCTCTTCCACGTGAAGCCAACATCCATCACAGAAAATGGAAGTATAAACTGGAGCTGCGTGCGCACTAGCGATTCAGAACTTCTCTTAAGAGGACACAATGGGTGCTGGGTTTGCAGCAGTATACAAACCAGCAATAATTGGATCAGCAACAGTCTCACTTCCAGTCTCTAGGCCCACTGTGTTGCAGGCACTTAGTGTAGCAGCCCAGCAGGGTTGATGTCATTATTGTATTTTACAGATAGGGAGACTCAGACTCAGACTCGACCAGTAAGTGATGGAGCCAGGTTTCAAACCAGGGTCTATCTGTTGCTTCTCTTGAGAGAACATAAGCCTCCACCACTGGCCAGCGAGATTTTGGGAATTTGTCAGAGGTGGCCTTAACTCTCAAGGATCTGCAGTCTACATCTGGACAGTACTAGAAAGGGTCAAAATCAATGGTGATAAATGCTTGCGGGGGGTATGATAAAATTAATAATTGCTTGAGTTAAAGTTTTCTGTGCAGCACATGACCACATGCAGCATAACGTGTTGGCATTTTCTGTTTTCTGTATTGTCCAACTGAGGGTGTAGATATATTTGCTAGAATATTGAGCTGTGAGAAGAAAAGTTGCTAAGAGTATAAAAATTATTGTTATGAATATGAATGATGAATTTAAGTTAGCTGATAGGAATGATAATCTTAGGATAAAGTATTTTTATCTCAGATATAAACTGAGGGAGTCAATGAATGAATGAATGAATGAATGAAGTCATATTTGCTTGCTCTTATAAATGAGCTCTCTTGCAGCTGGTAAACCGAAGAACCAAATATTTCTGTACCCTTTTAAAGCAAGTCCCCTTTGTTTTGTGGGAGGTAGCAATTTATAGACCTAGCTACACATTTTTTTCTAAAACTCAAGTATTTTGGAAGAGCAGATGGAGCACCATACTGTATATACTAGTCATATATTTTGAAAAGCATCTCTTTTTGAGCAATTTGCCCTGCTTTATTTAGCAAAAGCCATTGAAAGTTTTGAAAGCAACAATCCAAAGAATTTGATTGCCTGACATATCATAGTGGAAAAATCTTCAGGTAGAAAAGGTGATATTTTCCAATTTTTACTCCTTGGACCTCCAACCCTCAGAGATGAAGATCCACTTTGGTAACAGAGAGGGCATAAGGAATTGAGTGCTTATTCTTATTGTCAATCTTCCATATAATTCTGATGTCCCCCCAGGTTTGAGAACCAATCTTGTGTGTTCATTTCTGAGTGCTGTTGTTGTACTTCCTACTCTTAAGAGTCATGTTTTCATCTATAAAATACAGGAACAAAAGAGTACTCCATTCCTTTTACATTTTCTAAGAATTGAAGCAAGAGCAAATAGATGTTGAATTTATTGTCAAGAAATTTGACATTGATCTCATTTGATCTGCATTCCACCGTGTTCAAGGAAGTGATTGTTATTTGGATCTAGAACTGAGTTTGCATACTGCTGAGTTCATAGCTTCTCTTTTTCGTAAGTTCTTTGCAAGACCCTCCTCTGATTTGGTTACCATTTTTCTCACTTTGTTCTCACACCCATTCTCCTCCCTCCATAGAAAGCCATGTGGTACTAAAATGTCTTTGGTTTCTTTATAATCTCTTAACAGAAATAAGACTGTGTACAAAGTAAGAATGTTCTTATTTTTTTACTCCACCTTATGTTTCAGATATTTTTGTGCTGCTCTGTAGATTGTCAATATTTACATAGTAGTTCATTGTCTGCGTTCACTCAATATTTATATCTTTCCTGATCGTAAGAAATTCATATTGCTTTCATCTCCCTACTACTACAAAAAATTATGCAACCAAGATCTTCAGCCATGACCTTTGGGGCCTTGTGTGAGAATTATTTCTGGGATGTGTGCCCAAGAGTTGGGTCTTGGGGTCAAATGTACATGCATTACTTAATATCATATTGATTTCATGAATGGAAACAAAGTGTGAGAGTTCCCAACTCCCTGTTTCCCACACGAATTTTTGTTTAAACCTCTTTTCAAGTCTTAATCGTTCTGATGGTTTAGAGTAACATTTCATTGCTGTTACTTCCTTATGTTGGAATAGTTATGACCATAAGCACCTTTTGTCACACTTTTTACTCATTTGAATTTTCCCTTCTGTGAGTTGTCGATTTATTCCCTTTAGCCACATTTCTATTTCTTTTTATGTTCTAGGTATTAATCCTTTGTCACTTCAGATGCTTCCATAATTAACTTCCAGTGTGTAATTATCAGTAATTTCTTTTTGAAAATCCATACTGTTTCATGTGGATAAATTCAACCATTTTTATTCTGAGGGTTAATGATTTTAGGATCACTGTTGGGAAATAATTTCCCACTGTAATATGGCTTATGAAATCTTCCTTTGTGAATAAGACAGTTATTTTTCTTTTGTTGCCCAGGGTCACATTGTCAGGTAGCAGCAATATGTGAAACTTAATAATTAGCTTTTAATAAGATAAATACTAGTATTTGCAACATTTTTAAAGCAATCAGTATTATTTATGCTGAAACCTTACTTTGGGTTTCACTCAAAGGTCTCACAAATTACAACCTGCAGCTTCTGCCACATTTACTTGAATTTGCCTCTCTGTGCCTAAATTGCTTCAAAGTACCTCAAATTACACCATAAACAGGCTAGTCAAAATTACAGCTTCGGTTTTCCTTAAACTAATTACTGGTTAGACACAAACCGAACCATTTCACTCAAATAATGCTGGAAACTTCTTTCTGTATGATCTCTCTTAATTATCTAGGAAAGTGTAGGACTGATCAGATTCTGTCTCCTTGGAATGCATTCCAGTTGCCTCTCTCTGAGGCTGGCCCTGGGATGTAAGTGAGGGGAGAACACCAGAGAGCCAAAGAAAGTCTGGGCACAGGCCTCCTCCAATGTAACCCACACAAGTGAGCCCTGGATTGGTTTTGTATATCACATGTGCTATGTAAGATCTATTTTAAACGGAGTCTATGCTAAAATAGGAGTGAGGGAGCTGGGGAAGCACTGTCTTGCAGAACTAGACAACTTCATATAAACTGGGATATTTTCATCTCTCTGCTTATGCTACATTTATAACATACTTTAAATTTTGGGGGAAAAACACACACACACGTTTTTACATGGTTTGAGTTACAAAACCTAGAAAGGTAGCTATATTTTAATAGCTGTGGCAGAGTTTTCCCACAGTTACAGCTCTGTATCATAGAATCCATTGCAGCAAGTCAACTGATACAGTTGTGTTGTCAGGAATGAAGTAGAGATTATCAGGGATTGGGCAGAAGGTGCAAAGATGATCTGTCAGCTCCCTGTAGATGCAGAGATGTCATGGCTGGGAATGACTCTAAAAGAGGAAAGTGACATTGAAAGGATTCTTCAAGGCTGTTGGCTGCTGTGGGTAGGGAGGAAGCGCTTGACACATCACCCGAACACCTGTTCTGGCCTGTAATGCTGTCAGCTGCTGTCCTTCATTGACTCTTTATGGTCACTCTGGGAGAGAACAGGTGATTGCATCCATTTGAAAGATGACAAAAGTGAACCTCATAAAGTTAAGTGGAAACACTGGGATTTTTCCCTAAAGCTCCCCAATTCAACAACCAGTGATGATGTTGCATAAGCTGGTATAAGCTAGCCTTCTCCCAGAACTTCACAAAGCATTCACCATGTTTGGAAGGAAGAGCTTTGTAAGTACTTCTGTCTCTCGCTGGACATTGTGTTGATGCCTCGGTCCTTTGCAATCCTCCAGTCTTTTTCCTCCAGCTTGGGAGTTGAGCCACATCATCTTTCATTCACAACTGCCTTCATCCTCCTTATTGATGAGGTCTTGGGCCATGACTCAGCTGTTAGCATCTCTTTGGCTTTGATTCCTTGAGTTGCCAACACAAACTTTGGTTATTTTTAGTTTGCCTAAGGAAGATAAAGACAGCATTCTAGCCTTCTGGTTTACTAAGTTGTTGATTCAACTTGGCTTTCTGTCTTCATTCATAAATTTGTTTCTGTGCTTCAAGCTGAAGTGGTTTGTGTGATAGAAGTTTTCTTAACCCTTCATGGCTCGCCACTTGCAACTCTGGGTCTCAAATGGAGATAAATATGGACTGAATTTTTTTATTGTTTTTGTTTTCACTCTTCTGGCTAGAATTCCACCATGTGAAACCCCCTTTCCCTCTTGTATCCTGAAACAATAAACATTTTGAGTAACATGACTGAGGAACTTTATAAAAACAGATATAAAAATCAGGTACATTTAAGTCCAGCATTTGATTACTAAGAACAGTTTTTTAAAAGATAGGACTTTTTAAAAATGATAACTGTCCACATTTTATAATCTTGACTTCTGGAATCTTACATCCCATACGAAGATGCAGTTCACTGGAGTGTTTCTGATCATTCTAGAACATTCAGTAAGTTTGTGCAGCACCTTACAATTCATGAAGTGATTTCATGTACATTTTGTGTTTTACCTTAATAACTCTGGGTTAATTTTATCACCCCTCTTTTTCCAATAAGTAAATTCAGGTGTAATATGTCTTAAGCTTAAAAATAGGCATTAATCCCTCCCCCCCAAAAAACCATAAAATTTAGCAAAGTCATTTAAGTTGAGCACATCAAGCAGATCGTTTCTTCCGCAACGAATAATATTGAAGAGATGACCCACAGGAAAATTACGGTAGGACTCAGTTGTCAGCTGGCTAACACTCAGCGTCAGAGGGGAAAGATTCCTGGGATGCAGCAGGGTTTTCTGTTCTCGAGGTGAAGAAATAGGGCTCTTGTTTATGAATTGATTTTCTCTTTTCCGTTTCCACTCACTATAGCTTCCTGCAGCTCACCGCAGTTGGCCAGTTCCAAAATGTTAACAAATAAGAACAATTGACAAACTATAACACAATTTTAGCTCATTTAATGTCCTTTAAATTAATAACCCTGGGCTTGGCAGCGTGGCCTAGTGGCTAAGGTCCTCGCCTTGATCCCATATGGCCGCTGGTTCTAATCCCGGCAGCTCCACTTCCTCTCTGTCTCTCCTCCTCTCAGTATATCTGACTTTGTAATAAAAATAAAATAAATCTTTAAAAAAATTAATAACCCTTGCATTAAATAGGTCATGGAGTTTTCAAACTCCAAACAAATCTTTGAGGTGCCAAAATCATATATTGTTAAGAATCCTGTAGCAGCACCATATGATCGGAGGTGTGACCACTTCTCCTTACTGTGACCACGTGACTTAACAGTAGGCGAGAGGATTTCAGTACCCAGAAGCTGTAGCAGGCAGTCTCAGTAAAACCTCTGTACATTACTCAAAACCTTTCCTTCATGACCCTATCCTTTGCTCGTTAAACAAACTCCATCCAGACTGTTCTCCAGGCTGGAGGCTCCATGGTTGTTTCTTGGATGTGGTATTTCTTGTCCCAATTCGTAATGCAGATCTGGGATTCTAGTGTAAAGAAATGGTACAGGCATTCTTAATCCTCCACTGTGTTTTCTGCCACCATTGGCCAAACTATGAATAAAACTCCATTGGTTTTTTGGTTGTCAGAAAAATACGAACATTTCACAATATTAACCACTACAATTAGACTTTTTGCCCCCAACACACAAGCTCTGAAGAATTTTTCATGAAAAAAAAAATGTTTTCCCATTCTGGGAAACATTCACTTACCTTGAATTTTAAGAGTATTACCCTTGTTTTATAAAAGCGGGGGATCAGAGGTGATAAATTGCTGAAGGTCTCCCTGTTTCTAAGACATTGTACTTCCACTCTGTGTTGCTGAAATGCATTAGAAGTGATACCAGATAATACACTAAGAAAGAATTTGACCCATTTAGTTACTACTTCATGTTCCAGTTTTTTCTCCACTTCATTTATCTCTTTCCTCCCACCCATTAGGAATAAGGTCATACAGTGTAAACAGCCTTAGGGTTTAGCATTTAACAACTCTAGCTATTATGGGCGTTCTGATAATTTCAAAAATTAGTTTCTTTCTATGGGACCCAGCAATACTCTCCTGTCTCTCTCCCATGATTTGCACAATCCTGGGTGGCATTCATGTCATCGGGAATCAATTGGGTATGTCACCCTTCTTCTAAACCCTTAACATTTCCTACTGAGGCATAGGCGTGGCAGACAACTTTTCTTTTCACTTTGAATCTCCCGTGTCTTTTTAAACTGAGCTGCTAGCAAACCCACCCTCATGGTTTTATCCCAGAAATAAGACATTATAGCTCTGAAAGAATTATGCAATATCACAGAAGTTACTGGATATATTCACGACATGATCTCTTACAATGTAACACTCTAAATAAATGCCAGAAAGCTTCACTACATTGGAAAATTACTATATGTCTAGGACAACGTGTGCATCAATATTTGCCACTCAGTCTTCCTCAGTGTAACATCGAAAGCTCTACTCATGTAGCTGACGTGCACTCTCTCTGCATGGTATTTGCCCAACTGTCATCACTCATGTTTGTTCATGAGGGGTTCGGGGATGAGCCAAGCTGCTGTATTCTCAGCTGGGCCTGGAGCCTGCTTGGTTTGGCACTGATTAATGGTGTGAAGGCAGTGAGCAGTTTGCAAAGCTACCTTAGAAACCCAGTTAGCCAAAGACAAATAGCTGCAGCTTGGCTGATGACAGCAAGGGAGTGGAACTTTCAAGAAAGAGGATTCATTTGGAGACACAAGTCTGAATTCTAGTTACCCTAACTAGGATGGGTTCTACCATAGTAGACAATTTTTGGTCTGGTTTTCTTAGAAGACACCTCAGGAGACCCCAATATACTGATGACCCTTGACCTATGATGGGGTTATACCCTGAAAAGTTCAGTATCAATTGATAAGACTTTATGTCAACCATGCTGTTTGGTTTACTGGTTAAGCTGCAGTGTGGAACACTTATAAGTAACATCGAGTACCTGGGTTCAAATCCTGACTCCTGACTTCAGCTGCTTCTTAACATGCACTTTGATAGGCAGCAGGTGTTTGCTGAAATAGTTGAGTCCCTGCCTCTCTGGGAGACCTGAGTTGAGTTCCCAGCTCCCAGCTTTGGCCTGACTCATCCTTGGTCATGGTAGGCACCTAGAGACTCAGCCAGCATATAGGAGCTCTCTGTCTCTGAAATAAAAATGATTGCACATAATATACCTAGCCTGCTGAATGATACAGCTAAGTACCCTGTAGGTTATTGGTTATTTCTCCTCAGTGTGGAGAGGCTGCTGCCTGGCATCAAGAAAATATGGTACTGCAAGGACACACCACTCGTCTTGAAAAAGGTGAAAACTCTAAACTCAGAGTATAGTTTCTACCAAGTGCATCTTGCCTCTGTATCAGTGTAGAATAAAAAAAAAAAAAAGGCAAAGCAAGCATCTGCATGCCAGGGACCCTCTGTATTCACACACTTGATAGTTTCCCTGTGCTTTGTATCTCACCATTTTATAACTTGTTTATAGAAGTGACCTACTTCTGAGTCCCTTTCAAAGACAAAATGTACTTGCATCAGTAAAGCATCTTGTGATGTTTCTTTGAAAGTTCTTACACCAAAGGGGCAAGTCTTTACAGCCTTACTTTTCCTTTACCAAATGGATTGTATGCTGGGAAAGGTTTTCACGGGGGTCCCATTTTTTATTCCTTTTGCTTTATTTGCAAGCCATCTCATTGCATTCTCCTGTTGCTCTAGGTTGATTTCACCTCCATTTCTTCACTCAGATTTCCACCTTGGTTGCTTTTTCTACTCTCCAAGTAGAACAGTGAAGAAAAGGTGCATTGATATTGAAATTGTAGACAACAGTTCAGCTGTACTTGGGGAGCTTGCTGGTGAGGCAGCATGCATGCCCCCCATCATTCTAGTTCCAAAGCCATGATCACCCTTAGACTGTATCCAGAGCCATCACCCGAGGGACTCTGACGTAGCCTTTCAAAGGACCAGTCTAACCCATGCCTGGTGTTCCCTCTTTAAAGCAAAACCATAAGCCCATACCTCAGCGCTCATGAGAACTTGTTTTGTTCTGCCACTATCTAGGGTGTGATTTGGGTCTTAATCTGTCTTGTCTTTTGTTGTAACCTGACCTCTAATGTGCCACCCAGGCATACATTCAGGATTCTGAAACAATTTCTTGAGAGTATGAATTGAATTCTATACTACTTTATGCCCACCTTATTCTCTTTTGCCCACTGTCCAATAGGAAGTCTTTTGCAGACCAAGGAGCCACTAAACATTGTTAAGAGGCACTGTGGCTCTTGGGTTCTAATTCATTCTCATCTGTTTGCTGGCTTGCTTACTCATTTACTTTTTCATTTATTTGTTTGTTGCTGACCTTGAATTTCCCTGCTGCTTTCTGCCATCTTCTTGTGGTTCTAAAGCCTTACATCTACCTTTGGACAGTAGTTACTAGTTTGTGTTAAGTCCTTGAGGAGAAGGACTTGGCGATGTTTAAATAACCAAAGCAAATAAGGGAAAATCACTTTTACAATGTGAGAGCTCTGAAACAGACATTTAGACAAATATTAATAAGCACTTGGTAACATTTTCAGCATCACCTCATGCAGCTGTACAAACAACTCCGTAGTTCTCAACTCCAGAAATCTGCTGAGGTCGTTTTGTTCCAGTTCAGTTGCAAGATTATGTCATTCCATGTCACCTTCAAATGGCATGTGTTGCCTCTGGCTCCTAATGTCTTTGGTCGTTTTAGCCCTAGAAGTCCTCAGGTAGTCATTTTTTTTTTTTAATTTGGCAGGAATGGTCCTTTGACCTCTCCACTCCCTGGAATAGTCCGTGGACCCCAGGTTTACTTCTCAAGTGTTCATGTTCTTTTCCAGAATCCTTTATAATAGCAATAAAAGTAAGATTCCCATGTTGGAGATTTTATATTTATGCCAAGTACTTTTCTTGTGTGTTTCCTACGTGAGTGTTTACAACTCACAAGGAGCTCTGCATTATGAATCTTCTCACCAACTTTGTGTGGCAGCATTCATTAATTAGGTTCAAGTTAAGAACACTTTGTCATGCAACTGTGATATTCTGAAATCAGTTGTAGCTCAATATTGCCAGTGGATTCAAGTTTCTACCTTGTTATTTACCCAGTGTGAGTATTCTGAGCCTTAGTTTCTTAATTTTAAAAAATTGAGAGGAGCCAGTGTCACAGCAGAAAGGGTTAAGCCACCACCTGCAAGGCGGAGGCGGGGGGTGGACAAAGGCATATGGGTGTTGATTCATATTATACCTGCTCCACTTCTACTCGAGCTTCCTGCTAACAGCCTGGGAGAGCAGTACAAGATGAACAGATTTTGGGGCCCCTGCCACTCACATCGGAGACCTGGGTAAAGCCCATCCCAGCTGTTGCAGCCATTTGGGTAGTGAGCCAGCAGATGGAAGATAGATGAATTTCTCTTTCTTTCTCTCTTTCCCTCAGAAATGCTTTTCTTCAAATGCATAAATGAATAAAGAAAAAAAATGAATAGCTCCAGTTGTAGGGTTGTTATAAGGAGTTTAAATGAGTTTAAAGAAACTAAGAGTAAGCACTATGCCTACACTTACTAGGTACCCAGTAAATGCTAATTAGTTATGATATTGTTGCCTCTGAAAATAAAATGTGCTTTCCATGCCTTCTTATTTAGCCTTTATGATTCTGCCTAATTGGGCCGGGGGGATTTTCAATTTGTTTTCAGCTTTATAAAGATGGCATGGTTAATCCCAACATAATATGCATACCTTCCTTGAATAAAAAAATTGAGAGCTACCATTTAACATTTATTTATTTTTGAAGCTTGCTTTGGTTGTCACTTTACATTACACATGCCATTTCTTTTCCTCATTCTTTCACACTTGATACTTTCTGGAATTGTAACAAAACTTACACAATATTGGCTGTCCTATGCAACTGAATGCTAATGCAAATTATATTTTTGAAAATCATTGATTTGTCTTTAATAAACAAGAAGCAAAAGAATTTTTATTGTATAAGATGGCAGTACTTCTAAAGCAAAATCCTTAGTTGATTTCACCCAGATTATAATTCCAAGTTCTTTAGTAATGATTATACCAAGACCTTTTCCATAGTTACAAAATCACTGAAACTTGAAAAAAAGGAAAGGGGCTGCTTTTGTGAAGCCACTGCCTGCGATGCTGGCATTCTTTGTTGGAGCACAGGTTCAAGTTTTAGCTGGTCAACTTGCAATCCCTGTCTCTGCTAATGCACCTGTGAATGCGGTGGAAAGGGGTTCAAGTACTCAGTCACCCATGTGGGAGACCCGGATGGAGTTCCAGGCTCCTAGCTTTGGTGTCACACAACTGTAGCTCTTATGGCTTGCCGGGGCGGGGGGGGGCATGAATCAGCAAATGGAAAATATTCTCCCTCTCTTTCTCTCTCTCTTCTCTCCCCCTCTTTTCCTCCCTCCTTCCCCCATTCTCGGCTCTTTGTCATTGTGCCATTCAAGTTAAGTAAAAATCTTTTTTTAAAGAAGGAAAAAAGTGGTAGTACTTAACATCAGAGGGCCTAGAATTTGACGCACAGCTGGCCACAGTTTCACTCAACTTGTAACAGCCCCTGTGAGTGCTCAGCAGAGTCCTAGGACATGCAACTGTGCCTTTACCACAAACACTACTCCATTTCCAGACACACTAGTGTTGGCTTTGATAGCCCAAAAAATGAATAAATAAAAAAAGAAGAAGAAACATCTCGGTTTTGGGAACAACATTCACAAGAATGGATAATTGAACACAAGGTCATGTCCTAAAATTGCTTAGGTTAATCTTTAAAGAAGTGTGAATCATGGGCACTGGGAGTTTTCATAAAATTGGATTCAGAGTTACTGACCCATTCTATGCTTTAAGTGAGATTAACTAGAACTCATAGACACAAGATATGGAGGAAGGGTGTCATCGTGAATCCCAAATTCAGCTGTTTGGAAATAACTGTTTATAGGCGACCTCTTGTTTCAGTAGGCGCACACACACACACAAAAGTTTCAGGATACATTAGTGATGTCTGGCATTGGTGTACAAAGCAGGAATGGTGGTATACGTAACACATTCTTGACATCTATCAGTCCAAATGATGCATTGGTAATGAAAGGACCCACCTTCAGGTGAAAGTGTGGCAGAGCCAGGAGGAAACTCTGAGAAGTGCTGGCTTCATGGCTGTCACATGGCTGTCACAGGCTGAACAGAATGCAAGAGTTATTCAGTGGACCAGCACAGAGCCATTTCAGATCTCCTTTGGGCTCTTTGGCTGCAAACTACTAGGGACTGTTCAGGCTTTGAAGATTCAGAACCCTGTTGGCTGTTTTAATTGCCTGAGCTTTGGTGGCCGTGGTAGGTGACAGGTTCTGCTTTAAGGAGAATAAACGACTCGCAATTACTTTATTTTGGAAAGTGCTCCTCTGCCTTGGGACACTGTAATAACTGGTCATGGGAAAGCAAAAGCTGGGGGATTTATGGTGTGTCCCAATTTCCAGCCATCTGGGAGAAATACAGCAGAGCATTGGATAGCAGTGTGTTAACCAGAGTGAATCCATCATTGCTCCTGCTGGAAACCCACTCTGTCCCTCTGCTTCTTGTTATCATAGGGATTTGTCCTTGCCTTCACAAAGACTTGCCAGAAATCATTTTTTAAAACAAGTAACTCTAGAAATACAACCTGGTTGACCTTCATTTTATTAGGCTGATGGGGACATCTCTGAGGTATGAGGAATTTTAAAATCCCCCCGTGATTAAAAAGACAAATGAAGCCTGCCTAAAGGCTCAAGGTCCTACTGGGAAGGCGAGTAAGAATGAATCATTTCAATAAACTTGAAGAAGCTGCAACTGTTGAAACAATGAAGTATAAACAGAAATGTATGTTATGAGCCAAAAAACCAATAGTGTACTTAATGTCTGCTTTTCCTACCCACGTAGTATATGGGCAGGCTATTCCCACCATAGCACTTACTGAGGCCCATTGTTACTCTGTTTCGCTGTCTCCTTCCCTCTAACTGCCTTTGGGTTTCTCATGAGTGTGAATGAATCAGATTCCTTGCGTGGCCAGCCCTGCACCCACTGAATAACACATTTCAAGTCCTTGACAAATGTTAGCTGAGCAAATACAGGACTGACCATGTCCCTGAAGCTTCTGATAGAATTCCTGAAATTAGCAACTCACTAGATAAAATAGATTCTCAAAACATTTCTCCTTTGATTATTCTGTTGCCAATTCGGTTGATTTTATTTGAAAATTAGAATGCATATCAGGATGTTCTCAAATTTTCAGTGAAGTATGGGCCACTTAAGCTATCACTATGCTAAATTAATTGATGCAAAAGAGATGGAAATCTGCAGAAGAGTAACAAAATAGTCTTTTCTTTAGCGATTGGCCCTTCGTGTATGTGAGTTCAACTCCCTCAGATTCCCTCAGATTGAAAAGATTTTAAAAAATGCATCTTGCCCTGAACAGATCCTGACATGTTGACTACTTTTCTCTTGTTCCTACTGCCTAAATGTTTGCATTTTCCTTATTGACAACGTTTCCAGAGCATTAGGTATCCTAAGTCATCTTTGCATGAGTTAAAGTACATGGGAAAATGAGCACAGGGTAAGAACAAATACATGGAGCTTGAGCACCTGCAGTTGTTGTTATCCACGTGGTCCTGCAACCCATCACTGCAGATACTTTGGGGCGACTCTCTAGGTCCCAGAGCTTTGGTCAGTGGGTTCTCCAGTTCAGTCTATCTACAGAGAAGCACACCCTCTCCCCCGTCGCCCTGCATGCGCAGTTTTGTTTGGGTCGCTGTGCATTCTGGGCCAATGTGCTGAGCCAATCTGTCATTTCACTTCTGCGTGCAGCAGCTGGGGCCAGCAGCAGGAACCAGACCTTACCTTTCCCACTCCATTTCCCCTGCGGTCTCACCTGAGCAATCGCTTCAGCAAAGTTTATTAAATCTCCTTTCCAGAGGGGCAGCTTGTCCCATTTCATTAGTCACATTTGAACAGCACATGCCAACCAGCCTGCGAAACCCAAATGTGTGGATCTTCAGGTGTTAGCCTCAAAATGAGCTGAGAGGCATTTCATTTATTTCATAATAGTGACTAATCTCAGAGTCGTTTGGGGACAATTTATCTGTGACCACTGATATTCTTCTTTTCTACACAAATATTTATAAAACTGATATGAAATGTCAGAAACAGAGATTAGTCATGTAACAGAAGAGGCACTGGGAGCGATCAGCAGGGCTGCCATCCAAGCTTTCTCCAGGCCTTAACAATGAAAAGAGTAAAGAGAGAGCAGTGACCAGAACTTAGATTTGTTGCCAAGTAGCCAACAGTGTGGACAGGAGTTTCTGGGGATACCATGTATTCACCAGCAAGGACAATAACCAGTCCCTTGTCATTCTTGGCACCATAATCACCTAACTTAAAAGAAGAAGCCAACCAGACTGCTTATTCAGTGAAATGCCTCTGCTGCCTTGCGCAGTGCAGTCAGTCCCTCTGCCCTCTGCCACGCCTCCTGAGCAGGAGCTGTACCCGCCAGGAAGCGGAGCCCTGCGTCTGCTGCACAGGCAACTTTCTGGTTGGGAGGATCATTTTTGGCAACTTCTGGAAGATCTGAAAAAGCCCGCTTGGAGCTTCGTGGTTGGTGAAGTGGGGATGAAGTTGGTGAACAAGCGTGAGAAAGCCAGCAAGTGCCATGACTGTTACAATGTTGGGATCCTTTCTCCCCAGTGCTGCTGTTTTGTTGAAAATGCTGATTTCAACCTTCTTTGCAAGAAAATCAGTCCTGCTCCTCTCTATCTCTCTCCCCATCTCTTTCTCTTTTTCTTTCTCTCACTACCCCCTACACAGTCACTTTTTTTTTTAAAACTGAGTAGCTAGACACACTGTTTCTTTAAGGCTGTGGACTAAATGCCACCCACTAATGTGATTTGCTCGGCTGTCGCCTTGCCTGAGGCAGTCTACTCCATGAAGCACTGGAGAAATAGCTCCCTATTGTCCAGCCAGTGCCGTCAGTGCGCTAACCTGCAAATGTAACCCGATGTCTGTGTTCCTGAGACTCCGGGTGTTTCATGGGCAAAGGCAGTTTGTCACACAGCCTTTTGCCTTTCGATCTCCGCCCCTTGGGGCAGGCTGTGCAGAGAAGGCAGTGACCCCGGCTCTCGCCTCTTGTGCCTCCTCTTTTGGATTGGCCTCGTGCCAAGGCTGAAGCAAGTGAGAAGGATGTTGCTTCCCTCTCAGTGTTCTAAAACAGACCAGGCCCTAATTGATTTTAAGATGAATCACTGCTTGGAAGGTTTTTCTGTTTGTTTCCACCAGCTGTACAAACCCCTTGCCTTAAATCAGAATGCCTTCTGGGTGTAGCAAGGCACCTGGGAGTGGCCTGCCTCTTCGTCTTGGGGATGGGGCACCACCCAGTTGGTACCTGTTTGGTGCCAGCCAGGGTTCGGAATTGGAAAGCAAGTTATTTGAGGGCTCACACCATGATCCTGGAAACTCTCATATAGGATGATGGTCAGGTTCTTAGGATGCCCGGGGCTGGCCCAGGATTGCAATCCTGTCATTCCATTGTGTTCCATGAACTCAGACCCGAAGCATGGCAGAGGCAGAGCTAAGCAGCACCTCCCTTCCCAGTTGCATCACTATCACTGTGCTGTCAGGGCACATTTGAAATGTTTCCTTTTCTATTCTCCTGTAAGAGACCTCTCTCAGGACCCACAGGCACTGCTTGAACACAGCCAGCTCAAGGGCTGGCTCTGCCCTGCTCAAAGTGAGTACCCAGGAACTGACCCTGTGACTGCCTGAGAAACCGTGGGCTACCTAGGAACACACTGGCTGTCCCTGCTATGTCTGTTCCTTAAATAGTGCCTGAGCCAGGAAGGCAAATCCCTTCTACCTGATCAGAGGCAGTTCAGGGAGAGAAGTTGGGCCCTGTGAAAGGTGGTGTCTGAGGGACATGCTCCAGCATGCAGGGAACAGGCAGGGCGCCTGGCCTCCTCTTTGGTCATGCCGGGAGAGCACTGACCCTCTGGTAGGGCCTGACGACCAGACTTCTGGAGACCTCACGTAGATGCAAGCTCAGAGCTTAGCTTCTAAGCTCAGGTCACTCGCTACAAGGTGAGGACACAGCTCCTCCATGCATGGCATCTAATAGTTATACAGTGATGAGGGGAGGGTGTAGTTCCCTCTCTTCCTGGCCTGCGCTCCTCCCTTCTTTTTATCCCCACCTTAAACCAGTGTTCCGCATTCCCAGTTGCATGTTAGCATCCTTGGGAGGCTTGGTACAATGACCCAGGCTCAGAGTCAGGCTTCTAAGGGCAAACCAGGCAAGGTCCTCATCAAAATGCCTGTCATACTGTGAGGTTGTTACAGCGTCTTGGTCATTGGATAAGCCCCATCAGTCACAAGTGAAATGTATTTTCACGCAAGTTATTGTGTGTTTGGACAGTGCGTAGTCTGGACATAAAATCATGAGTAAAGAGAATGCAAATTATTACTGCACCTCAGTGAGTGCTGCAAATGAAAGAACAGGGACATTGACCTTGACTTGGTGGAGAGGCCAGCAGGCCAGGGAAGGGTTGCCAAGGGTGGTAACATCTGAAAAGCATGGATTTCATAAATGAACTGGTATATTGGGAAGGCACGGATCACAGGAGTGAAGTTCAAGGCAGGGAGAAGATCTCAATGTGGCAAGGTCATAGGGTGTAAGGACATATCTCCTGGAAGGGGAAGTGGAAGGAAGTTCTCAAAACAGCATGCTTGAGGCCAATATTGTAGTGTAGCAGGTAAAGTTGCTGCCTGCAGCACCGGTGTCCAATATATGTGCTGGTTCACGTCCTGGCTGCTCCATGTCCAATTCAACTCCCTGCTCATGGCTAGAAAAAGCAGCAGATAATGGCCCAATTGTTTAGGCTCCTGATGGGAAACCCTGATGAAGCTCCTGGCTCCTGGCTATGGCTTGCTCCCTTCTTGGCCCTTGGAGTCATCTGGGGTTTGAACCTGTGGGTGGAAGATCTCTGTCTCTCCCCCATCCCTCTACTCTGTATCTCTAACTTTTCTAGTGAATTAAAACAATTCTTAAAACAAAATCTAGGATGTTGTAGGGTCAGGCTTAATGTAAATGAAAAGAAACTGTGTCTTGAGGCGATGAGGCCTTATTCAGAACCCAGGCCACTGCTGTGCTTGTAGGGGACAGAGATGCTAATCTAGAGGATGGCATTTCACAGTCCAGCAAATGTAAGGCTTGTAACACATCCCATCCAAGCTTCCACAAATACCAGAAATTGATGAAAAGAACAGTGCTATAGACTGAAACTTTCCTTTGGTTTTACTTTTCCAAATTTTGTTCCAAAATCCAAAGGCACTGACAGCCTAAGGTCTGTTCTCAGGACTCCATACCTAGGTGTTTGTGCCCAGCAATGATCTGGAGGGGTGTTTTTGTTAAGGAATGGCAAACTCTGCAGTAATGAACAAAAGATTAGAATCCCCAAGGACTGGAAACCTATTGTTCATAAATATTGGCGATCATACTCTGGAGAAATCACAGTTTTCAGAAGCAGTGTGATATTGACTCTCTAGCTCCACCCCAGACTGTTGTTTTACTTCCTGTCCCAGTCTATCCAGTGCCTTCTGATCTCAGGTCTACCCTTGTGCCTCTTTATGGCAGCCAGCTTCTTTCCAGAATGCCAAGCTGACCTCTACTGCCCCACTCAGAATATGCCTACAGAAAGCTGGATCTCACAAAAGGAGGAGGTAAATGACTCACTAAGTGTCATCGTTACTGGTTGCAGAGATTAGACCATATCCTCTGAGTAATACCGAGGGTCTTCTTATGTAGTTTTTAATTAATATGCAAATGTTTCAGATTCATCCGGTGTAATTAGGGCCACATGCTGAAATGGAGAAAAGCCAGAGGTTGCACTGGGCTGGCCTGACTGACCCTCAGTGATTTCGGAGCAGTTTCTTCTGATTTACGTTAAGCCTCACCCTGTAGCACCCTAGGTGTGCTGGACCCTGCACGGGGAACTGCAACAGCCAATGAGGAATGGAACACAGGGCAGAAGGGAGCAAGGATGGACCAAGGTGTTATCCAAGGTCCTGAAACCATGCAGAGGGAGTTGGGACTACTGCATGAAAAAAAAAAAAAAAGCTTTATAATTCCTAAGAGCCACTACTGTTCAATGCACCCTCAAAGTTGCACTTGTTGTAAACACCCAGAGCCATGTGAGGATTAGTTTGCAAGCTGAACAAAAGACTGTTTTCCTTAATTGCAAGAGGTCTTTACAACTGTAATTCAAAACGGAATTTGGTAAGATATTAGACTCAATGGTCTGCGTTTCCTAATCTTACCTACAGATTATCATCAGTACCTTCTAGATAAAGAAATTAGATTTGATTGAGTGATTTGTGCAGCTGTGAGTCATGGAGTTGGATTTTGAAATGACTACCGCTCAGCTTAAGAGCCAGGCACCTTTCTCTACACAAGGGGATGGCATCCTACTATAGCAGCCAAATTCAGTCCACTTCCTGAGTATTGCAAATAAAACTTTATCAGGACACAACTGTGACATTCATTCTGTGTTGTCTGTGACTTCTTTCACACATTGCCATAGTAGAGTGGATAAGTTGCCTCAGACACACTATGGCTTTGAAATACTTACTGTCCAGCTCTTAACAGAGTGGTTTGCCAAACTCCGTCTTGTGCCACACTGCTCCAACATAAACTCAGAAACTCAGATATTATTTTCTCTCTCTAATATTTAATACACTTGACACCACTCGGTGTAAGTGACATCACTTTTGTGTGTATTGCCTGATCTCTGTAATCTACTACCTAACTCTGTCACATCTACAAAATAAAACCATCTTGAATTTCTAGAAGGTGTCATAATTTTAAAGACCCATGGGGAGATGGGAGCAGAGAGTACTGAACGGCCTGTGTCTGAGTCAGTAATTGATCCTGCGAAGAAAGTCGCCAAAGTGCAACTTGAATTTTTCCTTGTACTTTTTATTAGCAAGGCCATTTCTGCACACCCCAGTTCCCCCAGATGTGATCTCCAGCCTCTGGAAGTGACCCTTGCCATGCATGAACATTCAGGGACTCAGAGTTCTTTTTCCCTCAGGTCCCCAAGCAAAATTGCCCAAATTTTCTGATCACTTTGAGCCTTCAATCATTTTTCCCCCTTTTTTGGTATAAGGAACATTCCCAGGAAGAAAAATGGTCCAGTGTTAAATACTGTCTCTCACATGAGTCGTTTGTAAGCTGGGCTGTGTTGGCATCTGTCTTCCCCAGGACAACCTTCTCTTCTCTTCATAAAGATAAATCAATTTAATGAATGCCATTGATTGGTGGGAAATTGCCATTTTTTGACTGCTGGCCACCATCAGTGGCAGTGCCCAGTTCATCATTCTTTCCTCTTCCTGATTAAGGATCAGCCCTCTCCAGCCTATCCTTCTAAGGAAGCCCAGAATGATCTCTGGAACCCTGAGACACCATTTCACAGCCAGACTTCAGTCTCTATGCTTAGCAGAATCCACTTCCTCCAGATACAGGAAGGAAAAAGACTGGGAACAATTGTCTTATCCATTTTCCCCTATTCCTCAACCCTCCCCATGCTAATCATGGGTAAGCATCCTTCTTAACTATGAAAACATCACCAAAAACAAAAATTTATTACACTGAAAAAGCTTAGCAAAAATAGACTTTAAAAACCTTGTCAAGCAGTACATGTTTCTGTTAAGGTCTTACTTGTTTTTCAAAACTATAGATGAACGGTGAAAGCCAGAGGGCCTTTGACCTAACTGTGTCAATCATTGTTACAGTCTGGAAGAACTGTGTTAAGTACTGCAGACCATAATCCTATTAAGAATCACCCAGAAAGCTGTTACTACCCACATCGTTGGTACCACTCCAAGTATTTTAGATTTGGTGGACTTGAGATGGGTCCAAGAAAGTGAATTCCTAGAAAGTTATCTGGTGGTGCACATGGATCTAGGAATGTCCTGGCATATTTTAATAGGAGAAACCTCTGATGTAGGTATTTTCCTCCTGGAAAGGTAAAGGAACTGACATTGTAGGTTTTCTAGCATATTCCATTGAATATATCAGGTACTTTTGATGCAATGTCTTATTTAGAGGTCACAACAACCTTATGAATTCTATCCATTATTATCCCCTTTATAGTTAGCAAACCAAGGTTCGGGAAGGAAAACTCAGGTATGCCAAAATGTGCCATTAAAGGATGTCAGTTATTCAACTATTTACAATCCCATCAATTCTAAGTCATCCATTCTTAGATTGCATGTGGTAAAAGTTAGTCTGGCAAAGTGTGAATATCTTTTTTAAAGAAATATTTTTATTAATTCGGACGTCAAAAGCAAAAGATGGAGTGGGGTAGACAAAGAAAGAGATCTTCCATCTGCTGGTTCACTACCCAAATGGCCACAATGGCCAGGGCTGGCCTAGACCAAAGCCAAGAGCCTGCCGCTCCACCTGGATCTGCCACTTGGATGGTAAGGGCCAACACTTTCCCAGTCAAATTAGCAAGGAGCTGGATCAGAAGTGAAAGAGGTAAACATACAGCCTGAATTCAGACTCATGGTGCATTGGACTCCAAAGGCTGAGAAGCATCCCTGCAACCAGTGCCTGTTCATTCTCTGACATCTGTGCATGGAGATGACCAAAGCTCCTGAGTGTTTTCTGTTAGTGCATTACACAGGCCCTCCCCACCTCCCTGTCTGCTCTAGCTGCTCACTCTGCCTACATTCCTTGCTCCTCCTCCCCACCTGGGTAACTCCCACTCATTCTCAAATCCCAGCAAAGGGTTTGCCTCAGCCGTGCAGATTCTCTAACATCCCTTCTTACTAGAACAGGAATAACAACCACTTTATACCTGCCCCAATATATTTTATATGGTTTAATTCCATCACATGCCCCAAGTCCTCCGATTTTTATTATCAACTACCCAAAGAACAGAAGCAGAGTTTTCATTTAGACAAAGTCTCCCACTGTATGACCTGGTTCACTTTTCAATAGCACCTTGCAGCTCCACCTTATGTCTCCAACCAAATGAGGCCAACACACTCTATTTCCTACCTGCAACAGTGCCCCTTTCTCCCTGACTCTTTGCCCCACCCAGCCACTGAAGCACTCACACCCTGTGTATTTGCACCTGACCTTTCCTTAAGCCACAGCCAAATTCCTGAGGCTATTGAACCACAGCCAAATTCCTAAGGCTATCCTCAGCCTTCCAGCCCTGGAGAGGGGCTGCATAGGCACTGGTGGAATGCACATCTACCTAGCCCAGTGTTCCAATTGTGGTGTCACCTCCTCCCTTGGATGAGGTGAGTGTAAGTGACTGGTTCACTTCCCCATGCTGGGAACTCATTCACCACAGACCCGTTTGCACTGACTAGGTACTTGAGCAAACTTTTGTCAAATGAAGAGATGATGATGCTGGATAAAGGCTGTGGGTATAGAGGGGTGAACAGTGAATTCATGAGGAACGTATAGAGGATCTGTCACAAAATAAAGTAACATGCTTAAATGAGCAGCGGTGAATAGAGGGGACTGTTAGACTGCTTTACTGTTATGCTTGACTTCATTCAAGAATCCTCAGTTTTTCTGCCTTTAAGCCAGTCTTCCAAAAAGCCCAAAGTTGTTCTCCATTTGAACGGCAAACATTTCATAGAACTCCTACTTTTTCTGCAACATGTGACATTATTACAGAAAACATACACCAGGAAACACATCGTCCTCACGTTCTAGATATTCCTGAACAATGAGTCGATACTAACAGTGAATGCAGATCCTAGCAGCATGTCCACGGCAAAGCCCTGACTTAAAAGTTCAACAACACTGACTTGCTGTCATGTCTCTGCAGCGTCACCTGCCTGGCAAGTTTTTCAAACATGGTGAGAGGTCTGATATTTCCCACAGAGAACAGCATTAAGGCTGGTGGTTGTGAAAGCCTTGCTTTAAGACGTAATTATGGAAAATTAAGACCCAGTACCATAAATTATAAACCTGATAGAAGCTACTTTGCAAAGATACCAAGGAATAGTTGCTATGTATAACTTGATTCTCTTCTTTTAAAAAAATCACCAGTGCTATTCACTGACACCTTGGAATGCAGGGTGAGCGTAGAACGTCTCAGGGGCAGTGTTGAACACGACTGTGACCTGCAGCAGGTAGTTTGTCTTCGACTCCACAGCCTCTGGATGATAGTCCAAAAGCCCTGGGACCCTGAACCTGTGTGAAACATCCAGAAGAAGTTCCATTGTCCAGCTTCAGATCAGCTCAGCTCCCACCATTGCAGCCATCTGGGGAGCGAACCAGCAGATGGAAGATCATTTGGTCTGTCTCTCCTCTCTGTAAATTGGCCTTTCCAATAACAATAAATCTGAAAAAAAATGCCTAAATTGAGAAAATTACCTGGCACCCTGAATTTATGTTTATTCATTTGTTAACATGAGGAGAGGGGAGGTAGGTCTGAAACTCTCTCAGCTTTCATTTGATTCTGTTTCAAAATGGCTTCTGGCACTCTGATCCTTGTATCGTTCCCTCTCATCTGTGCTGCCTCCCACCGGAAGACCAAATGACACCAGAACACCATAATGATATCCCAGGACTTGCCATCCCTCAACAGATGGACAGCCCCAGTGGTACCCCTCACATTAAACAACAACGCTTACAGTTCATTCTTAACCAAATCCAAACCACCATTTATGCTGCATGATGTAACATGGTTATAATTCCAAAGTTTGTCAAGCATTCCAAATGTAACATTTTGCCTGTGTAAAAATGGAAGCATATCTGGTGGAAGGTCAGTTGAAATGTTTCTTTATGGCATTATGCCGGGTGCATGAAAGAATGCTTATGTAATTAGCTATAATTCAGATGTAGTTCAGGTTCAAAATGACTAATATGTGGTAATGTTCCAGGTTATCCATTTATTTCCACACTGCTGAACTCTCATTCTTCCTCCAAAACCCACATGAAATGTCACCTTTAATGAAGAGCCTCTGCACTTGCCAGCAAAGTCCATTAGTCCGTTTTCCCTATCGTCAGCCCACTTCTGCTGTAATGATCTTTGGCCGTATCCTCTTCTCTTAATAAACCTTCAGTTCATGGAAGGCACAAGCCACACCTTACTCATTTGTTCAACGTCAAGTCTAGTGGTATCCATCATACTGGCCTATTTGGTATCTTAGTAGCTAGAAGTATATTTGGTCTTGGGCAAGCCATCAATCCTTCCTTAGTCTCAGTTTCTTTATAAAGTAGTAGTAAAAACACTTACTCTATCAGAAGAGGGTTGAATTAGGTGTGGAACAGCCAAGTACAGAGTCAACACATGGTTTTGTCTTATTTTTAGTTTATAAATGACACCAAAAATTATGACACAGGGGAGGGGAAGTAGAACATTCACAGTTCTGGCATCAAAAGCCAGTTCAGCCATTCACCAACTAAGCGTTAAATGGCAACTTTAATGTCTCAGAGTTTGTTTCTTCATCTATAACCTAGGGATGCATAGATTTGAATGGATAAAGAAGAAAAACATGTGGAAAGTGCCTAGCATAGCATCAGGCACATAATGGACACCTTATAAATGGTAATCTGTGTTGTTTTCATCTGTGATGGAGAATGAAAAAAAAAAAGCAACAGCCAAGTTACAAGTCCCTCTGCGTGTTCCTTGGTCTTTTTTGCTTCGTGTATTCTGATGGAGATGAATCCATACTTACAGAGGCAGTGTTTAATTGCCTCCTCGTGGGTTAGACCTGTCCTGAGGCAGCAAATTATCATATTCTTTTTTTCCCCCTGAGGCTTCCAATGGGATCTGTCTGTTCTAATTTAATAAACCTGCCTTCCTAGTGCCTGATTCAAAGAGGCAATACCACATGCACGTTTCCAAATGCGTAATTTGTATGAACACTCAAATCCTTAATCGCGTGGGGAAAGCAGTATGGGAGGGGCAGGTGTGTGTATCGGTTCATGTTCGTTTGAACGGATGCCAACCAAACTTCCACAGTTAATTGTGTCTCAGCAGTTTTTACTTGGAAGAAATAGTGAACACACAGGCTTCTAACTGCCTTGTGGCCTTCTTTGGTTCCTGACTCTTGGGTTTGTGTTGTTTACAGTGCCATTTCTGCAGCAGTCACATAATTTATTGGGCACACGGAGCGCTCCTGCCAACTCCAAGCTGCCCTGCCTCACAGCCTTTCCATCTCAAGCTAGTCATTCCATTTCCTTCCCTGTGGTTCCAGAGCACACAGGAAATGGAAGATGTACATAATGGAAGCTTACTCTTTGAAAAGAAGAGTAAAAGCACGTTCAAGGTTTGGCTGAGAGTCTAAGCAGAGGGTGCCGGGGAAGTAGGGAGCTTTTCGCTCAGGAAGACTTCAGAATTGGTGCAGTGAGCCCCCAGGAACATGATGGTCTTCCCTTTGTCTCCAGGTAATGCAGGTGGTGAAGGAGCAGGTTATGAGAGCGCTTACAACCAAGCCTAGCTCCCTGGACCAGTTCAAGAGCAAACTACAGAACCTGAGCTACACTGAGATCCTGAAAATCCGCCAGTCTGAGAGGATGAACCAGGAAGATTTCCAGTCTCGCCCAATTTTGTAAGTTGCCCCTTCTGATCTCAGCTCGGCTTCACCATGTCAAGAGGGAGCACCCAACACCGAGCAGGGCTGTGGTACAAGGTTGTGAGGCAGGGCCAGCAGAAGATGTACCAGAATATCTTGATTCAGTTATGGCAGGATCAGCAAACCCTTGAGGAAGCACTGGGCTGAAGCAGAAGTTGGGACTAGGTCCTGGCGAGATAGCACTAAGCCAGGAAGTGACCCAGTGACTGACAGCCCTCTAGGGATTTGTGACTTTTCCAGGATTGGTAATACAATCTTTTACCCATGAAATTAGAGTCTACGTGGATATCCTTTGAGTGACAAGAAGTCGTAATATGCCAACCAGAGTGGGGCCCACTGATAATTAAAGCAATAAGAACCCAGAACTACTCTAGGATGAGTGAATGGAAGTAAAAGTTTGAGAGGGAGGGACCCCCCTCGTCTCCTGGCCCTGGGTGCTGTCAAAGCATCTTGTCTCACCTTTCTGGGGACCTCCAGCTCTAAGGTGAGGGCCCCCTTGTGAAGGACGTCCATCAGATGCACCTACAGCCATTGCAGTTGCGTGATGACTTAGCGTGTTCTGAAGGCCAAGCAGGGAGGGCTATTGGCCTTGCTTCCCCTTTTCCTTTCGATGGTGTTCCCTTGTCCTTTTCTAATAGCCAGGTTGTTTTTTGTCACCCCTTGTATTTCATAGAGAAGGAATTAGGGAAAAGAGGAGTAGGAAAGGTATTTGTTGGTTATTCTCATTCAGTTTACAGAATGCGGGACACAGCTTTTTTTGAACTTTTGTGCAAAGCTGACTTGTAACACAACTTGGATTCTGGAGTCTTCCTTCCACGAGCCCTTCCTTGCCCCACTCTATTTCAAAATCTTTCCCTTTCTGAACCTCTCCCTGCTTCTTATTTCGTATATTTGGAAAATTTAAAGCCAGGGAAAGTACCCCTCATGCTATTAAATTTCCTTCCATCCCTGGGAGATAGATACAGCTTGTACCAATTCGAAGGCAAGGGTAGCGTGTAGAGGGATAAGGTCTTGCTAACAAGAGGAGGAGCTGGAACTTGAAGTCAGGTCTGCTGATCCTTGGGCTGAGCTTTGTCCAGCCCACCAGAATTCCTTTGCTGTGTACAGGACTGAAATGAGGTGTGAAAAAGTGAACAGGTCAGAAAAGACAATCTACTGTGGGTTTTAAAAAATTATGTTTTGCCATTTTTGGTCAGCATGTGATACTATATATTTTCATGGGCTGCTATGCTGTATTTTACAACACATGTGTATAGTATAAACTGATCAAATCGGGCACCCAGCCTTTCCATGTTTTTATGTTTGCTTTGTGTCTAGAGTCTTCCAGCTGCTCTATTCCTGTTTTTTATGCAAAATGGAATACATTATTGTAATACTTTGTCCCTCAAAAAAAAAAGGATGCATTATTGTGAGCCATAATCACTGTATTGCAGTGCCATGGAGTTCTAGAATGCATTGCTTCTGACGTGTTTGTTTTTAAATCTTAAACCATTAGAAAAGCAGGTTTTAGCTGACATGTACATAGTCAGCCCAGGAAGGAAAATGCTCCCCAGAGGCTCTGGATTACATCGTTGTGAAACCCAGTTCACACCTGCGTGGGGAACCAGCGAACCTTATGAGATGCCTCGCCATGGTTTTTGCATCAGTCCTTAGCCAAGAGATGGTAATAGCCAGAAATATTGAGCAGAAAGTGCTTAGAGTGACTGACTCCTTGGAAATGCATTTTCTTATCTGTAACTAGAGACCAAAGCATCTTGCCCCATCCCAGAATCTGCAGTACTGAAAGTCAATGTTTTACCATGTCTGTTTTGACAGATGTGTCAACGTAAAATACCTCATTTATTTCTGATATGAAACTGGAGGAGAGTTTGAGGAATCACTTCAGTTAAAGCCAAGTGGTTCTAAATGAATATTTGACCATGACTTTGTTCCAGAGTGAGCTTTCTGCTCCTGTTTGTGTCTGCATTTCGCAAAGCTTTGCCTGTGACGTTCTGCCATCTCTTCAAGAAGCTTCCTTTCTCGAAGAAGTGTTTTTCTTTAGCTTTGCTATGGGTGAAAGGATAAACAAGGCAACTAAATGGGAACTTTTCTGGAGGGCATGGCTTTTGCATGACCTGTCAGAACGCACAGACCTCCTGGAGTTCTGGGACCTCCGAGTGGCAGTGAGGTCGTAAGGAGCTGTTAGAAGCTGCTGAAATGCTTTGGAAGATTCCTGTATTTAGTTGAAAGGCATAGTTACAGGAAGAGAATGAGGGGAGGGAGAAGGAGATCTTCCATCTGCTGGTTCGCTCCTCAGGTGGTCTCAGAACTGTAGGCAGGAGTGAAGAGCTTCATCTGGAAAAGCCACATGGGTGCAGGCATCCAAACACTGTTCCATCTTCTGCTGCATTCCTGGGTGTGTTAGCAGGAATCAGGCGGAGCAGCCAGGACTTGAACCAGTGCCCATATGGAATGCTCACATCACAAGTGGCGACTTAACTTACTGTGTCACACACAGCAGCCCCACTATGGTTAAGCATGAATGCCAGGGACCAGCTTGTTCATTATCCCAGACTCTGAACTGGGCAAGCAGGAGCTGGGGTATCTAGTAGAGTAACTTTTTGTTCAGTGATATGTCTTATCTATTAGTGTAGTCCATGAGATTGGAACACATGGTGGGTTGGATGACATCTAAATACTGCCAAAATGCCTCACAAGGCATGTCTAAGTCAGCCTACAGAAAGGGTGTGTTTCTCTTTTCATCCATTTTTCCATTTAGCAAACACAGCTTGAGCCATTCCTACATGCCAGCCCTGACCCAGGAGGCAGACAGAAGCCCACAGAAAGTCCCCTGTTGTTCCAGGCCCCAAAAGTTGGGATGAGGAAAAAGGACTATCCCAGACTATCCAGAGCTTGGTTCCAGAAAATGCAAGCACCTCCAAGAGCTGTATCTCGCCCCAAGCATACATGCTGGGATTTGGGGGTTCTAGCACTAGAACAGCAGCTTGAGGAGTCTGTCTCAAGCCCTTCATCCTGCAGACAGGGGTGGCAGTATCCCCAGGGCTCAATCACTGGCCATGGGGATGTCGCTCTCGTCTCTGGACCCAGAGGCAAACATCAGCTACACATTCCACATGACCCCTCAAGCCACTAGGCCTGGTTTTTTTCTTGTTGTTGTTACTTGTTTTTGTATATATATAATGACGTGTCTCTTAAGAAAAAGAAAAAAAACATAAGCTCCACAGGAATGATATTGAGAGGTGGAGGGAACATATACTTAGTGGGTTGAAGAAGAAGAAGCTTACCTTTATTTCTTAGCCCTTGATTAATTATTTCAAAGAGGAGTTATTTGTTATTTCCTATTTAGTGTGACTTAACAAGGAAGATAAGTCCACACACACAATTAATCTGAGATAATGGTTATAAAAAGCTTGACTGGTCAAAAAGTAGGTCATTTAACCCATGTTGGAGAGAAAGGGAGATGCAAGGACATAATTGCATGAAGCAGAGAAGTGAAATGGGGTGAAACCTCGACCCAGAGTGCGCACATCTGGGGTGAGAGTGTAGCACTGTTGTGGACAGACGAAACTCCTGAGACAAGTGTGCATCCCATCCTCAGCCTGCTCTTTTTGTCTCTCACATGAAGACATCATTTTTGCATCACGTTTACAGATTGCTACACGAAGTTCATAAAGTATTACGGGCACTGAGCACAAACAAGTGATCGCTCTACTACCAAAGAACCTAGCAAATTAAGTCAAGGATAAAATGGACACTATGGTTATATTCACCTTAGCTTAGCACAGTAAAAAAAAAGAAAGAAATGATCAAAACAAGCAGAGTCATACATAAGACTAAAACCTACTCTGCCAGTTGACACCTCCATTGAAAACTGGCCACGTGCTTTGCTCAAAACCTCATAGCACCCATAGGACAATCTGGGCACTTGTACATTTGCCAAAAAAAAACAAAAACAAAAAAGTTCATGTGTTGCTTAGTAATAAAGAAAAGTTTTGAGAAAGGTATTATTTGGTTATTTCTTCATTGTGTCAGCGTCATAAAATGCACTTATACAAACTAAGGCAATATAATCTTACAAGGCAACTAGTACTTCTGTAGTGCATTGTTGGCTAAAACATCATTGTGTAACATATTACTGTCTATATTGAGTGCTCCTGTGTGGTGGGTACTATGCTGGGTGTTGGCAACTCAGCACTGAACACAACAGACAAAATCCCCTGCCATGTACTTATAATATTGTAGTGGGGAGAAACAGACAATACATGTTAAGAGAGAACACATGCAGTGGAGAGAGACAGCAGGATAAGGTAAATGGAGTCCATAACTTTTAATAGAATGATTAGAATGTATCTCTCTAATCTGATGTTGACATTTAGCTGAAGATGTGTAAGGGAATAAGAGAACAGATTATGTGAAAGAATATTCCAGACAGTGCAAAGGTCCTGGGGTCAATCTTAGAGTTCAGTGAATAATAATAGTAATAATAGGGCCTGGCGCGATAGCCTAGCAGCTAAAGTCCTCAGTTTGAACATGCCAGGATCCCAAATGGGCATCCCTAATCCCAGCGGCACCCCCTTCCCATCCAGCTCCCTGTTTATGGCCTGGGAAAGCAGCCAAGGATGGCGCAAAGCCTTGGAGCCCTGCACCCATGTGGGTGACCCGGAAGAGGCTCTGGCCTCCTGGCTTCATATTGGCTTAGCTCCAGCAGTTGCGGCTGCTTGGGGAGTGAATCAATGGATGGATTTTCCTCTCTGTCTCTCCTCATCTCTGTATATCTGACTTCATAATAAAAATAAATGGCGCAGCACCAGCTGTTGTGGTCACTTGGGGAGTGAATCATCGAACAGAAGATCTTCCTCTCTGGCTGTCCTCCTCTCTGTATATCTGACTTTCCAATAAAAAAAAAAAAAAAGTAGAAACCTTTCAGGGGAACCGCTGGAGAGGTTTTGAGCAAAGGGCTTACATGATATGTTATATTGGGAATGGACTGTCCATAGGCAAGTTTGGAGGCGAGGAAACTGATTAGAAAGCTATTTCAGTCATCTGAGCAACAGGTGATGAGAGGTGGTTAGTATGTATGTTAGGTTCGATTTTGCAGATCAGAGACAAATCTGTTTCTGGATTGGTCAGAGGTGGAATGTAGGAAACGAAGCAGAAGATGAGTCCGGTGGCTTGGGCCCGGACAACAAAGATGAGGAATTCGTCTTTGGATGGGTGAAGGTGAGAGATATCTCAGCAGTCAGTCAGACAAATGAGAGCTCTAGGTTGGAAGTATAAAATCGAGAGTGGTCAGCATAAAGTTGACAGTTAAACCCATGGGTCTGTAATAGAAGGAACAAAAGTAGCACAAATACTAAGCTCTCAAGCCCTGCAGTGTAGAGACAGAAATAATAGGTCGGTGCTCATGAAGTCGATACCCCTGCTCAGTCCAGAGTCCCAGTGATCCCTTCTCAATCAAGGGTTGGCAAGTTATGGCTCGTGAGCCAAATAGGGCCCATTACCTGGGCCTGGAAATGATGATGTGTTGGAGCAGCACCAGTTCACAGTGTGTACTGTGGATGGCTGCTGTCACTCTGCCTTGCAGGAGTAGCTAAGACAACTGCAGACGGTACAACCCACAACAGCTTTCATTTCAACCCACAACGTTTCATACCTGGCCCTTTACAGCAGCCTTTGCTGATTCATGTTCTAGGTTAGCTGTGTAGGGCAATCTCCAAGTTGAGCTTGAACTCTCACCAATCTCGTAATGTGTATGACAGTGACCCCTTTAGCCCTGGACTTGGAATAGTATTCCATAAGTAGTGGTAGGTAGACTTTCATTTGCTCCTCACACACTCTCCTGCCCTCCTCCTTTAAACTTACTCCTTTCCCTTCTTTATATTGCCTTGGACAGAATTAGAAGGTCGTTCGTCACACAGACAGTTGTGTACCTGTGATCTAGCCCTCCCGATCCTGTGCTGAGAATTTCAAACCCAGTTTCATGGTGCCGCTGTCTGAATTGCCCCCAGCAGCTTTGAGCTGCAGAAACATATTATAAGAGTTACTTACATTTCTTACATGAGCTTCACCATTATTAGTAATAATAACCTAAAAATAGTAGAATCTTTTTTTAAGATTTATTTTCTTTTTATTGGAAAGTCAGATATACAGAGAGGAGGAGAGACAGAGAGGAAGATCTTCTGCTGTGGCTGGAGCTACACCAATCCAAAGCCAGGAGCCAGGAGCTTCTTTCGGCTCTCCCATGCAGGTGCAGGGTCCCAAGGCTTTGGGGGCATCCTCAACTGCTTTCCCAGGCCACAAGCAGGGAGCTGGATGGGAAGTGGAGCAGCCGGGATTAGAACCGGCGCCCATATGTGATCCCAGTGCGTAAAAGGCGAGGACTTTCACCACTAGGCTATCACACTGGGCCCAGAATGGTAGAATCTTAGAACCCCCTTCCTGTGTCTGCTTTGTTCTGTGGGGCAGCCCCTCCTTTCCTTCTCAGCCTACTCACCTGAACTTGGAAGCTGAGAGCAGGGATTGACCACCCAGATACACCCCACCTTCTCTGTTCAGTGCAGCGTTCATCAAGCTGCAGTTTCCCGAGTTCATTTTACAAGAGCAGAATGCTGATAATAAATAGTGTTAGTGAGCTGAAAGCCTGAGATGAGAGACTAAGAGAATTGGGCAAGGAAGGCTTTTCATAGGCAAGAATCTCTACTTCAAGTGTGACATTTCCATGTTATGATTTAGAAATGTTCAGTTGGAACAGCATCAAGTATTAAAGGTACAAGAATATTGCTGGATGGCTGAGTCCTTTTTGCTGTTGTTTTTCTCTTTTCTCACATGTGATCCAAAGCTTGCAAAGGCAGCCCTGAATCTATACCTTGTGCAACACTTGAACCCAATTGGCTTGTTTCCCCATCTGTAAGATAAGAGTGACGTTTTGGGGTAGAGAAAAGTAAATGTTAAATGAGTTAAAATTATGTAGGATAGTACCTGAGTCATGGCAGGAGCTCATCAAGCTCATCCTGGGGGCAAATGACACCCTGTGTGAGAGCATATTGCCTACAGTTTGGTGTCAGTACAAGCCCAATGTCTGAAGTTGATTAATACTGGGTCCTGGCTACAGTGTTATAGGGGCATGTGGAGTGTGTTGCCCAAGGAAAGGACAGAATATCACCCAAGCCAATTCAGAAAGACTGTGTTTGCTGCCCAGGACTTAACAGGGATCATGAATTGCACTGTCCTCTTTACTACAGCTTTGCAAGACACATTCAGTTCCCGTCTTACAGCTGAGGACGCTGAAATGGAGGAGCTCCATCAAGCACTGCTCACGGGCAGAACCCAGACTGAAGTCTGCTGAGTGTTCTGAACACACTGGCTGCGTTGCTCGGAGGGCTGGACTCTAATCTCTCTGTCCAACTCCAGCTAGAACAACAGTGGGTTTATTAGATTCCAATGGTAGAATGCTACATAAACTTTCCAATGACAAAAAGCTCTGATGTCAGGGAAAAAAATAGATGCTTCTGCCATTGCACTCTGTTATAATATCTTTGCAACACAGTGCCTGTGAAACTAAATTACATCGTGTTATCCTCAGACAAGATGCAAATATCCTCTAATTTATCCCATTATCGTCTCAACCTCTGTGGGCTGCAATCTGGGATAGTGTTGTTCTGCCTCTGTGAGTGAAGCAATCAGAAGCACAAAGCGGTCCCATGACTTGCCCAATGTTCCTGTTTGTTCAGATCCCATGATGACAGGTGCAACTAGGATTTACCTGCTGTGGGGGGAGTGGGGGTGCATAGGCAGGGATTTATTGTCTTGGCAGAGCTGGGTGAGTTTTTTCCCCTACGCTTAGGAGGTTTTATAAAATCAGAGAAGAAATTCCTCAAAACTCTTTGTGCTAGAAACACATCACTCAAGTGGCTGGTGCTTTTGTGGATATTCTGTAAATGTTAGAGTCCATAGTGTTAGTGTAACAGATAACCATGGCCAAGGGCACTTTGGCAGGTAGGGAGTAGTGGGATGCCCATGATGCCTTTACCATTGCTGCTTCTCAAGGTATGCTGTGGATTGTGTCTTTATCCCCCAACAGGGAACTAAAGGAGAAGATTCAGCCAGAAATCTTAGAGCTGATCAAACAGCAACGCCTGAACCGCCTTGTGGAAGGTACTTGCTTCAGGAAACTCAATGCCCGGCGGAGACAAGGTAATGTTTGGGGCAACTCTGATTTTGGTAGGGTAGGTCATGGCCAACCTGCTCCCAGGGGAATCACAGGACATAGTGTTCACATGACTTTTATCTGCCTGATTTCTGGTCCACATGCCTCCCCAGAGAGAATCAAAAGTCCAGCATTACCAGAGCCATGACAGTATTGAAAAGCTGTGTTTGCCACTTGATGTCACAGAGCCATCAATGGTGATATCAGCATTAGCTAATGTGTAGCATAAGCCTATGAGATGCTAGGTGCTCCTCTAGAAGTTCCACTTATATGAGATATATCTAAAAGTTTGTGGGAAAATGGAACTAAAAGATGTGTATCTGGGTGCAAAAATAAAAAAAAATTCCATGCATAGTTTGTTTATCAGGCACCTTTCCATGAACTTTCTGAACATACATTGCCCCCCGTGCTTATGCCCAGTTTACAGGTAGGAAAATGGAGGTGTCCAAAGACACAGGAGAACAAGGATTTATCCTCCACTGCTCCACGGCCCTTCTTCTCAATGATACTGAGCCTATAGGAAATCTGCCACCCACTGTTAGATTCATCTTGGAACTTTCTGCATGGGTAGCTGTTACTCTCAGAACTTGCACACTGATTCTCTGCCTGGTCATAATCAGGTTATTTGGGGACATAATTAACAGTGAACTAAGATGAGAAGAAATGAATTTTCAAACTATTTCAAGAAATATTTCTGAACAGTCTCTATTAAGTCTAATCTCAAAATGTGAAATGAAACTCTTGTCTGTAGTCAAATGTCACCCATGTGTCCAGATATTTTCTCGCCATGGAAGGAAACCTCCTTGGGTGTAAAGCCATAGTGTTTGCATCACACTTCCCTAGAAACTGGCCGCCAGAAAATAAAACTGGGACGGAAAGGGTGGAGAAAGGCGAGGAGATGGAGAACGAGCCAGGGGAAAAAGGAGAACTTTCCGGCACTGCTAAGAACAGGCTCCTCTGGCAGCCCAGGGGAGCCTTGGATCACGCCTGATGGATGGTGTGCTCAGACACGAAGCTCGAGCTCTCCTGACAAAATCACATTGTGCTTGTAACCCATCCCCCTATCCATCTCTCTTAACTTTTCAGTGCTAAATAACTCATTACGCTTGAAACATTTCAAATGTCATCACTAAGAATCACACTGAGGTGCTTCCAAAGGCAGAATCTTAGTGAGGAGTGACTGTTGGGGTTTTGCAGAGAGAATGGGAAGCCCTGCGGATGAGCTTTAAAGTGAGCCTCCAGAAAGGCCAACACGCAGAAGGAATCAGGGCTGGGTTAAGGCTCAGGTCAAGGAATAGTGGGACTTGGAACTTGTCTCTGCCACACAGCCAGACAAGGCGTGTTTGCCTTGCTTTCTCTGCATTCCTCTCTTCTAGCATCATGTCCATGTGAGCTGTGCTTCCAAAAAAAGGGGTGGCATAGTGGCAAGAGGCCAGATGGTGTGGGTACAGTCCTGCCTCTCCCCTGTCCAGCTGTGTGAGCTTGGGCGGGCTCAGAAACAGGGACAGCAGTGTCTATGGTTATTGCGAAGAAGAAAGGTGATGTGAGTGTGTCTCTTACTGTTCTGCAGGATTGTACAGGAACACTGCGGTGAGCTGACAATGGGTAGAATAGGCTGTAGGCTTCTAAGCTCAGTGATTAACCACCTAGGTGTCTTTGGACAGGACATACCATGAGTCATATCACGAGTTCCCACAGGTAATTAGGCAGTTAGGTCCAGATGATCCACAAGGTCAGGAGGCCTGAAGTCCAGGCTGAGTATCCCTACTCTGAAAAGCCAATATTCAAAAGTTGTTTAGCACTTGCACTTTGTCTTAAATGGAAAGGCTATGCCATGGCATTTTGTTTCATACACAGACTTACGTACAATATATAAAATTACCTTTGGGACATGTTTATAATGTATATAAGAAACATAGGTGCTTTTCATGTGTGTGCTTGGGTCCCAACTCCAATAGAGCTAATCTTGTATATGCAAAGATTATACAAGTTCAAAACATCTGAAATCCAAACATAGCTCACCTCCAAAGTATTTCAGATGAGGGATGCTCAACTTGCAGCCAGCGGCATGCCCTGATTACTCACTGCCTTTAGAAAAATCAATATTCAGATATATTGCACCCACAAAGGTGAGTTAGCAGGTTTTCAATTACTTGATATTGGAAAAGGGGTGCAGAAGTTTGAAAACAGTGGGTGATAGATAGGCTCAGACCACCCAAGGCTTCCTTCCCTGACACCCAGCTAGGATTTTTCAAAACACATTCCTTAGAACCAAAGTCAGCTTTGCAGTCTACTCCGCCATGAGACTTCCCTTTCTAGACCTCACGAGGTGGGTTCTATCAAAATAACTATTTCTAGGTACTAATTACAAGGAGGGAGGTGTTTGCTTTTTTTGATAACTTTTTTCTCATTTTCTGAAATTGAGCTATTTAATCTAAAAATCAGTCTCTAGATAATAAATTTATTATTTGAGCTCTTGCAGGACCATGGCTACCTGTGTTTAGTGTAAAATAATCTTTCTAAGTGCAAAAAGAAAGATTTTTTTGTTAAAGATTTATGTTTTTACTTGAAAGGTAGATTTACAAAGAGAAGGAGAAACAGAAAAAGAGGGTTCTTCCATCTGCTGGTTCACTCCCCAGAGGCCACAATGGCCAGAGCTGAGCCTCTTGGAAGCCTGGAGCCTAGAGCTGCTTCCAGGTCCCCCACATGGAAGACCCAAGGACTTGAGCCATCCTCTGCTGCTTTCCCAGGCCATAAGCAGGAAGCTGGATCAGAAGTGGAGCAGCTGGGACATGAACTTGCACCCATATGGGATGCCAGTGCTACAGACACAGAATTGGCTTGCTGTGCCACCGTACTAGATCCCAGAATTCGATCTTTATGCACAGGATATAGAGCACATTGGATTTCACATAGTTACTACCTCCATTCTGTTCCCACCAGAAAGGACAAGGCTCTGAGAGCCTATTTCTTCACTGGATATTGCCTTGTTTCTATGTCTCCTAAACTCCCTCAAGGAAACAGTTAAGATCAAATCCCAAGGAGTTATTTTGAATCTGTGGAGCCAAGAACTAACTCACTTTCAGGATCATTTGCATCAAATGGTGTCCTAAGATAATGAAATGTCCTTTGACGAATCGGTGGCATAAAACTGCTTCTGATTGAGAACTTGGCCAATTTCCTGGAGCAAAATCCCATTCCTAAACATTGACCTAACAGATGTGTTCTGGGACCTAGTGCTGCACAAAACCTGAGGAATTTCCCTGAGGAAATTTCTGTGGATTTCCACTTGTGCCAGTGATGCCTCTGTATCCCCACTGCTTTTATGGATGCATCAGAAAAGTAGATCCTTGCGGGATGTGCGGGCACAGTGGCCATATACGCCCAGGGGGAGGCATGCTGTTCTTGTCCCTGTTTCCTTCCTTGACTGAAAGTGTCTTCGTATTTCCTAATCAAAATCCATTTCTGTCAAAAGGTAAATAGACGTAACTGCATATTTTTTTTCAGATGAAGAAAGGCCAATTCATTTTCAGGGAGAAAAAGTAGAGATACTTTCCAATCAATAAAAATAACAGATCATTGTTCCCAAAAGGTAGCGGAACCAGTAACATGAATAAGAGGGTTCATTCAGTGAAAGAGCAGGAGACATGAATATTTATAGAGAACCAGCCCTCAGAAAGATGCGTGATGGAATACATACATACAGTTATGACTGTTGCTTTATGAATCTTAAGACCATGGATTCCTAAGCTTTTTATCATGCGGCTATAGTCCCAGCTGATACAGTGATGGCCAGGTGTGTAGCCCAAGTCTGTCAGGTCTGTGTGATTGCAAGGCACCGTTAGGTCATCTCAACTTTGGAGTCATGCGCTGTGAAAGGAGACAGCTGTCTGCAGGGAACTAGAAGTCGTGATTAGACATGAATGTCTTGTTTGGAAGACTATCCAGTGAAGTGGGGAAGATTTGAAAGGCAAGAGTGAGCTTGGTCTGCACCTTTCATTGCAATTTCCCTTTACTGAATCAACAGAGAGACCTTGCATCTTGTCATCTGCAAGGTGGAGTTTCCCAGTCCCTCCAGATTGAATCTGATTTGGATCTATGACCTTGGGCAGGAAGCAGACATTGTTCTGACCTGGTTGAAGACTTGGCACAATTTCAGTTAACCAGAACAAAAACTGAAATCCTAATGACAGTACTCCAAAGACACGGTTTTCAAAAGCTGCTCTTTTCATTGTGTTACTTTATTCACACACACACACACACACACACACACAGAAGGGGAGGGAGGGAGAGAGGGAAACAAATTAAACCATAAAATTGTCTCTGTTGTTGAGTTTGGGCATGAAGAGATGACCGTTACAGTGTTCTCACTCATAAATTTAACTAGAAGACCTCTGTATTTTTGTTTTCTCCTTAAATTCTGGTAAGCAATCTTTGATAATGTTCTCACTGCTTCCCGCTAATTGCTTTCAGTGACGCAATCCACTCCTTCATTGCCCCAGGGCCTGAGGAACTAGTAACAGCATGCTGGGTTTTGAAAGAAAAATGCACATTTTTCTTCCCATAAAAGAAACTGAAAATGAAGCGCCAGGCTTGGCTGACACTGGTGCTGCCTTGCCTTCTGAATCAGTGGGTTTGGGCTGGGCAGGGCCGGCTGGGCTGGACTGCAAGCTCTGCCTTCTTCCTCAGCAATCCTTACCTTCTGGACAGAAACGCACCTTCTAGGTGTAGGTGTCTGGCCGAGCAGTCATGTCACCAGTTGGGACAACTTCAGCTGACATCAGAGTCCCTGGTTCCAGGCTCCTCTCCACTTCTGATCCAACTTTTCTGCTACTGTTCTTCCTGGCATGCAGTAGCTGATGACTCAAGTACTTGAGTCTCTGCCACCCTATGGGAGAACCAGATTGAATTTCAGGCTTCTGGCTTGTTCTAGATCCCAGCCTGCACTGCTCAGGTTCCTTTTGGGGAAGGTTCTTCATAAGGGAAGGAGGAAATTATAGCATCTGTGCATTAGACAAATGTGACAGAGTCCTAGGCAGCCTTTCGTTTTTCTTTTAAACAAACATCCACACCAACATTGCAAGAAAAGTGGCTGTGTCACCTCCTGGAGTCCTGAGGAAGTTCATGAACATCTTGGTCACTAATAGTTTGTCAACACAAGATGTTACACAAGAAACCTTTCCTGGGTCCGGTTTCCCTGTGGCACAGGGAGTTGCTGGCTTGTTCCCACCCCACTTCCCAGAGCTTGGAGACAAGTGTTTCTGCCTTGTCTCTCTTAGCATCATCAAGAATGAAAAGAGATACATTTTCCTGGGGCTCCCTGGCTTTGTCTCTCATGCCAGTGACTTTTGCTGAATACACTAGAGTGCCATGTGGCTGCGTGCGTCGTACACAGGGCAATGGATAGAGATACTGATACGGCACCCTCTGCAGACCCCTCCCCCAAAAAGCCTATTACTAACTTGCTTAAAGGACTAGGTGTCTTTCCCTCTGATTTCCAAAGGTATTTTAAACAGGACAGATGAAAACTAAATATCAGAATCAAAGGGGGGGGTCATACTCCAGGGCTCTCAAATTCTTGCTGTCCTAAGACTGAAAAATCAAATGCATTGCTTCTTTCTTAAAAGAATTAAGAAATAACCAGGCTAATATTTTGGAATCCAAAATCGCTTATCTTATCCTCTTGTGTTTTTCCCCCTCAGATAAGTTTTGGTATTGTCGGCTTTCACCAAACCACAAGGTCCTGCATTATGGAGACCTGGAAGAAAGTCCACAGGGAGAAGTGCCCCACGACTCCTTGCAGGACAAATGTGAGTGTGCTAATTGTAATACACCATGCCCCAACGCTGTCAGCCTAGAAATGGGCATTTGGTCTAGCGGTTAGGATGCTACTTGAGTTGCCTGCGTCCTATATTGGAGTGTCTGCTTTTGAGTCTCAGCTCTGCCTCCAATTCCAGTTTCCTTCCAGTCACACCAGCAGTTGGATCCAAGCCATTCCTATGGGAAAACCCAAATTGAGTTTTGGCTCCTGGTTTCAGCCTAGTCTAGCCATGGATGGTACAGGGAATGAGCCTACCTCTAGAATATCCCTACTGCCCATATCTCATTCTCAAATATAGAGAAAGTTAAAATATTCTTAACTATTAGTTCAATTAAACCTTTCGCAGTGTGTCATCTTGTTGTTAGTCTTGGCCTGAGCATTCTTATCAAGTACAAGGCCTTGTTGGAGAATGAACAGAGGACAACATCCTAAGATGCTCAGACATCATTCCTGAAAGTTGCCAACTTCAAACTCCAACATTGACTGGCTCACTATCGTAGACACCTAGAGCCAGGCGATACAGAAACCTGGAGTCAGGAACTCCATCAGGATCTCCCATGTGACTCAAGTCCTTGAGCCATCACCTGCTGCCTGTCGAGGCACAGAGGCAGGAAAACATATCAGGAACACAGGAGCTGGGATGTAGGCCTCCTGAGTGATGGCTTAACTTGGTATTCGTACCACAACACCTACACCAACATCCACTGCTATGTTATTATCCAGGAGCTATTCCAAGAAGCAAAAATAATATAAACCTGATTCAGTCAATCATCTTTTTTAATGACCAAAGAAAAAATTTCATGTAACTTATGTTTTTTTACCCCATCATGTTTATTCATTACGGTGTTGTGTATCTGACAATTATAATGCAGAGTGATGGCAGATTCTGATGACTGATTGCCCTCAAAGAAGTAACTCAAACACTTTGAAAAGTCTGTGATCAATTATATCCTGCTATCCACTAAAAATTCCCGCAACATTTACTATATGTACATATTTGCATCTTCTGTGTGTGATATGTTTTAACATGCATGCTTCTGAAGCAGAGGCAGTTCCCAACTACCTTCTCCATCTCTGCCTTCTCTACCTACACTATCCTCAGAGGCATCATTCACTTTATCTCATTTATTCTCCAAATCAATTCATCACACTTGTTCATTTCCATGTTTCCATAGTACCTTATTTGATTTAATATTTAACATTGAACCTGGCAGGTGGCATACTGTTGGGCTAAAAGAATCTTGAGGGACGCTTCAGTCTAACCTTTAAAATGACATTGACCTGCAGTGTTCAGAGAAGCATGTCCTAGACAGCCCTTAGGCCTGAGTCTTGCACCTGTCACCCAGAAGCCCTGGAAGTCAAATTTGGACTGCTTTCCCTACAGCTGATGGACACTGAAGGCGAAAATAAACCCTAAGTGGGAAATTTCCTAACATTCAAGCTCCAGGTTGACATCTCAGGAAAACAGCTTGGAACATTCTGTCTTCCTCCAATTTAAAAATGGGACAAGCTGGTCTTTGTAGTGTCATTTAGCTTAGAAAGCGACCTCGTTTCCTGCATAGGGCACCTGCCTTCCCAACCCTCATTACTGGCAACAAGAGTAGAAGGGAGACCAATCTGAAATCCACCACTGCAGAGTCTGGGGCAGGGTTTTGCATCCTTGTCATGGAGGCCTTGACTTCTGCCTGTAGATAAGACCCTCCTTTCAGGTATGGAAAGCCCTCGCCTTCCCACCTTAGGCAAGAGAGACCCCTCATCCTCTTATGTGTGGTCCCCAGACCACCAGCATTGGTATCACCTGGGAACTTAATAGAGTTGGAAACCCTGGTACCCCGCCACACACACACACACACACACACACACACACACACACACACACACACAAATCCGCTGAATCAGCAAATCTGAGCATGGACAAAACAATGTATATTTTCATAGCCCTCTTGGCAGTTCTGATGCACACTCAAGTTGGAGAACTGCTAGGGTGAATGCTGCATACTAGGTCATATAGTTCCCCAAATGTGTTTTCTACCAATAAGCATTTTTTTAAATGTATGAATTGACAAGACATTGCCAAATTTTAGTTTTGACTTAAATGGATATTGAAACAAACTCTGAAATTTATTGTTACCAACATTTTTTTTTATAAAAGAAAGGACTTTGATCCTAAAAAAGTAAAAATAAGGACTTAATCTTGGAATATGTAACAGTTTCTTATACTTTGTGAAAAACACAAGACCGAGTCCTTATCTTCCTTCACTTGCAATTAATTGGTGAGCACTTTCAAGTGAGAACTTTGTGCCAGGAATCGTCCATCCATGTGGAATGGGTAATCTTGGTGGTTAAATGAGAAAAGTTAGAGGTTACTCCTGGTCAAAATAAGCAGTCCCCTGAGCCTGGCACAGTGGCCTTGTAGCTAAAGTCTTCACCATGAATGCTCCGGGATCACATATGGGCGCTGGTTCTAATCCCAGAGGCCCCACTTCCCATCCAACTCCCTGCTTGTGGCCTGGGAAAGCAGTCGAGGACGACCCAAAGCCTTGGGACCCTGGGCCCATGTGGGAGACCCGGAAGAGGCTCCCGGCTCCTGGCTTCAGATCTGCTCAGCTCTGGCAGTTGCGGTCACTTGGGGTGAATCATCAAACAAAGAATCTTCCTCTCTCTCTCCTGTCTGTGTATCTGCCTTCCCAATAAAAATGAATAGATTTTTTTAAAAAGAATAAGCAGCCCCTTCCTCACTGATCAAGAGATAAACAGGGAAAGAACTGTAGGCCTGGATGACACATCTTGATTCATTCCTCCCCACACAGCCCAGTGAGCACATTATTGTCCCCATGATTATACTCCACATTTCAACCCCAAATGGGCATCTGACTGGCAGGGCTACCAACTAGCTACAGGAAGCAGCACCCACATTCTCGTTAGTTAGATTCTTAGGAAATTGGTAGCCTGGCCCCTGTTGAGGTTCAAGAGCTTGGATAGCCCCTGAACTTTGTGTAGGGACAATTTCTAGTGTTGTTCACAGCTGTGCCAGCTCCCTCAAGTGCCAGAAGCCCAGACTGGGACTAACTAGCTGGGTCTCAGCAGCACCCAGAGACATGGCTTGCCAGGGAAATTTGCACAGGAGCAAGGCCAAAGCTGCCATGGTCCACATGGCTTTGACAGTGGCCACCAAGAGATCCTGATTCTAGAGCAGGTTGCCCCAGTCCCTCGGGCATGGCCTCCAAAACCCTTTCCTCTGTGGTCTTTGAAATTAGGAATACAAAATCCCGAAAACCTGTTCCATAACTCCTCTTCCTATTGCAAAATAAGTCAAGAATATATGCTTGCGCAAGTATGTGCCTATGGGAGTGTGAGTCTGTGCAGGTGCATTGCTGAGAATGGATTCATCCATACACGCATGCCAGAGAAGAGACTGCATTCAATAAGCAAGTGAAATGAAGATGCCATAGTTTGCTTGAAATGAGAAGGCCTAGGCCTAGGAAACAGTACTCATTCACAGCTTCAAACCTGCTGCCTGGTTTGCATCTAATTTCAATTGTGCATTTTACCTGGAGGGGGAAAAAAAGCATCCTTAAGAAACCTCATTCTGCTAGAAAATAAGATGTCCCTTTAATTAATGTTAAATGCCACTGTGTTTGCCACATGAGACTGCCCTCTCTTGAGACCAAGGAGAAAATTATCTCCCACCCCTTGAGTTAATCATGGATGACTATTGAGATACTGATGAATCAAATAGTGGAATTGAATCCTCTTCATACAGCCAGTGCAAGTGAAGACTGGAAGCCTCTCCTTAGCAGTGTTTTCCCCTCATCGTTTAGGAAATATAGCTTCTCAAATTCCTTCTGTTTGTTGGGAAATAAAACCCATTCAGAAAACACTCTGCATGTCTTCCACCCAGTTTATAGGCTGTTCTTACCCCCCACTAAACACAAGACTCCATTGCTTTGCAGCCATGCCTCAGGCCCCTCACTGCCAGCCTTTGAAAGAATCTAGGCCAGTGCCTCTCCATCCCACATCAAAGGGACTGGGAGGGACGCACAGGCCACCCCCGCCTCCATAAGGAGATTAAGTCGCTAGCAGTAGATGAGCCGAGCAGCTGACACAGCCAGGCAAAGTGAGCAATTTGGGTCACTGATGCCCAGTGAGAAATTTGCATCCTTCTATCTTCATAGAATCAACTAGAAAAAGGGTCATCAAAAAGTTCATGGAAAATGTACTTTATGAATGTCAAGTTTTTTTGCACCAAAATAAATTCAGGTCTAAATTCCACATTCTGCTAATTTGTTGAAGTATCTTCATAATTACAAATAACATTGTGAGTGTGAAATATGCTAGGTACTATGTTAAGGGCTTTACATAAGCTATCTTCTCAACAGAATTGAAAGCAACATCATTGTCCTTATTTTACTGACAAGGAAACTGAGCTACACAAAGAGGAAATAACTTGCTCAAGGGCACAGATCAGTAAATGATAAGGCAAAGATCTGAACGCAGCCATTCTACTCCAGGGCCAAGATTTTCACCCACTATGGAACAGATACCGGTTAATATGGTCACATCCCAAATCAAAGTACCTGGTTTTAGTTTTTGGCTGTGGGCCTTGACTCTAGCTTCTGACAAGAGCAGAGTCTGGGAGGCTTGGGGGCCTGGATTCATGCCAACCAGATGGGAGATGAGAATAGAGTTCCTGGCCCAACTCTGGCCCCTGTAGACCTTTGGAGTGTGAACCAACAGAGGGGAATAATATACTCATTCATTCATTCATTCTCTCTCTTTCTCTAACCACCCTCTCCCTCTCTTTCCACTATTCCCTGTCTCTGCCTCTCAAACAGAAATAAATTTAAAATATTTTTAAAGCCAACAATGATGCTGGCTCCAACATTAGGAGTTAATTTTCAGGAAAAAAAATCTCATATGATAGTGTATCTTTTGTTACTTGCTTGGAACCTAAGACTCTGAGAACTTAAACTCCAACTGGTAGGACAGTTGGTAAATCTCTTAACACCAGAGGCACGGCCCTACCAATAAATGCATGCTGCATGCCCGACCTGTCAGAGCAGTGAGATTCTGCACTCAGCATGCTGCAGGTTGCCATCCCACCTGCACAGCTCCACACTGGTGCTTCTCTGAGGAGCCATGCACACAGTCAGTGCTCTAGGCTCACTGGCCACTTTCTGGGGTTGGTTTCTGCCTGAAATTGACTTCCACCACTGGTGGCTACATGTTCTCTTTTTCCAATGGACTTTTTTTTCCTGTTCAAGTTAAATTTTTTCCACCTATCTTAGCAATAGAAGAATTTCCTGAACATGTCTGGAGCCGGACTAGCATGTGTGAGGTTGTGTCTCATGACTCCTTTCCCCTTCCAAATCCTAGACATGGAATGGAAGAAAGCATGAAACACAGCTTTTTCCTTCACATTAGTAAGTTTAAATACTGTTTTTTCAAACATCTGTCATTCCATCCATAAAATAACAACATTAAGTCAAAATGGTCTCAATCCAACTCAGGCTAAAAATTTGGTAGAATGAAGCCAGACCCCAGGAAGTCGGTGTGGTAATAGAGATTCCTCCCCCACCCCTATTCTCCTGTCTCTGGACCCCACAATTTTATCTTGCTCCTCTGTAAAAATAAATGATCAAAATGCTGACTTGGCTTTGAAATCCTCAAGAGCCCCTGCTGCCTCTTTACAGAGTAGATTTGAGAGGTGTGCACCTGACCCCTCTGTGCCTACTCCTGGAACTACAGAAGCGTGTTAGCTTTCCGCCCCTAATCTTCCAGTGCATCTAGAGACAAATCATGTTTTAAAAAAAGCAGCCTTTAACTCTGCACTGTATTTTTAGGATGAGAGATACAGCAGCTTGTCCCCTAATGGGACACAGAACATATAAAAAGCATGAAATATGTACTACCACCAAACCCAGCGGAAAAGTGCCTTTTCTTTCCTGAAGCCTTCCTATTAGAGATCTGACAACTGACCCCAGGACAGATGTTTGTTATCACTCTTGTCCTGTTCCACACGATGGGTTTTCAAAGCCAAGAGGCAACCTCCTGTTTGTCCCTGATAGACGCACTGTACGGGTCGTTGGCCATGTGATATATTCTAACAAAAGACTTTCTACAAGGAACTTGTGATTCAAACTTCATTTGAAGATTAAAGTTTGTTCATTGACTTTGCTAATTATATCTCAAAATCACTTCAGTGATACATTTGCCGTTAAAACATAAACCACCTTCCCAAGTGTCCAAATGTTCCCTCTTAAGGTAGTGAATTGGGTAGCCAGCTCAGCTGAAAAGGGAAGTGGGACCAATCTGAGGTTACTGAACATGGATTTGCAGAGAACAGAGGTCCATTTTCTTGCCTAAAATTTGGCTCAGGAGTCAAAGCGGCCATCTCCAGGCAGGCTCTGATTCAAAGAGGCTAGGGAAGAAAAGCAGAAAAGGGAGTCTTAGGTAAAAATTTCCACAAATCCGAACACTGCACTGCTGTGCTATGGAGCCAGCCCCAAGATCCCAGTGGTTTGAGCATGACAGAAGCTCACTTCTCACCCACATCATGCTCCTTACACAGGCTGGCAGAGGGCTGCTGCCCACAGTCAGTAATGTGAACCAACAGCTTGCTTTGCCGTCCCACAGCTAGACCATCTGGATACAATGTATGTCTCCTTCCGTTCCCCCATCTGAGGGGAGAGAGGTTGGAAGACATAGACTTATTGCTGTCCCCTAAAAAAATATAGCACATCCTTTCACATGTCACTGGTCAGAATCAGTCACATGACTCTTTGTAACTGCAAAGCTTTTGCAGGAGTCCTCCGTGCGGCTAAAAGATGAAAGTAAGACATTCCTGACATTCTGGACATGAAATGGCCACCAGAGCAATCTAGAATCTAGAATGCAGCCTGGAGGAGCAGGTGTTGTGGAGGAAGCGGTGAGCCTGCAGAGATTGCTGGAGGAACCCATCACAATCCCCCTCCTCTTAGGGTTACAGAGAACTATAGGAATCCCAATAGAATCAGATATTTTAGGGTGCCTGGAAAATGTTCGCTTTTAGAGGGTTTCCATTTCTTTTATTCTAATAGTTTGTCAATTTAATCTTCATGACACCTACAACCTAATTCTCCAGTAAAATTATGTTAAGATTAGCTATAAAATCTCTAATTATATTCATCATCCAAAGAGCCTAAGGAATAGATAACTCAGGCATTTACAAAAGCCTAAATCCCCACCCGATGAAGCCAAGTAAGAGTACATGCTCCTAGCTTCACAATCCCATGTGGGATTTAAGAATTGGGAGTTAGAGAGGGATAGATGACTTTGCATTTTGTAAGTTAAATTTCCAAACTGTCCTACTGCTTTCTCTCTCCCCCCTCCCTCTCTCAGTATCAACAAGAGTTTTAAATGCACAAACCTCTACATATCTTTTCTCATCCTCCTCCAAGTCCTGGGAAACACAGAAGATAACATCATTTTATCTAACTGCATTATTTAAGAATCCCCTATCAGGAAGCAAGGTTCTCTTTATGGAACTGAGTTTAGTTTCACAGCCTGTAAAATCAGGATAATAGAATATCCTTCCCAGAATTGTGAGAATTAATCAGATAGTTGAGGCTTTGGAAAGTGAAATTGAAACAGTTTAGAATCAAATTTTTGAGATAAGACTGCTTCCCCTTACTTGTCCAAAGTCTGAAACTGAATAGATGCGGATGATGTAGCAAGACACACTAATGTGTATGAATCACTTGCCGTACCTCCTGGCGCCCAAAAGTCCTTCTGTAATATCATGATTAACATCACTGTTGACTGCTACTGTTATCAGTTGCTGCTCTAATGCATCACTCCCAACATGTTTAGAGTGTAATTTAGAAAAAAAAGATTTATTTCTTTTTATTGGAAAGGCAGATCAGATTGATGGAGAGAAGGAGAGACAGAAAGAAAGATCTTCCATCTGCTGGTTCACTGCCCAAATGGCCTAAATGACCCCAGCAGAGCCAATCCAAAGCCAGGAGCCAGGAGCTTCTTCCAAGTGTCCCACATGGATGCAAAGTCCCAGGGCTTTGGGCCATCCTTCACTACTTTCCCAGGCCATAAGCAGGGAGCTTTTCAGGAAATGGAACAGCCGTGACACAAATCAGCACCCATATGGGGGATATTGGTGCATGCAAGGCAAGGATTTAGCCACTGAGCCATTGCACCAAACCCTGGGCTGTTATTATTTTTAGATCTTTATTTTAATGAAACCAACTCTACTTATAGACATAGCTCTTTCTCTCCAAGAATACTTTTTCCAACATATAAGAATGTTCCTCATATGGTGGTGGCCCCCCAAATGGATCATAAGCTGAAAATACATTCGGGTCAAAAATACATTTATCATATCTAACTTACCAGTCATCACAGCCTAACAACAAGTCACATCACAGAATATACATTTTGTTTCCTCGTGATGTCACGGTCTGTTGGGAACTACATTCACTCCTGTTGCTCTGCGTCTCTGAAAGAAGATTATACCACATAACGTTAGCCTGGGGGAAAAGGACCGAAATTCAGAATGCAAAGTATAATTTCTACGACATGCATATCTGGTTTTGCACTGTTGTGAGGTTGAACCACCTTGAGTCAAAGACCCCGTCTGTTTTCATTTCTACTCTGGAATGCCATCTCACGTCTCTGCCTCTTTTCACTGCTCTTCTCTTTTCACAGTTCCTGAGAGCGACAACTGTGGCAACATCTTCACAAATATCTAAGTGTTCAAGGGTGTGCTTACTTCCATTTCCTTTTATGAATTGCAGTGCCGGTGGCAGATATCAAAGCTGTCGTGACGGGAAAGGACTGCCCCCATATGAAAGAGAAAGGTGCCCTTAAACAAAACAAGGTATGATTTCCAAATTACTGCAAATCGTCTGTCTTCACAGTGCAGCGAGTGATTTTGATTGCCCTCTGTTACAGCATTGTGTTTGCATGTGTGCATGTGTATATGTTTAGTTGCACATCTCTTACACAGCTTTGCCTTGTTTGCCTGGTTCATTTTGCAGCCTTTACCCTGATTCTTTCCCTGAATGTTTTTCAGATTCTCACTGTCTCTGCCATTCTCCCACTTCCTCTCTGTCTCCACCCACCTCTAGGAGCTGTTAATCTCTGGAGTTTCAAGCTTCCTAAGTTCCTTACTTACATCCTTCTCAGGGCCTATCCCAACCTGTTGCTATTTATTTCTCCTTTTTCTTCTCCCATTCCAATCTCTTTATTTTCTCTTGCTAAAATCATTCCATACTAGCATTGCTTTGGTCTCCATGAAGCCCAGAATGGGCAAGGATCAGCTGATTTAAACAATCACAGGAAATATATGGGGTGGATATTCTTCAGAACCACGGACAGTAAAATGGTGGACCATCTCAGATCTGGCTCAAAAAGGAGGAAATTTCCCCAAATGTGCGTGCTGTTGAAGCCCCCTTCCCTTTGCAGCATTCCTCACCATCCCCTTCCTGGCTTATCAACTCACTGTCATCAAGACAGTTCCCATTCTGTCACAGAGGGTCCAGGCTGGGGGGTTGGGGATTAGGGTACATTATCTGGAAAGACAATTTCCGTTGCCCCTAATTTACTGAAATATACCCTTGAGAGAACATCAGGGAAGCAACTATTTGTTTAGATCTCCTGGCATCTTGTGACAAACAAAGCATCCATGGTATATAGCCTTTTTTATCTGGATGTTCCAGATGCCTTGGTACTCCAAATGCCACACAGATCAACACATTATTCTGTATTTCCTGCCTTGTATCTAAAAAGAAAACCAAAAAATGCACATCCTACTTATCAATCAGGGTTAAAAGAAACAGCACTCTTATCTGTAACTCTGTCCAGCTCTTTTCAGATGGCCGTATCTTTGTTCAGAGTAACAGAGAGGAGACACAGCCAAGGGGGCTGCTTTCAAGATCTGTGCTTCTTCAGTTACATAAATATGACTCACCTCACATCCACCAAATGTGGATGTTAGGGCTGTCACAACCACAAGATTCAATGCACTTAAATAATAAGTGTAAAGATGGAAAGACCTGCCCAAATAACCAGGATCTACGGGTAATGTGTTACACAGCACCTCTAGGGGGGGTTTCACTTCTGTTTTCTCTATGATGGGGGACCCAGTGATTGTCAAGCTCATGAGGTTCCATAGGGAGGATCCCTCACCATAGCAGCAAACCTCCAGTTTCCACAGTTTGCCTCTTATGGGGCCGACTTACAGCAGTACCAACAGGGATCGCCGTATGTTCCACATGTCAGGTGTTCCCTCCACAGAGAGCTCCTTAGGGGCGGGCTGTGCTCAGCTCCAACCTAGGTCTCTGTGATTATCTAACACTTGCAGCTGTACAGGAAAGAACTTGGGTGAATGTGTAACAATAGAAATATTTAACTCTGAGAAGGTGAGGACAGAACTAGGAGTGAAGCAACCTTGCAGAACCCAAGTACTTTGTCTAGGGTCTACCTGGGAAAGCAGTCGCAGACAGCCCAAAGATTTGGAACCCCGCACCCTTGTGGGAGACCTGGAAGAGGCTCTGGGCTCCTGGCTTCAGATTGGCAAAGGCTAGAAGCAGTGGCCTAAAGCAGCTAAAGTCCTTGCCTTAAACGTGCCGGGATTCCATACGGGCACTGGTTCTAATTCTGGTGGTCCTGCTTCCCATCCAACTCCCTGTTTGAGGCCCGGGATAGCAGTTGAGGACAGCTCAAAGCCTTGAGACCCTGCACCCGTGTGGGAGACCTGAGAGAAGCTTCTGGCTTCAGATCGGCTCAGTTCCAATCGTTGCGGCCACTTGGGGAGTGAATCAACAGATGGAAGATCTCTGTCTCTCCTCCTCTCAGTATATCCGACTGTCCAATAAAAATAAATCTTTAAAATAAAAAAGGTATGCCAGAGCCTTCATAAGAAAGTCCTGCTTTCCAGGATTTTATCCCAATTAGGAGATTGCAGAGCATGTTGGCCCTCCTGTCTCAACAGTAGGATTGGAGGTGGGGAAGACATGGTGAAGAACCTCAGGCTCTCGAGGCAATTGATTGGAAACTGCAGCCAGGGTAAAAGGGTTGGAGACAGGGGCATAAATCTGTGCTACTGGGGAACTCTTGAGAAGGTCCAACATACAAGACCCCGGAAGTGTAGAGTTCACTGGAGGATTACAGAATGTTGAACCTCTCCCATGCCCTACCATCACTCCAGCAAAACCCCCAAATTAGAAACAGTGCATTAGAGCCAAAAGGTCTTCAGAGACCTGATAGTCAAAGAGAAAGGAGCAGACTAGAGCCACGTAAAGACTGTGGCCTTTACTACTGGAGTAAACATAAATATAGCCCAAATCATCGCCAGTTTAATACAAATCATCTCTCTGGAGGTTTATTTATCTTACTTCCTATTATGTTCCTAGATAATCTAGATATATCTAGAACATATCTAGATTGCAGGAGTTAAGTAGAGGCATTCCAGAACAGTAATACAAAAATGCAGTCTGAAAACAAAGTTATCATAAGAATTGGGTTGCAGAAATTGAAACTGTAAGAGAATTTAAAATACTTACGATTAAAAATGTGATGGCGGGCCTGGCAGCGTGGCCTAGCGGCTAAAGTCCTCGCCTTGAACGCCCCGGAATCCCATATGGGCGCCGGTTCTAATCCCGGCAGCTCCACTTCCCATCCAGCTCCCTGCTTGTGGCCTGGGAAAGCAGTCGAGCACGGCCCAATGCACTGGGACCCTGCACCCGCGTGGGAGACCCAGAGGAGGTTCCAGGTTCCCGGCTTTGGATCGTCACACACCGGCCCATTGCGGCTCACCTGGGGAGTGAATCATCGGACGGAAGATCTTCCTCTCTGTCTCTCCTCCTCTCTGTATATCTGACTTTGCAATAAAAATAAATCTTTAAAAAATAAATAAATAAATAAATAATGTGATGGCTCTAATGAAAAAAGTAGATAGGATACAAGAACAAGTTGGTCATGTAATGTAAGAATAGAAATTGAAATCTGGAATCTAAGTTGACAAACACAGAAATGAAAAATGGTTTTGATGGCCTTATCAGTAGACTTGAGATGGCTGAATAAATAAATGAGTTTGGGTGTGGTTTGGTAGAACCATCCTAAACTAAAATACAGAAAGAAAAAGATGAATAAATTAGAACAGGACATCAAAGAATTATAAGATGGTTGCAAAGGTATGACACGTGTGTTACTGGAAGAACAGAGGAAAAGGAGAATGGAACAGCATATATACCAAAGCAATAATGGCCAAGAACTTGCCAGAACTAATAACAGAGATCAAATCGTAGATCCAGGAAGTTTGCAGGACTCCAAGGAGAATAAAAATGACAACAACACACTTAGACATATCATGTCCAGACTGGAAAAAACAAACTTGACAATCTTGAAATAAACCAGAGAAAACACATTTCCTGTAGAACAATAAAGATGAGAATCAGAGTGGACTTCAACCAAAACAAAGCAAGCAAGAAGATAATGCAATTATTATATTTAAAATGTTAAAAAACAACCAACATAGAATTCCATATTTAATGCAATTACTCTTCCAACATGAAGTAAAATTAAATTAAAATGAGGGAATTTATTACCAGCAGACATGCTCTGTAGGAAATATCAAGAAAATTTTTTCAACCAAAAAGAAAATGATATCTGTCAGAAACCTGCACCCATATAAAGAAAGAGTTTATATTGCAGAAAAAAAGTAAATGAAGGTAAAATGAAAATATTGATTTCTTACTGTAAATTCTTTAAAAACTATTCTTCATTTAAAATAATAATGCTGTGGTAAGCATTTCACCTAGTGATTAAAATGCCCCTTAAGATGCCTTTATCCCATATCAGAATTCTTGGCTTTGATACCTGGCTCCAACATCATGCATCATGCTAATGGAAACCCCGGAAGGCAGCAGTAGTGGCTTAGATAACAGAGTTCCTGTCCCCCACAGTTTTAGTTTTCTGCTCCTGGCTTGTGCCTGACCCAACTATGACCACTGTGGGCATTTGGAAAGTGAAGCAGTGGATAGGAGCATGCAATAGTTAATTCTCATTCTCTCTCTCTCTCTCTCTCTCTCTCTCTCTCATGCATAAAAGCAAAAAGAAAACAGTAAGACTGTATCGGACAGTTAAAGCACACTAGTAAATGAATAAGATGTATTTGTAAAGTGTTCAAGTTTTTAACAGCAGAAAACAAAACAAAAGAAATGCACGAAACAGGAAAGAGTACAAATATGGTCCTATTACTCTAACTTAAAATGTAAATAATCTAACTACCTCGAAGAGCAAGATTGTTAGACTGAATACAATAACAGGATGCCCCCATTTTAAATGTAAGATAAGGCGAGATGGAAAACAATGAAATGGAGAAAGACATGCCACAAGACTTATCAAATGAAAAGTGAAGTACCTATGTTAATTTCAGACAAATTGATCTTCAAAATAAAGAGGGTTATCAAGGACACAAGTCTCCAACAATACCTATTGCTTTTTTTAATTTTATTTTATTTGGAAAATCAGATTTACAGAGAAGATGAGAGACACAGAGTTAGATCTTCTGTCCTCTGATTCACTCCCGAAGCATCCACAATGGCCAGAGCTGCACAAATCCAAAGCCAGGAGCTTCCTCTGGGTCTGCCAAATGAGTGCAGGGTCCCAAGGCTTTGGGCTGTCCTTGACTGCATTCCCAGGCCACAAGCAGGGAGGTGGATGGGAACCGGGAATTTGAACCAGTGCCCATATAGAATCCTCGCACATACAAGGTGAGGATTTTAGCCATGAGGCTACTATGCTGGACCCAAGACCTATTATTGTTAAACATATATAGACTTAAGGAAAAAGCATCAAGACACATGAATTTAAAAACTTCCAGAATTGAGCGAAGAAATAGACAATTCCATTATTATATTGAAAACATCAACATCCCTCTTCGGTGATCAATAGATCAAGCAAGCAGAAAAATCAGAAAGGATAGTTGATGTCCTGAAAGCACCATCAATCAACCTGACCCACGTGACATTAATAAAATAATGTACCAAAAAACAATAGAATTCTCAGGATCACAGGAATCATTCACTAAGAGAGACTACCCTCAGGATGATAAACAAATTTAAAAGAACAGTAATCACACAAAGTATGTTCTGAGATCACAATAGAATTATGCTAAAAATTATCTCTTAGTGTTTATTTATTTGAAAGGCAGAGCAACAGAGAGAGGGAGGGAGGGAGAAATGTAGGAGGCAGGGAAAGAGTGAGAGTGAAATCAGCCACAGCAAAAGGCAGAGATCTCTCACTGATTCACTCTTCAATTGGCCTCAACAGACAGAACTGGATCAGGACAGAGCCCAGATTCAGAAACTCCATTCTGGTCTCCCACATGGATGCCAGGGGCCCAAGAATGTGGGCTGTCACCCACTGATTTCACAGCCGTGTTAGCAAGGAACTGGATAGGAAGCAGAATAACTGAGACCAGAACTTGCACTGCAGTATTGCTGCTGATGTCACAAGTGGTGGCTTAACTTATGCACCTCAGTGACAGCTCCTGGTGCTAGAAATAAATGCAGAAACATAGCTGGAAAACCTTCAAACTATCTGAAAACTCATTGCTTTCTAAATAGCCCATCATTCAAAGAACTATTAAGAAGAATCACAAAATTTCTATTTAGATCAAAATGTATGGGACACAGTGAACGCAATACTTAGAAAGATATTTAAAGTAAGTAAGAGAGACAATATAAAACCAGTAAGATTTCTACCATACAGCACAGCAGGCAAAAAGAAGAGTACAAATATAGCAGTAGAAATAATGAAGTTCAAAACAGAAAACAAAAGGCTGATTTAATAGAAAAGTGAAAAAAAAACAAGTGTTTAGGCCGACTAGCCAAGAAAAAAATGAAAGGACGTTAAAATGAGAGAAGTTACAGATCACAATCTGGAGCCAGCTCTCTCTGCTCGGGGCATCTGGATAGGAAAGGTGAGATCCACTCCTTAAAGGGAGAGTTGACCAAAATGTTTCCCTGGATGTTCTGTCAGCACAGGCTGGGTGGGCAACAGCGGAGGCATGTTACTGGCTGTTCAGGAAGTTTATCCAGTTTGGGAAAAGCTTCTGCCTTTTGTGCCACAGAGCTCTTGGCTATTACATAAGACCTAGGCAAGGCAGACTGAAGTGTTAGCATTAAACTAGAAACTTGGTGAATAACAAAGGACTAGTAACTTAGGATCTTGTTATTAGCTGATATGCCTGGTACCGTCTAAGGCCTGGGAATAGAAAGAGGAAGAGAACTGGTCTCTGTCCCCGCAATGTGTCTACCACAATGGCCTTTGTTTATCTGGGCAGTCCATTGTTTCATCAAATTGGAGGGCTTGAGTTAGAGAGAGCTCTGAACACAGAGTAGACCAGGACCCATGTGGCAATGGTCTCCTGGAACTTATAGCCCAAGGTGTGGGACACAGGTTGGTGCAGCAGGCACATTTCTGTTGAGACCAGGGTGCTGGATCCCTCATGGAGATTGGAAAATTTCAGAATGAGGTTGGAAAGAATTGTCATGGTTGATGGAAATTCATTTGGAAGATGTTGATTTCTAAAAACTCTATATTCAAACCCTAGAACTTATAAAGGGAGTATATTGGTTGCTATGTACTTTAAGTTGGACATTTTTGCTACTTGTCTCATGAAATTTGATGCTGTCTTGCTTGATTTCACCATTTGGCATAGGAGAACCTTGCATCTTCTCATGTGCCAGAATCCAGCTTTCATTTTTCAATTAGGATTCTTACCATGCATTTTAAAAAACTCTTTTTTACTGAAAAATTAGCATTACAGAGGGAGTGAGAATGACAGAGAGAGATCTTCCATCTTTCCAAGTGGTCGCAACAGCCAGAGCTGGCCTGATCTGAAGCCAACACTCAGGAGCTTCTTCCAGGTCTCCCAAGCAGGTGAAGGGGCCCAAGGCCTTGGACCCTTGTCTGCTCTTTGCCAGGCCTTTATCAGGGAGATGAATGAGAAGTGGAGCAGCCAGGACTCAAATCAGCACCCATAGGGGATGCCAGTGCCACAGGCTGAGGATTGCCACCACACAGGTCCCTTTTAAACCTGGTCTAGGGGCAAGTGCCATGGCTCAACAGGCTGATCCTCCACCTTGAAGCACCACCATCCCATATGGGCACCAGTTCATATCCCAGCTGCTCCACTTCCCATCCGGATCCCTGCTTATGTTCTGAGGAATACCCAAGTCCGTGGAACCCTACACCCACATGAGAGATCCAGAGGAAGCTCCTGGCTTTGAGTCAGCTCAGCTCTAGCCATTGCAGCCATTTCGGATGTGAACCTGCCAATGGAAGATCTTTCTCTTAGTCTCACCTTGTCTCTGTTCATCTGTCTTTCTGATAAAAATAAATAAAGCTTTAAAAAATAACAAAAATCCTGGTAAAATGAGATGCCATTTATGCAGATTTACTTTTTCACTAATTCACTCAGTAAGCATACTGTATCAGATTCTAGGAATCCATACATAAATACTGCATGGCCCCTGATCCAAGGTGTCCAAGAAGTAAGTTTTATAAATAAAGTATCTTCAAAAAAGTTCATGGAAAATGCCTAGTATGAAAGATAATAAGGATTTCAAACATTGTTACATGAAAATAAATGTACTTTCTAATTCAATTTTCTGTGCGCTTTTTTAAGTGCATACATATGAACATGCAGTGATAATTCATTGTATCCATACACCCAAAATATGAATACAGGGGAGCTTAGGAACGTTGAGAAATGCTAAGAGACAATGGCATCCAAGCTGGGTCTATGAGAAGGCATTGGCCTGAGTGAGTGGGGGATGTCAGCGGAGATTTTCCACGCAGAGTAATAGTCTGTGAAAAGGTGCACATGTGTCAAATCCTCTTATTGGGAAATACTGGATTTTGAGTATAGAATAGATAGGGACAGGAAGAAGAAGAGGAGTGGAGAACTGTTGGCCACTAATACTAAACGACAGTGGGACAAAAGGTTGTAGCCACCTGAGGAATCATTCTCCTGTTATGTTATGAATGAGAGATTTTTGCCTTCTGGACTAGAAACTCAAATTCATTGGTATATAGATGAAAGCATTGCCACTGTAGCTATGATATCTATTTTTGTAACCATTTAGCACCCACACACATGCCAAATTTTATCCTGTATTTCTCATCCAAATACTTTGCCTTCAAGCTGACCTGGATAGATGAAGAACCAGCATAGTTAGGTAAATTTTGGGCATGGATGCTAAATGTAATAAATTATCCCAAACCAGGGAACAGCAGCCAGCATGTATATGGGCAGCATACCATTTGTTATATACAGAAAACTCCCTTATTGTGTTTTTAGTCTGCTATTAGACCCACAGAAGATGGTAGAACTCCAATCAATATTGCTATTTCTCTGAGCATCCCCTGGAACCAGGTGTCTTGTCCAAGGTCACAGGGTTGAGTTTAGGGGTCAGAGGTTCCAGGGCATGTAAGGCTATTCAGTTTCTGATGCCTTCCCCTTCACCAAACTCTAGGCCTTGATCCCCAGGGCAAGGTGATAGGTGTGCCTCAGTGGTACAAAAAATGAAGCAAAGCGGCTCCTGAGGTGTAAGTTGTAAAGGAGTTAAGTCCAGAGTGAACAAAGACCTTTTGTGGTAAGCAGCAAAGCCCCAGAGCTAACAAAGTATTGTGGTGTGCAGCAAGAAGCCCCTGAGGGGATGCTGACCCAGTTCCTGACAGCTTATTCCACCACCACCTGGCTCCTCTCTTGGCTCGCGGAGTTTGGGCAGGTGTCAGCTTCTGGAACCTTAGCCCAGGAGGCACCATCGCTCCCGGCTGTGCAGCTTCCATACACCGAGCGCTGAAGAACTGACCTCCACTGGCAACTCAATGACAGCAAGCCAGAGACATCAATAAAACCCATTATAAATAAGAGCACCCTTTAACGCAGGCGTGTGGTTCAGCGAATTAATTCCTCCCACCCCCTCCCAGGCAGCCTGGGTAAAATTAAAGTGGGGATTGACATTCTCACGAATTTCCCATTTCCTGCCTGTGCTTATCAGGAATCTAGGTCATGGCAACTCTGATCAGTCCCATCCTGAGCAGTATACACCATAGAAGGGCAAAGCTCAAAGTTGGCACAGCCCCCTCCTCCTTCTGTCTTCTCTTGCTCTGCAGAACAGAAAGTGTCACCGAAATAACCATGCTGACACTGTCCACTCCAGTGATTTCAGCACATAGGCCAGAGACCCTATCTGAGCAAAAGTGGTGATCCCGCTGGATGTCAGTGGTCATCCCAGGTTGGTGATCAGCCCAGAGCAAAGTGGCAGGTGTTATCCAAGGTCAGCCAGAAAGGCCTTGGTGAAAGATCACCCCTTTCTGTTTATTTCTACAACTCACCAGATGCTGCTGTAAAACCTTGACTCGGTGTGTACAAGTAACCCTCATCCTCTCCTTCCTCCTCAGTCAGAGAATTCTTCTGAATGGATGGCTCTAAAATTAGTTAGGAAGTTTTCCTTGAGATCAACATTGACAATCACAGAACAGTTTGATGAATGTACAAAATAAGAGTATAATAAATTATTGAAAAACAGACTTGAGAAGAGATAATGACCTATGAGTCCATCATCTCAACAGAATTATTTTGATTTCGCGTGTTTGTTGCAACCCCATTGCCCACAGGTTGGCATTTGTGCAGCCGTCATCATGGCGTACATACTGCTCATTTCTCCCTCTCCGTTTCACTTAGCACAAGATCGTAATGATTGCCGTACTAAATAGCTGGCCAGTTCAGTTGCTGCTGGTCGCTAATTTGTGATTCATTCAATATCCCAAGGAAGAGGTGTTTAGTTTCTCATAATTTTCCTACAGATAAAAAGATGTAACATTTAGTTGCTTTTGAATTTTTGTTGTTGGCAGTAACCCCAGGACTTAGATGCTTAGTTCTGACGATGTCTTACTTTATTGGTCTTTTAAAAAAAAAAAAGATTTATTTTGATTGAACAGTCAGATATACAGAGAGGAGGAGAGACAGAAAGGATCTTCTGTCTTCTGATTTACTCTCCAAGTGGCCACAATGGCTGGAGCTGAGCCAATTTGAAGCCAGGAGCCTGGAGCCTCTTCCGGGTCTTCCACATGGGTGCAGGGTCCCAAATCTTTGGGCCGTCCTCAACTGCTTTCCCAGGCCACAAGCAGGGAGCTGGATGGGAAGTGGGGCCACCAGGATTAGAACTGGCTTCCATATGGGATCCCGGCACAATCAAGGCGAGGACTTCAGCTGCTAAGCTATTGCGCTGGGCCCCTTATTGGTCTTGTTTGTTTGTTTTGAAGGATAGTATGACTGTGTGGTCCCACTGGTAAGGCCATGACCATTTTCATTACAAATTGTAACATTCCAGAAGAGTGTCCCTATGTCGTATTTCAAGTCCCACCTCCTCACTTCTGACTTCAGCTTCCTGGCAGTGCAGATCCTAGGTGACAGCGGTAATGGCTTCCATCATTTGGTTCCTGCCACCTGCGTGGGAGGCTTGGATTGAATTCTGGCTCCTGGATTTATTCCCTGGTCCCATCCCTGACTATTGTAGGCACTGGGGGAGTGAATCATGGATAGATTCATATATTTCTCTTTATCTCTGTTTCCCCCGCCTCTTTCTCCTCTCCCTTCCTTGCTTACTAGCTCACCCTCCTCTCCTTCCCACATATATTGATGTAAAATATTTTTAATGATACAAACAATATGGTTTGGAAACAGAGGCCAAACTGGATGAAAATTTGTTTTTGTTTGGGTAGGTTTATCACCTCATCATCTACACCAGGCATGACTAGTTGGAAGGCTAGAAAAGACAAAGATTGAAAATGAGAGGAGAGGGTTATTTTTGCCAAGTAGCTCCCCATCCCATGACTCAGCATTCTGTCCTTCACTCAGTTCTATTTCTGGCAGAGTGAGGAGACTGAGTGGGAGATATTGGAAGGGCTAGCCTTAAAGAAGAAGCTGCTCCTACTTAATGAGGAGACAGTTGGAGGTCAGATAGACACAGCCTAACTCTAGGAGAGCCAAAAATAGTTGATGGTGGACTATTTTGGAACAGACACCTGGCTATCACGGGCAAGGACTCTAATCCATTAGAACTCTGGTGGCATTAATCTCATCTCCTTGCCTCCCATCTTCCTTCCGGGCACACTTGCTAAGAGACACTGGCCAAAGACAAATAGTTAGGCAGAGAATGGTGTCAGAGGATCTGGCCACCTAAGAAATAAAGCTCCACGGCAAGGTGTTGAATAGTGATATGAATGAGTTGCGGCCAGAGAGGGGATAGTCATCAGTGTTGCTTAATAAAAGAAGCTGGCATGCTCGAGCGTTTGTGTTATAGCAAGGCCAAAAGCTATTGTGGGTACACCTGACCATTCCTTTCCTGATCAGGAGCCAATGGGGGTGGTTAGATGTTACAACTCTATTCATTCAGAAGTTACCTACTGACTGCTCAGATCAGTAGAGTGGCCATTGTGCCCAACCTCAGCACAGCACATACAATTTAAGTGCATTTTAAATCATGTATGGGACATGACACTGAGTGCCTGAACCGAGACATTCAGCTCTGATGAAATGAAAGTGCCAGGTGCCCAGGTGTTCTGTCCCTAGAGCCCATGCTTCTTCCTTGTAACCTGCAGCCTGGAGCAAATAAAATCTGGATTCTGCATAGCCTTTGCTCTACAGAAGGTCAAAAATCAAAGGAAAGACATGAAGATGGTGGGTTCCCCTAAAAAACTCTTCACCTCCAATGTAGCTTCTCTGCTGTAGGCAGTTCACACTCCACAGGGCTGTGGCAGAAGGCAGCGCATCCCTTAGTGCTACTCAGTCAGTCAGCGTTCCCCCCTGTTTGCATGGTCCCTCTAGAAGGGAGATGCTGAAGAAAGGAGGATAACAGATCTCTGGGACTGTGTGGTCTTGGATAACTTACAGAACTCTCTAAGCCTTGCCCTGTAGGAGGGGGATGAAGCCAGTTGCTGCTCAGAACTGTTATGAGACCTGAATGCAGTGGCTTGGGTGTGCTGGAGTACACAGGAGTTTGACTGTGAATCTTGGAATGCATGTAGCTGTCTCAGTCTCCTTGGTGCCCCATGTGCTAATTAAGGCGCAGGCTCTACTTCACATTCAACCAGTAGCATCGTAACTACAAAAACGATTGTACCAGTTTTCCTTAAAGTGATGTGCTTCTCTGCTGTCTCGTAGGAGGTGCTTGAACTTGCTTTCTCCATCTTGTATGACTCCAACTGCCAACTGAACTTCATCGCTCCTGACAAGCATGAGGTGAGAGTCTCTGAGGGGTTCATTTGTGAGAAGGTGCTATATTTGCCCTACAAAAACAAGAAAGAAAAATAGTCTTTTTTTTAAAGCCTGCCTGAGAAAATCAGGAACAAAGGGAACATCTTGTGGATTTGGGATAAAGTCAGATTTCTTTTAAAACTTCCAGTTACAACAGGTTAACTTCTTAGTAGCTTGATGATAGTTCATGGTCAAGACAAAGGCTGAATTAATATCCCAGAGCTTGGGTTTTCCTTGGTTGTTTAGTTTTTAGTCTGGATTTTTCCAAGATAAACTAGTTCTCTATTATTTAAAACATCTGATGAGGTAGATTTTCTAGCAAATTTCTCAAAGCCATTCTAAGAGGGCTAAGGCTGTCTGCCAGTGGGATGTTGTTTTCAGAATGCTCTCATTGCCTTTTGACATCTTGTTATAAATGTAATTTGTATCTCTTCTTGAAGAATGCATTTAAAACATTTAGCATAAACCTAGGAAAATGCATTTGTAAAATCAAGTACCAATTGTGGAAGATTTCACTTTTTTTTCTTGTCAACTCAAGCCCAGCATCATGCTTGAAATTTTTATTTTTAGATGATACCCTTCAAATTTTTGTTTTGCATGCAGTTGCATAAACAGCTTTTAGAAAGAAAGGAAACCTTTTAATAGAATCTGACTTTTGTACCCCATTTCCCCTAGGAGATTTAGCTCATTTAGAAGTTATTCAATACAATCAGTTTGCTCTGGTTTGAAGCTTTTGAATAAAATTGTACATCCCAGAGAAGGAGGAAAGATTAGATACAAATCCTGCATTTAGAATGGTGCTTAAATATAATTCTGTGTCATTTGACATTTAGTTTGCATAAAGGTAAGACTTTGTCTTCATCTTTCTCTAAATGGATACCATCTCTCCTGTTGTATTTTTAAATGAAATTGTGGCTATACACAGACTACCGTGTTCAAGATGTATAGAACTATATAGAAACCTACTTTAAATAGTAGAACCTTTCATGTTATTTAAATCAATATGGAGCTGGTTTCCCCAGTGTGCATTAAGTCCAGATAGGAATACATGCTCTGGAACTGCCAAATTGATGCCACTGCTTGTTGATGTCGTAGGAGGCAGGGAGAGGACCGCCAGGCACTTGTGAGTACTTGTGATTTCTTCAGATCACTGTTGTACCTAGCACTTCACTGTTTTCATAATCATCCCATCAAATACAAATTTAGTTTTATAATATCACAGAAGGGTAGAAGGACTTTCCAAAACTGTATACTTTAGTAATGTAAGGAATATCAGTACTGACGACTAGCCCAGCTTGTTCTGTACTGGGCACCATTAAATGGATTTTCACGTATCTCTGAAAGAAACAAACTAGTATTCTCTCCATTGTATAAATGCAGGACCAGAGGCACCAGAACTGGTTTGCAGCTGCTGGGAGTAAACCACTGAGTTCCTCCCTCCCTTCCTTCCTCTTCCCTCCTGCCTTCTTTCCTCTTTCCCTTTCTCCCTCTCTCCCTAATGCTACACCTTTCAAATAAAAGCAAAAAGGAGAAGAAGCACAGTCAAGCATTCCACCACCGGCAAATGAGCAGCCGAAGGCTCTTTCCTAACTCTCTGCTGAGAAGCACAAAGGCACTTTGGCTTTGGGTGGGGGACGTGTGTCATTGTGCAGACCTTCTTAAATGCACAGGACAGTCAGAGATGAGCTCATTAAAACAGGGACCACGAAGCCAAGTGTGGCCTCACCTCTGGTCCCGAAGTGTCAGGACAGATCCCACCAGTACCTTAGAGTGCGACTCCCCAGGGGCATGTTACACACATTGTGCTCTTGTCAAGAAGAACTCACTTCTCTGGCTGCTTAGGAACGCACTCTGATTTGCAAGTACATAAGCACCGGAATCAGATGGCCTTGGTTCAAATCCTACCCATTCTACTTGCTGCTTGAGTTCCTGATTATTTCTCTGAGCCTCCGTTCTCTGCTCTATAGAAAAGAGATAATAATGTGTCAAATTTACACACATGGTGTGAACATCAAAGATGACAGTAGGCTAAGCACTTAGCCCAGAGCCTTGCACATCATTAAGTAATCACGGAGTATTTGTTGTTTTTACTGCTTCTGTCATCACCACCAGTGACGATCTCTGTTACCTCCCCTTTCCTGCCAGTACTGTATCTGGACAGATGGGTTGAATGCGCTACTTGGGAAAGACATGATGAGCGACCTGACGCGGAATGACCTGGACACGCTGCTCAGCATGGAGATTAAGCTCCGCCTCCTGGACCTGGAAAACATCCAGATCCCTGATGCACCCCCACCCATCCCCAAGGAGCCCAGCAACTACGACTTTGTCTATGACTGTAACTGAAGTGGTGGGGCCTGGATACGCGCTCCCTCCCAAACTGGAAAAATATAGCTAACAGGAGAAAGGAATGAGGACACGCCCACGCCTCAGAAGCCTCTTTCAGTCAAGGGAAGCTATAGGTCAATACTTCCTTCAGCCTCTGCTCTGGCCCCAGCAATTTTTGGCCCCTGCCTGGTGTCTTGCTCACCTCCCTGACTCTTGTTTCTAGATTCCACTGCTTTAGGTCACTTCCCACTGCTGTAGTCCAGTGGTAGGACAAGAGAAAAGTCACCACCAGTAAGAGAGCAAAGGGGCCCTTCTAGCCTAACTACCCGCTTCCTTCCTAGAGTAGGAAAGCCAGTCACTCCAGACTGCCCCCGAAACATGCCCTCCATAACCGAGAGGAGAACCCCAGAGCCCAGATCTGGAAGAGATAAAGCCAAGCCGTTCGGACCAAATACCACAACCTTCCTCTTCTCTCCAGGGTCCACTCACACCCCCAGTTCCATTTGGATTGAGAACTCTTTAAATCTCTCTCCTCCATGCTCACCATGACCTTGTCCTGGTCCTCTTGGTCCCTAGAACAGCAGCAGCACCCACCTCGTTGTAGTCCTCGCCAGCGCTGGCTCTCCCAGAAATAGTCTGCAGGGGCCCATGCCCACCTCGCGTCTGCACTGTGACCGTGACCGCTAGCTAGTCTTGGGTTTTCTCCCTGCCCCAGCCCAGACAGACCTGCCTTCCCAGTTCCACACATGCTCCTAGCCTCTTAGCTGAAAGCACAAATGGTAGTCACGCTCTGTCTTCAATGGACTAAACCTAAAAGCCTCTAAGCCAGGCTGTTGCTCTCTAGGGGTTCGGTGTGACCTTCTCCTGAGGAGTCCTGCTGTAACACAGGCCCACGGGATGGCCCCAATATCTGAGTTTACATCGTTGTAATTATTACAGGTATTTACAATCTGCAAGGGTTTGGGGTTAGTTTTTTTTGTTTGTTTGTTTTGCTTTGTTTTTGTACAAAAGAGTCTAACATTTTTTTGCCAGATATATATTTAATGAAAAGAAGAGAAACCTAAATGTGTGTACTTTTCATTTTTTTAATTATTTTAATTCCAAACATCTTCCTCAGAATAACATTCCCTTCAACATGCTGTGGAATAAAATCAATTATGATGACTTGGGGTGTTGGTGGTTTGATTTGGTAACTTGCATTCTTGCTACCCAATCTTTGGTGTCACCTGGGAGCCTATTAGAAACAGAAAATTTGGACTTTATCCCAGACCTGCTGCAAATCAAGTGGTCCAGAGCATATTCGTTTCAGAAACAATGGTCCAGGGGACTCTCAGCCATTGCCAGGTCACCAAGAGCTGAGCATCAATCAAGAACTTTGCTTCCAAGAAGACCTTGCCAGTTTACCAAGAAAAGCAGACTCACTGTATAATAAGATGACCTGTTCATTTGCATTTTTGGCTTTTTATCATGACTTTCTCTCTTAATGTTTGTTTTTTTCTTCCTCACTGTTATTTGAGAGGTCTTCCAAAGTTCATGAAAGTGTATGTTTAAGGGGAAAACACACACGTGAGTTTCTTAAAATGGTTTTGCCTCCTGATTTCATTTCTCTGTGAGCTTTGTGAAGTACCCTCATAGGATGTACAGAACTGGTCCGGTTGAACACATGACATGAAGGTGGATGTCTGGCAAGGAAAAGGAATGGCAACCCATAGACCTGAAATCACAGTGCTAAAAGAAATCCGACTGTGAATGAATACATTCAGGAGTAGGAACTCAACAAAGGAGTCATCTAGGGTCAGTTCCAATTATCAAGCGGATAATAACTCCAAGGGCAAAGCTGTATGGGATGAGAGAAGGGTCCAAGTATGTGGAACTGAGCCAGGGTGGCGCAGGCCTCTTTGGACTCACAGTACGTACTATAGAAAGGTAGGTGACAAGTCTTTATTGTTATCAAGATGTGCGATTGTAGACTAACCTGGCTTGAGATGACCTCGGCCAGGGCCCTCCAGAAAATGGCAGCAAAATCTCCATCATGGTCCATCATCATCCATCGTCAGTCACAGGAAGCCATTCTTCCCAGAAGGGCAGTCTCACCTAGGGTCAAGCTAACAACTCCTTTATTACTCAGCTTGATGTTATTAATGTGTATGTCCTTCATGTAAGGCACATTCATTGATCTACCCATCATCATGATTAAATGATGTTTGAAATTCAAGAAAAAGAGTCCTAGCTGTTTTCACGTAGGCATTATAAATCAGAAGACCTCATTAATGAAGATGGAAAATGCTTGACCCAAAATGTCTGCGGTCCCCAAACTCTGAGTTTAAGAGATTGATCTGGCCTGTGACACCAACTGGAAAGAGCTATCCCCTCTCTGGCACTCCTGTTGTGATATATCACATTGAAACAAACCCTCTTAGGACTAGTGAAAAGGACATTCATCTATGGCATGCTAGAGTCTCCTTGCCTGGCCTGGCAAGCCCTGAGATACCATCGTCATTATTCCATAGTCCGTCCTTTTGTGGCTAGGTGGTCAAGGGTTGCTACCCAAATATGGCTGCCCAGTCTTCACTCCTGAGGTTGTCCAAAGTTTTGTGCCCATGTGCTGAACCCACTAGCTGTACTCCAAATGCCCACGGATTACAAGTCTGAAAAGACAAGCCAAGTCCAAGGCAGACGTGAAGCAGGAAGGCTAACTTTATAGCCAGGTGGTCTTCTCCAAGTCAGCTGTACATGAAATAAAATTGACCATTTACTCTTGTTTAGAACCCACAAGGAAGGGTAATTAATTTGCCCTGTCTAACCACTGTGACTACTTGTAAAGGTAGACAAAGCTAATGGTTGTGAAAGAAAAAGTATAAATTTGAATGTTTATTGAATCTATTTGCAAGTCTATTCTAAACTAACTTCCAATTATATGCTAAAACATGCCATACCTTCCTGCTTACATGAAAATAAAACAGCTTATGTCCATGGTGACATGCCCTTTTTTTTCCCAATCATTTTGATGTAATATCTTAGAGCTAACATAAATGTTTGACTTGAAATAAAACATCTATTCTATAGTCAAAAGTACTATTAGAACTTAACACAGAGATTGCAAAAAAATTTGTTAAATGAGGTAAAAGACAAGTCATTTTTTTCAAATATAAAACCAAAAAGCCTGATATCCAACACTGTGGAGGTGTACCTACAGCACCAGTATCCCTTACGGGCATGCTGCTCACTTCTGATCCAGCTTTCTGCCATTACACCTGGTAAAGCAGTAGAAGATGAACCAAGCAGTTGGAATCCTACTACCCATGTGGGAGACCAAAGCAAAGCTCCTGGATCCTGGCCTCACCCCCACCAGCCCTGGCCATTGCAGCCCTTTTGGGAGTGAACCAACAGATGTAAGATACCTGTTTTACTCTCTGGTCTCCTCTCCCTCTCCTCCTCCTCCCTCTCCCTCTCTCTCGCTCTCTTCCCCCTCCTCTCTGTAACTGTCTTGCAAATGAATAATAATGCTTTAAAATATCTGTCATAGCTTGACAAATGACATTGTATGATTATTTGCAAAGGAGGAGCAATAAAACAAGGTATAACCAACTTTGAAGAATGAAACAAACAAGAACAAGAGTAGAAATTCAGATTAGGTCTCAAATTTAGGTGTGCATGGGATATTGCATTAAGGTATTGCTTCAGATGCCTGCAGTTCACATGAAGTGGCTGGGTTCAAATCCAGTCCCTGCTTTTAACTCCGTAGCTAATGAGCACCCTGGGAAGAAGCAGGCGGGAGCTCAGTGCTCAAGTCCCAGCCATCCATGTGAGACACTGCAGATTTAGTTCTGAACTGCTGGCCTCATCCACGTGGGAATTTGGGGGAGTGAACCAGCAGATGGGAGGGCTCTGTCTGAGTCTGTCTCTGTCTCTATAAAGAAAATACAAAAGAGAAAAGATGTTCACGTATGTAAGAGATGAACTTTGCAGGTAAAGCCCAAGACTATAAGCAGAGCTTAGACTCATAAAGACCTGTGCCTACTCAGGAACGTGAGAGGATTTGGTGTGTTAGGATGTAGGATACATAGGGGAGAGCAGAGAGTGGTAACACTGTAGAGAAAGAAGCCAGAGAAGTACCCTAAAAACGAAAGAGTGCATTAAAAGAAATGACATCAGAGTTCCCCTTCAGAAATATCAAAAACAAAGCAGCCACATGGGGGATGTTTGGAATGGGAGGAAATTGGAGTCAGAGATCTTGGCAAGGGGTTTAGTGAGGTAGTTCCCAGCAAGAACCATTTGAACCCAGATTTTGATATCAGCAATGGGAATACAGAGGAAAGCACAAGTTGTCAGGAATGTAGAAATGAGCTGGAAGCAGAAATCTGATTAAACTGGGGGTAAGGGAGAGAGAGAGAGCCAGAAGGCCGCCAAGCTGGAAGGGGTGCCTACACTGATAGCCAGGCTGGTGTCCAAATCAGAAAAGAAAGATGAACACGAGATTTTAGGGGGTGATAATGACATGAGATGGTGTGCACGTATTGGACTTCTCCAAGCAGAAAAATAAAACAGGGCAAGTGAGACACTGTGAGCCTCTCCTTTCATAAAATGTAAACCTCACGACTTGGCAGCACTATATATGCAAGCTGTCCATCCAGAAGCAAAGCCCCTGCCCTCTCACTCTCCCTGTCTGGCTCTCCCTATTCCCACCTGTCCTTCGTTACCCTTGGAGGTCTCAAAGTGCAGGGTTTTTAGCATAACCTAGTTGACATGCCTCAGCCAACTCAGCCTGTTTCATTAGAAAGAAAGATCAGAACATTAGTAACCTTAACATGTCTTTTGAATCATAGATTAGAGAAAATACGATAAAATCATAATTTAAATTATAGTATAATTCCATATCAAAATATGCCCTAAACTTTGCATTTAATATAATTAGCTTTTTTTCTGGCAATAACTGTGTATGTATATGTAAAGAAAAAACCACATCAAGTTAAGTGCTTCTTTTGATTGAAAATGTAATAGGAATATATTCAGATCTGTAGAGAAATCATTCCACAAGAAACATGATAGATAGTTGTTCCGCTCGAATGTAAAACATCAGTCTGATTTTTCTGAGAGTCAGTGTAAATAAGAAAGAAAATTACAATATGGAGCTTTCATTTTCTTCATTTTTCTTAGATTTTTTGTACAAGTTTTATTCCTTCGTAAGAAAACATTCCCTGCCTGAATTGAAATTGTTGGGAAGATGTGCTGATAGAAGAACTGTCTCCTTTCATAGAGATCTCTCAGCAGGTAATGTTTGCTATTCTGTTTTGCAGAATAAAAAATGTTGACCTTCAGCCCCTCAAGGGATAACAGTGAACAGGCACTAAAGGAGGGTCCATTTGGGCCCTGGAGTAAGTTTAGGGACAAAGAGATAGAACAATCAGACAAGGGTTTGGGAGTGGAGCAACCAGGAAAGGAATGACCTGAGAAAGAGTTTTAGAAATACATGGGGTATATCCAGGACTGAAACCAGGCCTTCAGAACCTCTGATGCAGACGCTAGGTGCCGTGAGGATCTAGTCTCCCACAGTCTCCCAGCCTCCGTCTCTTAAAGCTTCCTCACTTCATGTTTATCTTTGCAAAGAAAACTCTTACAAAAGGTAGCTTCCTGCATTAATGGAATGGTCAGGCAGGCCCTACAGTGTACTGAAGCTAGCACGTTTGCTCATTTCTTTCCTCTATAGATAGTATCTGATGTTCAGTCTTATCTTTTTTTTTTTTTTGACAATCTTGACATACTTAGGGTAAAAAGGTTCAAGCACTACAGGAAGATGGGCAAGACAATTAGTTCCATATTATTTCCTTAATATATCTGATGTAAAAGGGGATTTTAAGGGGGAAGCCCCACCCAGTCTCCCACCCACCCCAGGTCCCAGAAGTGGGGCATGCTCCGAGGGTCCTGCTCAAGTAGTTTGATAGTTCAACAGTTCTGAATTGCTGCCACTCTCACCACTCCAGGCACGATGAGGTCGTTGGAGAATCCACTGATTGACATAGTCTATCATAGAGTCTCCATTTGCCTAGTATTTTCATTGCTAACATATAACTGAGGTGGTTGATGGACTTGTTCTGTCCTCTGTCTTTTGATGGTTAGGGTTCTTACTCCGGAAGCTTGATTGGGGGGATCCCCAAAGAAACTGAGGTGTTCCCAGACCAGATTCCTGTATGTACTAGCAAGAACAGGGCCCGGCACAGTCCATTGCCCCAATCAGCTGGTGGTTGCAATTGCTGGGTTGGTTCTGTCTCCAGTGCTGTCTTCCACTGGAACCAATGGGTGTTTGCAGTCCAGCCTGGTTCTGCCCAGAACATACTCAGCCCTCACATAAACCAGTGGGAGCTGCAGCCTAGTCGGAGCGACCCACAGTAACCCCCACCAGGCGCACCCCTTACCCTGGTTTGCCAGTATGTGTAGCAGACTAGTCCAGTCTGTCCCACATCCCCTTCTGCTCTCATACATGTCAATGGATATTAAAACCTTGTTGCATCTAACCAGCACAATTATCCAGCCTTCACGAATGTTGTTGGGTGTCTGTCTAGCCACCCTAGCCCCTGTCCTAGTTTTCATGCCCTCCCGTGGGGGGTGGTAACCCAAGAGGGGGGAGCCCACTATTTCCCTCCCAGGCCACTCCCACTCCCAGATTATGCACTCTTTGGGTGGTTCTGTGGCTTAACTTGACAGAACTAGCCCCCAGTGCCAGCTTCTGCCAGCTGAGCTGCAGCTAAGCCCAAACAACCCTCACCCACTCTGATTGTAGATTGACACACAGTTAACTTACCTTAACCTCTGCCTTCACCTCTATCTCTTGCCTTTTCTTTGATCAGCCTCCCTTGTAGCTATGTGGCAGTAGCACCCCTGACCCTACCCCGAGTCTTCTGTCCCAGATTCTTACAAGGCTTCTAACAGTAATGACAGTAACTGCCTGTTTGAGTAATAGCATTTGGTAGCCTCTGAGAAGCAGGAGTCTGACCTCTTTCTCAGACTCAGAGGGATCCCAAAATGCCAAAATGAAGCCCATATCCATTTTGGGGTCCCTTTGAGTTTGAGGAAGAAGTGCTGTTCCATCCTCCTCAAAAGCTTGTTTGATGTCCTGTTGACTACAGACCCATAAAATCCCGTGTACACCCCTTAAGGACACACGGATATGTTGAATCCATCTCTGTGATCACCTTTAAATGTTTGGCTTGCAGATTATATTCAATAGATAAGTCCTACTTTGATAGAGTCCCACTTGAAACAGGCAACTTGAAACACATCACAATTTTCTGGATGCATTGTGAGAGTCCAGCAAACAACAGACCAAACTAAGTTGCAGAATATTTTTTATGTGATTGGAGTTTAAGAACATACACATTACTTGTTTCATTTCTCTTTTCTAATTATATAACACCCCCCAAAAAATCTAAGGAGATTTAGGTGATGATATTGAAAAAAATGCTGGCATAAAACAGGGCTATAAAAAATTGTAATCCACAAATTCTTTTCTACTCAATTGTTGCATGAACAAGACAGGGAGGGAGAATGTATGTATATATATGCATAGTAATTACCAATCTGGCAGGGGAGCAATGTTATGGTTCTACAGCTCCAATATTATCATCTGTGTGACTTCAATTATGTTCTTTCCTAGTTTATAAAACTTTGGACAATCCTTAAAACACCTGTCGAAGAATTCTATTAAATCATGTTATTGTGGTCTTTCAAATGACAGTGTGTAACAAAAGATACTTAACATGACTTACTAAATGCCTATGTCATGTCCTGAACAGGATAAAATATTTTGTTAATAGGATCCTTTTTTTAGCCTGATTATTAGTCTTGCTCATAAGCCCAAAGTGCTGTGCCCTGTACTGTGTGTACTTGACACCTGTAGTCCCTCAGTCCCTCTGCTCCATTACCCACCTGCTCAACCTCCCATCTGAACACGTTGCCCAGCTGGATCAATTCTCTTGGATTCTTCTCCTCTGGTCGTAAGTTGGAAGATGGCTTCCTCACTGTTCTCAACTATTTCCCTATGGAATTTGACTAACAACTACAAGTTCTTCAACTCTTCTCCTGGTCCTTCTCTCTCTTTGGTATTTTTCCTTTGTTACTTTCTTTCGGTGTCGCTCCACTTACATTGGGATCACTGTGGTGTTTGAAAATTGCCAGCATAGATCATTGGAAGGGTTACATTTCAAAATATGCTCAGAAGTTATAATTCCCCAGTATTAGGATACTTAACAACGTGTATGGAAGACTGGAATCCACAAGTATGTTAATTTTGATGCGAAAATTTTTGAAATCCAGATAGTTTTTCGTAATATGCAGTTTCCAGGAATATTTTTAAAACCCGTCTATGCTTAGATTTCAAATTTTTTGCAGCCAAATAAATGCATCATTTTCATTTTCCATTTCAGCTATTCTTGGGTCATTCACAGTGGCAAGGGGCAGCCACGGTTTCTTATATAAATACCTTCCAGCATCCCCCTGTTACAACCTAGTGGCCTCTAGAGAAATGAGAACATTCTTCCCAAAATTGTGTTTTGCATTTTCCTGTTCACATTTGGAGAAGAGTGATATGCTATCAGCATAAACTGCAAAGCGGAAGAGACAGCAAGAGCCTGGGGCAGGAGAGAGACTTCCAGCCGCACAGAGGCTCAGCGAAAAATGCTGTGGAGCAGGACTGCCGGGCAGGTGCATCTGCTGACCTCATGTGCACATCTCGCCAGGGGCAAGCACCAAAAGCTCCTTGCCTTTACCAAAAGGAAGGCAACATCACCTAATTCCTCCTGTCCTCTCAGAGCCATCTCTTTCTAGCACCTACTGTAAGGGAGTGAGCGGGGGAAAAGTCAGACATACAATTTTATTTGGCCCAAGTCACTTTTGCATCCGTTAAAGCAAGGATTCATCCATCACCAAAAAAAGTCATTATTGAAGCAGCTGTTACCCAGACATGACATTCAGCTGGGGAGGTGGGAGAGCAATTTATCTCTTAGCAGCAGCTTGCAACACCCAACTTGAAATTTAAACGCAGGAGGAGAAACTTCCTGATGCAAGGTTCAGGCCAACAGGCTGGAGATGCCTCTAAGTCTTTTATAAACAATGTAAAGTGTCTTATTCATCTAGAAAATATTCATAGAAAATTGGGAAAAGTCAAAAACTTGTGCACAGGAAAAAATAACTTCTTTTTTTTTTTTTAAAAGATTGGTTTGTTTTTATTGGAAATTCAGTGTTAGAAAAAGAGACAAAAAGAGATCCTCCATCCGTTGGTTCACTGCATCCAAATGGCCACGATGACCAGAGTTGAGCCAATCCAAAGCCAGGAGCCAGGAACTTCTTCTGGCTCTCCCACATGAGTGTCAGGGCTCAAGGACTTGAGCCACACTCTGTTGTTTTTTCATGCCATAGCAGTCAGCCGGATCAAAAGTGGAGCAACTGGGACATGAGCTGGTGCCCACATACGATGCCAGGGCATCAGTAGGGCATTAGCCGACTATCCCATCACACAAGCCCCAAAAAGCAGAAACTTCTAATCAAGGAGACAAGCATCAATAATATCTTAAAATGCAAGTCTTTCTCCTGCAGGCATATGCAATTGATAACCTACCATACCTTTACCTGCGTTATCACCAACAACATGGAATCAACTAGGGAAAAGGAATCTATCAATGAAACTGCCCTCCTGAATTAGCCAAGCTTCCTAAGGGTGTTGGCCAAGGATTCGATTTATCTTCTCCTAGTGTACAGCATCTTACTCCATGCAACCACTTATCATGACTACTGGAAAAGCCCTTAACAGGCCTCAGTCCTCTAGACTTCATACATGAATTCTCTAAGTACAAGTCCCAGTGTTTAATGTGAGTTGAAAAGGATAGCAAATTTTTGTAAATCACATATACCACACAGGGCAAGGGTCAAGGAAATAGTTCAATCCAAAAAGAAATGAGATAGCAGAGCATCTTAAAGAAATATTAACAAACCCCAGCCTGAGCAAAGAGGAAAGGAAATACTGGGCAAGCAAGCCTGAATTTAGATCTGTTCCCCTGACACTCAGTAATTGGAGCTCACGGCAGTCCCAGCTGAGTGTTTCTCCCCAATCCTCTTTAAAATCTCATTAGGAGAAAAGGAGATGTATCAGACATACTCATTACCTTCGAGGAACTCACAGATGGCAATAAAGGGTACTACTTCAAAAGTTCACAGAAAATGAAAATTTTATTTTGCTGCTCAAAAAATTTGAAAGCTATGCATAGCTTTTCTATATTTTGATGAACTTTTTAAAATAATAAGTTTATTTTATTTTGCATGATGTTGACATAGTTGAGAAGGATGTATGCCCATGTGAGCCACTGATTAGGATGGGGAAGTCGAGGAATGGAGGAAAGTAGATGAGACAACTGCTTTCAATCCATGAACTTTTTAAAGTCCCTTTACATCTCTGGATTTCAAAAATGTTTGTTCCAAAATAGAGTTATCATTGAATTCTATTTTATATGAGCCTTTTGAAGTGTCTTCGTATATGTGCTATTTAAGGGCAGGCTTTTCACTTATAGCGTTAATGAGGCTTAAGGTCAACTCATTCTTTGTTGTGGAGCTGTCCTATGCATTGTGGTGTGTGGAGCGTCGTTGCTGGCCTCCAGTAGACTCTCACCATACATGTCAACACAAAGATGCCTCCAGACAGTGTCAGGTGTCCCAAGGGGCAAAACACCCTCACACTGAGAACCACTGAACTAAATGTGCAAGTCATCCTACTTGCAAATCACAGAAAAAAAAAACTTCAGTAATATCCCTGGGGACTTTTGGGATGAGGACAACATTCTTGCTTGGGTTTGGCAGGAAAGACAAATTATAATGAATCCACATGTTTCACTTATTTTAATCTTCTTGACAACAGTTTAAGGTAAGTCATATTAATTCATTCATAAGGGGAAAAACTGGGTTTCAGAGAGGCTGAGTAACTTGCCCAGGATCACCCAGCAGATAAAACAGCAAAGTTCCATCCCTCCACAATGTTGTAGCAGGCAAGAAAAATCATAGTTTCTGCAGTGGGGAGCAGGGACCCAAATTCTAAATGTAGCACAAGGGAATGGACTTGACTGGAACCCGACTTTAGAGCCACTGGAAACTGATTCCGCAAAAAATGGCTTTACCCACTTTGAAATCCTGAGAATGACTTTGTCAGCAAAGCTGTTGTTGTTGAAATATTTTGCGAACTGATTGAACCCTGCAATTAAGCCTCCTTGATGAAGCCATGTTAAGGCTAATTTTAAATCTGATTACCATCAGCGCGACACGCACTTGAAGCTGCTTTTCACACAAGCAGCAGCGATTTTTCCCAAGGCTGTCAGTTTGTTGCCAGCTGGGTCTGCCCCTCCCACCCCTGCACTCCACCCTGCTCCAGATACCATCAGTTCACAGTGTGTGATGCTCCAAGGGGCTGCCTGCAAAGAAAGCCCCTGTGCATCTCTCGAGAGGCCAGAAATGCTGCGATGCCTCTGTTGTGGCCTGAATCAGATAGCGACAGAAGATTAAGCGTCTAATCAGATTAGTGACAGAAAAAGCTCTTGAGCCACGGCCCGCGGTCCCTTTGACTCGAATCCTGCTGCATGAAATAGCAGCACGCGTGGTTTGTGCAGCCTCTGCTCCGTTGTGGATAAAGGCAGGGAAGGGATTGACATGCTTGTTCAAAAGCTTTTTGGCCCCAAAGCCGCCTTCTGTGTCTCAGATCTCCTGGTCTTCCTTTGAGTTAGACATATGTCAAGCAAGATGAGCACAACAAAGGCAGATCTCACCATCAGACTTACTTCAGCCCGCAGGGGAGCTGGCCAGCTTGCCTTCACTGCTTAACACAATGCCACACCCAGAACACTGCCCACTCATGCAAAGAAGAGCAGATCCAGTGCCATGGGATGAATTCCAGAATCCACATGTTTGCCTGCATCCAATGCCCAGCATCCTTTTTCTGCTTCCCAGTTCCTCAGCTCCCCCTCTCCTTAGTCTACCCCTCACCCCTCGGACACTGTATCTCACTATGAACAATTGTCCTTTGGCCAAATTCTGAGCACCATTACCAGGAAGCTGTAGCCCCTCCTGCATGAGCTCTTCTCTGTTCAAACTCTGTTCATTGACAGTGGGAGGTGCTGCGGCGAGAAAGCAAACTCGGGAAGTAGAAGAGTTGGCCTCACACATGCGAGAGTGGAAACAAAACAGAACTCTCCAGAGGGCCTCTCATTCTGCGGCTGATAATGGCAGAATGAGCAGGGCTAGTTAGGGATGGAGTGTGAGTAACGGATCTTGGAGAAGATGGTTGCTTCAGTTTCAGTTCAGAGGGACGGGGGAGGAGGGGCAGGGTGTGCAGTGAGCACCTGTAGGCTATTTCAGAAGCTGCTCAACAGGGACGTGCGCTGTCCCTGACCCTGACCCTGACCCTCAGTGGGAAAGTGAATAAGAGAAAACAGCAAGCCAAAGTTTCACAATAAAATTTGGAGTGATGGGAAAAACCAGAGGGAGGAGAGGAAAGAAGTTACTGGTTACATCTTTGTATTTTTCAGAGCAGCCCTTCGAGTCCAGGAAAAGAGGCTAGGGTATAACTTTGACCTCCAAGATCAATTCAGTTCTCACCCTGAAGGACCCTTTTGCCAGGGAAGATTCCACAGCCTTGGCAAGCAGCAGCTCACTTCTTTCCTTGTTCTCGTCGTTATCAAGACTAGTTTTAATATCTCAGCTTAAAAATGCATTTTGTTGTGTCATTTTACTGTTCTTTGGTCTTTCATTTTTCGTTTCTCTTGCAACTTTTCCCCCTGTCTGGAGTGCACAGCCTTAATTACTGCTCTCCCATCGCATCTGCTGGCATCTGGGTTTAAGAAGGAGGACTTCCTGATTATGTCTTTGTGTTTTTTAACAGTCTCATTATTACATTACCTTACATACATTGTCTTTACTTTCATTTTGGCTTTTGGGTTTCCGGCTTCAATTTTAATTGCTTTCCTTCTTATCTACTCAGATATTTGCTTTAACCCTTTTGCTGACTCATTGAAAAGACCTTTGCTATCCTAAAAGGATAGAACTTTTTAAAGGTTTTTTTCCATGGTATGTTAGAACTCTGAAGGAGGGAGGAACTCTATTAGATGCAGCTGCCCAGGTACCCCGGAGGCCCATGGGAGGAAGAAGAACGAGGCAGCCATAGCCAAGCGCAGAGTCGACTAGAGGGAGGTCAGGGGACCAGCAGCGCTGCAAGGAGAAGCCAGCACGGGCTGCTGCAGCTGTGCCATATGAACAGGTGTGTGGAGAAGCCCTGGGCTGACTGGAGGTATGTTAGTGCTCAGGACTATCGTAACAAACTTCTGAAAGCTGGGTGGCTTAACTCAAATGAATTCTCTCACTGTTGTGGGGGTTGGCAGTACGGAAGGGAGGTTTCACGAGGGCCACTGTCTCCACACCCCATTCTGTGGGCTGGTGATCCTTGATGTTCCTTGGATTTCAGCTCCGGCACTCCAACCTCTGTCTCCGTCTTCACACATCCATCTTCTGACCAGTGTTTGGGAAAATGTTCCCTTCTCTGTGCATCTGTCCCTGTCTCTTGGAAGGGTACTATCATATTGGATTAATGGTCACAGTACTCCAATGTGACTTCCTGTTACAGGAACTAATTACATTGGCAACAACCCTATTTCCAAATAAAATCTCGTCCTGGGGTTGTGGGAAGAATATGAATACTAGGTGACACTACCCAGCCTAGTAGATTTTGAAAAACAAAATCCAACAGCCTCTAAGAACCTACAGGCCTGTTCAGTTTCCAAGTGTGATGTTTTCAAGCTTTCCTACAGGTGAGAGTCACCTGGATTGCTTCATCCACCTGCTGGGGGTCCACCTGTATGGATTCTGATGTAATTTGTCTTAGGGCAACCATCTTTGGAGCTTTTAAATGCTGGAAGGGAAGTGGAGCAGCTGGAGCATGAACCAGCACTCATATGGGATCCCAGCACTTGTAAGGGGAGGATTAGCCAATTCAGCCATCACACAGAAGTTCAGGAAGGGCCAATGACTAATGAAAAGGAAGCTGAACCCAAACATGTGTTTGAAAACAACTCTGGAGCTCATGTTATGACACTAGGCCTGATTTCTCAGCTCCAACTGCTTCCGCACAATGTTTCTCAACTCCGGCTAAAGGACTATGTTACTGTTAACTAAAAGCAAGAAAAATTCTTTTCTTAAGGTGTTTAGTACTGCTAACTTGTGAAACTGAAATATTAGAGATACCTTAGCCTCTGATAATGCTGTCAGACTTGTTAGCAAATGTCACCTGTGGCATAAAATATAATGGCAGATATGACTGTTTTTAAAGGGTGGCTCATGGTATAACCAAGCCAAATACATGCTTGTTTTCCTTTTCATAATCTGATAGCTATTGAACCCATGGATAACTAGAGTAACATTCAAAGAGATAAATAATGCTTACTTGTGAATTCTAGAAACTGGCCTTGAGAAAGGCACTTGAAGTTGCAGAGTCATCTATCCCTGTCTGACCTCCATGCTGGGAGCTTTGGGTAGACTGCATCTGAACGGAAAGGGGAATGATGATGTACATGATGAACATGGGCTCTAAGCTAAGCAGACTTCATCCTGATTAATGAAACAATGGAATCTCTTAGCACCATACTTTGCCTCTATCAAATCCCAGCCAAGCAACATATTGTAATTGCTTAGTTTTACACAACATTCTTTTACTCCTGCCTTAGGATAGCATCAAGCCACCAAGAAGTATCCCAAGGAGCTGAGCAGGTATTGTAAGATGGCCTGTTATCAGGCTCCAAGCTGGCTTCATACCTGCCTGGCTCAGCAGCCTACCCTCCTTTGTAGCCTTCTTGGGAATCCTAGACCATCCTCACTGAGCAGGCTGCAGTTTTTGAGATTGCCAATCTTCTAAACCCTCAGCTTTCAATAGATTAAACTGACTCTTTCTTTTACTCTCAAACTTTGTCTTCTTTATTTTCACTTGGTACCAGTGACAGAGTCTGAGTTTTTAATAATATTGGCATCAATAATACACTTTATAGCAGAATATTTGACTAATTGACTGTATATCAAAACTCATCACAAAATGTAATAGCTTAAAATGATGTATACTTAAAATGATACCTATTTCTCCCTTTGCACAGTTATGGAAGTTTGAAATTTGGGGCATTAGAAGAGCTGAGCTAAATGGTTGTGGCTGAGATTCTCTTGTGAGATCTTATTCAAGATTTCATCAGGGCTGACAGTCATTTAAAGGCTCCACTGAGGTGTGTGTGTGTGGGGGGGGGGTACCTGTGTGGCCTGTGGTCCCAGGACTGGCAAGCTGCTGCCACCTGTGGGTGGGAGCATTCCACAGCAACCCTCTCCAAAAGCTGCTTGAGTACCTTCAGAGTGCAGGAGCTAATTTCCTCCAGAGAGGAATCTTCAGCCTTTATGATCTAGCCATGGAACTCATGCTTCATTGTATCTGGAACATTGTTTTGATTACAAGTCAGCCCTGTTCGTTGTGGGAGGGGAAGCACCAAACATGACTCCTAGGAGATGGGTTTATTGGATCTATGTTCCAGACTGGTCCGTAGATCACCTGTAGTGCTACATTTGCAAAAACCACAAATTCCCAGATCTCATCTGCGTTTTTAACAAGCCTCCAAGATGATTGCACGATCTACCCCAAAGTTTGAGGACAATTGCTTTATTATGCTTAAACTTGTTTACATGTAGTTTTTTTATATATATACACAATAACATTGAACTTATTACAAGTAACTTCTGGGGGTGGGTTTAGGCCTGCCCGATCCAGCTGTTGCATCCATTTGGGAAGTGAACCAAAATATGAAAGAGTTCTCTATTTCTTTGCCTGGGCCTTTCAAACAAATAAGCATTTTTAAAACGCTTTCTGAATAATACATGCTACTTTTATAATTAGGATTTTAATTAAATGACTTTTAAAATATTATTATACAATCCTGTGGGACGTTTTCTACTGATGTATGAGTCTCTTTTGACTTTAAGATAGAAAGTAGAGCAAGCTGCTGGAACATAGCCTCTACACTGGTGCTGACTTCTGCTATATTAAGACAGAAGTTAGAATTCCATGAGTACCACCACGGGAAGTTAGTACCACCAAGGGAAGTTCATCCATCCTGGCCCTGCCATGTTCCTGTTCAAAGAACTGAAAATCAATCAAGGCGAGGCAAACTGGCCTGGTTTTCCTTCCCTCCCTCACCCTCCCGACATACACACTTAGCTTCAACAGCAGACCACATGGGTTAGAGATCAAACATTTTGGTAGAGAATTCATTGGTGCAAGTGAATGAGAATGTCCTTGTTTTAACACCTCAACTACTTGTGCTGTCCTACTTTTCACATGTATTTACACAGCCCAATGCGCTCTCCAGACCAAAGCTCTCCAGTTGATTTTAATTGGCCAAGACTACAAGCTGATCAGTGTTTTCCCCAGGGACTCGAGCTAGTCTAAGGCCGTGAGTGATTGAGTTAAGTATGAAAAATGGAATAAAGATGAAAAAAAGAAGGGAAAAAACAGGACATCTTCAATCACATTCCCAGTGGATCAGTGTCCTGGTCATCTCTGCCATGATACTATCATTGTAGTATCCCATTATCGACTCTTCTGTTGTCCAAGAAAGTGTGGGTATTCTGAGCAGAGGATGGGGCAGGCAGGTTGACAACTTCCTTCAAGTCCGCATTCAGAATCACTCATTTGGGAGCAGCCCCTGCCTCCACTTCTGGTCTTGTCACGTGGGCAGTGTGTTTCCCTAACACAGCCTTGTGGTAAACACCTTTTGAATCAGATTATCTCTTTAAGATAGAATACTAAACATAGGCTATTGTTACCTCTGGGAGGCCTGTTACAAACAAATATTCTTTAACAGATGTATTTATAGGCATAAAAATAAAAAACTGTTAGAAATGGCATATGCCCTTCACTGTCTGTAAAGCCTTATTCATCCTGCTCTTCTTGTGTGTATTAAATAGCTTGCTCCCTGGTAGTCTACAAAGCTAGGAGTGTAAATGTTTTACACCATATAAAATTGACAATTCTTGAGGATATCCAAGACAGTATATATAGTTCAAATGATCCAGGTAATCTATGTAAGCTGATAGATAAGACATAGAATCTGTAAGTCTTGATGGTTGTATACGTGTTGATTCCTTTACATAATATACTAACTGTGGGGAGTTTTTTTTTAATCATGCTGTTATTTGCATACTGTAATATTCACCCTTTCAAATGCAGTGTAGTGATATTTAGTGATGAAATGAGTCACTTCCCAGTCTTTTGGCTTAGACCAAAAGTGTAGTGATGGAACTGGGACATGATCCTCAGCCATTCCAGCTCCCAGCCTACAGTCATATCGGATCCCTGCAAGGACTCTGGCCCCTCCATTGCAAAAGCCAGCTCAAACCTCTGCCCTGCCATGTCCGCCACCCCAGCCTCTGTATTCCTATCCAACCAACTGGCTGGCAGAGAGGGAGTTTTAAAAACTACCTCAGCTCTGCCTGCTATCTTCCCTCCGGACACTCAGTCCCGCTAAGCTGTATAAGGAGAGCCTGCTAGAAGGCTGTGCTCCCTGCCATGTAACCTCATTGCGTGTATGACAGCCATGAGCCAACTCTGTAGATTTGCTTCTCCTGAAGATAGTCATTGAGAGCTCCTATCCTGTCTCCTTGCTATTCTCCCCACCCTCACTTTCCTGACATTTAGTGTATTCACAATGGTGTGCAACCAGCATCACTAGTCTTAAAAAAACAAAACAACAAAAGAAAAACTCCACTTATAGCTTTGGGACTGAGTTCTTTCATCTGGTATAATGTTTTCAAGGTTTATACAAGTTGTAACAGGTATCAGTACTTTAATGCTTTTTCATATTGAATAATACTTTATTGTGTTGGATATGCAATATTTTGAGCATGTAATTTTGACATTTTGAATTTTATTTGAAAAAGAGTGACAGAGCTCTTGCATCCACTAGTTTACTGCCCCAATGGCCGTAGCAGCCAGGCCTGGGCCATGCCGAAGTCAGGAGTCTGGAACTCAATTCAGGCCTCTTGTGTGGGTGACAGCGATCCAAGGACTTGAACCATCATGTGTGGCTTACCAAAGTGACACCAGTAGGCAGGTGAATAGCAAGTGGAGGAGCTGGGTCATAAATGAGGTGCTGTGCTATGGGAGGCCAGTGGCATGTGAAGCAGTGTTCCAAGGTGTGTGCCTCATATGTCCATTCATGCAGTCTTCAATGCAAAGCTTAATGTAACTATAGAATTCCTCTAGGAAAGGATGCCAAATCTAATAATACACCTTGATAAAGTTTTATCAGAATCCACATGGCGCTTGGTTCTATCTCCAGTCCACCATCCCATCCTCCAAGTAAAAATACTCTTAGATCTGTGGATAAGTTCTGCTATTCTAACTCCATGGGTTCATCTTTTTTTCTGTTTTGAAATCATGCAGAATGTAATCTTATGCATTTGGTTTCTCTAACTCAATTTTATATCTGTGAGATTCATTCATATAGTTACACATACTGTAATTGTAATTTCTCAGTGGTATATGGCTCCCATGGTTTAGATACATGTCAAATTTATTTATCCATTCTATAGTTGATGGATATCTGGGTTTGAATATTGCTGTCATGCTGCTCTGAATTCTTGAGTTTGTTTAGTAAATACTTGTATATATCTAGGAATGGAGTTGCTGACTTCTAGAGTGTTCCTATGTTTGGTTTAATTTTATATTTAAAAGTTTGTATAAAAGGCAGAGTTACAGAGAGAAAGGGAGAGACTGAGAAAGAGATCTTTCATCCATTGACTCACTCTCCAAATGGCCATAATAGCCAGGGCTGGACCAGGCTGAAACCAGAAGCCAGGAGCTCCATCAGGGTCTCCAATGTAGGTGACTTCCCCTGCCAAGAACTTGGGCCATCCTCTGCTACCTCGCTAGGCCACAAGCAGGGAGCTGGATTGGAAGTGGTGTAGCTGGGACACAATTCAGTGCCCATATGGAGGATTAGTTTGTTTCATCCTTTTAGCTTACGGTTTTTAAGATTTAATTTATTTCACTTAAAGGCAGAGAAACACAAAGTAAGGAACACAGTAAGAAACAGCTCCAGTGTGTGTTTCCTCCCCAAATGCCCAAAATAGCCAGGGCCGAGCCAGGCCGAAGCCCAGGAACTGGGAACTCAATGCAGGTCTGTTACATGGGCAGATTTCTCTCTCTTTACGTCCATCTCTCCCTCCCTTCCACGTAACAAAAAGTTCCCATTTTAATTGACATGTAATTGCTTATATTTATAGAGTACAATGTGACATTTCACTGCATGTGTACAATGTGTCATGTAAGCCCAAAATTCTGTTTTGACAGTGACGTCAAATACATGCCACAACATTTTGGTCATTGACACTCTGAGCCTGTGAGTCTAAGTGGAATATTAATTTTAGAAAGACTGTGGAGAGTACATGTGCTTTAGCCTTCAAGGCGATTAGTGTCACCAAAGTCCACAGAGAGCTAACATGTTCATCAAGCCATGCTTAGAGCCAAGTGAAGAACTCATTGGGGATTATCAAAAGAAAAAGTTAAAAGTAGGCTGTTGTGGCACCTACATTTTTTGGCGTTTTGTACAGAAGCTAAGATGTTGCTTGGGATGCCGGAGTTCAAAGCCCAGTTGGCTTCCTATGAACTTTCCCAGTTTCCAACACCTCATTTCCTTTTACCTTCAGACATGCCCAGATTTCCTCATATTGGAGGAATTGAAAAACAAGAAGAGCACTGCCTTCACCAGCCCCTCTGCTTTTCTGCTTCCTGGAGGACAAGCGGAGGAAGATTTGGCTCCACAACCACTCTTACTTGATGAAGCCTGCCCTCACCCCCATGCCCTCAGTTCTCCCTCCCCTTAACCATCCTCCCTCTCAGCCCTTCACCCCCTCACCCCCATGCCCTAAGTCATACCTCCCCGCACCCCTCCCTGCCCTCACCCCTCCTTCCCCTCAGCCCTCTGCTCTCAGCCTGCGATTGGCTCAGTGTCCCAGGCACTGGATTCCTTCTTACTTCCTTGTGCCTTGACCTTTGGGTGCCACTTAATTGAATCTGATGGTCCTCACGCAGTACCTTTACCAGATCATGATCAAAACTTCATGTTACAGGTAAGGACTGAATGCTAAGTCCAACAGTGAGGTTCTCCCATGACCCAGCAGGACAATCCCTCCACATAACACTGCCCAGCTCTGCTCAGAGCACCTGAAGCATGTGACATATACTTCATGCTCACTCAGGACTGGGAAGAGGAATAGGTGAGACAGGAATACAGACACAGAGTCCTCTCTGTGCAGCTTTCTCTCTAGCATCTCACACCTGCAAGATCTAAAACTCCAAGAATCTGTACAACCTGTGACTTTGAGCAACACAAGCCAGTTCTATGAGATATGTGTAAATAATTCAGAATGCTGCAGGACATCCTTCTCATGGGTATAGTGCTCCGGTTTTAAAAATTTCTAGAGATTGGTAGCATAATGTGTTCATCGTCAACACTAACAAGCTGTACACAGGAAATTTTGAAGATGGGGCAAGCGTGCAGCAATTGGAGTGCTGTTTGGGCCACCTACATCCCTTATCAGAATGCCTGATTCCACCTCAATTTCATCTCTGTCTTCAATTCCAGCTTCCTGCTACTGCATAAGCTTGGAGGCAGCAGGCAGTGGCTCAGATCTCTGGGTCCCTGCCATCAACATGGGAGACCTGTACTGAGATCCAGGCTCCCGGCCTCAGCATGGCCCAGCTCTGGTTTTTGCAGGCAGTTGAAGAGTGAATCAACAGATGGGTCATCTTTCTTTTCTGCCTCTGTGTCTCTTTCAAGTAAAAATATATATTTTTTTAGTTTTAAAAAGTTTAAGATGGTAAATCTTCCATTTTATTTTCTCACCATTAAAAACCTAGGTTACATTTAAAGTAGCGTGTGGCTTCAAAGGAAGTCAGTTGTCCCAGACAGTCAGAGGAGGTGGTCTCTGAGTGAACACAGAAAGTCCAGCAGAGATGATGGGCAGTAGCAGCGAACGCTGTGTTCTGGCCCTGCATGTACGCTAGCTTGGGCCATCCCCTTGAAACCTCACCAGGGAGGTACCATTATTCTCTCTTCTGATTTGAATCCCTTGGTTTATTTTATTCTACATGACATCTGAAATAAGAAAAAGTAGTGAATGTAGGTTTTTGTAACCCATTTTATTCTTGCATAGAGATGTTGACAACTTCCAATAGTGGCTACAACACTTCAACAAATTAGCAAGCATCTTACAAATGTTTGTGAGAATGTAATTACTCATCTTTTGAGTTTAAGACATCAGAAAGTCATGCTAGGTAACAATGGAATTAAAGAGGACAGATACAGCTACCATCTACTGGATGCTTGGCTTCACTTAACAGAAAAACAAAACAGCATTCTTTAAAAGAGAGAGAGACAGCTTGCCATTGGTAACCTCTTCGGGTGTGAGCTAGCAGAACCTCACAGGTGCCTTCCTGCCTCTTCTCAGCACAGGAGGCTTCGGCCTCCTAACCACCAGTCTACTCCGGTCAGTTGCTAAAGGCCTGGCCCAGCCCTGGCTGGTGTAGCCCTTCAGGAGTGGAGCAGCAGACCAAAGACCTCTCCATCTCCATCCCTCTGTCTTTCACGTAAATAAATAAATCTTTGGAAAGTGAACACCATAAGGGCCTCTATCATACTACCCTTCAGGGCAGCACCCACAGCCACATGCTCACCAAAATGCCTAACAAACCACCACCTTGTTTTCTATTGCCTTAATTTTGCCATTTCAACAAGGTAAGGGCTTGTTTTCATTGCAGAAGGCCCACAGGCACCAGCTAGCTGACCAGCCACATTCTGTTCCCTCCTGGGATACTTACAGGATTACATAGGAGAAGCAGAGGGTTGCAAACACCGTTGTTTTCAAAGCCTCCTTATTAGAACCAAAAATACCGTTTTACAGAATAAGCACATTTTTCTAACATAGATAACAGTAAAACAAGCTTATGAGAAGAATGGGGAACCTCTCAATGATTAACAATGACAGATGGGAATGAAACAGGCAAGCATTGTTCCTATCAAAACAGAGAAGTCCAGTGAGGTTGCTTGTTTTGAAAGATGCCGAGGGGGATCCAGTGCAATGGCCTAGTGGCTAAATCCTTGCCTTGCACACACCAGGATCTCATATGGGTGCTGGTTTGTGTCCTGGATGCATTGCTTCCCATCCAGCTCCCTGCTTGTGTCCTGGGAAAGCAATAGAGGATGGCCCAAAGCCTTAGGACCCTGCACCCACATGGGAGACCCAAAAGAAACTACTGGTCCCTGACTGAATCAGCTCAGCTTGGCTTGAGCCATTGCGGCCACTTGGGCAGTGAAATAGCAGATGGAAGTTCTTTTTGTCTTTCTCTCTGTAAAGCTGTCTTTTCAATATAAATAAATAAAATAGAAAGAAAAGGAAAGATACCAAGGAGCAGGTATATTTGGCCTAGCCCCTAGGTTGCCAAATAGGAGGCTCACACCTCATATTAGGGTGTTCTGGCCCTCATTCCGGACTCCAGCCTCTTGTCATTTCACACCCAGAAGGCAGTGATGATGGGTCAGGGAACTGAGTTCCTGCCATCCACATGGGAGGCCTGGATTGAGTGCCTGGTATCTGGCCCCCATCTCTGGTTATTGCCAGCATGTACAGAATGGACCAGAGGAAGGGAGTCTTCTATTTCTCTGCCTCTTAAATAAATAGATAGATGAAGAAAACTGTAAGATTTGTTTGTTTATTTGAAAGGCAGAATTAGAGAAAGAGAGAGCTGTCTTCCATCTGCTGGTTATTCCTCCAGTGACCATGAAAGCTGGAGCTGGGCCAGGCAGAAGCCTGGAACCAGGAGCTTCACTGGGTCTCCCACGTGGGTGCAGGGTGCCAAGCACTTTGTCTCCCACTGCTTTCCCAAGTGTATTAGCAGACAGCTTGTTCAGAAGTGGAGCAACCAGTACACTAACTAGTACCCATATGGGACACTGGCACTTCAGGCAGTGCTTAACCCACTATTCCACAACACTGGCCCCTATAGTTCAATTTTTAAAAGGTTTAGATGCTGATAATCATATGAGTGCAAAGCAAAAGAAATCAAGTCCTCATGTATTTGTTGTAGAGATGTGTAAGTTTTCATAGGTTGCATTTAAACAGTGATGGAGTGTTAATCTTCAAACAGATCCCAAATTTCACAGTGCCCCTCGCTTCCAAGGTCCCGTAAGAGAAGATGTCGCCAGCACAGAGGCACAACAGTTAAACTGCCATTAGTAAACCAGCTTCCCATGCCAGAGCACCTGTTCAAGTCCAGCTGCTTCACTTCCAATCCAGCTTCCTGCTAATGTGCCTGGGAAAGCAGAGGAAGATGGCCTAAGACTTGGGTCCCAACCAGCTGGGCAGACCTGGATGGAGTGTCAGGCTCATGGCTTCAGCCTGGGCCAGCTCTGACTAATGCAGGCATTTGGGGAGCGAACTGGGAGACGAAATAGAAGTTTCTCTCTCTCTCTCTCTCTCTCTCTCTCTCTCTCTCTCTCTCTGATAGATAAAATACTTACAAGTAAATAAAAAGATATTTACAATTCTAGAAATCTAGCACCTCCTTGGATCTAGGAGGTCCCTTGGAAAAGCAAAGATGTAAAAATGTTAGGACCTGTGGATGATTTCGAAAAAGGAAGAGTTTTCTTCTTTTGCAATCAAAATTAAAACAAGATGATTCTAACAGAATTAATGTGGTGAGTTAGCACTTAATTCCACCTCAGTAATAGAGACTTACTAGAAAATAAACCTGCTGCTAATTATCACAGTGACTAACAACTGAGCCCACAGGGCGAGCAATGCTTTCACCACCAAGGCTGAAGAGACAAACGTTGTTTTTAGGACAGCACTTAAAAGTCAAAACGTAAAACTAAATATCTGTATCTAATAGTTGATGAAAGGGATCCCTCCACTGATATTTTTGAAGATATGGAAGGTACTGTTAGATAATAGCCAACGGAATGATGACAAAGACATAATTCTGGAAAACTTTTTAAAAACTGCAGTCCATATGGTAGAAGTTGCTTCAGTGGAGATCTTGGGGCTTATCCATGGAAACACTGAACTCAGATACTTAATGCCTTGTACTGTATGCCTCATCTGCTGGTTCACTCCCCAAGTGACTGCAGCATCCAGGGTTGGGCCAGGCAGAAGCCAGGAGCCGGGACCTCCATCTGCTTCTCCCACCTGGGCCATCTGCAACCTCCCAGACACATTAACAGGGAGCTGTATCAGAAGTGGAGTTTGTACTTGGACTAAGGCACTCTGATATTGGCTGTGGGCATTCAAATGGTGTATTTTTTCAAAGAGATAGATAGATAGATAGATAGATAGATAGATAGATAGATAGATAGATAGAAAGAAAGAATGATTTGACAGAAAGAGTCAGAGAGGGAGAGACAGACATCTTCCATCTGCTGGGAGTGAACTAACAGGTGGAAGAGCTATGTGTGTGTCTCTCTAACTCAAAATTAATAAATGAATCTTTAAAAAAAGAGATGGGGCAGGAATTTTCCTAGAAGTTAAAACTCCAAGATAGCTGTATCCAATAGCAAAATGTCTGGGTTTGTGTCCTGGCTCCACATCCTCTGAAAGCAGTAATAATAACTCAAGTAATTGGGTCCCAGATGCTCAGGACACTCAGACTGAGTTCCAGACCCCTGGCTTTGAACTGGCCCAGCCCCAGCTATTGCAGGCATTTTAAGCCTCATTCCATCCATTAGTGGATGGGAGCTCTCTTTGCCCCTCATTCCCTCCCCTATTGCCCCTTCAAGTACACAAAATAAACAAATTTTAAAGGAGAAGACAGCAAACAACAATTGGTCATCTCTATGAGTATATAGTGTTGTGCAATGCTCAGGAAAGGAACTGGCTTACGAGGGCTCTAACATGCTCTCAGAGATCTGTCACCAGGGATTAACAGCATCAGTTAATTCTCTTATTGTTTCTTGTTGCTTATTTGCATACACGCTCGAAGTCGGTTACATGTGATTTTCATTGATGGAGGAGCAAAGTCCTTATGTTCTCCATCAGTCCTATGCCCGAGTGTCTAAACCAAACCGTTTCTCCAAGAACTGAGCTGCAGATTCTCCAGGCCCAGAGGCTTGGTGGCAGGCAGGAAGAGGTGTGATTTCAGGGCTAAAATCAACACGTTAGCTTCTCTTTCAGAATCCTGTCTTGAAACACTTGCTTCTTACTGGGAGAATGCCATAGTCTGCAGTGCTGTGCTACTACACAAGCTTCCTAAGGCAGTTGTCAAGTTTGAATCAACCAAATTTATACGTATTGGACACAAAATTTTCTTTTTTAAAATGTCAGATGTTATTTAGGTATCTATTTTCTTTCCTGTGACTGTCATTGATTTGTTCCAGAAACTGACAAGGAGATGCTGTTAATTACATTTACAAATCTCATAATGAATCATAGATTGTTTTTCACAAGGGTGATTATCATATTTCTATACTTGTAAAAAATGAAATTCTAAACAAAAAGCAATAGTCATTTTATATCCTCAATCATTTCATCTAGACAACGCCTGTGCATTCTAAAGAAGAATTGTTTAGTTTTGGTTTGTTTTATTTTTATTTTTATTGGAAAGGCAGATATACAGAGAGGAGTAGAGACAGAGGAAGATCTTCCATCCAGTGGTTCACTCCCCAAGTGACTGCAATGGCTGGAGCTTAGCCAATCCAAAGCCAGGAGCTAGGAGCTTCTTCCGGGCCACCCAAGCAGGTGCAGGGTCACAAAGCTTTGGGCCATCCTCAACTGCTGTCCCAGGCCACAAGCAGGGAGCTGGATGGGAGGTAGAGCTGCCGAAATTAGAACTGGCGCCCATATGGGATCTCGGGGCATTCAAGGCGAGGACTTTAACCACTACGCTATCATGCCGGACCCGAACTGTTTAGTTTAAAAAAAAAAAAACTTAATGTTGCTATGGCTTGCCTAATGAATTTCATTACTTTGGGTTGTCTTGTATTTCTTTCTACAGGCATCATTTATGTTCCGGCTGCTACAATGCAGTCTATGTTGATATAGGGGATGTGTCTCTTCAGTTCAGCACATGTCAATGAACACATCTTGTTTTTTCCCCTGCATTTCAATAACACATGATTGTCAATGCCTCTTGTGATTTTTTTTAGCTTTAGGCTGCATAAAATAACTTACCACCCTGAAAAACAAAGACTTGGCTCTCTGCTCTTCCTCTTTACCCCATAGTTCTCTGTATTTATTTTTGCATGGAACATTTTTTTCCATTCTTGTTAACTAATTGTATCTTTGCCTTTAAAATGAGTTCTCTTGTGCACACCATATAGTTAGATCATGCTTTTTGTCATAAATCTCCTCTGTGGGTGGATACCTATTTAGCAGCTGATGAACTTGTTCACTCAACAAGCACTTGGTTTTGTTAGTACCTAACACCTACATTATAATGCCTCTCTACCCAGGAACTTTTTTTGTAAAAAAGGAGGACATTATTTTTAGAGCTAAAGTATAAAATCAGTGCCTAATGAAGCCAGGGATGTATGCAAAGTTACTTTAAAGACAAAAAACCTTCCTGATCAACCTGCTTAACAAGGTAGTAGGGTGCAGCTGGCTATTAGCAGCCCAAGGCAGCACTGGGTTTCAAGCCTGACTAAACACAGCTATCTGCTTTTGTACCTGATTGGCCTAAGATGCGAGTTGACAGATTTGTAACATCTGAGTTGATTGGAAATCCCTGGCTGCTGCTAATGAGCGCTTAAAAACCCCTGGCTTCGGCCATGCAGTGTGTTGGTTCCTGGAGTGTAGCGGGAGCTGCCATCGTCAAGTTTGGCAAATAGATTCCTTCTAACATGCTACACTGTGTCCAGTGTAATCTTTCCTGCTTTCTGCAACATGTTGAAGACCCCGGCGAGAGAGAGAGGTCCCAGTCGGAGGGCAGTGGCCACCCTGTGCTCCAGAACCCAGGTTGGAAGTCTGGGGAGGCTACTGTGAAAAGACTTAGCATGACTCCAGCAGCCAGTCTTGGCTTCCTGGTTCACGGGATTTGCACTGACTGCTTGGAGGAGTTGTTGTCTGGAGACCAGTCATAGGTTGAGTGTTTGTCTCATCATTCGCTTCTGCTTTGAGGACTCATCTTGGACTCTAAGAAGGGGGGTAAGCACAATTTCTTAAGCTAGGCTCCTTATGAGACATTGTTTCGGCCCATCAGGTTTGGGTCCCCAGGTTTCCTGGGTTCCCGGCAGGTTTGGGTTGTTGTAGCCACTGGTGAGAGTGGCGGGTGCTGGTGTCTGTGAAATTTGTTGTTGTGTGTTTTGTTCTGAATTGTGTTGTGCCTCAATCTGAATTCTGAACATGGGGTTGTGATAGTGTGGTGGCTACTTGTCTGTCTTGATGTCTGGTAAAATTCTTTGGTTCAACAGATCAGGTGCCAAGATTACAACTGGTAATTATAGTTCTAATAGTCCCCTAGGATGTATTTTGCAAATTTTAGTAACAGAATATTATTTGAAAATGGTAGATGTGCTTCTGTGATGTAAGCTTCCCAAGTCATCTTGGTACGATTAAAATGTTTTACAGCAACATAGTTTGGCCTCAGCGCTATTTGAAATTGAATAAGGACAAAAATTATTTCAAATCATAACGGTCTTGAGCCAGTAGTTCCTTGGTTACTGAGCATGTTAATCTGGCCAGTTTTGCTGTTGGCAATAGGTAGCCAGAGTTGGCAACCTTTGGCAGGCTTGGGAATCAGAATTAAAGCTGTCATATAGTTAAAGATGCAAACTTGATTGTGTTTATGTTGACTTTGAGCTTTGTGTCTATTGCTGGTCAGAATTATAGAAGTGCAATTCCTAGCAACATAATGCTCGCGTAGAGCTCTTGGATAGTAACCTGTGTCTGCAGGATGATAATAAGCATCAGGTGAGGTTAGAAGAAGGCCCGTTCCTTCTAAAACCTTTTTGCTAACTGTGACCTAAAAGGTGTTTGACACTACCTCTTTGTCATTCAAGTGGTTATGAAGGAAGGGTTCTTAAGTGTGATTGTTGAACTGTACCCTCTAGGAGGGTGCCCATTTCAAGAGGTGCTAACTAGATAAACCTTAATGCTAGAATCTGCATCTAGTATTCACAGTGAGGTACTGGGGAAGCTTTTTGATCTTTTATTTAAGGAGTAAAGATTGGCATATTGATTCAAAACCTTGTTATAAGGTCTGGATGTTGTCACCTAAGATTTGCTGATGCATCTGAGAACAGATTTTTAGAACTGGTTCACTTTTGCCTACTCAGGAGGTACTAACCCTGCCCCCAGACCACTCTGGGGAACCTGTATGTGACTGTAGAAGTCAGCCCGGACTAAGGTCTATCTCCTGGGCTTCTGTATCAGCGTGGCGGTTGCCCTAACACAAGTAGGGCCTCCCGAAGTACTGACTCTAGCCTTTCCTGGCCCAATCCTGACCGACAAACTAGATGAGACCAAAGGTGAACAAAATTACAACAGGCTATTTAGGATCCAGCAGGCCTCTCCAGGGGGTGCAACAGATTTTTCCCAGCTCTGGCTCCCACAGCCTGCAAAATGGATACTGTCACTCCTGTATACCAGCCTGGAGATGCCATTTAGGTTAAGAGCCCTGTGGACCCGAGAACCTGCTTGGAAAGGACTTTACCCCGTAATCCTTAGCACTCCATGACTGAAGGTGGCAGGAATCGACCCCTGGCCGACCTAAAGAAGGCAACAAGCTGGAGGTCCCTTAAAGAAAAGATTCTTGTTCTCTGTCATAATGCCTTTACCGTATGTGAGTGGATACAGGGTACTCACTCTAGGGTACAGATGTTAGGAATTTAACAAGCCAGTCTTCTGGATGGTTTACAATCTGACTACTTCTGTTGGTCAAGGTCAACATGGAATCTGGGAAAACACGGGGAATAAGATCATGTATACATGGGAGGTAACCTGGAGTGAGGTTTATGATTCAACAAAAGCCAATTAAGTCCTTTGTAGTCCCCTACCCCATTGGGATTGCCATTAGGCTTCCAAACCCCTTATGGAATATTGCTGGCAGGCTTAAGTCCTGAACCTCGTTATGTGGAAATCAAGGTACCAATCAGTGTGCCCCTGGATATGGGATTGAGTCAACAATTTGACTCAAATGTTAGAACACCAGTGGGGAATGTAGGAGGGTGCAGCTGGCTATTAGCACCCCAAGGCAGTACTAGGTTTCAAGTCTGGCTAAACACAGCTATCTGCTTTTGTACCTGATTGGCCTAAGATGCGAGTTGACAGATTTGTAACATCTGAGTTGATTGGAAATCCCTGGCTGCTGCTAATGAGCGCTTAAAAACCCCTGGCTTCGGCCATGCAGTATGTTGGTTCCTGGAGTGTAGCGGGAGCTTGGCAATTACAGACTCCTTCTAACATCTTACACCCTGGTCTGCTGTGATCTCTCTGTCTCTCTGTCTGTCTGTCTGTCTGTCTGTCTCTCTCTCTCTCTCTTTCCACCACCACTAATAATAATAATAAATTGGCCAACTGGATTGTCAGGGAAGCATGGAATAGGATAGACACATCTCCAGCTACCACTCATTCCATACAGGAACGGAGAGTCTTAGTGAATGTCAAGTATTTTGTATGCATAACAAGAAATTCTTGGATATTCTTGGAAATTCTTCAGGGTATTTTTGGATCCTTTTACCTTATGATCTTGGTGGCTAATGTGACTAGGTTTGCTCACTTGTTAAGTCAACCAAGTATTCGGAGTCCTCATGCTGATGGATGGTTTATATCCCTAAGGCCTGAATATTTCCCCATGGGTCCTTTAGCCGCATAGCCTGCTGATCCTCCTCTTCATGCTGCTGTCAGAATTTCTATACCAAGAACTTTGTTTTTCTGTGTAGATATCATTCAGAAGGAAGGAATGTCCTGAGCTCAGGCTCAAGACCGCATAGGATCACTGAGGCCATGAGATGTGACAAGTTAGTGGCAAGAGTACACCAACGCAGAAATGGCAGAAGACCCAAGTCCCAAGCAAGAGTTCAGTCAAGTGGCTTTCTGCCAGCCCACTCCTCAGGACACGGAGCCAAGAGGTGCAGCACTCTGGCTTTGTGCAGCATTAACACCACTTGACAGACTTCCCTGTGATGTAGCTGAAAGATGCAGTTACTTTGGAAGCAGACAGGCCTGACTTTAAATCTTGCCCAATTAATGATGTGACTTCAGGAAAGCCAAATCCCCCCCTTTTAATGGCAGGTCTTGCTCCTGTAAAACCAAGATTAAAAGCAGGTTTTTCCAGGGTTGTGGTGAGGAATACAAAATAGATACAAGACATGAGGAACGTGGAGAGTCAAGGGAAGAAGGCTGCCCCTAACATTGGTAGTGCAGCGAAATGATCGCTCTTCTCCTCCAGGCCAGTGTTACAGTCCTTGAGCTTGAGCCACAGGTGTGAGTTCAACTTGAAATGTGAGCAATTCACCCAGTCTCTGCAAACGGCAGTTAGCTTTTCTGTGGTGGTAAGTCTCGGCACCCACCGGCTTGTTGTATTAAGCGAGACTGGTGTAAAGTTTAGTTTCAGGATGTTCGTCAGACACAAGCTTAAAGTCCTGTCATCTTCTATTCCCTGCCTTCAGTGGTAACTGGTCCATGTGCTTGACCAAATACTGGCTTGGTGGGAAGCAACTGAGAGTTGAAAGCCTGATTTCATTCTTTTCTGTAAAATCGGAACCTCACATTAAAGGTACTGTAGCTGAGTCTCTGCCAATATCTTGTGAGTTATGCTGGTGAACTGCAAGGTGCAGGTTCTTTGCACCTTGGGAAAATGGTGTTGGAAAAATAGCATACCACTCTTGGAGCAGGTGCAGTCGAACAATGCACTTCATACCTTTATTTCATTCGAGCCTCAAAGCAACTCTGCAAGATAAGCACTGATCTTTATGAGGGTGTCACCTACCCACAGGTTGTGTAGTGGGTTTGTGTAGAAACATTGTGTAGGGACATTGTGTCCCTGGGCACATGGAACGTGGCAGCTCTTGGTTAAAAGCACTTGGAGATAGAGTTTGTTCACCCCCAAAGAGAGGTCTTCTCCCTGCTCCCCTGGTAATGTCTCCATTGTTACCAAAAAGTAAAGAGAAAATGACTGCCCTAAGCACAAGGAAATGAGAAAAATCACCAAACCTGACAAGCTTCATTGTTCTAAAGAAAGGATTTCTGTAGAAGGAATGGAGCCTATCTACACCTTGAACCAAATACAAATGAAACTTTTGTCAGGATTGTGGCAAGATTTTAGAGAATATCATGTCATTGGAGAACAAACAAATGGTGAGAGGAAAAGGTGAATCTGAATTTATAAATGCATGAGTTGATTCAATGATGGCCAGGGAGGAGTATAAGAAAAAAGGGTCTCTGTAAAGGGGGTGCTCAGGCTGACTTGTAACTAATGCTGCTGGGTGCTGTGATTCAGATGTTCATGTCCCTGATTATTGTGGTAGAAGCTGGATGGAGGTGATGGGATATCTAAGAGATGAGTGCTAGCAAGTGTTAGGTCTTTGGGATTCAGCTTATCTCACAAGACTGAGTTGTTAGGAAAGCCTGAACCTGGCCCCACCCGTCTTTCTGACTTCCTTTCAAGTTGTGATATTTTCCTCCTCCTCCCACAGGTGCACCTGCATTCTCCTTAAGACCCTCACAAGATCCTCTTCATTGCTCTTTGGATTTTCAACCTCCAAAGCATAAGCTAAACTTCACCCTCTTCATAACTTCTTAACTTGCCCTGAGTATTTCATTTTAGTGACAAAATTAAATACACTATTGACTGCCTTAGCACCGTGAAAGTGCAACGTGGTTCATCCAGACATTGTCTGACATAGTAAAGTGAAAAGCACACAGCTCCTTTCAAGCTACTAGAATTAAATTTGTCCTTTTGGATCTTCTACTCTGAAAATTGTCAAACATGGGTATTGTACCATCTGATCTGAAGGTGTTGGCATGTGGGATGGGTGCTGGAGTGTATGCCCTCCTTTAGGGCACAGAAATTATTTCTCAGCTTCCCAGAAGGTTACCTGCTGATATCTCAAAACTGAATCCCTCTTTATAAACTGTTTTTGACAGACAGAAATGTTGTATGTCAGGCCATGGCCCCTCTCCAGGGGAAGTGTGAAGTCTAGACAAGATGAACAACAAGTTCATGCATTACATGGGTTACATGGGTATATGTGTCTGTGATTTTTAATAGAAATTTAAACAGAAGGACAAAGGAAAAGATGCAACAGTTAGACAAATAGGAGGAACATTGTTGTGCTTGAAAAGAGACAGGAACCTGGAGCAAAATAATCCCCAAATGTTAGAGAACATCCAAAAAGTAATGCACACCTGTGTGATAGCATTTTTAAATGCAAAACAGAAATATCACCATCAGAAATTAAAAGCAAATTCATCAAATGCCCAAAGTTCACAAAAAATAGTTTTGAAAAGGGAAGGGGTTTGTATCCAATAGGGTCATATTTCCCATATAAAGCATCAGGGGAGAGTTTCACAACAAAAGGACAAAACATCTCCTTCATGTAATTTATCTTAATAAAAATTACTCAAATTATTCCTGGGTGAATGATGAAAACCATGAACATGATTCCAGAGGCTGAGTAGAAATCAATGTTGATGAGTAGTGAAACGGGAAGAATTTTTGATTAGTCTGGACATTTAGGATTAGCTTGGAGTAAAACCTAATGAAAATGTTCAAGGCAATTCTTTGATAGTCATATAGAGAGAATCATTGTTAGAATTGATCTGAATGGAAAGCACAAAGTTTAGTGGAAAAAGATGGCAGGTAGGAAGTGAGGGTGGGAGGAAAATGTGAGTTCACTATTTTTCCTGTGGCTTAAGAACATATCCAAAAAATCAGTTTTCCAAGGGTAAGTGTTTGGTGTAGCAGTTAAGGTCCTGCCTGAGATGCCTGCAGCCCGTGTCAGGACACATGTCGTCTAGACTCAGTTCTGCTTGATTCCAGCTACTGTGAATGCACGCCCTGGGGAGCAATGGTGATTGTTCAAGTAGTTGAGTCCCTGTCACCTGCTTGGGAGGCCTGGGCGATGCCCTGATTCCTGACCTTGGACCTGTCCTGCTTGTTGTGGACATTTAAGGAATGAAATAGTAAAGGAGATGTCTGTCTATCTCTCTGACTCACAAGATAGAATAAACATTCTTGTCAATTTAATGATTATCATCCTTGAATGCAGCATGTTGTTTAAATGTTCAGCCTCAAAAATTATGAGCCAAATAAAACAGTTACCTAGCTTGCCTCAGATATTTATAAAAACTGAAAGCTTGATTTCTAAAGAAATATGAAAATTTTCTAAGACTTAGCCAATGTAATAAATGGAATGAAAAACAGAAGTGAACGAAGAATGTTTAAAGCCACAAAAATAACATGACATAAATCAGAGTAAAGGAAATTGTTATAATGAATATTAGTATCACAGAATAAAAACAAATGCATTCTTTTTTCACTTTTGTACTTAGTTGTAATTTATATAAAATGGGTAGATTTCTGATTTTTGATAGGAGTTCCAGCCTCCCCATGCTTCTAAATCTATCTTCCACTTTAATCTCCCCACTTATTTTTTCCCAAATTATTACAATAGCATATGCATTCACTTCACAGTAACAAGTTTAACTTCCTGGTATTTAAAAGTAGCATTACACAAGAAGTAGATAAGGAGAAAAAAGACTGCATATAATAAAAGTAAACTAAAATGAAAATAGAAATCCTGCTATTGATAACTATTGCTGTAAATGAGTTAATTCTCAGTATGCTGACCTCAGAGATGACGAACGTTGTTTTGTGCAATAATTTTCACAGATCAGAGAGAACATGATATTTAACCCTTTTCAAATTGGCTCATTTAAGCATAATGGTTTTCAGCTAGGTCTATTGTTCCAACTGATATTTCACTTTTTAATGGCTGAATAATATTCCAGAGTGTATATTATCACATTTTCTATATCCAGTCATCAGTCAATGGGCATCTGGGTTGGTTTCATATCTTAGCTATTGTACATTACGTTACTACAAACATGGGGTTATAGGTAACTCCTATTCGGATGCATTTCTTTTGTATATATTTCCAGGAGTGGGATGGCTGGGTCGCATGGTAGATCTAATTTTAGATATCTGGAGAATCAGCATATTGGCATCCATAGTGGTTACACTAATTTGCATTCCCACCAGCAATGGATTTTTTTTCTAAACGTCTGTATAATGGCCATTCTCACAGGGACAGGTGGAAACTCCTTGTGTATTATTTGCATTTCCCTGAATGGGAACATTTTTTCACATATGTATCAGCCATTTGGATTCATCTTTTGAGAAATGCTTTTTTTGATGTCCTTTGTCTAGTGCTTAGCTGCAGGGTGTTCTGTTGGAAGGTCTCTGGAGTCTCTGTAGGTCCTGGGTGTTTTTCCTCTGTTGTACAGTTTGTAAAAGTTTTCTCCCATTCTGCTGGATGCCTCTTCCCTTTGGAAATTTCCTTGGCAGTGCAGAAGCGTCTTACCTTGGTGCACTCTCACTTTACTTCAGTTGCCTGTACTTTGGGGTTTTTTCCCATGAAGTCTTTGCCGATACCGATGTCTTGTGGCGTGTTCTCAGTGTTTTTCTGTAGTAGTTTGATGGTATCGGGTCTTAGATTTAGGCCCTTGATCCATTTTGAGTTGACTTTTTTGTGTATGGTGAAAGACCCAGGTCCTTTTCTTACGCATGCATGAAGCAGAATTTCCCAGCACTGTATGTTAGAGACTGTCTTTTCTCCTTGGATTAGTTTTTGGTTTGCTTGTCGAAGCTAAATTGGCTATAGATATATGGATTCATTTGTCGGATCTGTATTTTGTTCTTTTGATTTTCATGTCTTTTATGACAATACCAGGCTGTTTCGATTACACCTGCCTGGGAGTACATCTTTCAGTTTGACACTGTGATATATCCAGCTTTGTTTTTGTTCTCTGACATAAGGCAACATTCATGCAAAGTACAAAAGCAAACAGATCCATAGGTAAACATGCATTCTCATAGACGAACTGTATAATGGAGACTAGCATACCAGAAAGTGAAGATTTATTGCAGTGTGCATTTCTACTCCCAAGTAAAAGGAGGACTCTCAATAAAACAGTTAAATACACCTTGACAATAGGATACTAGATCTTCTCCCATTGCCTATACCTACAACACCATGACACACTTAAGTAATAGAATGTTGGACTTGTGACTGTTGCTGAAGGAACATGCTACTGTAACAATAAGGGGGGAAATAGTGTGCAGGGAGGTGAATATTGCGGAGGAAGAAAGAGGAAGTGAGTGGGGGGGAATCCCTATACCTACAAAAACATCATGGAAAATAATTTTTGAAGTTGAAAAAAATGCTTTACCTTTTTTCAGTCTATTGTATCTCTAAATAACTTTCAGCATTTTTTTAGGTTTGAGAAGAAATTCATAGGCGTTGTGACTGGAACCCCATTAAATCTATAGATTACTTTCCATAAAATGGGCATTTTGTATTGAGTCTATCAATGCAGAACATGGCAGGTTTTTCCACATTTTGAGCTCTTCTATTTAATGTCTTGTAGTCATCTTCATAGAGATCGTTCATGTCCTTGGTTAAAGTTATTCCAAGACACGTACATTTCTTTGCCATTATTGTGACTGGTGCTCACCTTAGAAATTCCTTCTCAAGAATCTTGACTTAATTTGATCTGTAATACTACAGCAAGGTGGAGGAATCTACCATGGGGGGGAGGGGAGGGGTTGGGGATCCAAGAGCCTATGAAACTGTGTCACATAATGCAATGTAACTAATAAAAAAAGAAATTCCTTCTCAGCCATGGAGTTTAACTATAGAGAAGTCACTGATTTTATATCCAGCCACCTTGCCAAATTCTCCTGTAGTTCCAGTGGTCTCTTAGTAGAATTGTTAGTTCCCCTATTCAGAGAATCGTGTCATCTATGAACAAGGATACAGTGACTTCCTCCTTTCCAATTTGTATTCCTTTGATTGCTTTTTCTTGGCTAAAACTTCCAGTACTATATCAACAGCATTGTTGAGAATGGGCATCTTCTCTGGTTCTGCATCTTAGTGGAAATACATCCAAATTGTCCTCCTTCAATATGATGCTGGTATTGAATTGTTCATATTTTGCCTTGATTATGTTGAGGAATGATCCTTCTCTACCCAATTTACCTAAAATTCTTAGTGTAAAAGGATACCTTACTTTATTGGATGCTTTTTCTGCATCTATTGAGATAATATGGTTTTTAATTCTTCAGGTTATTAATTTAGTGTAATGCATATACAGATTTGCATATGTTAAACCATCTTTGCATTCCAAGGAAGTCCACCTGGTTCAAGTAAATGGTATTTGATTCAATTAGCTAGCGTTTTAAGGATTTTTGCATTGATATTCATCAGGTGTTTATAAGTTCTTTCATTTATAGTTCTGTTTCTCTGTCTCTTCTGGCTTTGGAATGAAGATGATGTTGGCTTCATGGAAGGAGTGTGGGAGGATTCCCTCCTTTCCTATTGTTTTAAATAGATTGTGAAGAATTTGAAGTAATTCTTGAAAGATTTGGTGAATTCAGCCACGAAGCCATTCAGTCCTGGGCCTTTTTTTGACAGGAGAATCTTGGTTACTGGTCATATCTCTGTGCTAGTTATGGATCTATTAGGGTTTCAGTGTGCACGTGACTCAGTAGATTATGTGTCCAGAAATCTGTTTCTTCCAGTTTATGGGTGTGTGGTTGTTTGTAGTAATTTGCAGGTTTATTTAAGTCAAAATTCAGTTAGATGTGGTTTCCTGAAGACTCCATTAAAATTAAATGAAAAGGTTAAAACTAATGAGATGGATAGCAATATATTGGACCAAAACAGTGTACAGATGGCATACGAATAGCAAGTAAAGTTTAAGAGAAATAGTCACCAAATGGGACACAGTTGATTTTATATTTTCAAACAGTATCTGCAATAAAGATAAAATTGTCATAAATGATGACTAATATGTTCACTGAATCATCTACCATCAAAATATTAAATACATTAGAAATTGAAAAGAAATTGGCAAATATACCCACTAATTTTAAAGCCATTGCTTTAGAATTTGCAAGAATAATGGGATTGCTTAGATGCAAAAAAGTAACCACTAATAAGATTGGATCTCTAGGTACATAGGTATAGTAAATTATATTTATTGTGTCTATGGCACATTTACAAAAAGTATCATTCAGTCTCAGTAACTCTAGAAGAGACATCACATTAACCAGGTTTTTCATCACAGTGCAATAAAACTGCAGATTAATGGCAAGTGTTTCTTCCAAAATTCCATTTATAAATTAAGAAATATAGCTAAGCAATACTAGAAGCAAAGGAGAAATAGAAACTTCAATTCAAGTTGATTTAGAGAGTAATTATCATAACTAGAAAGAATCTCACATTTTAATAGGATATAGGCAAAACAATATCAAACATTTTAAGTTTTTGCCACAAGGTAATGATAAACATTTGAGGAAATTAGGCTTACTTGCTAATTTGAACATCCCAAAGTGTATACATTGTCAAAACATCACATGGATTCCCATAAATATGTTTATCAGTTAAAAATCTAAGACTTCTTTCCATTGAAATAAAAGCCTGTGACTTATACTATTATCAATAGTGACCCAAGAAAAGGGATAGCAAATATATGAACTGAAATTTGTAAACAGAACAAGTTATTTTTAAAGACAGTATTTAACTTTGACAAGCTAACAAAATATAATATATAATGTATAATTATAATGTATAATATATAATGTTTACATATAATGTTTACAAAATTCGCTTGAGCACTCTCTCTGGAAATGATGTTCGCCTGCATTTTAATGTTTTTATTAGATAAAAAGAAAAAGGCAAACAAATGAAAATGGTCCCTTTGCATTTAAAAATTTGATTGCATTGTGATTAGACATCATCTGTGGGCACTGTAAGTGCACCCCAGGAGAAATAACAAAGCAGGGTATAACTCCACCCCATTGGAATCAGTCACCTGGTATCCTTGTATCCTTGCAAGGCATACTTCGAACTTGTATCAACACACTTTCTATTAATTTCTGTGTGTTGCTTAGCCTTGTGTTGTGTTGGTTGGGTTCTGTCCTTGGAAGCCATCAGACCTCTATGAATCTGGTTTTTTAGAAGATTCAAAGTCTGGTGCAGAGAGATACACATCTCTACTGTTGGCAACTTTTACATGATGCAAGGTTACAAAACAATAGCTGAGAGATCAAATAAAAAACACATCAAGATTTAGAAGTTCTGAAACATACCGTAGTTACTTTAATAAGCACTGAACTGAGGCCAGTGCTTTGGCATGGCAGATTAAGTATGCCTATGACAAAGGCATCCCCCATCAGTGCTGGTTTGTGGTTTCCAATTCATGCCCCTAGGGAAACAGAAGAAGCTGGTCCAAGTTCTTCACATGGGAGGTCCTGGGCTCCTAGCTTCAGGCTGACCCAGCCCAGGCATTGTGACCTTTTGAGGCATGAACCAGCCCAATAACAAAACAAAAGCTGTAGATTAAATTCAATCATAAATGTGAAGAAAATTTTTTAAAGACTTGTTTTTATTTGGAAGGCAGAATTACAGAGAATAGCCACAAGGGCCCGAGCTGAGCTGATCAGAAGCCATGAGCTGATGATTCTGGATCACCCACGTGGGTGCAAGGCTCCAAGTACTTGAGCCATCCTCCACTGCTTTCCCAGGCTACAAGCAGGAAGCTGGATTAGAAGTAGAGCAGCTGGGATTAGAAGCAGCACTCGTATGGGATGCCAGCACCACAGGCCAAGGTTTAACCTACTATACCATGGTGCCAGCCCCAAGTAATTCGTAGTTCTTTGAGGGCCTTCATTTTTAAGTTTTAAAAAATATCATGTGCACTTTTCTGTCATGTTTGTAAGAGTAGATACACACCCACACCCATCCTTGAAATTATATTACCAGAAACTCAAGTGCAATTATTCTGAGTGCTGACAATATTGGTGATTTACCTAAATTCTCTCTTTTAATGTTTCATTATGGTTTTAGTTCTGCATTTCAGGGCTGAGAGCTGTTCATGTAAAAATGCTGTTGGGTAGGCATTTCGCACAGCAGTTAAGTCACCCACGTCCAAGGTCAGAGTTCCTAAGTGTAAGTCCTAGCTCCGCTGCAGGTTCCAGTTCCTTACAGTACATCCGCTGGGAAGTAGCATCTATCTAAGAGACCCAGAATGTGTTCCTGGCTTCTCGCTTCAGCCTGGCCCAGTCCTGGCTGTCGTAGATGTTCAGGGAATGAACTGGCAGATGAGACCCACATCCCTCCCTTACTTGTCTCTCTCTCTGCCTTCCAATTAAGTAATAAGTATTTCTTACGTGCATATATAATGGCTGGAGGAGGAGGAATTCTGGGAATTATTATTCAGATTTTCCTGTCTTCACTGACAATTCAAGGAAGCCTAGAGTCGCAGGATAAAATCAACCCACTTTCTTATTTTTTCAGGCCATGTGTGTTGCATACTTGTTGATGTATTTGTGATCTCTAATTCCAATGATGGTTCCAGCCTTCTCAGCGAGTATGTCTTACTTCGGAGGCAATGAGGGCTGTGATGCGTATGAAGTGCGCTGAGCGATAGCACTGCTGCTCTGGCAATCCCTCCCCAGTATGGAGCCCACTGTGTCCTGAGCTTGCACTGTGTAGTACCAGCTGCAAATACCTGCACAGAACTAGGAGCCAGGACTTCCAACTAGTCCTGTGATGCCACTTGCTCTTGCAATGGCAGAGTACCACACTGTAGTAAGTGTGTGTGTGTGTGTGTGTGTGTGTGTGTGTGTATAAACGAAGGAGGTAGCCAGGCAGAAAAATGATTCAGGATTCTACTTCCAGATATCTCCTCTCCTACTGTCAGCCAGCTTCTCTCCACTCAAGCACACGTAGACACAGCAATCCCATGACTGCAGTCCTCACCACCCAAGAGCTGCTCCCACCCTAGGTCCTTTGCTCAGTCCTGGATGGGAAGCCAGAGCGTCTAGGTCCTGGTCATAGTGAGCTGAGGTGCAAAGCCCCTTGACTATGAAGCAAGTCTAGGAGAGTTCAACTCTGTGGGTGAATTTTGGACTCTGGTCAAGTCCTTCAGCCTCCCTCACAAGAACTTACGCTGTAATTTGTGGAGATACAGGGCTGAGCACAACCAGTTGAGTCTTGGAGCTCGAGTTTACCGGGGTCCCATGGAGCTACCTTGTAAAGTCTTTGCAAATGTTAACCCCATTGAAAACTCAAAGTATGGACTCGATACACAGTGAAGGTTCAAAGATTTTCTATTTCTCTGCACACACACTCTGTCTTCTTTCCTTGCTTGCTTTGACCACTTTATTGCTCAATCTTTCCTCCAGATGAAATGATGGAGAGGAAATGGCAAAGGGCAAGAGGCTAAAAGTAACAGAGCGTCCTCCAGTGAGCAAGTCTCATTGAGACCAGAAGCTGGAGAGTTGGCTAGCTTCTTGGTGGAGGGGCATCGGTAGTTCATGCTAGATCTTAAGCAGCTCTGTCCATCTATAAGGTCCCGTCTGAAGGGTGACAGACCATACATTTGTCTGGATGTAAGTTAAGGTGTATGCAGAGTCAGGTGTTTAAAAAGTCAGCAAAATGTGCAAACTCGAATGGAAATAGATCCTTGAAAGATACATGGGGTTTTTTTTGTTTTCTCCTGATAATGATTTTGATACAGAACTTCCAACCTCAGAAGTCTTATTAAAGATGATACACTCTGAGTTTATTTCACATAAATGATGGGTAAGCTGGCTAATGGACTCTGGCTTGTTTTCCTTTATAGATATTTCTTATTGCTGTGCAAAAAACAACAACAGTAAAACAATAATAATTTTGCTCACTAACTTTTAACTTTTACTATATCTCTCACATGAAAACAGTCTTCAAGTTCCCCCATTGTAAGAACCCTGAAACATGCTGTATGTAACATCCTGGGCTTTCTAAAATGATGGAGGAAAACCTTCCTTCTGTAAACCAATCTTATGAGAAAGATTATTGAGAACTTGCTGCTTCTCGTTGGATGAGCTGGGCAGCTGATGGCAGCAACACACCAGTGCAGAGGGTGGAATTTGGAGTGATCAGGGAGTAGGGATCTATTCCACTTATTCCCATTGAGAAGATAGTCCAGATGGGATCTCCAGGTGAGAGGTTTGCCTCATCCCCACCTTCCCAGGGCATTAACCATCTCTTGATGGAGGAGTCCACTCAATAGGAAAGTGCAGCTCAGTGGAAACTACCCATGTATGCCCTACCCCTCAGAGGTTCTGAATCCATGGGTCTGAGGTGAAGCCTGAGGAGCATCAGCACTTCTGTAACTGTCTAGGTCTGTGATGCCTCTTAAGGAACAAAGTTCAGCAGGAGGGGGGTTGGCATTGTGGTGATGCGGTCAAGCTGCAGCTTGCAACAACAGTATCCTCTATGAGCATTGGTTGTGTCCTGGAATCTTCACTCCTCCTGGCTAATGGCCTAGTAGAAACAAATGGAAGATCGTCCAAGGTTTTGGACCCAGTCACCCGTATAGGAGACCCCAGTGAACCATATTACTATTGGCTTCAGCCTGGCCAGACACTGGCCATTTTGACTATCTGGAGGAGTGAACCAGCAGATGGAAGATCTCTCTGTATGTCCCTTTCTCTCTGTAACCCTGACCATAGATTATGCCCCTTCAACTTACTTTACCAGGAAGCCAGAGCTAAGAGAAGTTGCTCTATCCAGCAGTGCCAGTTGTGAAGAACATCACCTGATCTGGAATCAATTTCCCACCTCAAAATCAGTTCTCTTAGCTGAAGGTCTGAACATCACTAGAAAACATGGGCTTCTTTTTAAGTCAGTCTGTGTGTCTTAGGAACTATCCAGAGCAGAAGGGCATGGAACTGGAAATCTTGTTACTGGTATTTGCAGTTGACCTGACCCAACTCCATCCCTGGTTGTTAGTTCTGGTAAACACCATGAGTGGCACAGGATTATCCATGGAGTGTTGAACAAAATGGCAAAGATTGGAACCAGCCTCTCCACATCCCCAAAGCTGTCCAGCTTCTCCGTGATGGAGACCATCATAGGCTGGTACCCAGCTCCCCTTTCTGAGTCTGCCTTCTCATCACAGCCAGGCTTCATTCTCTCCCTAGTCCCCCATCACTGTCTCTTGAAGAGCTCAATCAAAATAGTTCCCACTCTCTGAACTCCCAACTTTTCTCCTTGCCTGCCTAAAACGGCAGTAATGCTATGACTAGGACTGTTTATCACTGCACCGTTGCTTTGACTACTGCCTTTATTCAGCATTCATCCTGTGCAAAGTGTTGTGCCAGTGTGTGACAGCTAACCTCAGACCACCACCTTAGGAGACCAGACCACAATTGTCTGCATTTTCCAGAGAAACAAGCATAGACTGTACAGGAGTTTTCTCTCAATGTGGCAAATTGGTCCAAACTTAATGTCTTCAAATCCCAAATAATCAACTTCTAATTCTGTAGGGCAGACATCTGACATGGCACTCACTAGGCTCAAATCAAGATGGCAGCAACTGTGTCAGAGAGACTTGTTTTCTGTCCTCTCCAGCTTTGTTGAGGATGACCACACTTCCTGGCTTGTGATTCCCTTCTATTTTCAAACCCCGCAATGGCGGGTCGAGTCCTCATATCATGTCTCTCTCGACCTCTCTCCTATCTCATCCTCTCATTTTAATGGACCATTAGATTACATTGTGCCCACACTGAGTCATTCAAGATTCTCTATCTTGTGATTAGCTGCTGAGAAATCTTTGCTCCATCTGTAATTGTCCTTTTCCTCAGATAAGCATGTAATACATTCACAGACTCAGAGTCAAGACATGGACATCTTTTTGGGGGTGGGGACTGTTTTGCCTGAAAGAGGTTTTACATTAACTGGTGGTGACGTATGAATTTGCCGATTGGAAGCGTGGTCTGCTTAACTATAGAAGATCTTCTATTAACCGCAATGCCCATGTCCACCAGTAAAATTCTACCATGAACATCGCCCTCAAAAGTCCTTTTCTGTGGCAGGCAGCCTGCCACCCCCTGGAGGTATTCATCTTAAAATGACCACATGCAAAAGGATTCTGAGGACTCTGCAGGGGAGAGGCCTGCCAGATGTCACCAGGGATGGCCGGTGAGAGGGAGGCATATTCAAAAGGCTGTGGGTGCCTAGAGGAGGGAGTGACTAATTCTGCAGGAAGGGAAGGCAGTGTGGGATGGGGTTGCAGAAGATATGTGATGTGATCTGAAGGATAATTAATTCACTCAGCAGGGGAGAAGGGGAAGGCTGCTTCGTGCACAGAGGATGATGTGAGAAACAGTGAGGGAAGTGACTGGCTGCTTGAGGGGCAGGGAATTAACTCATCTTGGTGGGATCAGATCAAATGCCTGAGGTGAAAAGATGGCAGCTGTAGTTAGAATGGGCTTTAACACTGAACCTGGAGGCAGTACTGAGGTGTTGGTATTTATTATGGAGAAAATGGACTGGCATCAGAGGATCCTAAGGACGGAAGGAGCACAATCAAATTTGTATCTTGTAATTTCTGGTAACGTCTCAGAATATAAACTAGTTGACAGGTTGGGAGTTAGATAGTAATGGCAAAATTGATTGTCCGCATGAGAGACAGTGGGCCAAGAATGGCCATGGAGATGGACACCACAAGGCATAGCTGAGATAACTGACATTTCTAAGTGTATAATGGAAAAAGATGGAAAGACAGTAAACAGAGCTGGGAATTTCAGTTCCCTCTGAGTTGGGAAACAGGTTAACATCCTAAATACGTAAAATTTCATGCAACATACATCAGGTTATTGGCAAACATAGTATCATAGACTTCTAAGAGACAAAGTTCCTTTCAGGAGCTTTCATCTCTGCGTAGCATCATGTAGAAGGGACTGTTGATAGTGGAAGCTGGAATTGCAGGTGCTGCCGCTAAGTTAGGATACGTGTGTGTTTAGGAGGAAGAGCCCCTTCTAGAGCAACTCTTGATAGCACCGTGCCTTGAGGCTCCATTTCCCTTCACTACACAGAGTCCTTGTCAACAGATTCTGAACCTGCTGCTTCCCAGACCACCATGGCATCTGCCCAACTCGTCAAGGGAAAGCTAGAACTGCCTTGCCAGTCGTCAGTTCAGTAGTAGCAGGATCCGGAGGAGAAACAAAATCTTGTATTGTGCATGTTTGTTTACATACATATCTGTTTTGTGTTTGAGTATGTGTGTTTGTAAGTTTGTCTTAGAGTTTTCAGATTTAGCAAATAAAAATGTGATGCATGGTTAAATTTGAATGTCAGGTACAAACTGGAAAATCATTCTTTTAGTGTAAGTATATGCCATATGTTTCTGCATGCAATAGTTAGGATTTATCTATACTAAAATTGTACTCACTGCTTACTGAAGATCAAATTGTAATCTGTGAGCTTGTGTGTTTGTGCATAAACTACATTGTTACGTGTTTTGCATTTGCTTGTGTGCGTGCATGTTTTTGCGTATCTAAATGTGCTGTGTGTGTGTGTGGGGGGGTGTCTAGTATATAGGATTCCTAATAAAATATTTGCCTTCATTACATAGGCTCTAGAAAAAATAGAACTATGTACTTACAACAACAACAACAAAACAAAGGTGAATTTTTTATTAAGGAGGATTAAGTCACTACAAAATACAGAGCTTGAACTAGGTGCATTCATTTAAATACATATTGCTCATTGTAGGACCAGAAGGTGAAAAACAAATAATTCAGAGGGCTTATAGTGTGGAGAAAGGACATCTATGTTAATGGGAAGTACCCCCAATAGCGCAAGCCAAAATCTCAACAACCTAGGCTAGTACCTTTCCGTTCTTTTGTCTGTGAAGCCGGCCCTGCAGTGAAGGCTGGCAGATATTTCAGTGTGATGGTTTTACTGCTTAGAATCCTTAAGTGATGATTATTAATGGAGTGTACACACAGCTCTGCTAAACAGTCATCCAGGCATCTGCTGCAGAAGCATCACTCTATTCGTCATGTTTGTTTGCTTTTAATACTAGCAGTGTTCATGAAAGGTGAGAAATGTCTCTGGCTTCTGTCTTTGAGCAATTCTCACACCTGCCATGCTCTTGGGCAGTGCACCTTGCTCTTTGAAAGGGCTGCCTGCCCCTGTGGGATGGAGGTAGGAGGGCCCGGAGGCACCTCTCCGCTCCCTCCAGAGTCCAACCTGAGGCTCCAGCTCTTGCCATTTTTATTTTTTTAATTTTTTTTTGCTCACCCACAATTTTCAGGCTCTGTCTTTCAAAATAAAATTAGCGGGCTATGTGAGATCTCGACCATTCTGGCTTCAAATCTATCTCAAGTGAGCTTTCACACCCCTACAGAAAGCTGCCTTAATAGCATAACTGAGGAGTTATGTAGGAGTTTCCAAATCCAATGGCATGTAGTTAGGATGCAAGCCAAGCTATTAGAAGAAGGGGACATCAGGAGCTGCAACAAGACAGGAATTTATTCCTCACTCACCTCATATTCTGAGTTCATGGTATCCTGGCCGACTGGCCAGTCCCAGGGGGACAAAGAGCCCCTTCATTCCTTCTGGCTTCTTATTCTGCTGCCTTCAATCCATAGCTAAAATGCTATCTTGATTTTCACCCAATGGTCCACACCAGTCAATAGAGGGAACAGGGGATGCAGGTCTATTTCTTCTGAATGAGATGGGGGCGGCATGCATCACTTCCCCCCACATGCACAGGGGGAAAAATGTCCATTCCTGGCTTCCAACAAGATAGAAATGCGGCCTTCATTCAGCTGCCTAAGCAGCCTCTCAAAAGATAATTTGTCTCCAAATATTTTGAGCTCTCAGAGCAGACAGCCCTGGGAATACATTTTTTCTCTTTATACCTATTTGGAGATCCAAGAACAACACTGAACGTCCTCTTGTACTAGACACTGTGAGAATCGCTTGGCATCTGTACTTCACTTGCTTTGGATAGGCAGAGAACCTGAGAGGTGAAGTGACATTCCCACTGACAACTAGCATCCATCTCTGTATTTGCAGGTTCTGCCTCTGTGGATTCAACCAACCACAGAGCGAAAACACTAAATCTGTACTAAACACATATAGGGAATTTTTTTTATCATTATTGCCTAAACAGTTTACATAGCATTGAAACACTGATATTATAAGGAAATAAAGAAAGAGTACAGTAAGATGTGCATGGGTTTTATGTAAAATACTATATTTTCTATCAGGCCCTAGAGCATCCATTGGTATTCTCAGGGCTCCTGAATCAATCCCCAGTGGATACGAACGCAACACTGCATAGGTGCCCAGAACAACCTTACACCCAGAGCCTTCCATGCATACTACCCGGCCTTCTGTAATGCACCTCCAATGGTGGCCGTGCTGGGTTTGAGTCCAGCATCACTGACCTCCCTGTCTAGGAGATCCTCTCTGTAGCTCCAAAGCAAAGTAGGAACTACATTCCCCAGAATGCCATTCCCCGAGCACCCAGGTTAGACCACCAGGGAGAGGCAGAGAAGAAGCAGGGGCTTTGGCACCCACAAAGATTGCTGCAGCCTGATTTGCAGGGCTGGTGGGATTATGCCTTTTCATGGGTTGCTAAAAGCTCTGCCTCTGTTTCAGGTGGAGCTCTTGCCTGGCAACTTCTCTGCTCTTTGGATCTTGGACTCCTCCAATAACAATAGAACATCCCCACACCTGGAACACGCCGTCTGAAACTTATGGACCAGAAGGTAAAATGATTTCGGATTGGCTTTCTCACACACCGGGCACGCCCTTGGGCACATCACTTAGACCTTGTCAGAACAACAATTTCTATAAAATCATTGAGGATCTCATGTGATGGACTATTTACCAACAAGTAGGACATGAGGAAACAGGGCAAAGATGTTACTGTTGTCATTGCTGTTGTTAATCAAACATTCTTTATTAGCATTATTACATTTGATCCCAAATAACCCTGGCTATTATTACTGCTTCTGTTTGACAAAGAATCAAATTACCTTGCAAATGATCATACAGAATCTTGCTGGAGCTAAAATTGAGCCTAAGCCCTCAAGTTTCAGATTCACACTCAACCACTATGCATTTGCTTGCTCTAAGCAGTGACACATTCCAATGTGCTTGTTTCAACCACTTTTCTCTTCAACAAATATTTCAGCTGGAGTTGTGAAGAAGTTATAGCAGTTGGGCTAGGTGTTTTGTGCAGTAGTCAAGTTTCTGCTTCAAGCACCAAATCCTGCTTGGGAGTCACTGGGCTTGAGTCCAGGCTGTCCTTCCAATTCCAGCTTTCTGGTAATGTACTCCCTGGAAGGCAGCAAGTGATGGTTCAAGTAATTGAGCCCCTGACACCCACATGAGAGACCTGGGTAGAATTCTGGGCTCCTGGACTCAGCCTGGCCAGCCCCAAGTGTTGTAAGCATTTTGAGAAAGGAGCCAGGGGATAGAAAAAAAATGTATCTGTCTTTCAAATTAAAAATGTTAAGGAAATTATGGACAAGCCTATACATGAAATAACTTCCTACTAATTTCAAAAATCCAAAGCTTTAATTGGTCTGTCTAGTGAGGAAAACCCAACAACTTTCTCAATGGCAATGGCTCCTGGCCTGGGGTGATTCTGTCCCCCAGGAGACATTTGAAAGCAGTGTCCCAATCTGGTTACTAGGTGCCACTGGTTTCTAGCAGGTGGAGGCCAGGACTTCCTCCTCCCCAAAGAATTGTCTAACTCAACATTTCAGTGACCTCATTGATGAGAATTCTTGCTTTAGGAGATATTAGCAGTTTCCTACTTCTGAAAGGAATTCTGTGAGATTTTCTAAGGCTGTGTTGATCAATATTGTAATTAATTGCTACCTGGGACTACTTAAATGTAAATTAGATGCCCATCAACCAATGACTGGTTAAAAACTTTGGTATATATAGATGATGGGATACTATGTAGCCATAAAAAATACTGAAATCCTGTCTTTCACAACAAAATGGACGCAATTGGAAGCTATTACGTTAGTGAAACAAGTTGGTCCTCAGAAGACAAATATAACACATTTCCTGATTTGTGGTAACTACTGTGTACAGCACAGAATGTATACTGTATGTGAATGAAATTGATATCTTGAGATTTGGTTATTTATAGCTCTTGTCTATATTCCTCAGAAACTTATCTTTCTACTTACTGAATTCTTAGTGGAGGGTTTAGCTTGTGATTATTAGGTAAATTGAAATTATGACAAAAAATAGAAAAGCAATAAAAGCAGAAGAGGTAGCAAGTATAATTACATTCTTAAAACTATATGAAATACATGAAATGTGTTCCTTCTATAAAAATCTGGTCCACTATTCCACAGACCGGGTAAGGCAGCAAATTCTGATCGTGAATTCTTATCACAGTGTGTCTTTGGGCATCTATTGCCTTGCTCCATACTATGCACTCCTGGAAATATGAACTCAGTGATGTCTCCCTCTTGGTAAGGATTCAGGAAGCGCCGTTTTGTGAATAACTCCTGAATAACTTATTAAGTTCTTTGCCTTTTTTCCTGTTCCTGTCCCCTCTGCTGTGTTCTTTGTCCTCATTTGTGCTTTTTCTTTAGGGCCAACAAAGAGCCTAGAAAACTCTCATGTAAAACTCTTAGCATGTAACTGTTTTTATCCCTAAGCTTAATTATAAGATGTCATGCCTGTTCTACACTTGGAGCTTTTCAAAGTGTGCCGTTATATAGAGCAGCAAGCTAAAGCAAAAAAAAAAAAAAAAAGTGATCCTCATTGGCAGTCTGATCAGCACAAAGCTGTGGCTATTGAAGCGCTGTAAATAGAAATAATATTCAAGAATAAAGGAATTGCCCTTAGACTGTGCCCAGGAGATCTACTTAGAAATCCCAAACAAAGCTTATCTCTCTCTCTCACTGTCTGGAACATAACAATTATTTTGAAAATATTAGTTGAATGGATATTATTTTCATTCCTAGTCTTGCTATTCATTGTCTACTGTCTACCCTCCTCTGTCCACCTCTGGCCCAAACCTAGGGAGGGACACCACCATCCAGGCTTGCTTGCCAGGTGGCTACAAGCAATAGGGGTTTAGAAGGTCAAAGAGTAAGAGTGATATCTTAGATGTTTCTTCCCCTCCCCACTCTCCTGCCCTGTGCTGTGGCCTGCCTGTGCCTTGCATGAGGAGAGCACCCATGGACTGGCCCCTCTTCTACACAGCCAACAATCACTGGCTACGCGGAATATAGTTTCCTATGAACTTCAGGGATAGGGGCACTTCCGGTTGCTGGTTTTCTCCAAATCCTTTTTTGGTTCTTTTGATGCTGTCCCTATGTTGGTGATCTATATCTTCACTGAACTCTACAGTTGAACCGGATGGGTTTAACTTTCATTTCTGCTGAGATCCTCACTGAATAAATGACACAGTTGGATAACTGAAATGATTTAGAAGTCAGGCTTTCATTAAACTCAAAGTGTAAAAAATATTTCCTGAAATAACAATCTTGAAGTTATGCTTAAATATCAGTATAACATACACCAGGGATCAGGGATAGATTGTGTATTTGAAATAACTGGTCTAAGCAAAAAAAACTATGAAGAGCATGAAGATTTACAGCTGTCAGTTAGCTAGCACGAGTATCAGAGTAAACGTTTACTACATATATGTATGAGAGGACTTCAAAAACTTCCTGGAAAATGAATGTTTTTAAAAAAGGCAAAATTTTCATTTTTTGCACTGAAATAAGCCTATCTTACAATTCCATTTTCCATGAAAATTTTAAAGTGCCTTTATGTGTATGTGCGTGTGTGTGTATTACAAAGAAATCTCTCAGTCACGAAACTAATAGATGTATCCTGGTTCATTGTCTCTGATCCAACTTCTCATGAAGAAGCTGAAGAACTCTTACCTTACAGCTATATGGTTTGGGAGCGATGGGGTCGAAGTCAGATTTCCAACATCGGCTTTGGGTTATAGGGCTTCACCATGTGGAGACATCTCAGTTAAAAGGATTCATGCCTCACAATCAGAAGGCTCAAGCAGGCGAGATGGATTAGACTGTTTCTGCTTGAGAGACCAATTGGGCTGTATGAATTGTAATTTATTCACTAGTCCCCTCTTGATGGAAATTTGTATTCTCTCCTAGAAGTTTCTATTTTAAATGATGCTGTGACAGCTATCCTGGTAAGGGCTTATCACTTCAATAGTAGAGGAATGCTTACCTTCAAGACGTTTTAGTATAATGTAAAGAGTTGTGCTTACCTGCCTTACTCCTGGGGGATTCCAGCAAGTATAGGAAAAAAAGTGAACCACAGAATCTACTGAGTGTTAAACAGTGGAACCTGCATATGCAATCCCGTGCCACTAACGAAACCTGGTTCTCCTTCTCCAGGTAAACCTAGGTAGTTAACATTTTATTCAGGATTTCTTTTTCAATGATTAATACTAAGCAGCAAAATGAAAGGAATCATGTTTTCCTGTCCTATTCTTTCACAATCTCACACCTATATGCTACATAAGAGGCTTTTTAAGACAGTTATACATTTCATGAATATGGATGAGGTTACTTGCAAAATTTCATGGAAAATGGAATGAACATAAAAGTTCATTTTTGCATTGTTTTTGAAATTCCAGCACAAGTTCTTCATAATAAGCATCTCAATATGAACTTTTCGAAGACCCCTCATAGGACAAGGCAGTGTGTACTGGGTATCTCAAGCCATCTGCAATGGGCTCATCTAAGGCTTAGCTCACTCTGGATTTGGTGCCAGGGATTCTCTGTAGAAAATGCAAAATTCCCAACTCCAGTTGGCCCAAGGCTCACAGAGGTGCTGGACTAAAAAACATAGCTAACTGGAAGGGATGCTGCCTTCTGCAGCAGCTATCATGTTAATGAGCATTCTTCTGGGTGTCTCAATGCAAAACACTCCTATAGTCATACATTTTTAAAATAACCATTGAGCACTTTCATGTACTTAGTGCTGTAATAGGTGCTAAGAGTAGGGATCACGTTGAAGAATCCCTGTCCCTACAGACTTGCAATCTAATGGACAAACTGAATGAGTTGATTTGTGTCAACTCAGTGGAAAAGGCATACATAAGTGGTATCTACTAGAAGTAGTAGTTCTGTTATTTCTAGAATGAATGCGTGAAAGAAGGCAGAAAACTCGGAGGGTAAGCAGAGAGCCGAATTTATGGCTCTGGAGTTGTTGCTAGGTAAGATTCCACAGAGACAGCTGGAAGCAGCAGGGACAGTAGACCAAGAAGTAAGAAGTGGTGGAAGTTGCCCCTGGAAGCTCTCAGAAGTGCTGCTGTGTTCAAAGGGTGATCAGCTCTGCACATTCATTTGTCCTCTTGCTTCCCTGTGTGGTGTTTGGGTTGCTGCAGGGAAAGCCGTGCTTTTTTTTTCTTTTTTACAATTCCAAGCAGCCTGAATGATATTTATGATGATTCTGTAATTGCTGTAGTACCGGAAGAGAATCTCTCCTCCTCAGCACTCCGCTCAACATGGAACACATTCTTCCCTTGGCTTCAATTCACCCCTTGTTAGAAGCCCAAGGATAAAGCACGCACACGATTCTAAGCAAACATGTGCTGACTTAGAATTAACTATCCCTGTGGCCCATGAACAGACATAGCTGAGGCACCGTAGCTTGCTCAGAGCATTGACAAGAACGGTGTGAGGGAAGGTCTGAAAAGTCTTAGCCTTGCTCATCATTCTGTTTTGAGTTTTGTAGCATACAAAATGAAGCTGAATGTGAATTTTATTTCCCATAATCTTATGACTCAGCTGTCATAGTTCAGCTCAAACTAATTTGCATAGGATTTAAAGTTTTTCTTTGGAACTGGAGAACCTATCAATATGAGATATGTGGCCAGCATAGTTCAAGTATCCTTCAAGAATATAACCTTCATTAGGAAAAAAGTTTAGAAACGGCTGTTGCCTCTGTGATAATTAAGGAAAACTGCAAAATTCGGTCTGATACTTTCCTAAAATTGGCAAAAATGAACTTTCAGTGTAATCTGCAGAAGCAATATAAATTTGGATCCTGACACTGTTTGCTTTCAATCTTAAAACTGTCCTTCTTAGCTGAGTGATTTCTGGCAAACTAACTTTTGTAGAGTTGAATTTCTTATAGCATGCGGAGATACTAACTTAGGAGATTGTAAAAGAACCTTTCATCCTGAAAATTGATACATGGCAAGAAAAGGAAATGTTGGGTGCTTTTCTTCCTCCGTCTCATGTTGAATTCTGCTGTAATTCATCTTCAATCAATATCTTAATTTGTACTTCTGCCTCTAAGCAGGGACCTAACTGCCTGATCATCCTGAACATGACAGTAAGCTCTGAGCATAATGTAGGAAGCTACTTCTAGACGCGTGGGAGAGCCAGCACTGAGGCCAACTGGGAGTAGCAGGGAGACTGTCAGCCATCATAGGAGGGAGCTAACCAGACAGCTTGCCCATCACAGCCCAGTGCCCAGAGTGGCCTTCCCAGCAGCAGGTCCGCAGGAGGTAGAGGCAGGCCAGCAGAGGGGCAGGAAATAATCCCAATCCTTGCTTCCAACCTGGAGAGTGTGAAAGCATAACCCCAGGAAGACTGGTCACTAAAGAGAATTTAAGGAGCAAAGAGGCAGGGAAGATACTTGTCCTGCTTTCATCCTGGCCTGCCGTTGAACCACCTACACATGCTATGGACCAAACTCAACTCACCCCAAAAGGCTTTAACTGAGGTAAAATCAGTTGCCTGAAACAGTTTGCATTTAAAAGCTGTCCTCATTGATGGGAAGCTAAATGTCATAACAAGCAATCTCTATAACTTTATACCCAAAATGTCTAGGATATAATGTAAAATTATCCAAGTTACAGGTGACAAAAAAGGGGAACTACTTTCTCAAGTAAGAGAAGTTATTAACCAAGATCAATTCTGAGATGATCCATACAATGGAATTATCGGAGGTTTTAATGCAGTTGCTTGTAGCAATGAGCAGTGAAGGAAAGCAAAATATGTCAGTGGTGTTGAGACAGGAGATTTAGGTATACAAATAAAAAGGCTAAAAAGAAAAATCTAGGAACTGGAAAATTCAGTACCTGAAATGAAAGCTATGCTGGAAGAATTAACTGTCAAATGGGATTGCAGAGAAAAAGGCCATAATGCAGAAAAATGGGGACTCTACTGTGAAATTCATCAGCATGAATTATTTTCTTATGGTCCCTGGAGACAAAATAACTGAAGTGATTTACCAAAATCCAAGTGCGGTCATTAGGAAGAGCTAGCAAATATTACAGTGTGAATTTGTTCTGCTCATCCTTTCTCCCATGCTGTATACTTTCTTCATGCCTCTTCCTTCACTTAGGAAATTTCATTCTCTCTAGGATTCCACCTCTCCTGTGTGTATGTAATTATATTTGTCTCCTTTGCTTCAAGGAAGGAACAAAGGCAAGGAAGTCTGAAGAGAGAAAATAGCACTTTAGAACTTGTAGCAGACCAAATTTTGTACTGGGAAGTTCACTAATATGGACCCACAGGAGCCCATTGCAGTTCATCTTTATTGATTCAGGGCTTGGAATGTTGTATGGTTTTGCTTTCTTTGGGCAAACACAAACTGCCTTTTTCTTTCAATCAAATGTACTTTCTTAGAGATGTGTATTTACCTTTTAAAAAACACCTATTAATTCACTTAGAACCACAGACAAGTCTGAAATGAACAGACTGCTTAGGTAATAATGCAAGAGACAGTAAAGGTAGCTAGAACCAAATGAGGGTATAGATGCAAGTCCTAGTAAGAAATTCTGTCAATAGAAAAACAGATTGTGCGAGTTACAAAATTAGATAAAGATGCCACAAGCAGAGGAAAAAGATTCCAAGTCAGGGAGAGCTCCTCATTAAGATGATTTAGTGCAGGATCCACTTTGGGGGAATCACTTCCGGGGATAAAGAGAAATGCAGGCAAGCAAGTCAGCATCGTTGCAGTGTGTCTTTCCGTGGCTGTGAGGATAGTTCTGGTTGGTCCTCCAGGGGATTAATTACATTAATTCCACATCACAATGATGCTGGAACTTAATTCACATTGCAATTTTCTTGCAGTTAGATTTTCTGATTTCTTTAGATTTGGGTTGATATCCTGTATCCCATTCTATGTTTCCAAACCAGAAGCAAACTGCTGGCTTCTTTGTGCTTTTATTTGACTGCTCTCTGGAATGCTGTCTAAAATTCTCACTAAAAGGAGAAATGCTGTTTTATGGAGCTAAATCTCTCTGTAGCTGAATAGATTTCCTCTGTTGAGCCTGGGATTGTATTCTCTTCCTTCTACTATTTTCAGTAACTACTCCTTTCACTTATCTTCAATATTTTCCTCTAATACTTCCACATTATAAAACACCTGGCTACCACCCAAACATCTTAAAGACTCTTCATTCGTTCTAATTTTCTCCCTGCTGCTTCTCCATTCCTTCACTGCCACTCTTCACTCCAAGCTGACCAGTGTTAAACCGATAGATTTTTCAGTCCTTATTTTAGTTGACATCTTTGTAATATTTAATAATTTAGTATGTTCTCATTCTTAAACACTGCTTCTACCAGCTGCTATCTCAATTTTATTCCTATTCTTGCAACCCACTGTCAGTTTTCTGCATGGAGTACTTCTTGTCCATGTTGCTGCCTCAGACAACTGTGTGCTACAGAGTTCCATTTCTGGGGCCTAGTTCACTCGAGTCTCTCTCCTTCGCTCATGCTTTCAGTGACCAGTCACAACTGTCTACAGGGTAGCCTATTCTTTTGAACTTCAAAGAGTAAACACAGTTGTCTCATACTTCCCCGCCAAAACATTCTGTCTCCATTTGCATTTGCTGACTTGATGAATGTCAGTTCCGTTCATTCTTGCTCTGAGGTTTCAGGATCATCTTTAGCTCTTCTGTCCTGGTCAGCTCAGGAACACAAGACTAAATCCCATGGATTCCCAAATGTAGACTCCTCACTTCCATCTATTCCTTTCTTGTTCCATCATTTCTCCAGACCCAGGATTGTCCCAAACTTCATCATACATGAGCTCCGTACTCCCGGATCTTGCGGCTGTACTGTGGATTGGCCTTGTTGGTGTCATGATTTGTCCTTTTGAAATTAAATGTCATCCCATAATGATTCGTATTGTTTTCAGGACCCTCATTGTCCTCATAACCCAGTACTACCTTCCTCTTATGCTGTGGTAGGCTCTTGCTTGTCCCCCTGTATCTTAGCCACTCTTGATTCCCCTTAAGCTTATAATACATTGCTATAAGATGGCTTGTGGCTTTGTGATGCATTCACACCTGACCTGCTTAAAAGGAATTTGCTTGTCCTAGACTTTTTCACATTGTACTCCTCTAAGCTGGAAAACGGAAATGATTAGGACCCACTATCCACTGTGAAGAGATAGAAGATACCTCCCACACACTCAGCAAAGCCACCTACAAACCTGGCCAACTAGCCAGTTAAAATGTGAGAAGTAAAGTATCTTATCAGACCATTGTATTGTGGAGTTTCGAATTCTCCTACACAGGGCTTTGCCCTAGCTGGTAAGCCTGCTTTTTCCTCTTGACATTGCTGATGCTCTGCTGATTGAATCCTACATCCAACCCATTAGAGGCTAGTTGCATTCACCAACTGCGACACATGCTCTTACCTTCTTGGTTTATGCACATGCGTTCCCTTTTACTAAGTGTAAGTGAGAACGCCAATGAGGCCTCTGCCTCTAGCTGGGATCACTCTCAGATTTACCCCTGCGCTGCTCCCTCTGCCCCCACAGCATCCTGGGAGCACAGGTTGACCTTTGTATCTCTGTTTAGTGAACATCTTAGTGAAGGGACTGTCTTATGTATCTGGTATGCAATATGAGTTCCACAAACATACTAAGTGAGAAGTCAGAGAAGCTTATAGTGTTTGTGAGTTCCTGAGAGGAAGTTTGTGTGCCTCTCGGAGTGTGTGTGTGTCTGGCCTGAGCTGTTCAAGTACCTAGAGACTGAGGTGGGGGGTAGCCAGGTTCTTCAAAGAAGGCCAGAGAGCCATACTGAGGCCAGGGTCCCAAGTCCATGAGTCAAGATCAAGGCAGAAACTTGAAGAGGCAGACAAGGTAATTAGAACAGTCTTGTAGGCAGAATCCTGCATCCTGTAAATGTCCATTGTCCTAACCTGTGAATGTTAGGCTAAATGGCAAAGGATGACTAATGGTACAGCTAAAATTCAGGTTTCTGCTCACAGATAAAGGTTATTTTGAAAAAGCAATAACCCAGGACTCTCCCAGTGGCCCCAACATAATTGCAAGGATCTTTAAAAGCGTGAGATGGAGGTAGAATATGAGGCAACCAAGAAAAGGTAGAATGGAACTCATTGCAGTTCTGCTGCCTTTGATGATGGCCGGAGGCCACAGGCCAGGAAGTGTGGGTGTCCTCTCACAGGTTGAAGAGATTAACGAAACAGATTCTCCACCACAAAAAAAAGCAGCCCAACCAACACTCTGATTTTAATCTAGTGAAGCTCACTTGGAACTTTTGATCACCAAGACAGTAAAGTAATAAATGTGTTTTTTCTTAAGCTATGAGTTAATAGCATTTTTTGGTCAACTAATAGAAATCTAATAGAATCACTATCAGGTAAATTAATTTGGACAAGCTATTTAATGTCTCTAAGTCTCAATGCCCTCTCCCCCCCAAGATAACAGACTATGTATTCTGTGGTTGTAAGGATTAAATGCAATTGATGCGATACCTTGGCAAAGTATTTAACACATAATGAGTGTCCCATAAATGGTTGTTATTCTTAGTAGGGATAATAGCACTAGTACACCCTTGCTATTATTGCTCGCTAATTTGTCTGATACATCTGGGATAGAAAAGAAGGAAGAGACAGAAAAAAAAAAAAACAGAACCATTTTGGAAGCCTGCAGGCATATTTGATTTTAACAATTTTGTAATGTGTCTTTTTAACTCCCAGAATACACTTCATTTCCTTCTACTCTGTCTCTTGCTTTAGGTATTAAGATCTATTTTAAACTTGGCCATTTCAGATCTCCTTGGAATTGCATAAATGCCGCACCATTAAATACATAGTCAGTGAGTACTTGAACAGGTTGGCTTTCCTGCCAAGAGCTGGAGCCCCATAGGTGAGTGGGCCCATCGACCCTGCTGTTCTTGCTTTGAACAAGGACTGCATTTTTCAAGATCAAGATTAGGATGTATGGTCTGACAAATACATTTCCCCTTGATTTTAACTCATGCTTCTATGAAAAGGTTTTCACAGACATCATATTAAGTCACAAGAGACATGGTAAACAATCTCTATTAAAAAAAAGAATTAAAGAAAACATGTTAAAATTTACGCAGGACATGTATCAGTTGTTAGGATATTTGAAATCCAAATTATCTCTGATCTAGCATGCCAGGTGCATTTGGCACATCTGTGTGCTGCTTTTGTTCTGTTTTGCTGCGGGCACATTCTTCCCCTGTACTTGCCTCCCCCACTCTAATCAAGCTCCTCTGGGAGCTGTCGGAGGTAGAATCCCACCTTCCAATTGAGGTACAGTTGTGGTTCGACACTGACCCTGGCAGGTGACAGTTGCCATAAACTAGCACATGATCCAAGAGGAGCTAGTTCTGTAGAAAGAGACAAAGAGCGTGGCTCTGGACTTGCAATGGGTGGAGGTGTATGTGCAGCCTGTCGGTTCCCACAGTAACGGCCATGAAAGGAGACACATCTACAGGAAGTGAAGGAAGCATCAAGCCAGAGAGAGGCAGGGCTGAGAGGCAGAAGAAGAAAAACTCCAACAGCATCTCTGAGCCCACAGGCCCTGCGGTGTCTGCTTCCATGTATCACCTCCTCTCCCCTCCCCGTCCCCTGTACCTAAAGCTGGAAAGTTTCTTTTGGTGTCACTTCTATCCCTGGAAATGGACCAATCCCTGGTGGTTAATACTCAGGTTCACTGAGTAAGCACTATCAGAGAAAGACCTTGGAAAAGTGAGTCTGGGGTGAGCCTAGGAATGGGAAGGGAAGAGTGGGAAGTGGAGTGGATAGAGGAGGCACCCAGGGCTAATGTTCCAGCACTACCCTTCACCGAGGGCAAGGCCTTGCATGAGCCTCTTGCATTTCAGTTCCATGGTCTGCAGAGCGAAGGACTGTGATGTTGCTGCCACCCTAACAGGAGGGTGTGCAGCGAGAGGATCAGCCGACAGCATCACCATGAGCACTTGGTAAAATGTTAAGTGCTTACAAATTACACTTACTTCACAGACAGCAGCAGGTGGAACAAGACTATGGATAGAAACCGGGCTAGAAACACAAAGGGAAAATGTTAGCAGTGGAAATCTTGAGAGGAAAGCAAACTGGTTAATGACCGGATGTTCCTTATAGCATCCAAAGGACACATCTTTCTGCTGAGTGTCCCTGGAAAAATATGTGCAATATGCATCCAAAAACTAGAAAGCATTTCCAGGGCTGTGAATAATACAAGAATGTAAAGAGGGAGAAGAGAGGGGTGTTTGTGCGTATCAGGTATTAATTATTGGTCCTGTTTTATATTTGATTTAAAAAAAAAGGCTCAGAGCTGTGATTTTACAACTGGTTCAGTAGACAATATCACTGTCCAGACAATAGTCTAATTTTTTTAAAATGAGAGGGGCTTAGAAAAGGCCATTCCTAGTTTTTCTTCCCAGATTGTAAGAACCAATCAAGTAATATTTTCAAGGAATCTGGAGTTCTGAAGAGGAGACTGACACAATGTACTGGTTCAAATGCCCAGGAGCCAGGAACTTAACCCACTTCTCCCACATAAGCGGCAGGGCTCCACATAGTTGAGGCATCATTTCTGCCCCTCTGGGCATCCTTTACCAGGAAACTGGAATTGGAATCAGACCCAGGACTTGAGTCTAGACATTCCAATAGGGCATGCGACTGTCCTGACTGGTCTCTTAGCTGTTGGGTGAAATACTTGTCCCTAAGAGTCCATCTAAATAAAAAGATTGTGTGATGGTGTTGTATTACATTTCAAGTCTAGGGTTTTCATTAATTACCAAAAAACTTGTTGTTTACCTGAGAGTCAAGAATTGGGAAGGATCTGGGATTTTACTGCACATATTGCTCTTTTATGGAGAGTAATAGGAAATAAAATTCTGGAAGTAGAGACAAAGGACTTCATTCCATGTTACAACAGGAACAGGCACAGTCTTGTGCTTTTCTATCTCTTGGTTGTCCCAGCCCCAGATCTTGATGTCGCCTGTACGTGGCAGAGAGAGCCTGTGCTAGGTACTTGTGCTTGCCCTGGAGTGTGCTTGTCCTGGGTTACACTATAGAACACTGAAGCGGGGAAGCTGCTTCTATAACAAGTGGAGACGACTCTGTTATCTGTCTGCATTAAGGTGTTACCTAGTCTCTTAACATTGACTGCTGCAAACACATCTCTGAGAAATGGCCCAGTTAAAGAGTGGTCAGGCCCTTGTGTTTTGGGTTTATCCATCAGGAATGTGTAAGGAGTTGGGGTTCCTGGTAGATGGCCTGTCCCAGCAGTGAGTCAGTCCTTCCTCTGGCAATACTGGGGACTTCTTTGTCTGCTTACCCTCTCCAACCATAATGTCACCCCTTCTCTCTCCACCGGAATCATCTTGCACAAGGTTTCTCACAGTTGTTTCCTTCGCTGGTTGCAAGCATTCTGACTTCATTGCCATAGCTGTTCACACCCCCACCCGCTGCCCCTGGGGATGCTTTGCACTTACATGGGCAGAATGGCTGTCCTCAGAGTTATCTCTTGTGTTTCTAGTTTAGGTCAGGTGATGAGGCATGTTCTCACATGGGAGTTGGAGGACAGAGAGCAGGCCATCATCTTCCCCCTGTTCTCCTATTTCCTCAATTACTCATCTAGATCGCGCAGTGAAGGGAGCTGATGGATGTATAGTCAATCATCCTTTGATATAATCTATTGGAAGTGCTTTGGGCTAAGACCTTTCCGGAGGTAGACTAGGAGGCAGAAACTGAGCTCTGCAATCACTCTCCATTCTCCTTGGATCTTCTCTCCCCACTGCCCACCTTGTACCGCTAGAAATCCATCCTGCCATCTTTCCTGCCAGTCTGCAGGCCCTGAGAACTCCAGGTTTGCTAAGTCCATCCCCACAACTGCATGAGCCAGTTACTTGTAATATATCCCTCAATATATTAATATAAACTAATATTTTGGTATTATAATTGGTATGTATCATCATGAGCTCACTTCTTTGATTGAACTCTGATATATGCTGTCACTTCATGGAAACTGCTCTTTTGATGAGCTGAGCCTTTCTGCCTGCCAACTTCAATGTTCTCAGTCCTCACTTTGAACAACCCCTCTACTAAGTATACTCCGCTTTGGGTTTGGAAAGACCCTTCAGGCTCTCTTCCCAGTCCCTCTTCCTTTCCTTTTCTTGTCCTCTAACTACAGTAATTTTCCTGAGAGGATTCTTGGCATGCATTTAGTCTGTCTCCTTTGCTACAGGTGCTCCTCAATCCTTCTGGTCTTGACTATATTCAGTGCCAATGGCACTGATACCTATTCCTAGTTTTTACTATCTTGGAATTTCTTAGCATACTTCTTGCCCAGTCAGGTTAGTGAAAAGTATATAAAAGGAACACAGTTCCAAGGTTATTTGAGCTTTCCATCCTTCTGGATCCTGGAAACACTTTGCTCACCATCATCATCATCTCCATCACCAGCCTTGATGGAGCCTTTATAAATTATAGTTAGGGTACTTCCCAAACATGTTCCTATTGAATTCTAATAGCATTTTCTTTTTGTTTAAGCTTTTTGAATGTACACGATAGTATAATAGAAAACAATAGAGGGAGGAAGGAAGGGGAAGGAGGAAGAAAGGGAGAGATATTCAATCCAATGGTCCACTCCCCAAATGACCGCAACAGCCTGGAGCCAGAAACTCTATAAAGGTCTTCCATATGAGTGGCCAAATCTCAAGGACTTGGAACATCTTTCACTGCCTTACATTAGCTGGGAGCTGCACTGGAACAACCAGGACCTGAGCCTGCACTCTAATATGGGATGCCAGCATACCAAGAGGTAGATTAACACTCTGCACCACAATACTGGTTCCTTCCAGTAGCATTCTCATGAAGTGGCTATGTTTCCAGTGTTTCTTATGAGACAACCTTAACTTTGGGAATGATTATATAACTGCCCTGAAGTCCCACATCTATACAATTCCCAGAGATAGTATTTACACTCAGCCCAAGCACCAATAAATGGTAGTAATGCCTTTATCAGAAGATATGGACAGTGAAGGCACAATCAGTAAGAGCCATTTATTTAACAGGAGCTATCCGAGCAGAACAGAACAGGTAAATCTAACTGAAGCGCTGACAGCAGCCCTCAGGCAACTACTGAAACCACTGCAACCTTGGCCTTTTCAGCTAGGATAACTAGGGGTTTTCTTGGCTTTGGGTTCCTAATGCAACTTGGCAGATTATCTGAATGCCATTCCGTCTTCTCAAAGGACACCCTGCTCTTTCCCTTGCAATGCAGCCTGTCTTCAAGGATAGACCACAGTCCTGTTCCTAAGCCAAGAGGAGTCTTTACAGTTACTGCTTCTCCATCCAGGACCCTGTAACCCTGTCGTTATTGAGCCTCAGTCACAGCAGGTCTCAAATACTTAAGCTACAGGATTTGCTGATCGTTTCTGCTAGTGTTGAGTTAGTGCAGTGCTACTGCAGAATCATTGAGTATAGAATATCTTGCAAAGGAGAGCAGTAGAAAAATATTTCAGATAAAGTTTTCTTCTCCAAGCAAGGATTCTTGGCAAGCATTTTAGTGTTGGCCAAAACCTACGTGGTGTTTAGGGTTTGATGATTGCACCATAAAGTAATGTGACTATGAATAAAGATTATGTAGAATATGGAAAACACATTACAGAGTTGGCCATGGAAGCCTTGCAGGTTCCAAAACAACATGTTCCAGGATGGGAACAAAAAACCCTACCTTTGTCAGTTGAATGGCATAAGGAGCCCAAAAATAGCTTGGGGGATCTGCTCAGATCATAGCTTAGTGAAACACTGATGTTACTTTTCAGTAGAATAGTCCTGTGTACAATAAGATGCTGAGCATTCTACCATTCTCTATACCTACAGTGTCACGCTACACGTTGATAGAATGATGGACTTGTGAGTGTGTTGAAGGATTACACTATTGTAAAAATATAGAGGAAATCAGTGGGAGAAGGAGAAATGGAGCAGGTAGAAGGGGAAATCCCTGAGCCCGTATTATGAAAAATAAAAATTAAAACAATAGTCCTGTGTAATACACAAATCTTGAAATCCTTGGGACAAAATCAAACACCCTTATTTGACACCCTTAATTCTGTTGGTCTCTAGGACCACATATTCAGATATAGGGAAAGTGGTACCAATTGCTAGGTGCTGATTGGAGGCACACACTTGTAAGGGACTGCATTCCTTGGTTAATTCCACTGAACTAGGAAACCATCATATTGCGGATGATGGGACAGAGTTGTGAATGCCGAAGGCAAGAGCCAGTCACCCACTTCACTAGCATGGAAGAATCTTGGAAGGTGGTAGTCTTACGAAGTGCCATATCAAAAGGTCAGCTATTTGCAGATAGGCAGACGAAAGTTCTGGCAGAAAAGTTCTCGGAAAGGAAAGTAAATGCATGCATATATTGTGTGCATATTTTCCTGTGAGGCTGGATCCCTGTTTCATGAAATCAGGTTTTAGCAGGTTCCCATGTGTGAATGTTGAGCTGTCTTTAGAGGCTATAGTCAAATCAGCTTTAGGATGAGAAGCTCATATTCAGTCTCCGTTTTTATCCCTCTAGCCATTTTGCAGACAAATTCATTGAGAAGTTACCTGTGTGGCTGAGGAAGGAGGTTGGAGGATAGCCGATTTTGCCTTGTGTTTATTGAGAATGTTTGAAAGCCAATAGCTGAAAAACCAAATTCCAAAACTGAAAACCAAATTCCAAATTAATTTTCTTCAATAAAGAAGCCATATCCAAAGCCTCAGCTGTGATTGCCATAACCACCTGATTAAGTCTGGGAAATCTACAATTATGCTTTAAGACCCATCTGGCTTTTGCACCTGCCAAACAGACAAACTAAATGGAGACATGGTAGAAATAATCATCCCTGCATCTCCTGAGTCCCTGATTGTGGCATTAATTTTTGTGGCTCTTCCAAAGATGCCATATTGCTTTGAGTTTATTATTTAGGAACTTCCGCTTGGCTCTTCCAATCAGTATAATTCTCCTTCCACAGTATAGAGAACAAATGTGAATATTCTACCAGCTGAGAATTATCTATTCTAACTCAGTTTTTGGGAACTGGAAAAATGACCAAAGGATAAGAAACTTTTGTATACACATACTCCTCCCAAGGGAATTATCCATGCACTCATCAAAGATGGACAAACCCAAGCAGATAATTGTATTTTCAGAGGTTATATCCCAGAACCAATCCTATTGCAACCAATTTTGTTATGTCAAGATTATAGCCAGAAGCACATAGTAGATTGAAGTGGAACAATTGGAGAATATCATAAAGGGACATTGCACAGATGTGTTGTAGATATGTGGGTGGACCTAATGGGACCTGATGAGAGTTCAGAGGAGCACTGTAGGATTAGGAGCAGTTGTGGAGCACTTACTTGAGGAAATAGTTCTTGGAATGAAAACCAAGCAAGAATGTTCAGCAAGGACTCTAGCTAGTGCCAGCCTATGACCTGGCAAGGAAGGATCTTTTCCTTGATTTAGTTAGGATAATTTCACAATTTACCTGTGACTTTGAAGTAGCCTAAAGACGATAAATTCTCTGCACAAAACCCAACTTGTTTTCGAGAATGGATTCTGTCTCATGTTCTCACTCAAACCCTGTTTCCACAGGTAGAGTATTGTTTGGGTGGTGGATTCTGGAAGATGAGCCCATGTACCAAAGACAGAGGATGAACCTGTTGGTGGACCTGCCAACAATGACTGTGGAATAGGAATAGAGTAGGGCTTAGTTAGGGACAGAACAGACTATTCTTCCGATAGTTCTAGACTGAAGATTTTTGGCAGTTTTTTGGTGGTGTTAATACCAGAACCCCATAGATGGCCTTTTAGGAGTGCTGAATGAGGCAACATCCAAGTTAACAATGTTATAATTGTATGATTTTCATTCCTCCTATTTTATTGCCTTTTCAAGAAGGTGCAGTAATTTAAAAATCCACCCAAATAAAGTAAAATATATAGGAATCCTTTAAAATTATTTTTAAAAATATGTTTGAAAGATGTTTACTTCGATGCAAAAAGTGAAATCCATTCATACTTTCTTTATAATATATGCCAATTTCCATAAACTTTAAGTATCCCTTATACATGTGTCAAAGTCTGGTGATGAAAACCCAGTAGACAGGACTGGTAGTCCTGTCTATAGCTTACTTGTGTCTGGGAATATTCTGCCATCAGGGTTGGCTTTCTAGGTGGGGCACCTGTGTAGTCACTCAAGGCTGACTTCAGATGAGCCCATGTTTTGTTGAGCTTCCTAATGGGCACAACTAGAATTTTTTGAGATGTATTTTTATTGGAAGGGCAGACATACAGGAGGAAGAGATCTTCTATCCACTGATTTACTCCCCAAATGACCACAACAGCTGGAGGGGAGCTGATCCGAAGCCAGGAGCTATGAGCTGCTTCCGGGTCTCCAGTGTGAGTGCAGGGTCCCAAGGCTTTGGGTTATCCTCTTCTACTTTCCAAGGCCGCAGGCAAGGAGCTGGATGACAATTGGAGCAGCTGGGATACGAACCAGCACCAATATGGTCATACAAGGCAAGGATTTAGCTACTAGGCTGTCGCACTGGGCCCAGAAAATTCTTAATATTTAATGTATTTTGGCTTGGGTTTTGTGAGTAAAGTTTGACAGGAAATGGTGGGACACAGCAGTGGAGCACAGACAATAAACAGAGGAGACCTGTGTCACGCTGATGTCCACAGGTCCTTGTTGCCTCATTTGCATTTAGTCTTGCCGTGAGCGTAGAAGTTGAGTGAATCTATGTGCAGGGGAAAAATTCAGGCTTCAGAGTGCAAGCTAAGGCGACACCCGAGTGCATGAAGGTGTAGACAGGAAGGGGCCATGCTTGCTATTCCAGGGTTTGCTCTACTTGCAGAAAGGAAACAGTGATGGCCTAAGCAATATGAGCAAGTGAATCCTCTCCAGCCCCTTCTTACGTTGCTTCTCTGTAGTTCTCAGTCACTACTGAAAAGATGGCCAGCAAGGGAAGGGAAGATGGAGTACCTGCACACTCTGGCCTTCTAGTCCTCCTTCCTCCTCAGTAAGCCTAACAGAGTGTGTTGCTAGGATGGCCATTCATCAAGAAACAAGATTAAAAATGAGGGTTTTGTTGTTGCTCAGTGTTCCGCTGTTTTGAAGATAATGGAATATTTGGAGAGAGCTCAAAATGCAGAAAATGAAATTGAAAGAGAACGGTAATGTGTTGTAGTGTTTTTTGAAATCCATGCATGCATATCTGGGGGTCTTCAATGAATTATGAAAAATAGGTATGAAGAAACTATGCATAAATTGCAAAAATTTTGTATAATGTATTAATTCCAGTTTTCCATGAATTCTTTGGTGTTAGCTTATGTGTGAACATGTGGACAATAAAATAGATTGTGTGATTTTGGTGATCCTGCAGAAGAGTAAAATGTTTTCATATTTGCATTTAAAGTTAATAATTTAATTTAAAATCATACTGTGCCATGCAAATATGAATAGGAAAATTCAGCTTAACAATTGAAAGTTTAATTTTTCTTTCCATATTAATGGTAAAAGGATAAAAGTGAACATTGACAAAGCAAGAAGCTGTGGGAGAATAAGTTTATATTTTTGTACCTTTAGTGGTTCTTTTCCTTTTTTTAAAAAAAGGACTGCCACATTCTAATTTTATATTAGGCTTTGTAAACTATGTAGTTGGCCCTGCCTATGAGTTCAGGAACCATCAGCTCAGGTGGGTCTGGGACTTTTGGGTTGTAGCTTGGTGGGAGAAAGTGTGGAAGCTAGAAGTGGTGGCAGGGATGTCACCAAGGGAATGCAGGAAGCGAAAAGACTGCCTAGGTACAAGGTGGCCGTGTTAGCCAAGTCCTTGAGCAGTGGCCTCAGTGCAGCCTTCAAGGAAAGGCGGGGACACAGCATGACTTCGCCAGGGATGCCCAGGGTAGAGAGGCAGGTTGTTCCCTTTAAATGGCTGGAATAAGAACAATTTAATGCTGAGAAGTGATGGTAGAGATGGGCTCCTTTCTGTACGATTGCTGATAGCCTCTGTTACTTGATTTCAATTCTAGGATGCATTTGTACTGAAAAGCTGAGAACTCACTCTCAGAAAACAGAGGGAATGGTGTAATAGATCAATTGATTTGTCAAGACCAGGCAGACAGAAACAATTTCCTTGGCTAGACTTAGTTAATGCAGATGGCCGATTCCTTTACCCTTTAATACACCTCTCACTGGTCATGGATCATGTTGTCTCAAGGATGTCACTGTTTCCTTGGAAGGCTATGGGTTCTTTCTCTAGATGTTTTTGAAAAACATGTGATAACACCTCCCGCAGCTCTTGCTTTGTTTTAGCAGGAGGTGGGTGTGCCTGGGAGCTCAGAGAAATCTGTAGCACACTGGTTCAATATTCATTTGCAAACTAGGACCCTGCCCCATTTTCTGTGTCCAGTAACTATCATTGCACCTGAAGCTACTGGAGAAAATGAACATAAATACCCCCCAAAGCTAAGTATCAGCATCTGCAATGTTAGCTCCTACTCTCAGATTGACTATGCTGAGCTATTGGGAAGCACATGAAATTACAGAATTCTTCATATGCAAGAACCCAATTATACTTTGACCTGAACACCCTACTCCAAGACTTCTGTCCATTCCACTCCTCATTTTACTACTTTGAAGTCAGAGCACAAGAAGACTATGAACTGCCCCTACTCCCACACCTGCCAGTTCTACAAATATGTAGTCATTTAATGTTAGAGCTCTGGCTCCAAAAAATACATCATCAGGCAATTCTCTTTGTGTAGGGGTGTGTGTGTGTGTGTGTGTGTGTGTGTTATGAAGATATCCATGAAACACTAGCCTGATAACTCTGGAAATGTATCCAATGTTAACATATGTAATTATCTAGTTATTCTAGAGGCCTGTAGTCAGAGTGGAGTTGATGAAAAGTTCATATTCCTGGAAGCAGCTTGATAAACACCTATGTGCTGGCCACTTATTGACTTCTCAATCCTGCCTCCAAAAGCTCTCTTAATGTTTTGCTTACTACAACTTCCCCCTTTGCTTTTCACAATTTCCCATGAGTAAGAAAGAACACGATAGACCTTTTGGTCATTCTTTAGAGCACCAGTACCTTTGTTCTGTATTGAAGGCAAGTTCTGGTGAGATGGAAATTTGTGATTGGGTGATTGGTGGTTTGCCCATTGAGTGGTAGACATAATCACTTTGTATCTGCTTTGTTGCTAACTGCCACACATCATGGGTCCTGCACTCTGTTCAGGTGTGATGCTGCAAGCATCTCATGTGAGTGGGAAAACAGTTAGAAGCAGACAGGCCTACTACAGGTATTACTTGTACATGCTCCTGGCAGATTCTGCTTACAAAACTGGGTTCACCCCACCCCTCCCCAAACCCTCCCACCATGGTGGATTCCTCCACCTTGTTGCATAACCACAGCTCAAGTTCAGTTGAGATTTCCCCATTGCAAGCATATACCAAACATAGAGTCCAGCATCTTATTGTCCCGTCAAGTTAGGGGTGGGGAGAACCCAAGTATCTATGTAACTGTGTCACATAATACAATGTAATTACTGAAGTTAAATAATAAATAATTAAAAAAAAAAAACTGGGTTCAGAGATAAAATTAGTAATGATGTTTAAAAGATGTAGGTACAACATTAGCCCACAGGGGGCTCTTTGAGCCCACAGCCCTGTGTGACTGCAGAAGCTGTGGGCCTGTGAATGTGGACACGGGAAGAGTCCCTATCCCTCTGCTATCATTGAGGGCATAGCTGACAGGAACTTAGGAAGAGTGCCAGATGGAAAAAATCCCTTCCACTGACACTGTGGGTGGCACTTGTGTGGTGGCCTTTCCTTTGGACAATGTAATGCAGACCTGATGTGGGGCAACACAGGAAGCTGGAAGCTGGGATGTTGACATACGGGTTTCATCCTGCAGATGGGAGACAGGAATTTCCATACAGCAAACCTCAAGTTTGGAACATGTGATCTCTACTGTTTGCTCTTCTTGGTCCAACTTGTGACTTGGAGTTTTCTCCCACCCAGGTTCCCCCCGAGGTCTAGCCTCCAGCTCTCTGCAGGTCCTTGGATTGGGCCCTGCCTTTTCCTCTCTCTGATTTATTCTCCCCTCTCCCTCTGAAAGAGACAGGGAAGCAGGAAATGTTAAGCCATTAGTAGCAACCATTCAAGAGTGGGTAATGAAATTATATGATCAGCAACCAACATTTTTAAAACGTGAAAGTACAATAGGATATAAAATATTAGAGTGTGTCTCTATAGAACTGGGCAAGGTTTTCTATGGGTTCTGGGTCATGGCATAAAATATGCTGCTTTGAATCATGATCAGGAATATTTGAAAGTCAACATGCTGTGGTGCCAGCAAAATAAAAAAGCTTAGGAAAGCCCTGTAAGTATCATTCTATTAGCAAAATAGTTATATCTGTCCTGTTAATTCTTACACATTTCTATCCCTATGTCCATTTTAAATGACAAACAGAAACTTGAGGATGACTCTATTTTGATTCCTGTTAGTATCCTCCACTTATTGCTGACTGGACATTCAATTCCTTTCAGAGGCTATAAAAATATTTGATGTTGATAACGAGTTGGAATTAAAATTTAAGGCCAAACATTCTCTAGTTTCTGCCCTATCTCATGTCCCATCTCTATATGTTGAACCAGAATCCTTTATATGTAGCCCAATATGACACAAAAGCAGTACTTGGCTTTACTTCAACATACTATGCACACATGTGCTACCAACCCATTCCCTAGTGGAAGCTTTCCTGCATCTTCAAACCCAGCTCTGGTCCATCTCTTGTAGAGCACCCTTGCCTCGGACATTCTCTTCAGGAATCCTATGTGCCACTTAGTACACGGTCGTTCATTCTGTTGAGTTCCTTGTCCCTCTAGACTTCGTGCTGGGTGCAGTAGACTGCTACTTGGGACTCCTGCATAGCAGAGTGCCTGGATTTTGAGGCCTGGCTCTGCTGCCAAATTCCAGCATCCTGCTAATGGGCACCCTGGGAGGGAGCAGCAAGTGATGGTTCAAGTAATTGGGTCCCTGCTATCCACATGGGAGGTAAGATAGTGTTCTCAGCTCCTGAGTTTGACCTAGCCCAGCCTCAGCCACTGCAGGCACTTAAAGACTGAACCAGTAGATGCAACATCTTTCTCCACCTAATACATTAAAATGAATAAATACATCTCTTGAGGTAGACTTTAACAATGTAGTCTCCCAGTGTAGGCTTTCATATGGCCCAATATAGTTGCTCTAATCCCTTCTGATGACCTCACATGTTATTGTACATGTATCTGTAAAACTGTGATGCTCCAAATTTCACTGGCTCTACTTCCTCCCCTGCCATCGAACTCTGTAGGGCCAGGGCTGTGTTTTACTCATCCAAATTAGCCATGCCTGTGTAGTATGCACAAAGTCAGGTGACTGGTATCTCAAGTATAATTACAAAGAAGAGTTGCATGAGCTATCAGAGGGATAGAAAGGTTTGTTCATGGGATAATCCATATCACTCCCTTACCCCACCCCAACCCTTCCCAGTATACAAGACAAAGCTTGCTTAGAGTGCTATAAAATCTTTAGTCTTGTTCATAGAAAGGCTGATTAGAGATGAGATGTGCACATAAATTGATAAATATGCCTTTTCTACTTTGACCAACCCTCCTGAGTTTTATAATTAGGACAGTCTACTTACAAAATATTTATTTTTTTTAAAGATCAATTTATTGAGAGTCAGACTTGCTGAGAGCGAAGCAATAGCTATCTTCCATCTGCTGATTTACTCCCAAGACAGTCACAACAACCAGGGTCAGGTCAGGCTAAAGCCAGGACCCAGGAGTTTTTTCCCTGGTCCCCCATGTGGGTGGGGGGGGCCAAGCACGTGGCTACCTTCTGTGGCTTTTCCCAGAACATTAGCAGGGATCTGGGTTAGAATGGAGCATCTGGGACTCAAGCTGGTGCCCATACAAGACGTCAGTATTGCAAGCAGCAACTTTACCTGCTCAATTATTCCTCAATGTCAATTCCCAACTTTTAAAAAATTGTCGGGAGGAATTTTTAGTTGCTGGTGGAGTTCTTACATGTCAAAAGTGCAACATATTCAGTAGTGAATGATTAATGACTTTTAGCCTGTGAGCTTTATAAGATGAATATTGGAAACTCCAGGATTAAGAGGCGTTTTTAACTTGCATTCCCGCAACCTTCTCTGTTTATATTTCTACCTCTTACATCACCCTCTCCACCCACTTCCCTCCCACACCAAAGCTTTTCCTAAGAGCCTGAGCATTCTTCTCTTGCCCACTAGCACCCAGCAAGATGAAGTGTAGCTTCCCAGAACAACCTATGCAGTGAGAGCATTTGATGCTCCCATTGGTCAGAGAAGGGTCTTCCAGAGGCTTCTAGTTCACTGGAAGCCTAAAGAGTACACCATGAGGTGCTGCATTTGAGCTACAAAGAAATTGCAGGAGTCTGAAAAGAAGGGAAAGTGACTTGTTGAGTAGGACCAGGAAATCCACAAGGACTGTAGAACCATGTACCTTAATCAAGAAGTTCACAAAACCACAGAGTAGAAAAACAATCGGGACCCAAGCAAAATCCTGGCCCTCCGCCAGGTGCAAGTACCTGCTGGCTGCAGCCTTTATTATGGTTGAGTTCAGTGTATCCCAAGAAGCAGAACTGGGATTCTTAAAATTGTGAGGCTGCTGGTTTGTGGCACAGAGGTCAACAAGGGACTTAAGGGGGAAAATATCATAATTCTGCTTGACAGATGCTGATGATAAACTCCTCTCCATTTTAGTGATAATAACCCACTTGGGGTTGGGGACTGTTCCCAGTTATGAGGATCTGAAGACCAACTTTGCCTGGGGTTTCAAGTGCTGCAAAGACAGTAAACCTAATGATTATCACCCGCCTTCCAGAGTATGTTTCCTTCTCATTGCCCTCAGTCAGGTCAAGGAGCTTGTCTGTCTAGGGCAGATACAGTTCTAAGTGTTGTCCCTGCACCTGCTTTGTCTTTGCATCCATTAGTTGGTGAGCAAAACCAACAGACTTCCCCCATTAAATAGTTCAAAATCTTTCCCTAGACTCTCCTTGGTCTTTTACATGAATGGTCAGCTCTTGAGTGACCGAGCCTGTGCCTACTCTCTGCTTTCAGCTCTGCACATTGTGACAATAAAACATAACCTGAAGGCAGACTACAAATAGGGAAACAGCATCTGTGGCATAAATAAAATTACAGCAGTTAATATAAAAAGAGCTAGTGCAGATCAATAAGGAAAGTATGAGCAAACCAAAAGGAATAAACAACATAAAGAGGCATCTTTAAAAATAAAAAAAATGTAAAACACATGAAGCAAACTATCAATAAGAAAAGGAATATGAATTTAAGCAAAAATAACACAGCATTTTCTGTGTTGTGATAGGAGAATTAGGACCTCTCCTATAGACTATGAAATAAAAATAGGCAGAGAATTTCTCATGGCAAATCCTGTTATATGATAAAGTCTTTTAAAAATGCGTCACACTAACTAAGCCATTTCATTAGTACAAATTTGTCCTGAGGAGCTAAACAGTGGTTGGAAGCATTTCCACCATGGAGTTGTAAAACTGCAGTGTGAGGTTTAATGGGAAATCTAAGGAAGCTGTCGCAAGTTGGTTCTCTGGGGTATACAGTGCACTCTGTAGCTAGCTGGAAGTGAAGTGTGGGCAAGTAATTGATGTAAGACAAATATTGGTAAGTTTTAAGAGAAAGTCCATAAAAAATTGTTACTCTTTTTAAAAAGTTTATGTTCATTGAATAGAAAAATGAATACATCAAGCCATATTTATTTGTTACATCTAGAGTAGACTACTTAGGAAATTTGGGAAAAATCCCACCTACATTAGCCTGTCTTTGAACAATAAAATGATCTACCCTAACAATAAAAAAGTAAATTTAAAAATGACTCAAAATTGCCAAACTTAGCATTCTTCCTAAAAACAAAACTTCAGCTATTTAATCTTTAAAATAAATTGAACAATTTACTTCAGTCCAGAAGACATACATCAATCTTCTAAGAGCCAGACATAATTGTGTGATTGGGAGAACTATATGAAAACAGTTGCTTAAGTAAATCTTATGAAGTTTTAATTTATTAAAATATTTTTTGATTTATTAATTTTGACTATCATGCCAAAGCTAATACAGCATTAATGAATTTATTACAATGAAAATACATTTTAAAATATCCATTAATGAATTTATTACAATGAAAATACATTTAAAAATATCACCAAGTATTACATAAGCATACACATCTGTCTAAACTCATCAGGCTACACATTTAGGATGTGCACATTTTGCTGAATATAATCATATCTCAAAAACATGAAGGCAGGAAAATAAAAACGTACATAAAATGACACTAACATCTTTTTTATGTCTTAAATTTTAATGGATTGCTAAGCTACTATATTGAATCAATTCAAATCAAACATAAGACTTGTATTTCTGGCTATGATGCAGTGGCTAGTGTCTAACCAACCTCCCCTTGAAACCAATTATAAAAGCTGGATCTAATAAAACAACCACCACTTGAAAGCATCAAAGAGATGTTTCACAGACTTGACAAAGTGAAGTTTGTAAAAACAGTGAAGATCGCACAGAGAAGGGAAACAGCCCCAGCTAGGTTGGGTGGCCTTGTTCATTGTCCAAATGCCTGCAATATCTAGGGCCAGGTCAGTGCCAAGAGCCAGAAAGTTCACATGGGTCCCCCACATGTATGGCAGGAAATCAAGTACTGGCTGGGTATTCTGTGTCATCTTCCTCCAAGCAAGGTTAGCAGGAAGCTGAATGGGACGCAGAGTAGTCATTTCTCTAACCCATTAAGTACTCCAATATAGGATACCTGAATTGAAGAGGACCAACCATTAGTCATAGAAACAGTTGCCAACAAAGACATCTCAATTGGTTCAGCTCACACTGTTCTAGCTGAAAAAAATTAACATGAAGCAAATATTCTGTTCTATGGGCACCAAAACAGTTGTACCTAGATCACCTGCAAACAAAAGCAGAGTATTCAACAGTAAGTTTGAAGTTCAAAGTATTTGTCTGAAGAATGTTAATAGCTGATGAGTTGTGGGTTCTTGAGTATAATCACCATAAAAGCAGTGACTAATGAGGGAGGGAAGTGGTCCAGGCAAAACCAAAGCAGACCAGTCACGAGTCAAGGCTAGGCAGTACATGTTGCCAGCTTTCATGGAATTTCACATGTTGACTTTCTAGAACCCATAGAACAATCACATCTTATTTGCAGAGTGCTTTTGAGAAACATAGTCAACACTTTACCAGAAAAATGCCCAGCAAAATTTCACCAAAGTTCCCTTTTTCACCATGAGAAAGCAGTCTTATTCATTTCTCTCATCAAAGGATGATTTTGTGAGAGTTGTGATAGGGAATCAATAGGCATCTGGTGATGCTCCGAATCCACGGGGTCCTGAACACTGCTCAAATCTCACAGTCCTGGGTGAGGCAGGTTTGCTGTACAGTCCAAAAGTGCTTCCAGATGAGTCATGTCATCAGGTAAGCAGAGGGCACAGTGGTCTAGTAGAACTCTCACAAAGCAGGAGGTTGAATAGCAAAGGGAATATAACCTGCTATGCTCATTAAAGCATAGGTATTGTTGTGCTTCACTCTGAGGGTCTCCACTTACAAAGCATCACAGGTAATGATCTTGTACTGGTAGGTGTTAGCAACAGAACCAGCCTCTCTCCCAGCCTCCCTACTCTGCCCAGTCTGCCTTTGATTATTTCCACTGGAGCTACTCCCAAACCCATTTCCTTGCCCCAAATAACCACTGTAATAGTATTCTACATCTTCTGCCCCATACTTTTTTAACTAATACAGTAATATCAACTCTCAATATCACTCTCAGTAATAAGACACAAAAATAAAACTAAACTTTTAAGATTTATGTTCACTTTACTTGAAAGCCAGACATCTATACATGGAGAGGGATGGAGAGAGAAATCCAAGTCTCCTGCATTGCTGGTGGATACCCAATGACTTGACTAGCACCTGCTGCTTCCCAGGGTACACATTACCAGGAAGCTAGAAAGGGGAGTCAGGGATTTCATACTGTATGAGATGTTGGCATCCCAAGTGGCATATTAGCTGTTGTGCACAAGGCTCACACCAGAATAAATCTTTTAACCCTTCATGATGGCACTCAAACAAAATACTGTGTTGCTGACATTTTTTGTAAGAAAATTTTGGGATCTATATTTTATTGGAAAGTTGGATTCACAGAGAGAAGGGACAGAAAGATCTTTCATCCATTGGTTTGCTTCCCAAGTGGCTGCAATGGCCAGAGCTGAACCAATCTGAAGCAGGAATTTCTTCCAGGTCTCCCTCATGAGTGCAGGCTCCCAAGGTTTCAGGCCATCCTCTACTGCTGTCCCAGGCTCAAGCAGGGAGCTGGATGGAAGTGGAGCAGCCAGGACACAAACTGGTGCCCAAATGGGATCCTGGCACATGCAGGGGGAGTATTTAGTCATTAGACTACCACCCTGGGCCTAGAAAAAAAATTTTTATTCCTCCCAGGTAATACGTTAACAGGTGCTTTCAGATGAGGATAGAATCTATACAACCATTTGAAGCACCATTGTGTTTCTTGAATACTCCAAGTGATCACTGGCTTCCATTTTAGGAAACAACATTTTTATTCTGCAGACAGAAAAACTAAAAGAGGTCCACAGCTAACTTGGCGGTACAGAGCATGGCATAAATTTTTTGTAACACTTCCAGAATCACAGAACGAGGTGAAAGGTAGCTATAAACAGGAACAAGGATACATTTACCCAACTCCCAATGCACATGAGCAATATAAAACTTTGACTTCTTCATGGAAAGCTGATGTTGATGAAGACAAGAAAAAAGATTTAGGTAATAACATTTGGAAAAAAAACATTCACAGCATAAGAAAAGAATGGACAATTCTAATGCAATTCCCTTTTGTTTCCACCATGTACCAAGAAACAATTTTATTTCTCTAAAGACACATTTTCCTCATCGGTACATGGGACTAGTTACAGCTACCTTAAATAGGACAAGAAACAAAAATTGACCTGTAACCACATTTTAATCTATGGTAGGTATTTTTGTTTCATTGCTAATAATGTTCTTCCTAGACCATCTTCAGATGCTCCTGAACATGAGGCAGTCTGGAACTGCTTTAATTGTTCCAAAAGGACCCAGCATTTTCAGCTTTGCGGCTAATCCATGCTAACATGATAGACAATTCTGGTGAGTAGATTTCTAGCCTGTCTACTCCTTGACTTGGCTCTTAGTTTATTTCCATCTCTGTCTGCATTTTTAGATGGAAGTGAGATCCTGTCTGCTCATCCTACCCTGCTATAATCAAATTACTCTACGTCACTAACTCTAGACTATCAGACTAGGCTCATACTACTTGTTGGCGGTGATGCAATCTACCCTCTAGGGGACTGTAAGTATTTTTTTCAAACTTCATGTCACTTCTGAAAAGGAAGCAAACCAATGGACAAAATGTTCAGAGAGTAGAAGCTGTTTTCTCACGGTATTCTTTCGGAAGTATTCTCTCGGTCTCGGCTCTTGTGAGCTGTCTCTTGGAGCTTGTTATTGGTTGCTTCTGTCTCTTTCTTCTCAAGAATGAGGGTGGAATGTGGGCCCAGTGTTGCTTCCATCTTGCAGACCTCCCTTCAAGTATAAAAACACTCTGTAAACAAGGAAGAGTAGCAGGGGAAAGAAGCCCAGCAGTACCCTGAATTAGACACCTTGAAAACTTCCATCCTCTTGTCCCCTGTTGATCCATCACCTGTGGCTCTACTGGAGCGCTCTGTCGATGCTTCCTGCCAGTGCTTCCTATCCCATCTCCGCCCCTTCTCATGACTAGAGCTGGAGACAGGCTTTTCTTAAATGCTTACCAAATCCCTATAATAATTCAGCATGGGAGATGCTTCAAAATGTCCAACCATCTACACTACAGGGTGAGAAGTGTTAGTGTTACTGTATCTCCTGAGAAGCTGTTGTACCAGGACCAATGGCTCTTCACATACATGCTTTCTTCCACCAGTCTGTACTCATGATAAAGAAAAATTCAACAGGCTCAGAGTCTACAACCCTGTTTTCCAGTCCACTTTACTGTAGGATTGTAGGTTACATAAAATCTCCACAGAATTTCTTCCCTTTTTAAAACAAATAGCAAAATGTAATTGTCTAGTGTCATTTTGAGCTCATCAGTTTAAACAAATTATATTTCAATTTCCTTATCAACATGTTACTACTGTTTTTGATTTACAAAGCATAATTATAAAATCCATGGGCTGCAATGTAATGTTAAAGTTTGTATGCTGTGTAGAATGGTTAAATCAAGTGCACAGATCCACTATCTTACTTACCAAGGTTCAAGGTAAGAGATGAAATCTGCTCTCTTAGTTATTCTGAAATGCACAATATTTTATTGTCCATTGTAGTAATTCAAAGGACATAATATAAAACCTGCTGTGTAAAATCTACTTTGCTTATCTATATAAATCTTTGCACCTTAAAAAAAAACTATTTACTTATTTTTATTGGAAAGTTAGGTTTACAGTGAAAAGGAAAGACAGAAAGATCTTCCGTCCACTGGTTCACTTCCCAAGTGGCCACAATGGGCAGAGCTGAGCCAATCTGAAGCTAGGAGCCAGTGGCTTACTCCTGGTCTCCCATGCAGGTACAGCGTCCTAAGGCTTTGGGCCATCCTCCACTGCCCTCCAAAGCCATAAGCAGGGAGCCGGAAAGGATGTGGAACATGCAGGACACGAACCGGTGTCCACATGGGATCCCAGTACATGCAAGGTGAGGATCTCAGCCGCTAGGCTACTGTACTGGGCCCAACTTTGTACCTTTAAGTAACAGTTCCGTCTTTCATCCCTCTCCACCCAAAACACTGTCCTCCGATAAGCACCGACATCTGTCTTTATGACTTTCACTTTATTAGTGGGATGATGCAGTATTTGTCTCTGTGTGCCAGGCTTACCTAATATAATGTCCCCAAAATTTGTAAGTTGCCTCAAATGACAGGACCCCCTCTCAACACCCCACCTTGGTAAGACTAATAGTATTCCATTGTATATATCTGCCACATTATTTTTATATGTTCTTCCATTGATGGATACACAGAGTGATTCCTGTCTTATGAGTAATTCTGCAGTAGTCATGGTAGTTCAGATACTCCTTTGACATGCTGATCTTGCTTCTTTGAGACTTGCCCCAAATCCACTGGACAGAGTTCTTCTTGGGAAGGCACAAACAGAAGTTGACCTTCATCTGTGTTGACTTTGCGTCTCTGAGTCTGAGTTACCCCCTCCTGCCACTGCAGCCACCAACAGTCCAACAAGCCTTCAGGGCATCTCTTGAAAGACTCGGTGCTAACACTGACCGACTCATTGCAGGTTTCTCCCCTTGCCCTGACATGTGAATAAATGTTCGCTAGTGCCAGTACTCACCATGTGCAGGACTTGGGTTTTTTCCTCTGATGGACGTATGTTTAACTTTAAAAATATTGTAAATCATACTAAAATACATACAGCCTAAAATCACCATTGTAACCATTATGAAGTGGACAGTTCAGTGGTATGGTACAGCTCAAGTGCCATTTATGTCGTTTTACAGCCAATATCACCAACGTTCATCTTTAGAACGTTTTATTCTCCCCAAAATGTTGACTCTGTTGTCACAACATGACAATGTATCATTCTCTCCTCCCCCCAATCCAACAAGCAGCATTCTGTTTTCTGTTCCTTTAACTGTGACTGCTCTTGGTACTTCATCTAAATGAATAACCTGTTTGTCCCTTTGTGAATGGCCTATTTCATTGAACACATGTCCTGAAGGTCCACCCAGGCCTTAGTATGTGTCAGTTTCTTCTACTTTTAAGGCTGCATGATGATCCAGTCTATGGATAGACAACATTTTGTTTATCTATTCATCGGTCAGTGAATATTTATTTTGCTTCCATCTTTTGGCTATTGTGAAAAATGCTGCTATTAGTGTTGTTGTATAAATATCTGTTCCAGACTCCACTTTTACTTCTTTTGGGAATATCCCACACTGGAGTCACTGGATCATATGGTAATTCTATTTGTAACTTTTATTTTTTTTTTAATTTTTTTAATACAAAGTCAGATATACAGAGAGGAGGAGAGACAGAGAGGAAGATCTTCCGTCCGATGATTCACTCCCCAAGTGAGCCGCAACGGGCCGGTACGCGCTGATCCAAAGCCGGGAACCAGGAACCTCTTTCGGGTCTCCCACGTGGGTGCAGTGTCCCAATGCATTGGGCCGTCCTCGACTGCTTTCCCAGGCCACAAGCAGGGAGCTGGATGGGAAGTGGAGCTTCCGGGATTAGAACTGGTGCCCATATGGGATCCCCGGGCTTTCAAGGCGAGAACTTTAGCCGCTAGGCCACGTCACCGGGCCCTCTATTTGTAAATTTTAAAGCACTGCTTTAATGTTTTCCCCATAGTGACTGTATGATTTTTATGCTTACAAGGATTCCAGTTTCTTCATGGCCTTATGAACTTCTATTATTTCCTGGTTTGGCTGGTTTTTTTTGTTTTTGTTTTTTGTTTTTTAGTTTGCTAATAGCCATCCTGATGTGTATGATGTGGTATCTCATTGTTACTCTGCAGAACTTCATCCACCTCAAGACCAGTCCCAGGAAGTAGCCTTTAATGTGGGGGTCTTGATCAGGCCTCCAGGAAGAGCATGAACAGAAGAGAAGTGAAGTTAGCTCTTAGAATTCCAAGCATTTTCTTGCTGTTGTCAACTGTTCAACTGAATTGTTGCTTCAATCTAAGATACAACAGCTGTCATGTGTGGTTAAGGCTTAACCAGTGCGTAGGGCATGATCAATCAAGACAGCTTATTGGGTGTTAGATCTCTGAGAGGGAGCACTATTCCTTAGTTTCCATTGCAGAATGAAGAGGTTGTCTTTCAGTGGCTTATTCCACTATAGTGTTCTTTTTGTTACACACCTCGCATGTCAGGAGACTAACCATGAACAGAACAGAAACATAGTGGTTAAATGGAAAAGGACCCTGCTGACTGCTAGAGTGGTGACTGAGAAGTGAGTGGGAGGAATGAGAATTAAGAGAAGTCATAATTTTAAAAACATGAGCCTCATTTACAAAGCAGGTCAACTGTGTCAGACCATGCTAAGGGGCATCACAGTCTAAGTTCAAAGTCTTGAAACACCAGCTCCTTCTTATCTCCCTGTGTTCTGAGATAAGACCACAGGGAAACTGTTGCCTGTGTCTCAAGGATAAGACCATTTGCTCTTCCAGGAACCCACTGATTTACAAGATTTGATAAAATCCTGCAAGACTGTCCCATGACTAATGCCGGCCCCCTAAACCCTTACTGAGTACTACAGCATATGTAAGCCAAGTAAGTTGATTACAGGTGAGCTGCAGGTGGTCTTAAGATGTAGAGAATTCATCAACTTTTATATAATGCCTAAAGCTAACTCCAGGAAGCCACAATTTTTGAAATGTCAGTTATATGTTAAGCCTACTTCTCCAGCCACCTCTCCTTTTTCCCTCACCTCCCCTTCTCCATTTGCTTTCTCCAAGTTCACCTAGACATGCCAGTACCTATATTTCTACTCACTTAAGTCTCTCATAAAACTGAACGAGTTAACACTTTGAGAAATTTCTCAGCTGACCTGAAAATAAAACAATCAAAACTGCATGATAATCATATCATTTTCCCCTAAGACTCATTAAGAAGCCAGGAGAAAATCAGTACAAAAACCTGTTGTGAAATCTCGATGTAAAGTTTCACCGATCTTCTACCCTTGAGTAATATTCCCACTATTTATTTTCTGTTTCCTTAATGACAATTTCACATCATATTTAAAGGTGACATAATGGAAAGAATGTAAAGAAATGGACTAGGTAGACTTGTAGCCACGACTGCAGCTTTGTTTCCTGATTCAATGTTGACTGGGTTTTCCAAGTTCAGGGCAGGGAGATCCTGGACTCTCTTCCCATTTCCATCCCCTTCCCCAAGTTACTCTCCTGTGCCTCTACAATTTGCTTAATTACTGGGGATCCAGACTCTTTCTAGCAGCATGGATGGTGACCTCTTAGGTTGAAATTTCTAGCAAATGCATGCCATTTGCCCTGACAACATTGAGCATCTTATCTAACTGTTCTAAGGATCAAGTGAGGAAGAAGATGGGCAGGTGTACATGCAGCCCATTTCATAATTGGCTCGTCTTCTCCCCCAGCTTGTCCACTTGGTTGCCTCCCCTACTCTTGATTCTTTAGCTCAATTTTATCAGAACACAGATGATTGTATTGGGCCTACTTAGATCATCTCTGACAATCCCTATAACATGAACACTGGCAAGTCTGTTCTGCAGGGATGGTAGTGTGCTCACAGATTGCAGGATCAGGATGTGAACCTTTCAGGGATCCATTATCCAGGCTGTCATACTGGGAAGTTGCAGTCATAACCAACTCAAAATAAATGCCACCATTTATCCTGTGAAATCAACCTTTCAAACCATGCCAGTGTCTACTTGCTGTTCTTCTAAACGACAAGAATGGATATTCAACAGAGTTTTTGAAAAGCAAGAAAACAAATTTACACAAAAGAGCTTGCAAAAAGGAAAAGAGCTTGTGAAACAAATATGTAAGGGAAGTTAAATTTTATTGCCACAAAGTAAGAAGTGAAAACAAGTATGTGGTCTCTGACTTGAAACATGGAGACCAGCTCTTGAGCTGGAGTTTCCATGTGTTGTCTCCGGTGCCAGTCCAGCTTGGAGGCTGATGTTCACCCTGATGACCTTGTCAATGTGGAAATTGGGCACCAAAAGCTTTCACACTGTGTCTCCATCCAAGAAGCAAACACTGGCTCATGGGGCATTCACCTATGTGGATGACAGAATAGAAACTTGAGACAAAGAAGGCCTTCCCAGCCAGAAGTCCTTCATGGGGATCCATGAACAGATTCGATAAATGGCTTTTAGAGACCCATGAGGAACTAAGTTCCTGTGTTTCACATGTCCAATTTAGTGGTTGCATTCCATGCATTGTCTTTCTCTGAAAGAGGACCTATAGCTGCCGTAACAGTCACAAGTGGATCTGTGACTTTAAAATCAGATCACCATAAGGTGATCAATTAGGAAAAGATGAAAGCACCCAATGGCATCGTTTTTCTGATACACTGAGTGGTTTCTGTAAAATATGCTTAAAATCATCATAGAGACCAACCACATGCAGGCCATGGTTCAGCCTCAGCCAATACTTAAAGGGCAGTATTAAAAAAAGTGAGTTCTTGATATAGGTATGCAAAGAAAGAATCTTGACTTAATTTGAACTGTAATACTGCAGCAAGGTGGAGGAATCCACCATGGGGGGAGGGCAAAGGGAGGGGTTGGGGGAATCCCAGAGCCTATGAAACTGTCACATAATGCAACGTAATTAATTAAAAAAAAGATTACATACTATACTTCATAAGTGGAAAATTTAAAATAAACCAAATAAAAAAGAAAAGGAATAAATGAAAAAATAGTGGGTTATGGGATTGATTCCTAAGGAAGAACTATACTGGTGTCAACTGAGCTTATGGGGTTGAATAAGAACCAGAACAAAAGGGATTTCATCAAATTTGAACAGATTAACTTGCCAGATGGAATAGCATATCAACAAGAAAGATTAGGGATCTGTGTACATTTTCTTAATGTCATGCCTACGACAGTGCCAGGCTATAAGTGATCAATAGATCTGGATTAAATGAATCGCGTGTTTTTTGCTTTGTTTTTACAATTTATTTTTATTGGAAAGGCAGATTTATAGATAGTAGAAGAGACAGAGAAAGATCTTCCATCGCCTGGTTTACTCCCCAAACAGCTGCCGTAGACAAAGCTGAGCTGAGCTGAGCTGATCCAAAGCCAGGAACTTCTTCCAGGTCTCCCACAGGGGTGCAATGTCCCAAGGCTTTGGATCATCCTCCACCACTTCCTGAGGCTACAAGCAGGGAGTTATATGGGAAATGGAGCAACCAGGACATGAACTGGCACCCATATGGGATCCCAGCACTTGAAGGGGGAGGGTTAACCAATTGGGCCAACATGCCAGGCCCCCGTGAGTTTTCTAAAACCCTATGAAAATCATGGATCCAAGCAAACTATCCTGACTTGCTAGTTTGTTTCACCATTATTTTAAAAATAAATTATATATTATTTAAAAGTTACGTAAAGGCATTGAGCAAAAAATTCCATCTATTTTGCAAAATAAAGTCAAAAGACCACTTTCATCTATGTATTAATTCCTTTCATTTGTATTTAAAATTCACATATGTGCAGTGTACATTTGGCATAGTTGGAATGCATGGACTCAAGCCCTAGCTGTGCCCTTGGTTCCAGCTTCCCTATTTCTGAGCGTCTTGGGGGGAAGCAGATAAGAGATGAAGTAGTTAGGCCCTACCATCCATGTGAGGGTGACCTGGATGAAGCTCCCAGCTCCCGATTTCTACCTAGCACAGCCCCAGCTATTGCAGGCATTTTAGAATGGAAGATTGATTCATTCTCACACTCGCTCACTCTCTTCCTTTTAAATAAGTAAATTTTCAGGCATGCACAGATAAGAGCAGTAAAAGCCACTACATGATTCTGTCTATTCAGAATCATAGTTAAGAACTATAAGGTTTGGGCTCGGCAGCGTGGCCTAGTGGCTAAGGTCCTCGCCTTGATCCCATATGGCTGCTGGTTCTAATCCCGGCAGCTCCAATTCCTCTCTATCTCTCCTCCTCTCAGTATATCTGACTTAGTAATAAAAATAAAATAAATCTTTTTTTAAAAAAAAAACTATAAGGTTTAAAAAAGACCTATGATATCACAAAAGGAACAGATCTGTTTCAGAGCTAGCAATGACAGTATGAAAGGTTCATGCTGATGCTAATAGGAAGTAGGTTCTTTCCCTGTGTGATGAGATTCAGTTGCCTTAGCCACAGCTACTATATGCTAACTGGATTGTCTTTGCTATAACTGGCACAAGCCTGTCTTGGATCACTTCAATGGGCGCATTGGAGGCAGGCCCACCAAACGGCAGCCTTTCAATCCACAGGTCTGTTTTGAAGTCTGAGCAAGTTCTGACATCAAAGAGTGCAAGGGAAGCTTCTGAATCAGAAAGTAAGATTTCTTGTATCATGGCCTGCAGCCACAGTGCTGGCTGGGTGCGTTACCTGAGCACCTGATCTTACAGGGAGCCAGCTTTGTAGGAAACAGGTGGCAGAAAACAACTGGTGAGCCAAACTTTAGCCATCACCAGTTGTTTTCCAGCCAAAGTGGATAAACCATTTCTTAAATCTGTTTCTGTGATGCAGTGGTCACCAGGCCTGTGTGGATGGTCCCATGCGTTGCCTCCAACAATCTATCTTCAGGACACCAATGGATCTGTAAAGCAAAGCAAATTGGGCAGGTGGGGTTGGTGAGAGGATGATGAGTAACTCACAACCAGGACACCAGTACACACACCAGTTAACCAGGCCTTCAGTACACACATCACATTCAATTTACCCCTTTCTCATGTAATTTAGGGAGACATTGGAAACATTCAAAACTGTTTCTGAGCAAAATAATTTCAAAGTTTGGATGTGGCCTCAGTGGCAAAGCCAGCAAGACTGAAAGATTGTGACAGACCACATCAAGGCAGGCTTGTACTATTGGTGAGATTGGCCCTCGGAGTCACAGCACTGCTTAACTTCTGGGGGTTGTGGGTATCAACACATGCCCCCCTCACTTGTTGGTCCTAAAGAGAGGTTATCTACCTTGTGGTGTAAGAGTAGACAATATTATCCCACATCTTGGATAAAGAGTGACAGTGAGCCACCTTAGTCCCCATCCAGTTATGATGTATTCAGCAAGCCCAAGATCAGTAACCTCATCACCCTTTCCTCATTCTCCTCTCCCTGACTCAATCTCAATGAATTACATCCCAAAGTAATCAACCTAAGTCTTTGGGAGATTCAGAAAGGTAAGCAAAACAAAAACCAACCCACTGTTCAGGGGTGTGGATGGTTAAGAAAACAGCGAGTCAGTTCATACGGAGCATCCTGTCCCGGGCTTCATTCTCTCACACTGGACACCCAGTGACTGCCTCACATCACTGCTCCAATGCTGTCATCTCTGCTGAAGTCACAATTCTTCCATTTGGCATTAAGCACAGTGATTAATAACTAGGCCCGGTTAAGAGCAGTTGAGGCAGCTCTGCACCACTGCAAAGTGGCTGTCCCCTCTGTGGCAGGTGGAGAGACCTGGATGCACCCTTCTTTCTTGGTCCCCCTGGGCAGTGTTTGCTTGATGACACTGGCACTGCCCTTCTGCATTCCTCTAAGTTGGGTCAAGCCCAGTAAGACTTTGTGGAATTGAACTTTTGTCAGCAAATTACAAAAAAAAAGAAATTATGAAAGACTGGGAGGAAGTTGCAAAACTTGGGACTTCACATCCTAATGGCATAGCATTCTCACTTCATGTTTTCCTTCTGCCCAGTCACAGGACTGCCTCTCTATGCTCAGCCTCCATCCCATCTTTGCTCGTTTCATTTGCATTAAGGTTTAATTCTCAGCTCGAAGGTCACCACTAAGCCTACATAATACTTCTGAGAATTTTCTTCAGACATGTGCATCTTCTCCGCTGTACTGTTGTAAGATCTAGAATAAATTCTCTTTTTGTTCATTCCTCCTGCCCTTCCCCCCGTAACTCCCCACAACCACTGCTGCTGTGAGTCAGGAGTAAGTTCGTGACAGTGGTAAGTTATCTGGCCTCCAGGAACCCTCAGCTACAGCTGGGGAGAGTAACCACAGAGTGTACAGAGAGCGTAGAGGGCAGAGCAAACACTGACAAGACTGGGAAGGCTTAGGTGGCCTCACGGGAAAAGGAAAGAGGAGGCAACCTGGAAGACGAAGAAAAGGACATTGCAGGAGGGGAATGCTGAGGCAGGAATATGTAGGCACATCTGGCAGCATCACAGGTAATTTGCTGTGGCCAGAACACCTGGCACGTGAGACAAGTACAAAGAAACAGGACTTCAGAGGTGAACAGGCTCCAGATGATGAACGACTGAGAGCGTTGCTGAATTACACTTAACAGACAGTAGAGAGCCTGGTGGGGTCCTAAGCAATGGGCTGATAAGATGTGTGTCTTAGACTGAGATCATTGTTTTTCTTCAGCTGTGTTCTGGAAGTTTTGCCTTTCTCTGAAGGTCATGTGGTCAGAACATAAGGTCATTTTGGTATATATGTTGGTTTTGCACTATTCCGAGGCTATAAAAAGATACCCTCCCCAGCCTCATTTTCTTTTCATGGCCCTTTCATTGGAAGCACTGCTGGTGTCTGGATGTAGACTTGCAGCCAACAACTTGAGCACTTGCTCTGTGCCACACACCAAGTGACATCACATGCATCATCTTTCCTCCCTCTTCACCAGATGTTTCCTAACTCCAGATGCAGTGGCTTGCAATGTCAGGAAATGACCCTGTGTCCCAACGGAGCGGTTCCAAAGAAACCTGCAACACACCAGCCCAAGCTCAGGCTATGACTTTAGGGGAACTTGAGAGTTGATTTCTTGTGCCTGTCAGAGTCCTCATCCAATGAAGTAGAGAGAAATGTGCAGTGTTGCCACTTGTTTAGCCATTTAGAATCTCAGTCTGCTGGGACATAACCACCCTAGGTTAACTGCATAATTTAAAGGAAACAGACACAAGGGACAGTTATTTTTTGATCTTTAAATGACCTTGAAGATACAAGTCAGCTCTAGGGTAGAGGGACAGGAAATTAGGAACTCAGATCCCTAAAGATAATGAGGACCTGCCTTATAGCAGTCTGCCCTTGAACTCCTTTCATCTAAAAATGACTAAATGAGGGAGCTTCAACATTAAGATATGTATATTTACACACACTGCTATTTTGTCTGCATTCGAACTTAACTCTACACCTTGCAGAATTGTAACCTCTGGGAATCTAAGGCCCTCCCCTAAGATAGCTGTGAATCTTAGATGTGTGCCCGCTTAGTTCTGCCCTACTCCGATCCAATCACAAAATCCATTTGAGATCTGGGCAAAGTGTCATTTCATCCACACAGGGCACAGCAAACCTACAAACCTGCATTAGAGCTCACTGTCGGCTGCTGCCTTTTGGCCTGCTAGCTCCCGTCACTCCCCTCATGGCTCTTTGGCCAGGAGGAATCCAGGGTCTCATCCAACCGTGCTTCTGCTTGCTCTTGTTCCTTTCTTTGTTCTATCCTCTGTCCTGTGTTCATGTTTCCCTGCCTCATTCACAAAAAGCAATTCACTTGAGTGATACGGCATAGGATACAGTTGTTGTCATGACCAACAGCGGGTGCAGGGTCCTTCAGCGAGGTGCTCAGAAATGCTAGGTTATCTACATTGAATGCTCAATGAACAAAGGCATCCCTATTGTGGGAAATGATACTGGCTAGTGTAGGGGACACCTGTGCAGGTGCAGAGGCCCTGCCTTGCTGCAGGATGGAGATTTTGTTGAGAGGTGTGTGTACACACACACTTGGCTTTCAACATCAGTGGAAAAACTTTCTCATTTCTGTGTTCTCTTTCGATCTTGCCTGGTAAGAACTCGCCCTCCAAGCATGAAAATTGCCTCCATTTATTGAAAACCTGCTTTGTTCTGGTACAGAGAACATCTCCTCTCACTTTTTCAGCTGGGAAATCTCATCTTGGGGGTAGCAAGGGGTTTTCCCTGTTCTGCATGGATGAGTGAATGATGTGTGCCAATGCACACGGTACCAATGCACGCATTACCCCATGGGGGTAGAAGCGCTTCTCTCACACAGTGAAGGCATAAAACTTGCATACAAACACCGAGGTATTCTCTTCATCCCAGGTGTTTCAGGCCTCCTCACGGTATCCGGCTAGGATAGTGCACTCTCAGGAGTCCAAGGGGTGGACTACATACACTTCCAGTTGCCGTTGGAACATTCTCCAATCTATGACAATCATGTGCTCTCCTGGAGTTTTACTGGATGCAGACATTTTTCAATTAGTACTGCCTTTTTCTGTCAGTGCCATTTCCCCTCAATTTCCCTCTTGACCTGAAACTTCCACAAATGCCTTAGAATTCTCTCAAAGTCTGCTGGATAGTGAGACTGGAGCAGTTGAACTAGGCTTCAGTGTCCATTGACATGTGTGAGAGCTGAATGGGGTGTGGGACAGACTGGACCAAACTGTTGTACATACTGGCAAACACTGGAACCAGGGCAGGGGGCAGGCTTGGTAGCGGGTGATTGAGGGTTGGTTCAACTAGGCTGCAACTCCCACTGGTTTGCATTAGGGCCGAGTGTGTGCTGGACAGAATCAAGCTGGACTGCAACACCCATTGGTTTGTGTAGAAGAAAGGGCTGGAAACAGAACTGACCCAGCAATTGCAACCACTAGCATGTACATAAGCTGATTGGGGTGACAGACTGTGCCGAACCCTGTATTGGCATGCACACACAAGAATCAGGTCTGGGATCACCTCAGACGAAGTTTCTTTGGGGAATCCCCCAGACTTGAACTGTTAAATTCAGAACCCTAACCATGAAGAGAAGTGCAGGTTCATGGTCTAACCATGGAGTACAAGTGTCAAAGTTGAGCTGCCTCAGTGGCTTAGATGGTGCAGTCGACAGCATATCCAGGTGCACATGGAGGATATGGCAGTCCATTGGAGCCTGCAGAGAACAAAACAAATCAACTACCCCAAGCCACATGTTGGCAGTGAAAATGGAGACTCTAAGGTGGACTATGTCAGCCAGTGCATTCTGGAGAGATTACATCATGCTTGGAATGGTGAGATTGGCAGCAATTCAGAACTGTTGAACCACTTGAGCAGGACCCTCAAAGCATGCCCCATGTCAGGAACCCTGGGATGGTTGGGAGACTGGGTGAGGCTTCTCCCTTTATCTCTCCCACTCCCCCAGATACAGAGATTCAGAGATAATGTGGAAACAATGGTCTTACCCACTTTCCTGTAGCCCTTGACCCTTTGTGCCCTGATTATGTCAAGTTCATCAAAATAAAATAATGAAGAAAAAAATTTTTTCCCAAAGCTTGATCTGGGGCACGGATCTCCTCAAACTCCAAGGCCAGAGCTTTGACCAGCAGAGTGCTCACTTTATGCCGCTCATGCTGTTTCATAGTTTAGTCAACAACATTTATTTCAGTCCTTCCAGCAACCCAGTAAAGGTTAATATTTTCATCGTAAGTTCAATACCATGAGTCTCATAGATGACACGAAAGTAAGTGGTCGACAGGAGATTTGACAAAAAGCAGGCCTTTCTGTCCTCACAGCCTGTGAGCTTAATCATTCCATCATCCTGTCTTCCAAAGAAGACCCTGAAATTTCCCTAGGCTCCACCTCTGTAGTGCTCCTTCTAACCCCCTTCCTGCAGAGCTTCTCTCTTGGTCACAGGCTTAGAGACCTTGGGCAGTGGCACCTTCGCCTGTGACCAAGGATGTCCACAGCATCCCTGAGCTAACCTGTGCTGGGGGCGAAAGGAGTCCAAAGCTCTGACTGGTGTCTTGGATACAGGCTTGGGAAAGTCAGCCCCATGAGCATTTATAAGAGTAACACCTGCTCAAGAAATCCTCAAATCATAAAAAGGTACTAATTCCTACACTGTACAGAATATAAATCTGAAACTCTGTTACTTAAAAAAAAATACTGGCAATGTAGATGACTCCCATAATTTTTCACAAAGTTTGAGTTTTCTTCAAAGCCTCAGAAAACAAAGCATCACATGATCTCCAAAACTTATGCAGACAGAGCGGCTTTAGCCTGGCTTTTGATCTCCTCTGTGACTTGGCTACATCCTATTTTATAACAAAGCATTTAGATTGTATGGCTTTTATTTATCTGTAATCTTCTTCAGATATTTTTCCAGAAAAACAGTGTTCAGTTCTCCTTTTTAAAGCACAAAGTTTGTCTCTTAGAAATGAACAAATCCCCCCCAACAAGAGGGAAATGTAAATGCTCTTTGAAACTCTAGAGATAAGATTCATCCTATGCAGTCCAGTGAATGTGCACCAGCTAATTCTAGCATCTTTTTCCTCATTCAGTTTCATATCCAACCACACTGCCTGCCTGTAATGGTCTGCCCTGCATAAGAAATGAAATATCTTGAGAAAACTTGACCTTTCCAAGAATCATCTGCCTTCTCCAGAGTAAAGTCACTACTTGACCAAAATATCCTTTAACACAAAGTGAAGAGCCCAGCCGCACCAGATAACAGCCATTAAAAACAAAACAAAACCCGAGTTAATATCAAACCATAATTTCTGCTGTTCTGTGAATGCTCCTGATCAAATCTGCCGACAAGTGGTGGCTTGGTGGTTTAGCCTTCTCTTATCTTTTTCAGTTTCCGTTTCAGTTTAGCTTTGTTTTGCAAGAATGAGAGGAGCAGGGCCTCCTAACCAACCCGGTAGAAGGGTTCTGGCTAGCCCTGAGGTCTGAGCTGTTCATAGGTGGTGGCACTGAACTGCCTCCTGCCACCGCCCTGCAGCTTGGCAGTTTCCCTCTCTTGCAATTTTTAGTTCAGAAGAACCGCACACCAGGGACTCCCCCCCCAGCTCTCCCTGGATCTAAGCCCCTGTGGCGTTCTCAGAGGCCTATGCAGTAGTAAGCTGTGAGTCTGGAGGGGTGTGTGTGTATGTGCGCATGCGATTCACACGGAAAGGGGTGTTTGTGTGGAGGGGGTATGTCAAGAGCAGAAAGAAGGCAACTGAGCATGGCCAATCCTGTGGCTTCCGCATTGGTGTCCGTGGGTCGTCGTTCCTGAAGCCAGTCGTGTCTCATTGCAGAACCCAGAGATGAAGTCTCCAGGGAGAATGCTCGTGGTATCTCTGCTCCTTCTGCTCCTACACTCTGCCACATCCATTGCTGCTGAGGACCAGCCCAGCACCATTCATTCTGAAGGCTCTGCTTGTGTAGGTAAGTTAAGGTTTTGCATTTTTATGTAGATACAGCAATGCAGGTTAATGTTTGACTCATGTGATAAAATTGCCTATTAATTTCAGAAAAAATTCTATTAACATCAGCAGCATAGGAAGACTTTGAGTCTAAGAGTTGGCATACACTCTGTGTCGTGTGTGTGTCCATAGATTCCCTGTTGTACAGTAGCGAAATTAAGTTTGTTATCAATCTTTAATCTCATTGGTAACAATTTTTTTTCTCAGACAATAATCATCTGAAATTCTTACTCCTTTTTGTGGGCTTGGACCTCAGACAAACATATCTAAATTTGACCGCTATACTTTCATCTCTTCTAACCCATTTTTTCTGTTTGCTGGCTTTTTTTTTCTTTTTTAAATTTTATTTAGTATTTATTACAAAAGTGAGCGGGATACAGATCAATGTGGGCCTCCAATTCTGATTGAGACGGTTGGGGAGGAAGATAGGTAGGATGAATATTTCAGTTTTTCCTCTTGTGTTCACAGGGGTGTGGGAGAGGGGAGACAAAGTGTGCTACTCCTTGCTGTCACACTACTGTCAGCACTCAGGATGGACACAGGGTCCCCAGGACCTGACATGGGGAAGATATTCTGAGGTTGTTACTTGAGTGGCCTTAATTGTTCTGAGAAGTTGTCATATTTATTATGTGAAAGGTGTGAAATTCTAAGGCCTGTTCAGTATCATTGTCTGCCTCAATGTGCTCACAGACCTAGGTGCTTGTTGTAGAGCCTGGCTTGGAGTGTTGTTCAACCTGTCCTTTCTGTCTTTTAATGAGGCACTTGAAGTCTCCTGTTGGCTTAGATGAGCTAGCTACCCTGCTTTTCATGGTTATCTGGGTATACTCTTCATTTTTGCACAAGGGGCAGTAACTGAGGTGGCCCCATTCTGCAACTCTTGCTCCAGCATCAGACCACATGTCTTTGTGATTTTCCCTGAGGTCACAGATCAAGCACTGACGTCTAGCTGGGAAGTTCCCTAAGAAACCTCACCTGGCAAATCTTTAGACCTTGGTCTTGTGTGTGCCAGCTAGTGCAGGGTTCGGCTCAGTTCCCTCCCCGCACCCTCCCCCATAGCAGCCAACACATATATCACTGGATGCAGCTTCCTTTTGTCCCATCCCCAGCCCTGGCTCTCATTTGAAATGAAGGGTGCTATAGTCCAGATTGCCCCCAAGCCCAGGTCTTGTATGTGCTGGCAGGTCCTGTAGCCTAGTTGGGGCAGCCCCAGAGACCCCTGCTTGACCCACCCACACCCCTGGTTTCTGTGTATCAGTGGGTGCTCCAGCCCAGTTGGATGACCCCTATTACACCTGCCCCCAGTCCTGGTTCTCCCACATGCCAACAGGTACTGTGACCTAACCCAGCCCTGCCCACACCCAGCCTCAACTCTCACTGGCAGTTGCTGTGACCTAACCCAGCCCAGCTCAACCCCAAACCTTGCACATACCAGTAGATTATGCAGCCTAACAGTGTATCCCCAAAGATCACCTACCAGACCCACCCCCAGCTGTGGTTCTCCATGTTGTAGTAGGTGCTGCAGTCCAGCCTAGCATGGCCTGCTCCCAGTTTTGGCACTTGCTAATGGGTGCTGTAGCCTAGACCATCCTGGGTTACTCCCAGGGCCAGCACTCACATGAGCTGGCTAGTACTGTATCCTACAAGGGCGTCCCCAACAATCCCCTACCAGGCCTTTTCCCAGTTCCAGTTCTCACGCATGCTGCTTATGGGTACCATGGCCCACCCTAGCATGGTCTGCCCCCAGCCCCAATACTTGCCAGCAGGTACTAGACAGAGTGATCCCAAAGAACCCCTACCAGACCCAACCATAAACAGTTCTCACAAGCACCAGCAAGTGCTACTGGTGGCCTGGCCCACCCTCCCAGCTCTTACGTGCATGGATTGGTACTTTGGCCTGACCCAGGGAGGCTTTATGAATTCCCGCTTCTGACCCACCCAGTCTCAGCTCCCTTGATTACCTGCAAGTGCAGTGGCCTGATCTGTGGAAGCCCCCAGAAATCATTTTATATATGCCAAATAAGCCTTAAGCAGCCCCCAATCCAACCCATTCCAAACCCCTCAACCCCTAGCAATGCACAGCTCTCTGTGCCAGTGGGTCCCTTGGTAAATGCTGACTCCACCACGCCTGACAGACTCTGCCCCTTTCCACCACTTGAGGTTAGGGAATGAATAAGAAACCATGTTCAGTTTTGGCCAAACATCATTTTCTTTCCATGGGTTATTTAGGGGGAAAATAATCCTCGTGTCTCTAACTCATTGGCATTTGCATTCATTTGCTGAGTTTTGTTTTATAAACCACCATTTGATACTCAGAAAACTTCTGTTTGAAAGCTTTATTTATTTGAAAGTCAGACTTTGGAGTCAGACATGGAGAGGTTCTCCATCTGCTGGTTCACTCCCCAAGTGGCCACGATGGCCAGGGCTGGGACAGGCTGAAGTCAGGAGCCAGGAGCTTCCTTAGGGTTTCCCAGATGGATGCAGGGGTCCAAGGACTTGGGTCATCTTCAGCCGCTTTACTAAGCATGTTAGCAGGAAGCTGGACAGGAAGTGGAACAGCTGGGACTCAAAGCAGCATCCATATAGGATGCCAGCGTGACAGGTGGTGGCTTAAACCACTGTACCACAACACAGGCCCCCCGGGGAACTTTTAAAAGGGTTTTTAAGATCTGCTTTTTTCCCTCATCCATGTTCAATTAAACAAATAAAGTGTTTTAGGGTCAAGTTCTAAGCTGCACACCTCATAGAGTGGTCAGCTGGAATGTTACAGAGATGGAAGGAGTCCCATGGTTTCAAGGGACAATGTTGAAATAAATGGAAAAGATTGAGACAGAGCTGGCAGAGAAAGTTCAGAATTGTACTCACAGTTTAAATGCACAGACACTTCACCTGACTGTATCTGTACCTCACTACACACTCATACAACACTGCTTCTGCTGAAACCATTTCTGCCTGCAATTCGTGTGTGGAAATGTGTTCTTGTTTGGGCAATTCAAGTTCTCCTTTTTCTTCCACTCAGTTGTTCCAGAGCGCTTACTCAGCACCCTGACCTTCACTGGGGTTGGGCCTCAACCCTCAGCGCCCCCACAACCAAAGTGCTGTGGCCGGGAGAGTTCATGACCTTGACTCAGCACAGCAATCTGGACCGTACCCCTCACTGACCCACCCTCTCACCCCCCCTCTCTTGTGGCTCCTCAATTTCCAGACAGACCAGCCCCCTCTGCGCTTGCCCTTTGCCCTGGCAATTCGCTTACACCCACTTTCTTCTCTTTCATCCTCTACTTCTATTTTTAATTTTTCAGACTTATTGGAAAGGCAGAGTGCCAGGGAGAGTGAAAGCCAGAATGAGATTTTTCTATCTGTTGGCCACAACAGCCAGGGCTGGCACAGGCTGAAGCCAGGAGCTAGGGACCCCATCCTGCCCTCCCTCGTGGCCGGAAGGGGCTCAAATGCTTCGGCCTTTTCTGTTGCCTTCCCAGGCACATAAGCATGAAGCTGGGTTGGAACTAGAGTAACCAAGACTCAAACCAGCAAGGTGATAAGGGGTGCCAGCCTCGGAAGAGGTAGCTTAACCCAAGGCTGCATAACACTGGTCTTTACCCTTGTTTCAGTTACATGGAATTGGGGCCAGCACACTGGCAAGGCAGGCTAGTACTCTACCTACTGTGCTGCTGCCCACATGAGCACCAGTTTGTGTCCTGGCTTCTCCACTTCCCTCCCTCCCTCTCTCTCGTTCCCTTTATAAATCTGCCTTTCAAATAAATAATTCTAAAGAACTGTACATCACATTTAGCTCTAGTGTTGGCACCAATAGCAGGTGTCTGATCACCTCATCTTCCTGTGCTCCTTGTCTGGCTCTGGGGAGAAAGACCAAGACACAACAACAGTTGAAACAAGTCCCAACTGTGCAGAAAGACCTCACGATGCCCAAGGCAACAGATGGGCCTCTTCAGGAAGAAAGGCAATAGTTTACTATTTTTGATAAGTGTACTACAGAAAATACTTCATATCTTTTAAAGATTTATTTTTATTAGAAAGTCATATCTACAGAGAGGAAAGACAGAAAGAAATGTCTTCAGTCTGCTGCTTCACTCCCCAAATGGCCTCAAAGGCCAAAGCTGAGCCAATCTGAAGCCAGGAGCTTCTGCCGGGTCTCCCGTGTGAGTAAAGACTCTCATGGCTTTGTGCCATCCTCCACTGTTTTTCCAGGCCACAAGCAAGGAGCTGGATGGCAAGGGGAGCAGCTGGGACATGAACAGGCACTCTTATGGCATCCTGGCTGTTGCAAGGCAATGATTCAGCCATTAGACTGTTGCACTGGGCCCTACGTAATGTTTTTAAATGTACAATGAAAAAAAGCAGCAAAAAATTAGGCACTGTAAAATTCCTATAGTTACTGTGTTTCTAGGTGGTTGGTACGTGGCCGCTTATACAATGACTGTTTTCCTAGAAGAAAATGAATGCCAGTATGTCAGTAAGGAATGTGTGGATGGCAGGTCACTGGGGTTACTGGTGATTTACATCTTCTTTCCATGCGTTTCTGCTTCCCCCCATTCTCCAGAGTGTGGAAGCCGGAGGATGGCATAGTACTAAAGGCAGAGCCTGAGATCTCGGGTGGCCTGGGTGTCAGCCCCTGGCTGTGCCACTCGGGACAGGACACTGGCTTCTCCCTCCCTTCACACACACAAACAAGTAAACACGCGTGGAGGACATAGAACCATGCTTGGTGTATAGCAAACACTCACAAGGACTGTGCTTATCTATTGTTTCAAAAATTGGAAATGTTTCTGTAGAAGTCCTGAAATTGCACCTGCTGTAGAGTCCTCAGGAACTGAATAATGACGTGCCCATCCGTATCTTGTGTACACGCAAATTCTTGAACATTTGGTTTCTTAAGAGGATTCACTCACAAAGCATCTACAGCATGCTAGCTTCCGTCGTGGCGTGCAGATGGCCTCACCCTCGTCGGCTTACATCTGCACAAACGTATCGCCTCACGGCGTCGGGGGGTCGGCATTGTGGATGTGGCAGAGCTGCGTTCCTTTTCCAGGGTTTTACAAGCTGGGAATCAGTGCTCGGCTGGGCCACAAGCAGCCTGGAGATGGAGGTCACTGGGTGTGAGCCGAGTTCAGTTCCCCGCAACTGCAGGCCGAAAGGCCCATGTGCTTGCCGGCTGTCCCCGTGAGGGACCACGCTTAACAACGTGTACTCATCCCTCTTTACGGGAAGTTAGCAACAAAAGAACTTAGTGTTTAAGATGAGGTAGAGAAAACTCTACAGTCCAATGGCTCTCCTGAGGCTGTTGGGGCCACCCAGGAGAAGTCTTGATTGACTCAGAGCAGACTGGTTGGAGTGAGCGGTTGTGCATGCCAGACTGCTGTTGTCTGTGTCACGTAATGGAAGGTGATGAAGGAAGGGATAGCCAATTGCACTCACAGGGTGGGCGCTCTTTCAGGGCAGGGAGTTAAACAAGCATGGACAGCATGATGAGGAAACCTTACAGTTCTGCCTAACAAATATAGAAATGTATCCAAGAAGGGCCTTAAAACTCAACATCTAGAGAATATCTCTAAAGAGAATGGGTATAGCTTAGTTCTGTGTGATTCATCAAAGGCATGAATACAGAGGGCCCAGTGTGGTAGCCTAGTGGGTAAAGCCCTTGCCTAGCACACACCAGGATCCTATATGGGCACTGGATCTAAGCATTTGGAAAGGAAAACCAAGTTCCCAATACTTTCCCTCTTGGCTCTCAAGCTAGTTACTGTTCATGCTAGGGAAAAGCACAAATCTTTACCTGAATATTTCTCTTAAAAAAGAAAAAACTATTTTATAACTCTCGCAACTTAACACAATGCAAATTCAAACAGAGCGGATGAACTTGCTCTTCATATTGTTAAATCTAAAACTGAGCCCAGCGCGGTAGCCTAGTGGCTAAAGTCCTTGCCTTTCACGTGCCGGGATCCCATGTGGGCTCTGGTTCTAATCCCAGAGGCCCTACTTCCCATCAGCTCCAGCCCAAACCTTAAGACCCTGCACCCGCGTGGGAGACCCAGAAGAAGCTTCTGGCTCCTGGCTTTGGATTGGCTCAGTTCCAGCCATTACAGTCACTTGGGGAGTGAATCAGTGGCTGGAAGATCTTCCTCTCTGTCTCTCCTCCTCTCCGTATATCTGACTTTCCAATAAAAATAAATCTTTTTTAAAAAATACTTAAAACCCACAGGTTGCTCCCATAAAAATAAGTACAAGAATGAATTCTGACTGAAAGTACCAAGTAGCTAGAGAATATTTGTGCCACCCGAGAATGAAATACAAAACTGGAAAAGCTGTCACAAGCCTTTCAGAGCACTGGAAATCACCAGTGACATAAATGAACTGAGAAATGTTTGAACTTCACCAGGACAGGCTCGGATCTTGCCTTGGACTCTTCCCTATGCCCTCAGTTTGATTGGAGGAAACAGTAGTTGGATCGCTTTGAAATTGACTGCAAAAACTTAGCAAGTAGAGTGTTAAGGAAAAAGATTCAATTCATCCAGGACTCAAAGATACAGAACTGTGCTGCTCAAATGTTGCTGGTCGCACTCACTTGGCGAATTTTCATGGAGAACCTGCCACTTTGCCAGCTCCAGGTTTTGGTCCGAGAGGGAACAATGGCAGTTGCCTGTAAACATAGAAAGGAGGTGGAAATGATGTGGTTGGGAGTGTCACTGATAGGCTGAGATAAGCTCTCCACATGTAGCTGATTAATTGGGAAACTAGGCATGTGGGGGGAGGGGGCGGGGGAAACTGAAAAGAGCCCAGTGGAAAATGAAAGCCAGGGGAGCCCGGAGAAGCAGCTGCAACTCCATATTCCCAAAGAGGCACGTGGATGGATGCTGATCTGCACACGGCGAAAGCCTTGCAGCTTGGGCCGGTGCAGCACAAACACGCTCGAGTTGCTGGGTGGCTCAAGTGATGCAGACATAGGAGTTATCCTTGGAAAGTCAGGCTGAAAAAATGAGCAGAGACTCTACACTTTGGGGAAAATAGACTGTGAATTGAAGCCAGAAAATTTACTAGGAAAGCACATCCAACAAACCATTGCTAAGTATATTACTTAAAATAATCCGTGTTTTTTTAAAAGATATGTTTGTTTATTTGAGAGATAGAGTGCTAGAAATTGAAGGAGGTGGAGGAGAGAAAGACCATCCATCTGCTAGTTCATCCCCCCAGGTGGTCACAGTGGTCAGGGCTGGGCTGAGCAGAAGCCAGGAGCCTGGAACTCCGCCTGGGCCTCCTGTGGTGGTGGCATTTGGGCCACCTGCCGCTGCCTTCCCAGGCACATTGACAGGGAGTGGGGTCACAGATGGAGCCGCTGGCCTCCAGCTGAGGCCCATACCAGATGCTGGTAACACAGGTGGAGAGTTAATCCAATGCACCACAATACCAGCCCCCAAATCACCAGTTTTCAATTTTTTAAAAAATGACTACACATACAATGAAACAGAAAAGACCTGTACTTAGTTGAAAAAACAAAGTGAATAGACCGAGTAAATCTATATACAAAGACTTCACAACTCCATTCTGAGAATTTCCAAGGAGTAAAGAAAAAATAGAGTAAACCAATTAAAGGAAAATATTGTGACAGTAATCATGAAAGTTACGATAGAGCCAATTGGCAATTCTGTTCTTGAGAAACAAGTCAATTGACAAATTCATTGCATAGGCCCAAAGCCTCAAAGAAAAATCAGTGAACTTGAAAATAGATCCATAGAATTTACTAAAAAAAAATTTTTTTTATGAAATGGAAATTCTGGGAGAATAGAAAGGCGAAGAAGAAAATACTTAAAGAAGCTGTGACCAGCACCCTTTCAAAATTGGTGGGAAATATGTTAACCCTGACACTTCATGTTCAAACTTTTCCAAGCCACAAACTCGGGCAGTGTCATTTAAAAATTCATGGAAAATATATATCAGGGGAAAAATGTCATTTTATGCTTTATCCTAATGCCAGTCCAGACAGAGACATCACGAGGAAAGAAAGTTGCAAAACAATATCCCCTAATATAAGTACAAAAAGACTCAGCAAAATATCGGCCATCTTGGGCCTGATGCAGTAGCCTAGTGGCTAAAGTCTCCGCCTTGAACACACCAGGATCCTATACAGGAACTGGTTCTAATCCCAGTGGCCCCACTTCCCATCCAGCTCCCTCCTTCTGGCCTGGGAAAGCAGTCAACGACGACCCAAAGCCTTGGGATCCTAAACCCACATGGGAGACCCAAAAGAGGCTGCAGGCGCCTGGCTTCGGATCTACACAGCTCTGGCCGTTGCAGCCACTTGGGGAGTGAATCATTGGAAGATCTCCCTGTCTATCTTTCCTCCTCTCTGTATATCTGACTTTGCAATAAAAAAAATTTGTAAGTCTTTAAGAAAATATTGACCATCTGAATCCTCAACATATAAAAGGAATAATATGCCATAGTGAAGTGGAATTAATACCAGAAGTGCATGGTTGTCTTATCTCAAAGCAAATAAACAGAATATGCCAAAATATTTAACCAATACTATCACTCAAAATTTCTATTTTGAAAGGTGAAAAACGGGAATAAATGATAGTATTAATAGCAATAGGCTCCAGTGGAAAAACAGGTCATTTTAACAGCTATAATTTGAAATTTTTACCTTTATCATGTAATGCTCATTTATCAAATCGATAACACGTATTTCACTTTACTAAAAAAAAATAAAAGTTATCTGGAAGAGTCTTTACTACTTTGAGTACTTTATTCACGGGTGATTAAAATTTTATTTAAAATTCATGTGTGTTTTCAGTAGTGACAAGTATAACAGCTTAGTTAATAAAGTATTCTCAACCATAAAAATATATTACACTGGGATAAAATTCTCAGGTGGAAGAGAATTTCAAGGGAGTAGACCTTCCACTGAAATAGAATTGAAGGAGAATATCAATGTGAACTTGAAGCAAGAGTGGAAGCATGTTTTAACTAGAGGAGAGTAAGCATAAGTCGCCATACTATTTAAAGTCCTTTGGCTGTACATAGGTTAATAGTTATATTGTAATATTTACAATCTGCTCAAAATTAAAACCTCTGCAGCTAGTGAAATTGAAAGCCACTAACATTGTTTTAATGGCCATCGAGATGCGGAAGAATACAGTTTTTCCAAGTCCTTTGAGTGAACCCCGGACAGACAGTGTTTGAAAGCCATCAGTCTGTCTTACAGATTCTGCAGTGTGGAGTCGCTTCCACGTTGTAATCTTCCAGGATCTTCGTAACTAGCTTCTCCATCCTTTTCCACTCAGGCTTCCCAACAGCCCGTCAGTTCGAGCCTTGCCCAGTCCACCTTTTTCCCACCTCCTAGTCATAGAGCATGCTGCTCTGTACCTCAGAGGTCTTTCCTGTCCTCTCAGTGGTGCCATCCTCCCTTCCCTAAAGGTCCAGCTCCTCCAAGAAGCCACCCCCCACCCTGCCACCTACTCCAGGCACCTCTGAGCTCCCAACACATGAACAGGTTCTTCTGCCATCCCATAGGCAGGTTGCTGCGATTGTTCATTGAGGTAGCATACTCGTTTACTGATCTGCTGGCTCTCACTCCGTTTGAATCCTGAAGCTCCTGAACACCCACACGTAGTAACATTTTCAGGTAAATGACAGTATCCATGGATTGTAGCAACTCAACTTTTTCATAATTTTTAAATTTATCTCTAAATCAACTACACAGCGTTTTTCTCACTGCTTCCGTAGGCTCTGCTTACCTGTATTGCCCTCACCAGGAACTGCTCAAGGCAGGGCCTCCCTTGCTGCCAATGTTCTTGGCAGTTTGGAAGTTGGAACTCGCAGAACATTCTTTCGTAAAAACAATAACCCAAGTGTTGGTTAGGTGAGGCCACAGAGCCCAATTCACCAAAATGTCATGAAAATACTAGACATCTGCAATAAAAGAAAATCCAGGACACTCATATTTTTGAAGTGGGTTTCTGAGCATGTTTTCCAAAGTGTTCACAGGGAGTGTGTGTCTTCCTGCGGTGGTCTCAGCAGGTGGCAGAGGAACCAACATTTGTTAAAAGTGTCCGCTCTGTCAGGCACCCTGTGTGTTCCATGGCACATGAGTTAGACCAACGTTCTGGCCGGCTGTATCTAACAGCTTGAGTTGTATTACCAACAGCCCACACTTACAACACGTATTTATTAACCCATATTCCTGAAAACCTGGCACAACTAAGTGCTTCTCTCGCTTGCCTACTTGGGCCTCTTTTACAGCTGTACCCAGCTGTGACATGGTAGAAGGGCAGTGGATGGGTGATCTAAAATTGCCTCACCCAGAAGTCCGGGAGTTGATATGCTATTGGCTGAGGAATCATAGTTTCCCCTTTTAGGGTCCTCACCAGCAGGCTAGCTCAGGCCAGCCTGAAGGCAGAAGCAGAAGCCACAAGGTCTACTTGCCCTTCATCTTCCTGTCTAGAATCTGAGAGGAAACAGAAGAAAAAGGTGAAGGTACAGTGTGACACATACCTGGGTTATATTCTGCTATCTCTGGCTGAGTAACCATTATCTTAAGAGAACAAGGCTAGGGCCTGATGCAATGGCTCAATTGGCTAATTCTACCCCCTTCAAACGCTGGGATCCCAAAATGGTGTCACTTTGTTTCCTGGCTGATCCATTTTCCATCCAACTCCACGCTTGTGGCCTGGGAAAGTGGCAGAGAAGGCCCAAAGCTTTGGGACCCTGCACCTGTGTGGGAGACCCAGAAGAAGCTCCTGACTCCTGGCTTTGGAATGGTTAAGCTCCAGCCATTGTGGCCACTTGGAGAGTGAACCAGCAGGTGGAAGATTTTTCTGTCTCTCCTTCTGTCTGTTAATCTCTTTGGAAAAAAAAAAATGGAATACAAGGCTAGGAGTAGGGTTATTTGGGGTGATAATATTCATAACCAATCTTTTTTTTTCTCCTACAAAAATTCTAGCTCCCCTGTTTATTGGCTATAAACTTATCAAAGCACTTGTACCAGTCAACTTTTTGTCACTACAATGGGATAGCTGAGGCGAACTGATCATGAAGGAAATGGGTTAATTTTCAGCTCATAGTTCCGGAGGTTCAAAATCCAGACAGTAGGATGCAGACTTTGGCTCTGGTGAAAATCCCATGGCAGATGGTAAATGGTGGCACTCCCGCTGAGGAAGCATCTTAGAGCAGAGAGAATGTCTGGGCCGAATTCTGGCTTCTGTAACAGCCTTGTCAGGAGCATATCAAAGCTCACATCAGAACTACCTTGCAAGGGACATACCCACAAAGACCTCAAAGCCTTTCACAAGGCCCCACCTCTTAGGTTGCACCTCCCACAACATCACCCTGGGGACCGTATCTTTCATGCATAGAGCCTTGGCGTGTTTAGCCTCTCCAGCATAGTAGCACTGAACCCCCTGAGTTTCCACATACTTGGCTATAAATTGAAACCAATTATTTCTATGGCCGTAAGTTGTTGTAAAGTTTGAATGAGGTAATAAGGTTTGCAAAAACACTTTGAGAGCTGTGGAGCACACTTTAGCAACATGATGAATTATGTATGCCTCCACTCAGGGTCAGAGATGAAATGTAGTCACACTGGCGTGGGCTCTGCCAACTGCAAGGTGCTTTGAAGGCTTCTCAATGAAATGTGAATTTCAGACAAGTGGGGACTCTGATGAACCACTCTCTGCAGTTGGCTGTGTTTCCAGCCAACACAGATATGATTGTAATTAGTTTCAAGAGTTGTTTCATTTCACAAAGATTCCAAGGCCAAGTCTACCTGAAGCACGTGGCCAGAAGCACATCTCTGTGGCAGGTGGTTTCTTTGTGCTTGTCCTTCACTAGCAAGAATGTCTGTTTCAATTACACTCATTACTCTCAGATGCCAGGGAGAAGAGATTCTCCGTATGTGCTATGGCAGCTTATGACCGCTGAGCAAAACGCCTAGCACTTGCTCTCTCCTCCTTTTTAAATGAACAGCAGCTTGGACAGACTCACTTTAGCAGAGCCAGACTTTTTATTAGCAGCCAGAGAATCATCTGTAATGGGAGGAATTACTCTGCCCGTGAGTCTCTCTCAGGGAAAATATTTGTTAGCCTGTCAAGGGAGTGGAACCTCTTATTAGAAACTGTAACACAGTCCATTTCTCTGTTTCTGCCACTGAAGGATTTAGGACACACCTCGCTGCAGCCTCTACATTAGCAATCCAACAGGAAGGGGAGTTCAGCTCACAGATGGGCAGAGATGACCGAATGTGCAAAACTCAAAACCAAAATGAGGCACAACCTGGGCATTCATTATTTCAAACCCCATTACCTCCTTGTCTGTGGGATCCTTTTGATCCTAACTATTCGCTAGGCAAAGTGATGATAATGGTGAGCTGCACCTGCTCTTCAGATAGCTGACCTTATATATACCTAGTGATTTTCTGATTTAGTACGGCAATCCCTGACATGATTTCTCTGAGCAGAAGTGCACAGAAGCAGGTTGGTGTCAAGCAGCCCAGTTCTTGTTGCCTTCATCCTTCTAAGCCATGGATTCAAATAAACACAAACGTGCTGCAGCCGAGTTTCCAGGGACGGAAAGCAGCATGCGTGGATCCTGCTGATGGGGCTCACGGTGAAGGGGCACACCCACCAGACAGTTCCAAGCAAGGCTCCTTTACTCCCCAGGCTGTCCCATGTTCCTGCTATACCCAGCTAACTGGGGATCTCCAGTTCTTGCAGCTCATCAAGTCTAGTGCCATTGTCCATAAGAAATTATTGGGTACTAAGGAGAAAAGTTTTTCGCCACTAATTTAACTGTGAAAAATATAGGAAAAGATACCTTACTCTATCTCTCCAATAAATCTTGTTTCTGTACATGGGATGCTTTCTCTCCCAACTGCTCTGCCAGAGTCTCTCCAAAGTCATGTCTCACCAGGTAAATGGCTGGTGTTCACTATCTTTTTAAGATGAATTTGAGAAGTATACCTTGGGCTTTCTATGGATAGGATCATAGAGTTGCATCAAGGCCTAGCCCAATTTCTTGCCAAAAAAAACACAAAACAACAACAACAACAACAAAAAAGGTGCTCCATAAACAATGGCTAAATACTACTTCCTTTGTTAAAGCTCATCTTGAAGGCTCTGCTAACACTCAGGCAGTCTGCATTCATCTTTTGCTTCTTTGGGGGCCAAAACAAGCGGCACGGTTCCTGAGGCTGTAGCTCTAGCTTCCAGAGGTTTTCTTCGTGTGTATCTCCAGAAAGAGGGAACCCCATTGTCCAGAAGGTGTTGCCCATGATTGTTTTCTTTCGTTCGCCAAATCATTACGTTTATGTGGAGTTCATGTACCAAACATAGTATAAGGCCCTGGAGTGGAAGAATTACTCATTGGCTTGGCCCATGAGAAGAGTGATGGCTGGAGGGAGGAGGTCAGAGCAGCATTAATTACCAGCCCAAGGTGACTGATGCAGTCAGTACTTGCTGCTGGGATGGGATGGGTGTTTTCTACATCCAAGAACTCAACTAACCACACATCAGAACTATTCAAGAAGTAGTGTCTCGGCTAAAGATGTACAAATGTCATTATTCCCTAAATAATATGCTATGACAACTATTAATATTGTACTATGTGCAAGTAATCTATAGACAATTTAAAGTTTTAAGATGATAGAGATTATATATAAACACAAGTACTCTATCATGTTATAAAAGGCACAGAAGCATCTGCAGATCTTCCTATCTTAGAAGGGTATACAGGTTTTCTGAAGTGCCTATGTTTCGTCCTAGCGCAATGGAAAGGAGGATGCTGTGGAGTTTGGGAGAAAGAAATGAGAGTACACAAGGATTCTGACATTGGAGGGAAATCTTGAACAAGTCACAGGGGGAGCACAGGCCAGAAATAGCACCTGAAACCCAGAGGCTTTTGAGGAATTAGTGTAAATGTACTGATTTTTGATCCTTACGAACATTCACTTAAGGGAAACTGAGGCAACACAAGAACCCATGATTGTTTTTGTGCTGCTTCATCACTGTCTCAATTAGAAAACAGCATCCTTCTGAAGGCACCCCAAGATGCCCTAACTTCATGGTATCTATCAATGCGGCTGTCCCAATAATGTGTCGAACTTTCCAGGACACATCCTAAGTGTTCCTGTTGGACTTAGTCATCTAAACCACCTGCATTTTTGGCATTTGTTTCCTTTAAAAATGCAATTTGAAGTTGTTTTTGGGTAATTGAAACCTGTGTCACACAGCACCTGGAGTAATGATGGAGTTGGGAAAGGCAGGTGCGTCCATTGCCACTTTCCCAGCAATGGACAGCCGAAGTGCTATGAGATGACCCTGGCATCAGCTCATGTCAAGGCAGGAAACAACCCATTTCATTCTCGGAACTAGGCAGCATTCCAGGCGTTCATAGTTGGACATGGTGAGGTTCTATTGCTGCCCTCAGGGAAGTTAAGACTAACTCTAGAATTTTTTAAATGAAATTCTAGAGACGCAATTTTTTTTGAATTTTTTTATTTATTATTTTTAATTCATTAATTACATTGTATTATGTGACACAGTTTCATAGGTACTTGGATTCTCCCCACCCTTCCCCAAACCCTCCCACCATGGTGGATTCCTCCACCTTGTTGCATAACCACAGTTCAAGTTCAGTTGAGATTTCCCCATTGCAAGCATATACCAAACATAGAGTCCAGCATCTTATTGTCCAGTCAAGTTCAACGGCTTCTTAGGTATACCCTCTCTGGTCTGAAGACAGAGCCAGCAGAGTATCATTCCGGTCAATTTTAGAGACGCAATTTTGAGAAGTTAAGATGCTGATTAACACACTCACCTCATATCAGAGTGCCTGGGTTCCAGCTCCAGCTCCTGACTTCAGCTTCCCACCAGTGCGAACCCTGGCAGGTAGTAGTTATGGCTTAGGTACTTGGATCCCTGTCACTCAGTGGAAACTCAGGATTTGAGTTCTTTCTTCCCAGCTTCAATCTCAGTTGAAGTCCATTGTGAGGTGTTTGAAGAATGAGCCAGTGAATAGGAGCACTTCCCTCTCTGTCTCTGTTTCTGTCTGTCTGTCTGTCTCTGTCTCTGTCTCTCTCTCTCTCTCTCTCTCTCCTCCTCTCCCTTTCTCTCCTCCTTCCTCCCCTCTTCCCTCCCCTCCTCCTTCCTCCCTCCCGTATTTCTTCCCTCCTCTAATCTCCCCACTTCTTCCCTCCCTCCCCCTCTCTTCAAATAAATTTTTAAAAATAAAAAAGAAGTTTCAAAAGGATAGGTAACCTGTTCAAAGTCACAGCATTGCAAGTGCTGAGAGTCCAGCATTTTGATCCCAGCTCTTTGTTCCACAGCCACTCTCTTTACCCACCCTACCCTGGGTCGTCTTAATCATATTATAAAACTTACTTATCTTCAGTTGCAGTTGTTCAAGCTTATTTAACATAACTAACTTAATAACAGATTACCAGAGACCTAAATTAGGGTATAAAATCATGACATGCTGAAAATGCTAACATGTATAACAATACTTGCTGTATTTGAAATAAAAATGAAATTGACTATCTGGATGAGTAGGGTATAGTTATCTCTTCTATTTGCTGTTCTCTGTTTTTCAATTTTTCTAAAATGAGGTTGTATTGTTCATATTTTTGAAGCTATTGCAAAAAGAAATCACATACATATGAAAATATTTTTCAGATTATGAAGTGCTAAATAACAGCTATTAGACTCATTGCAATGTAAGAAAACAGGCTGGGCCCGGAGGCGTGGCCTAGCGGCTAAAGTCCTCGCCTTGAAAGCCCCGGGATCCCATATGGGCGCCGGTTCTAATCCCGGCAGCTCCACTTCCCATCCAGCTCCCTGCTTGTGGCCTGGGAAAGCAGTCGAGGATGGCCCAAAGCTTTGGGACCCTGCACCCGCGTGGGAGACCCGGAAGAGGTTCCTGGTTCCCGGCATCGGATCGGCGCGTACCGGCCCGTTGCGGCTCACTTGGGGAGTGAAACATCGGATGGAAGATCTTCCTCTCTGTCTCTCCTCCTCTCTGTATATCCGGCTTTCCAATAATAATAAAATCTTTAAAAAAAAAAAAAAAAAAAAAAAAAAGAAAACAGGCAAGACACACACGTTAGATTAAGAACAGAAGCTCTCAACCCAAGAGCTGGTGGTGATAAACACACCACTGAGACAGCGCTCTCACAGCCCGGTTAGACTTCAGACTGGCTGAGTTCCTTTTCGCTCAGACAAGAGATAATAACCAAGTCCAACGTGTCACCACACATTGCAAGGTTTAGCAAGGTGGTCATCTGTTATTTCTTCATAAGAAATATCTTGCATTAAAAAGCTTTCCTGTATTTCTGTTTAGAAATGCCCTGGTGGGAATTTTGACCTTAATGACAATGTGTCTGTGACCTGGGGTCCCCACTTCCTCGGAAGACGGCCAGGAGTGAGTCCACTCCTGTGCTCAGATTCCCTAGAACTTCTTTGTGTTGGGTGTAACCTTTTCTTTGCTTCCATGGAAACAACTCTGCTGAGTGACCTCTCTTAACTCAGTGAAACCCAACAGTGTTCTCTTACCTATATACTTGTCTTTGACTTCACAGTACTTGTATAAGAAAGAGACCATAGGGACCTGGCACGGTAGACTAGTGGCTAAAGTCCTTGCCTTGCATGCATCGGGATCCCATATGGGCACCGGTTCTAGTCCCAGCTACTCCACTTCCCATCCAGCTCCCTGCCTCTGGCCTGGGAAAGCAGTTGAGGACGGCCCAAAGCCTTGGGACCCTACACAATCATGGAATACCTAGAAGTAGCTCCTGGCTTTGGGTTGGCTCGTTTTGGGCCGCTGGGGAGTGGACCAACAGATGAATAATCTTCCTCTCCTTCTCTCTGTATATCTGCCTTTCCAACAAAAATAAATAAATCTTTAAAAGAGAGAGAGAGAGAAAGAGTTTCTTCCCTCTGTAAAAGGAGGTTTGGTTTTCTCATGAGTTCAGTAGCTCAGGGCAGGAGAAGAACCTTCTAGAAATGTCGTTCTACCAGCTCTGGGCATTCAATTATCATCTATCAAAGTAGGGAAAGGAATACATTCCTAACTTCATCCTGGATGTTGTCTAGACACTTCACATATTACGGCATATTTTCAAGCAGTGTGCTTGTAGCTGAGAAGTAAACAAATATTTTACAGTGTGTGATAAGTTTAAAGTGACACTCCATTGCACTATAATCTCATTTAACTAAAGCGGAAACCCTGTGGGAAACGGTCATTGCCCACTTCACAGGGAGAAAGCCATAGCCCAGCCAGGGTGGATGCTGAGTCCTCGATGACAGTCCCAGGACCCCAGCCCACGTCTTCAATCCCAAATGCCGGAAAATTTCCACAATGTTTCCCAAACATCGATACTCAGGAAGAGAACATGTAGGATGAGGTCCTGTCCATAACAATGCCGTCTACTGCAGAAGGGAGGAGGTTCAGGAGGTGGTTTCCCTTGTACCATCTGGTTTAAATATCACCTCTGTTTCTCACACTTGAACAAAAAGAAGTGGAAGTTGAGTAAGATTAAACTGTTTTCCCAAGTGTTAAGATTGGAGTGATAAGTGATTAAGATTGGAGCCTAGAATTTGGACCTGGCCCCTCACCCAAACCACGCTCCTGTTTACTTCAGCTCACAGTGCATGCAGGAGGTGTTAGAGTGAACAGAAGGTTCCCTGTAGTGGAAGGGTAGAGGACTTGCACAGCCTGCGCCTCCTTTGGCCCTCTGCTCCTTATGACCCGCCTTTCCTTGGGACTCTGCTGACGTGTCCTTCTGTTCCCTGCAGGCTGTGTGCTGGTGCTCTCTGTGGTGGAACAGCTGGCCCAGGTGCACAACTCTACAGTCCAGGCTTCGATGGAGAGACTGTGCAGCTACCTGCCTGGTAAGTGGGGGTCGGGGGGGCATACTTCTTGGGGTTTGCTGGTTTACTCCAAGCACATACTATGGAACCAAATCAGACTGGGTTGTTTCTGTGGGTAAGTATTCTTATGGCACTCTTAGAAATTAAAACAATTTAAAAAAATAATTGTTGGGCCCGGCACTGTAGCCTAGTGGCTAAAGTCCTTGCCTTGCATACTCCAGGATCTAATATGGGCACCAGTTCATGTCCTGGCTGCTCCATTTCCCATCCAGCTCCATGCCAGTGGCCTGAGAAAGTAGTCAAGGACAGCCAAAAGCTTTGGGATCCTGTGCCTGTGTGGGAAACCCAGAAGAAGCTCCTGGCTCCTGACTTCAGATCAGCTCAGCTCTGGCTGTAGTATCTGGGGAGTGAATCAATGGATATAAGATCTTCCTCTCTATCTTCTCTCTGTATATCTGTCTTTCCAATAAAGATAAATAAATCTTTATGAAAAATAATTGTAGGCAGATACTCATTTTCTATCATTGCAGAATGAGGATTCTGCGTGTATTTAGGGAATAAACTAATGAATGGCAGGTTGCTATTGCGTGTGTCACATTCGTAATGATTTTCCCAATTGGTGTACCACAGCCTTAAGTACACGGAAGTCAAAGTAACGAATAATTTTGAATAATTTCTCTTTTACTTGTATAATCGTGGCCAGAAGCTCACATAGCACTGCCAACACAAAGATTCAGGTGGGCTGACGACTCCCTCCAATGCCCACCCTGGCAAAGAAGCTGGAACCTTCCATTGATTTCATCCAAGTCTCAGTTAAGCCTCTTATCCATCTTCAATCTTAGCAAGGAAAAAAATATTTTGCTTATAGAATGCTCTTTTCATTTTAAGACGAATTTTACATTGCAATAAGTTGTTAGCAGATTCAATATGGCTTATAAATGAACTTCTACAAATACAGTGATATTTTCTTCATTCCCTCTCCCTGCCTCATGAATAAACATCTTTGTGGGTCAATTGTTCATTGATGTAATAGGAACTGGCTCATCAAGTTCCGGTATTACTACTTCTGTTAAGTAATATAGTTGAATCAATGGTGATTGTATCTTTTGATTTCTTTTTTTGACACAAATGCACCAAAGCATTTTAAGATTCACTTACTTTTATTGCAAAGGTGAATCAAATTTACAGAGAGGAGAGACAGAAAAAGTTTGTCCATCTGCTGGTTCACTCCCCAAATGGCCACAACTGCCAGAGCTGAGCCAGTCTGAAGCCAGGAGTCAGGAGTTTCTTCTGGGTCTCCCACGTGAGTGCAGGGTCCCCAGGCTTTGGGCTACCCTGGAATGCTTTCCCAGGCCACAGCAGGGAGCTGGGTGGGAAGGTATGGAGCTGGGGCTTGAACCCACAACCTGCTACAGGATACAGATTGACCTGCTGGAGCCCTACTTCCACCCCGAGAACTGCTTTTGCATATGCTTTTTTCATTTTGTCATTTTCAGTCACTCTGTTCTTGGAACGTACAGCTACTGCATATCACGTGCATTGCCTTTGCACTCTCCTGCGGCCTTGGCTTCATGGTGTTAGCAGTTCGTGTGCCTGGCCAACCCTTATTACGTGGTGGTTTCTCTGCCTGAGCCCCTGCTCATTCCCTAGGGAGCCCCTGGGAATGATATTTCTGAGTTTTGCACGTGGATTACAGTCCGTCTGTGTCTTTCCTAAATCCTTGGAACATAATGTCCTTCCCCTGAGCATCTTCACTACTTATTAAAAAGACTAACGATCATCTGCTTTTCCTGTGTCACTTGCTGGTTTGGGCCTTGAAATTCAAAGGATTTTCTCCCTTTTTGCTATACAATGTAATTATATAACCAGAATATTAGAATTCACAAAAATAGAATTAAGCAATAAGTTTCCTTTGGTGCAAAATAATTCAAAAACCACATAGCAAAGCCTCTCCCAGAAAATTGATGAAAGCCCGATGAAGTAGCCTAGTGGCTAAAATCCTCACCTTGCATGTACCAGGATCCAATATAGGTGCCAGTTCATGTCCCAGCTGCCCCACTTCCCATCCAGCTCCCTGCTTGTGGCCTGGGAAAGCAGATGAGGAATGGCTCAAAGCCTTGGGACCTCCACCCATTGGGAGGTCCTAAAGAAGCTCCAGGTTCCTGGCTTTGGAACAGCTCAGCTCTTGGGGAGTGAACCAGCAGATGGAAGATCTTCCTCTCTGTCTCTCATCCTCTCTGTATATCTGATTTTCTAATTAAAAAATTAATGTGTATTATGAAAAAACTATGCATGAATTTCAAAATGTTTTGCAGCAAATAATAATATCCTGTTCTCGTGGATTTTCTGAAGTCTCCTTACATGCCTTGGTGTTAACATATTAAGGCTCTCAGGCATGAGTGAATTCAAATAGACAGTTTCTAATTTCAGGAAAGTTTAGTACTGATTTCATTTTCTCTTACAGGGTTTCTGTTATCCATATTTTGATTTTTCTTAACTTTTTACTTCTCTCTTAAAAAAAAAAGAAAAAGGACAGGGGGTTATTTTAACTTGAAATTCAGAGTTACAGAAAGAAGGAGAGACAGATCTTCCATCCACTGGTTTACTCTGCACTGGCCGCAGCAGTTGGAGCTGGACTCATCAGAAGCTGGGAGAGGACCTTCTCCCTCGCCTCACACATGAGTGTACTGGCCCGGGGGCTTCAGCCGTCTTCTACTGCTTTCCCGGGCCATTAGCAAGGAGCTAGATCAGTGAAGCAGCCAGGACTCAAATCAGCACTCAAGTGGGGACTACAGCCAGAGTGTTAGCGAGCCATGCCACTGCAGAGGCCCCTATTTATCTCTTGAATACTTTTTCGTCTCTTTCTTTTTTTGATCTTAAAGTTGTTCTTTTTCATCGTCTGTTTTTCAAGACATGATTTGTTATTTTCAACTGTTGTTGCATTGGTTTTAAATTAGACTTCATTTCTTCAGTAATTTTTCTTATTTCTGCTGGTCTTTCATGTCTTATATCATTTTATTAATGCCTTCTGGGTATTTTTTAAAAGATGTTACATTTTCATCCTCTCTTGGTGTGACTTTTTGGCATGCTCTTACCATTTGTAGGGGTGTTTCTCTGTTTTTCTCTTTTTCTTTCTTATAATAACTTTGCATGGGAGTTGACCTAGATATGTTGCTCACTTCTACACAAAATTCTTTTTCAAAAGCTCTTGGAAAGAGGTGTTTCAGGGTAGCATTTCTGAATGCGCAGAGCTCCTTCTTCCGTTGTCTTTGTGTAGTGTTTAAAAAGTGGAAGCTTGCTTTCTAAGATTTTTCTGAGTATGTTTCCCTTTCATTTTGATTTGGTCGTTTAGACCTTTGATCAAAATCTGATCTCTCCTCAGGGTGGCGCTGTCCCAGATGGACAGTTTCTGGAGTTGGCAGGGAAGAGGTCCCCCTAGTCCTTCAAGCCTAACTGTATTCCTACTAGCTCGCTGTTGCCCCACTCAGCTCGGGCAGCTGTATTCTTGTCCACCCAGGAGACTTTAGGCCCTGTCTGCTCTAGTTCATACCAGCTCCGGGGAGTCTCGTGCTTTCGAGTTTGCCCATCCATTGCTTCTCTCTTTCTCCAGGACAGACACTGACCCTGTGGGTGGTGAGAAGCTAATCCTTACTAGATGAGCTGTAGCCGTGTTAGGACTCTTGTATGTGGATTTAGGGGCTCATGTTGTTTTGTTATTGTTGGGTGTGGGAAGTCTTGGTAGAACCTCCAGCACTTGGCTGCCTGCACCATCATCTTTCCAGAACCTTGCCTGCAAGGAGCTCTGATTTCACACCAGGACTTACAGACCTGGGCTAAGCCTCAACAGTTTTTCACCATGTACTTTTCCTTATATATTACATCTTCACATTATTAGACATTCACAGTCTTGCTTTGTAATTTCAGATATCTTGAGTCAGAGAAAGGAGAGGGGGAAATGGAATTGCCATTTTACAGAGAGAAGGAGAGAGACAGCAAGCTTCTCCATCTACTGATTCACTCCCCAAACAGTTGCAATGGCTGGAGCTGAGCACACTCGGAACCACGAACTCTTCTGGGTCTCCCACATGGGTACAGGGGCCCAAGGACCTGAACCATCCTCTACTGCACTCCTAGGCTACAAGCAGGGAGCTGGATTGGAAGTAGAGCAGCCAGTACCCACATGGGATGCTGGCACCAAAGGCAGAAGCCTAGCTTGCTGTGTCATGGCACTGGCCCCACCTGAAAACATTTGTACTTGAGTTTGACCTCCTGATTCTAGGAAAGTTATGCCTTCCAAAGGTGAACTACTGACTAAAGTCCCCTTTCCAGCATCAGCCCCTTTGCTTTATGGATCAGCCAAGAGCGAAGCATCCAAAAAGGAGACAGCTGGCATCCAAGGCTGGCTGCTTCCGAGTCAGAACAGCAGGTGTCCTGAGGAAACAGGGATGCCCCAGGAGAGGCACTTGTAGCAGGCATTTCACCAGGAAGGGGTTCTGGCTCTCAGTGGTAAGCTGCCTTTTTAACTGGAGAAATGTTAAAGTATTCCACAGGGAGTTTGGGAGCAGGCATTCAGCCTTTGCCTACTCGGATTCCTGCATTACCTGTCAGGTTTAATTCCCAGTTCAGGCTTCTGACTCCAGTGTCCTGTTAATGCACACCCTGGGGGGAATCGTGGTGATGCCTCAAGGAACCGGGTCCCTCCCAGGCACTTTGCTCCAACTTTGGCTCAGCCCCACCCTGGCCGAACTGTAGGCATTCTGGGAATGGAACCACTAGATGGAACTGTCTCTCATTGTGTGTGACTATTGCCTCAAAAGTAAATAAAAAATAATTATAAATCTTTTCAGAGAAAAAGAAGGCGGGTTAGCTTTGCTTCCAGCGTTTTGCCTCCCAGTGGATAGCACACCATCCACTCAGGTTAAAGGGTCATGACATTCCGCAGCGTTGGACAGAGTGGCCCTTGTGTCAGTTTTATGGAGGTGGAGAAGAGTTCACACAAGCACAGGGATGACTCAGATCACCAAGATAGAGGCTAGTCTTTAAAAAAAAAATACGTATTTATTTTTCTTGGAAAGACAGATCTATAGAGAAAAGGAGAAACGGAGGAAAACTCTTCCATATACTGGTTCACTCACCAAGTGGCCGCAACAGCCAGAGCTGACTGCATCCAAGGCCAGGAGCCAGGAGCCTCTTCTGGGTCTCCCAGGCAAGTGCAGGGTCCCAAGGCTTTAGGCCATCCTCGACTGCTTTCCTAGGCCACAGGCAAGGAGCTGGATGGGAAGCTGGGTCACTGGGACACAAACTGGCACCCACACATGCAAATTGAGGACTTTACCCACGAGGCTACTGCACTGGGTGCAAAGGTTATTCTTAGAAAATGAAATAGTCTTGACCCACAATACGTACCTGAACCCAGTACCGTCCCGTCTGGTGCACCAGAACAGGTGATAGAAAGAGGTGAAATTTCACACATAAAAATTTGCCATGAATCCTTTCACCTCCAGAGTGAACTAAACACGGGCAAACAGCATAGCCCTCACAGAGGATGCCCAAAAAGCAGCCTTCCAGAGGAGCGGACCGCTGTGAATCATCACACCCTTTGCTGGGCCAGGGAGAAGGGTTTTGTTTGTTTTTTTTTTTTAAGTTGTAGGAAGCATTTCTGACCTTCAGTTTCAACCGCTGCCTTTGCCTCTGGCACTCATTAGTAAACACCATGCAAGGATCTCAGACTTGCTAATAGAAAAATGATTAATGGGCTCTCTCACTAGGGATCAGCAGACGCTCGCGCCCGGAGAGTCTTGCTGGAACTTCACCTTCTTGGGTCACCTAGGCGGAAATCTTGATCTTCGTGGAATATGAGTTTAAGAATCGTGGAGACTTGACGAAAGGAGTTTGCTCACATTCTGTAGTCGCCAGAACTCGATGTACGTGCTAGGACACGGAGCCACGAGCCCGGCTGTGTAGCCAGCAGGGCTCACTGTGCTTCAGGGTGTTCGTGAATGGCTAATGGCAAGGGAGGAGCATCCCGCACAGCTACGACGTCTCCAGGGGCGCCTTTCTGCATGTCGGAGTGCTGGCCTCCCCCTGCTATGTACACCATGGGAGACTTAGACAAGCACTCAGGTCCCTGCCCTGTAAGATAGAGGCCAGCTTCAACCCAGACTCCTGGCTTGGGCCCAGCCCAGCCATGACTGTTGGAGATATTCAGGAAGTGCGCTAGCAGTGGGAAGGTCTTCCTCCCCTCCTCTCAAATAAAAACAAACAAACAAACAAATAATAGGTCATGTATAATAATACCACCTAAAGTTTACATAGAGGGCCTGGTGCTGTGGCCTGGTGGGTACGTTCTCTCCTTGCATGCGCTGGTATCCCATATGGGCAATGGTTCATGTCCCAGCCCCACTTCCATCCAGCTCCCTGCTTGTATCCTGGGAAAGCAGTAGAAAATGACCCGAAGCCTTGGGGCCCTGCACCTGCATGGGAGACCTGGAAGAAGCTCCTGGCTCCAGATCAGATCAGCTCCAGCCATTGCGGCCACTTGGAGAGTGAACCAGCATATGGAAAGATTTTTCCTTTCTGTTTCTACTTTTTCCTGTAAATCTGCCTTTCCAAGAAAAATAAACAAACCTTAAATAAACTGGAAGTAGATAAGGGACATAGTAAAATGGCCTAAGGCTGTTGAAATCTATACTACAAAGAACGTGACTTTTGGAGGAAAATATTTCAGCTTCAACTGAACCTCTTACTGTGTCTGATCAACTGTCCTTGCCTACAGGCAGAAAATAAAACTAACCACCAGCTCTGAAGTTTTCTGTTTTGTTTTGGTTTGGTTTTTTTGGTTTTGTTTTGTTTTTATGAAACATAGGAAAGCTGGGCCCACTGCAATGGCTCAGCGGCTGAAGTCCTCACTTTGCACACACTAGCATCTCATGTGGGTACTGATTTTTGTCCCACTTCCCATCTAGCTCCCTGCTTGTGGCCTGGGAAAGCAGCAGAGGGTGGTCCAAAGCCTTGGGACCCTCTTATCTGCATGGGAGACCCAGAAGTAGCTCCTGGCTTCAGTTCTGCCCAGCTCCAGCCATTGTGGCTACTTGGGGCGTGAACCAGGGGATGGAAGATCTGTATCTTCTTTTCTCTGTAAATCTACCTTTCCAATAAAAATAAAGAAATCTTTTTTAAAAATTTAAAGAAATATATGACAACTTAAAATGTTGATTTCAAGGAAATAGTTATACAGTGATTTCTGTAGGCTAGACAGGGTAAAATGGAAGAAGAATAGAAGGAAATTGGATAATGGGTAGCAAAATAAAATTGAGAGAAATCTTTTCTAGGGTACTTATAACAGTTTATTATATTTTTTCATAAAGACTAGAGAAGAACATAAAGATTCCCAACATGAGAAGTGATTAATATTTAAGGAGATACACAAGTTAATTATTTTGATATGATCATTATACATTATGCACATGGATCCAATTTTCCAAATGTACTCCATAAGCATATGTGTAGTTTATAAACTGCGTTTTAACAAGACTAAAAATATTGCTGTGATCATTGAAGCAAAGGTAAGCCAGAGTGGTTTACAAATCACAAAATCCTAGGTCTGAATTACACTTATAGCTCTGTATTCCGAATGTGTGACAACTGCTCGGCCCTTTGTTAGCCTGCCTTTGCCCTTTGAAAAGCCACATTTTCTGTTTTCTTATGCTGCTCTCAAATTCAACTCTTTTGATCTATAAAAATAAATACTCCTCAACCTCCCTGGTCACGGGCCATGTTTAACAGAGTAACTTTCCCTCTAGGTGGGTTGCTAGCAGTATGCTGTTGTCAGGGTTTTCATCGCCGGTGTCAGTAGCAGTCAGGTTACCACTCTGTCATGACTGGCCAGGTACGTCTGTCTCCGGAGACTTCTCCCATTTGCTGTGTCTCTTTCTGTGCTGATGTGAAATTTACCTCTCCAAAGGCCACCCCGTGCCCACCCGCTCTGCCGCTGCTCCAAATGGACCAATTCATTTGAGGACACTGATTGGTTCAGTGGTCCTTGTCAAAGAGTAAAGAGAACCCTGGGAGCATTCACTTTGGAACAAACCAGAAATCTAAGAAACACACACCCTCATCTCAACAGAAAAAAAAAAAATGACTTCCCGCTGCCTTTCAGCCAATACCACAAGTTTTTCAGACTTGCTAATGCTGGATTTTAAAGTGTCCTATTCTGGACTAAATTAGTTCTATATTGGTGATGATTTAGATTTGCTTCCAAATGCCTGGTTTCTTCATTTAAGTTTAGATTCTCCAATTTAAGTAAAATTCTCTGACTTATGAAGCGGCAGAAATTGCACTTGAATCTGTAGATCGATTTTGGGAGTATTTCCACCTCAACAGCATTAAGTCTGTGAATCCATGAATATAAGATGCCTTTCCATTTGTTTAGACCATTTTAAACAATTTTTTGTAGCTTTAGAGAATCTGTTTTACAATTTTCTTGTTAAATTTGTTCCTAAGTATTCCATACTTTCTGATGTTACCATAATTGGAATTCTTTTCTTAACTTCATTTTTATTTTCTCATGATACATAAAAGTACTGTTGCTTTTTGCTTGCCCATCCTGCATTCTATGACATTCCTGATGATTCCTTAGGGGTCTCTGCAGATGGAGATGATGCTGTCTGTGGGGGCTGGCACAGTGGATTAAGCCCCTGTTAGAGTGCTGACAGTTGACATTAGACAGCTGCTTCCAGTTTCAGTGTTTCTGCTTCTGATCCAACTTCCTGTCGTGTACCTAGGGAGGCAGTGGAAGATGGCTCAAGTAACCAGGCCCCTATTACGCATGTGGGAGACTACGATGGAGTTCCTGTCTCCTGGCTTTCGCCAGGCCCAGATCTGTCTGCTGAGGCCGATTGGGAAGTGAACGTGTGTGTGCCCCTCTGTCATTCCACCTTCCAAATAAATTTACTTTTTTTTTTTTTTTTTACAAAGAACAGATAGTACTTCATCTGAAAATCTAAGCATTTTATTTATAATCTATCTGCCTTTTATTTCCTAATTCTTCTGGCTAGATGCTTCTATGTCATGTGGAATAAAAGTGGGGGAGCAGATGTTTCTGTCTTTTCCATGAACCAAGGAGCAACTGTTTGGTCTGGTTCAGCTCAGTATTGTGTGAGCTAAAACGTTTTGGAGGATAACCTTGGGTTAAGGAAGGCCTGTTACTGCTAGCTGCGAGTCTGTGCCTCAGATACTTTTTCCCTATCCTGAAAAAGTGCTGTGGTTTGACAAATGCTGTATGTAACTCTTGGTGATCGTGTGAGACTTTTATTGACAAGTGGTAAATACTATTAATTAATTTTCAGATGAAGGGAAAAAACCTTGCATTCTTGGAATAAACGAGTTTATCAAGTGAATAATTAAGTTTGTCATGTTACTGAATATAACTTGCTATGGTTTTGTAGAACTTTGTAGCCAGATTCCTAGGAGATTTTGGCATGCAGATTTATTTGCAAAAAATTGGTTTATTTTCATTTCATTTTGGAAGGCAGGGAGAGAGAGAGAGGAGGAGGAGGAGGCAGACAGAGATGGATCCATACACTCTATCTCCAGGTCCCCGCCCAAGCACCAGGTCTTCCACCTGCATGGCAAGGACCCAAGACTTGAACTCAGGCCCTCTGATTTGAGATACAGGTGTTCCAAGTGGATCTTAACTTCTGTGCCAAACATCTGTCCCTGCATCTTTCAGTTTTCCAATCAGGATCACGTGATCACCAAATAATAAGTTTTAAAATGGTGCCTTTTCTTCTATTGTTTTTGGAAAGGTTTTTAAAAGAATTTATATTAATTCTTCTTTAAACATTTGGTACCATTCATCAGTGAAGCCATCTGGTCCTGGGTTTTTCCTTTGTTAGAAGTATTTGATTACTGATTTGATCTCTTCACTTGTCATATGTCTGTCCAGATTGCCTATTTATTCTGGAATCAGTTTCAGAATTCTGTGTCGTTCTAGGAATCTTAACATTCCTTCGGAGTTGTCTAATTGTTTTGCTGAACAGCTGTTCATTGTATTGCCTCATAATTCCTGTTATTTATGCAAGGTCAAAAATAAATGTAGAGAAATAGTTTTAGTTGCCTACTATAAGATTATAAGGTATTTAAAGTCTAATGTTTCTTGTCAAATAAACATTTTATTTTATTGTTTTGGTATAATATTAAACATTGTGTATTTAGTAAGTTTGAAGTACTAATAAGAATTCTCCATATTAATCTATCTTCCACCACTCCATTTTTTCAGCAAGTGCCAAGTCCCCAGCCTGAAAGTTCCTATCAGTCAGCAACTCAGTGGTATCTAACTATTCTGCGATCCTGAGTAGAATTGTCAAGATTCTACAACAGACTAAGAGAAACAAGATATAGGACTGGAATTAGCAGGTATCATTGTACAGACAGTTCAGTCCTCAAAACTTTCCTGTATTCCCACAAGGGCCTGAGGCCGTTTCATTCTTGGGCCTGTGCTGGGCCTTTGTGTTCTCTGAAGGTGGCAACACAGGCACAACTCTAACAGTATTCTTCTTTTCACTCCGGGATAGCAAGTTAGCTTACATGAACTAGCCAAGTGAGATCATTCCCCCCTGCCTCACCCCTTTGTATCAGAGCTACATTTCAGATTATTTTCTTTGATGCAATCCTGTTTCTTTCAACTTCAACAGAGATCTCAGTCAATACTCAGATTCCCCTGCTGTAAGGAGTGGGCAAGCATTTGATGCAGCAATTAAGACATCATTTTGGATGTCTGCATCAGATATTAGAGGGCTGAGTCCAAGTTCTACTCTCCATTCCAGCTTCCTGCCAGTGCACACCTGTGGAGGCCACAAGGGATGGCTCACGTACTTTGACCCTTCCACCCCTTTGGGGACCTGAGTTCTCAGCTCCCAGCCTTGGCCTCCCTCGTCCCTCACACCCATTGCTATTGCAGGTACGTGAGGAGTTAGCCAGCAAAGAGAATCTATCAGGTGAAGTATCTCTTCCCCCACCCCTTTCAACTAAATTGAAATAGAGAATAAAAGAAAAACCCAAAATGTGACTCAAGTTTTTTTGAATAAAACTTTTATGATCTTTAGCATATAAAGTGGCATTCATATACCTCTGAAATGGAAGTCTTTTCCTCCTTTTATACTTTATTGTATTTTGGTAAGTTTAAGATGTTAAATAACACAAAAATCACATTTATGGAAAGAACACTTAATAGACACATTAAGTATAATATTTCCCCTGGCTCTTAATAAGGTGATAGTTGAGCTTTAGTTTTTGGTAAAGATAATCATGATTAACTCATGTGTTACATGCTTCATGATAAAAATACATTCTGTTTGCTTTTCTTATTTCTCTTAGAGGAATGGTTCTTGAAAACAACGTGCTACACGATGGTTCATGAGTTTGGAGCAGACATCATAAAACTGTAAGTATGTCATGGCATGTAAACCTGGTTCTGTGGCTGGGATGTGGGAAGGAGAAAGTCAGGAGGGGGCAGGAGGCTGTGTTGCAAGGACAAGGGCATGTGTCACTGAGCAGATACTGGTTGGTGGGCGAAAACTGTAAGTGAAGTCTCTAGCATGTCAGAAGCCTACTTTATCAACAGTCTTTATCTAACACTCTGTCATGGCCGTTGCCTCCCAACTGTACTCTAAGCCTGCAGGCTTGCCCTTTGCCTGGCAACCCCGGAATCCACATTAGAATCAGACTTATATTTTTGGCTGCAGACCTGGTCTTGGGGTATTCCTAGCCCCATGCACAAGGCTCCCCATGAACTAATTCCAGACACAACCCTTGCTGTTCAGCAGTACACCAAACTCTAAACCATTTGTAGCTCTCTGTTTACACCAAGAGGTTTCTTTTCTTTTTTTTAAGATTTTATTTATTTTTATCGCAAAGTAAGATAATCAGAGAGGAACATCTTCTGTCCAATGATTCACTCCCCAAGTGGCTACAATTGCCAGAGCTAAACCAATCTGAAGCCAGGAAACTGAAGCCAGGAAACTGGAGCCTCTTCTGGGTCTCCCATGCAGGTGCAGGATCCCAAGGCATTGGGCCATCCTCGACTGCTTTCCCAGACCACAAGCGGGAAGCTGGATGGGAAGTGGGGCTGCCCAGATTAGAACCAGTGCCCATATGGGATCCTGCACATTCAAGGCGAGGACTTTCGCAGTTAGGCCACCATGGCGGGCCCACCAAGAGGTTTCTTACTTGGGACACTTGCAGAAGCTGCCCTGATACCTGGTATGTTCAAAATCTCTGCTGAAAGACAAATCAAACTTCATTAGAAGTCAGTTTCTCAGGCTGAATTGCCACTCAACACCCCCCCACACACACATATCCATACATGTACACACATGTAAATACAGGCAGTTGCACTTGTAGCACCCTGATTCTACTAGTTTGAAAGCCTTCTGAGAATTAGGAGTACACTTCATTAGTTTCTGTGTCTTCAGGCATTTAGCAAAATACCGATTATGTTTGTGGGAGGAAGGATGGAGAGGAGAGAGGAGAGAGAGAGAGATGTTACTATCAATATGTGATTGTCAGTCTTTTCATCACTAGTATCCATAACATTGAGTTTAAATATTCTCAGGACTGATGGAGGATATCTGACTCTCTGGAGTCTACTGTAATAATCAAGCATAGAAAGTCTTCAACAGATCGCTAGCATATGATACAATTTTTATTCCTACCATTATGTATATAAATTTCATATATTTGGATTTTAATGAATTCCTTAAATTAATAAGTAAAGCCTACAGATGAGCTGTGACTAGACTGTTCCGAAGAAAATTATTCAAACATATTAGCACAGAAGAAAGAAAATAGCAATCTTTTAAAAATTAGTTGAGAAGTAGAGTTACACAAAGGGAGAAAGAAGGGTAGGAAAATAATGAGAGAGAGAAATCCACTGACTCACTCCCCAAAGACTGTGATGGCTGGGGCTGGGCCAAAGCCAAGTCCTGGAATTTTATCCAGGTCTCCCACATGAGTGCAGAGATTCAAACACCTGGGGCCATCTTTGCTGCTTCCCGGGTACATTAGCAGGGAACTGGATTAGAAGAGTAGCAACCAGGACTTGAACCAATGATCATGTGGGATGCTGCCATACTGGGCAGAGGCTTATCCCACTGTACCACAATGGTAGACCCATTATCATTCCTTTTGCTTGTCATCCGTTTGCATACTGATGAGAATTTCTCTATTGTTTGCTCTTCTTATAGCTTATTTTAAGCAATCAGTTGCAGCTCTGGGTTGAGGCAGGCCCTGAAAAATGACAGTCTCATGATTTAGTGTTACCTGAGTACTGTCTGCCAATATTAAATGGATTTCCTAACCCAGAGGGCTTCTCTCCTCATTACTTTACACCAGTCAGGTCTCAATAATTCATGGACTAATTATGTGGCAATTACACTTCCTACCCACAGGCACAGCCACAGCCACAGGATGCTGTAAGGAAATAGAACTCAGGTGTCCCCTCCCACACACACCCTCTAAGAACTGGGGACCAGGCAGTGTCTTAGCCCATTTTGATGTCTGTAATAAAATGCCTTGGATTAAGTCATCTGTAAGCCGACATGTATTGCTCATGGTTGTAGGGGCTAGGAAATTCAAGGTCAAGGTACCTGCCATTGTGGTGTGCAGAGAGCACAGGCTCTCTGCTTCCCAGATGGCATCTTCTTACTGCACCCTCACATGGTAGGAGGGCAGCTGAACTCCCTGGGGCACTAGGCTGTACTCATCCAGGCACAGAGCTCTCACAGCTCTATGGCCTCCTAAAGGTCCCATCTCTTCATCTGATCACATTAAAGGTTTGATTTTTAGCATATGAATTTGAGTGGGGAAGAGTAATTTCAAACAAATCCAGTGTATGAGAGCTGGCCAAAGGCAGAAGGCATGGACAAGTCCCTGAATTTGTTAGAAGTCCTTTGTTAGAAGTCTTTTGTTAGAAGCAGTGTGGTCCTGGGCAGCCACATGACGACAGAGCCCAGGAGAAAGTTTTTAGCAGAAGTGCTCTATGGCTAACCCAAGTGCACGTGGGGCTTTCTCAAGAAGCATTCACATTTCAGATTCTAGATAAGAACTTTCCAGGCTCAGGACCTCAGGGTTACCAATGGGAAAGATGATGATAACATTCAAGGCAGCTGCAGCCCAGTCACTCCAGCCCTTGAGACTGGCACTGACAAGCTCCCCCGTCTCCCTCTTCCACAGTGTGCCCGGAGCCTGCCTGGACTTTCTAACACTGCCTTGGTGGCCTGTGGTGAGGTCCTTTACCCAGCTTCCAAGCAGAGCCCACAGCAGTGGAAGAGACGCATGCACAAAAAGACAAAAGCTCATTATGCAAATTATAATAATTATCTGAAGCAGATCCCAACAGAACAAGTAGCAAAATCAGCATCAGACCATGGCTATGGATGAAAAAAGAGTAAGTGATTAGTAGGGACTTGTTAAAGCAAGTCTGTGGCATCCAACAAGACAATACTCATAGTGTTGTCCTTTGTCAGACTACACAGCAGCAGTTGGAGCTGCAGCAGACCACACATTTTGGCCATCAGCAGACAGCTCCATCCACACTAATGGCAAAATGGCATGCCAGAGCAAGACACTGCCTCGAGGGCCCCCAGGTATTTCCTTTAGCTCAATCAGGCCCTATACCATGACCACAGAGTTCCATATCCCAGTAGGATCAATGGGGACCCATTTAGGCAGGCCGGAGACTTCCCACACTTTGGTCAGAAATATCTGATCCACTCCAGGGGAATAAGCCATTTGAGCACCCATTTCATTGTTCTGAAACCTTGGCTTGGTATTTGAGTTTAAACAGTACTGTTCTCTGCCCATGTACCCAATCAGGTGGAATGATATCCAAATGTACAGCTTGGGCAAAGATGACATTTGGGGCTGGGGTCAGAGTTCCTAAGTTTTCACAAGGGGCAGGTGTATCAGCTGTATGGGTACTAAAATCTGTTAAAGCTTACCCAAGGGCCTAAGTCCAGCCTACCAAGCTGGATTTACCCAACAGAGGCCATGCTTACTTTTCTAATAGGCCAGTTGCTTCCTCCTATCAAACCTGGTATTTGGGGGTGGGGGATCAAACACGGGTGAAAGCATCATTAAACAACATGTGGTTGAGTCCAGTCTTAGCATGTCCCATAATGTGAGTGCCTCCATCACTAGCAATGCAATGAGAGTGCCTGTCACATTCAACTTTTTGAGACCTTAATGATTAGGTACATTCCCTCACCAGGAAAGGCTCATGTAAGGCCAGGAGATGTATCTAAAGGCCCCTACTGTTTGGCAAAGGACCGGTGGCATCAACCTTATAACCTGCACATTGGCCAAGTAGCAGGGTCGGAGAAGCAAGCGCACCTGGGTCAGAGTTGTCACCAAGTCCCTGTATGTCAAGGATAATCCTGTCCCTTTAGCTACATTCCCACTGTAACTTGGCTACATTGCCACAAGGCCAGACTCTTGCCTGAGCCAAACTAGTTGGGGCTTCTACCTCCTTGTTTCCAGGGGTTTGGAGAGCTTGCTGCTAATAGATGCAGGATATACAATGGACTATGACCCCAGAGCACACAGCTGCTTCCCCCTTTTCTTGCCACATCGTTTGCTTCCAGAGGGACTTTATTAGCAGAGATCATGATTCTGCCAGCCACCATGCCACCTGCAGTGTAAGACCTCTGTGTACTGCCCAGTTATTAGCACTGAAAACCAGCAGCCTTGGCTCAGGAGTCACTACTGGCCACACTCCAAGTTTTGCCAGTCCCAAGAGAGCATACCTTTTACTACATCTCCTGATGTCATCAATAGAGTGAAGCCAAGTAATGTCCATAGGGATTGGAAAGTGGGTGAGGTCGTGGGCCACCAGGCCGTAACAGAGAATAGGATACCCTTGGAGCAATACCTGACGAGTCCACTGCCTCTGCTCCCGCGTGAAGGTGAACTGATCTTGGGAATCTGCCAGGATAGGGCCACAGAAGGGAGCATAAACAAAGCCTAAAATGGCATGAACAGAACCAGGAGCTGATGATAGTTTTTAATACCTGAGGAGTACTGAGAACTGTGGCTGATATGGGAGACATTCCCTGGTGCCTTGGTAAGTTTCTAATAATCCACAGTCATTGTCCAAGTTCCATAGGCTTGTTTTTCAGTTTTTCTTTTTTTTTTTTAGGCTTATCAGAAGCCTGATGGGTTGGTGGGAGGATTCTATTGAAATGCCTATGTTGACTCCTCTTCCAGGCAGTTTGCCTTGCTTTGTATATACACACTGTCCAGGGTAGGATATTGACCGGATCTTACGTTGTGTCTCCCTCAGCACGGTTTGTATCACCCTCATTTGAAGGTGAAATTTCTCTACAGATGTTTGCAATGTCTTCTCCACCGATATACTCATTTCTAGGGGTTTTTCTGGACTAGAGAAATGAGCACCAGAGATGGTGTAGGAGACATTTTCCTGGTATTTAAATATGAAAATAACTGTTTTACCCTAATCATCATGTGCCCTGTCCTTCTATGGACTATTTTCGGTCACCAGGGATTAGAGTATATTTAGTGCCCAGGTAGGGTGGACTAGTAGGTAATGAATTTATTTTTGTTTTTATTTATTTATTTGAAAGACAACTCCCATCCACTGCTTCACTTCCCAAATGCCCACAACTGCCAGGGCTGGACCAGTCAAAAGCCAAAACCAAGGAGCTCAAACCAGGTGTTGTGCATGGAAGGCAAGGATCCAACTAGAATCCAAGGGTCCGGAGTCTTTACTGCCGTCTCTCGGGCAGTAGCTCAGAGCTGGCATTAGGAGCTGGAGCTGGGAGTTGAACTCGGGCTCTCTAATAGGAAAGATGAGCATCTTAACTAGCATCACAACCACAAAGCTAATTGACTATCTGAAAGTGATCTTTTCATTAAGTGGTGCCAGAACAAATGAATCTTTCAAAAATTCTGTGCAGCCTAGGCCTTCTTCTGTCCCAAGTTTTTTCAAGAATATACAATCTGGGCCCAGCGTGGTAACCTAGAGGCTAAAGTCTTCGTCTTGCACATGCTGGGATCCCATATGGATGCCATTTGTATCCCAGAGGCCCCGCTTCCCATCCAGCTCCCTGTTTATGGCCTGGGAAAGCAGTCAAGGACAGCCTAAAGCCTTGGACCCTGCACCTATATGGGAGATCTGGAAGAGGCTCTCGGCTCCTAGCTTTGGATTGGCTCAGCTCTGGCCAGTGCAGCTGCTTGGGGTGTGAATCAATGGACAGAAGATTTTCCTCTCTGTCTCTCCTCCTCTTAGTATATCTGACTTTCCAACAAAAAAATACAACAAATCTTTTAAAACACACACACACACACACACAATCTACATTTTCACTTCACAGATATCTTTCCCATCCTGTTGGTATTAATATGTGTGGATTTGTGGGTCTCAGCATTTCCTCTTCTAAGTCTTTTCATACTGAAGCCCTGTCTTAGAGGATGTGAAGGAGAACCACACACTTATGCCTTCTCCTCACTCCAGCTCAGAGATAACAACTTCTTCCTCTGACTCAGGGGTCTCCATCTTGACTCCCACATGGAAGTTCAATGACTTGAAACTGTGCTCTATTTGGGGAGAAAAGTAGGATGGGTTGACTCCAGTGGCCTTGGATTGTCACAGATGGGATATTGACCTTAGGTTAAGAGCAAAGATTGAACAGAGCACTGTTTATCACACTCCCAAGTCCACTAAATACCAGACCCTCATCAAGACAGCGGTCATCACTTAAGTAAATGAACCATTAAGTTGGGAACAGATGTGTGAAAGCATCTGCCCTCTCCTGATTTACTGGCCCTTGGTAGGCATTAGTTTGGCAATGGACTTTATCTGTAATGAGCATCTCGCCTCTCTGCCAGGAAGACTTGGCCTTCTTCTGTACTTCAGATGTAGTAGGTCTGTAACCAACCATGAAGAGACCATGGGGTTAAGCAGGCACACATCATCATGATTGCTTTTTTTACCTCTTAGCTGAGGTGTTTAACAAAAGTTGAGGAACCATCTTGTCCACCACACGCACAGTCTCGTCAACTGGAATAAAGTTTGGGAGCCCATGGTCTTTGTGTTTTCATAAAAAGGATCATCAGCATGTTTGGGGATTTCTGAGGTGGTCCCACTTTCTTTGATGGGCTTTGAATACAAGGCAGCTTTTTTTATAACAGGCTGCATGGCAAAAATGTTCAAGATCCTTCCAGAATATGGAAGGACGCTGGTCTGAAGGTCACATTTTTGAAGATTTTAAAAGATGTTTTGATGTGCAGCGAGCATTAAAACTGTTGTTTACTCACAAAGCAAAAATCAGAGCAGTCTCTGTTTTGTTATGTTTATATTTTTACCTTTCTAAATCTCATATGTTCTTTCTACCAAGTTCAGAAATAAGATTTCTTTGGAGTAAACAACCTAGTTAGATCCATGAAACAGGTAGCAGGGAGGCAGAGATGACTGGGGTAGAAAGAAGCAGGTTTAAGAAATTACGTTCAGACCTTAGCTCACAGGGGTTAAATGTTCCAGTGCTAGCCAGTGGTCCCCTGGGGTTGGGAAGGAACGCCACAACAAACACAAGTGCCTTGACTTTCATCATGAAGCAGGAAAGGAAAGGGAGGAGCAAGAGCGATGGGGAGAGAAGAAATGTGTTAATAACTGTGGTGGTTTTAGAGATAGCCTTTAGAATGTGTGCAGTTGGGTGGGGAAGAGGTTAAAGTAGTTTTATTATAAGAAACCCTGAGTGTTCCTTACAATAGGAAAAATTTTCCAGCAGGGGAAAGAGATGAAAACAGAACCGGGAACCCAAGGAGCCCAGTGAGTGTGTGGTTCCTAGAGTTCCTCACTGCACATTCCCTGAGTTCTCCTAGAACCCCTCCTGCAGAATGACTTCCGGGTCACTCAGGCCCGTGGTGGGAAATGGCTACCTTCCAGCCCTTTCTCACCAGAGCGCCTCTTCTCCTGAGAATAGCCCATTCTGAAGGCAAATGCTTTCGATGCCAATTTCAAATGTTTTGAAGAGCAAATCTGATTGGCCCTGCTTGAAACAGTAGTCAAATGAGGGCCAATCAACTGGCTAGGAGCTACAGAACATAAACATAGCTCCCAAGAGACCACCTTTGTGGGCCAAGAGGAACAGTTAAGCTGATCACATCAGTTGGGAAAAACCCCAAAACGTGCCTTCCAGAATCCATTATTGTCCTGCCCTGTAGTGAAAGAGTCATCTCTGAGTATTGGCCATAGTTGTAGCTGGACTTCTTGCTATTTTGAGTTGAACCAATTTGCCTCGAAAATAAGCTTCATTTTGTACTCCTCTTTCTTGCCCAGAAGAGTTTGGGAGGTAGCAAAGAAAAAATGACTACAGAGGATAGCTGTCATCCCCTTCAAAGCCAGATGATGTGGTTTCCTCGAGGAAAGAAACAAGTTAGCTATTTTATATTTTCTTCCATAAAGATAGGAAATATGTTTAAATGGGGAATAGATGATTTGTGTTCTCCCCAAGAAAATAAAGTGTGTATGGTTATATCATAAATGAACTTTTGCAATAAGATGCAGCAGGAATCAAAATCTTTTCTTCCTATCATGTGATACACTGGGCCCTATTTTGCCTTACTCACTTACTTACTTGTGGTTTCTCAAGAAAACCACAGGGCTGGTGTGATGGTTGCTTACAACTCAGTGCTGTGTCCCCCCAACACACACCTCACCACACACCCAGGACTTACTCTAAGTGTGGGAGAGAGCAAACAGTGGCCGGAAGAGGCTGTGAGGCACAGCTGCACAGGGGCCAGGCCACACTGTGGTGAGTGGAGGATACCAGAGTACACTTTGTGGGGAAATCGCCTCACTTTGAACTTGGTCTGTTTCCTAAAGCCTTTAAGATCTTCACAGTCTCCATTTTGTCCTCTTTGCCACCAGATTGGACAAGGACAGGAATGTTGACATAGTATGTCATGCTCTGAAGTTTTGTAAGCAGAAGCCTGGCCAGCCACTATGTCACCTCTACCCGCTTCCCAAGGTGAGTGGCTTTTCCTTCTGAACTTCAGCTTCCAGGAGTACCTAAGCCTTTTGGGAATATGACAGAAGGAGGCTTGGTTTCTCCCATTCAGTGGCTGGGGACATGGGAACAAAAGTCAGGTGACGTCTTAAAGTTCTCTGCGTAAAATTATCTCTGGTTTCTACTGAACCTCTCCCCTTCCATATTACCAGGGAAGCTCTTTGTTTCTGAGGTCCTGGGGACTTACAGGCTCAAGCTGAGCTTGCAGCGGAGGTGGGAAAGCAGAAAGTGGGATGAGCAAGAAAGCCAAGTCCTAAGCCCCTGTCTACCCTTGAAATTGAAACACATCGCCCTATAGGTTGACCTACAACTTTCTAAGTGGAACACTAAAGTCCTGCCTCCTGGGAAAACCTGGGCAGGGCATCACTCTAGTCTGAAATGTATAGCTCTGACCCATCAAAAGGCTATCATCAAATACCCCCCCCCCCTTGGGTTTGTCACGGAAAGTAAGTGAGCTAATACATACGAAATACTTTGCACAATACCCACCACATGAAGAGATGTTCATAAAAGTGAAAGCTAATAGGATGTTATCGATATCATTATTATTCCAAGAAAGCTGTGCAGAATACCTCATGTGCATTATATCATTTTGGGTGACTTTTAATTAGATGGAATTCAGAAAGAAGGCTGCAAACGCTGATGTAATTCCCTCCCCACCCTCTGGAAGAGAACACAATATTAAATCTAGTTTGGCCACATATTGATTTTCAGAAGGAAAAAAAAATCCTACATTCCCTTTCCTAGAATTATGGGGTTTTTCTCTGTGTATAGCACAGCACGTTTTTATTTTCGAAAGATCTCCTTTTTCTTCACTGTTGATGAAATTATTTTTGCTGCTTTGTGACCTAATCAGTGAATGTGATTTTGCTGAGTGACAATGTGAAGTTTCATAAGCCTGCCTCCTTGTGCAGGGGTAGAGAGAGAGGGGGAGAGAGCGGTTCAAAAGCCTCAAGTATGTGTGTATTTCCTGCTTCTAGTCATTAACTGCCAATTCAATGTCTCAGAATTCCACCCGACAAGCGGTAGACTCTGTTGGTTTTTAGAAGGTGTTGTTAATTTTAGTGCAAAAACCTTCTCATGTGTTCAGATAGCACGTGAATAATTCTCACAGTCCTTTAGGACTGCTGTGGACATTCACAAACCTCCACCTCTATGCTTCAAAACTGCCCTCGCTGCAGATGAACCGGAACAGAGGGACGCTGGGTGTCCATGTGAACAGCTTCCCTCCTCTCTGGCTCTGAGCTTGTCCTTATTAGAAATGACTGACACTGACTGAGCACCCACTGGATGCCAGCTGTTGGACAAAGGATATATGTGGGGCAGGTGTTTTGCACAGCAGTTAACTAGCCTTTTGGGATGCTTGCCTTGTATATTGGCATCCCAGAATTGAATTCCGGCTGCTCTGCTTCCAATCTAACTTCCTTCTGCTAATGTGCACCCGAGGAAAACAGTTAAGTGATAAGTCAAGTGCTTGGATCTGTGACACCCATATTGTAGACCCAAATTGAGTTTTGAGCTCCAGGCTTTGGTTGATCAAATCACCACTCTTGTTGACATGTGAGAAATTAATTCACAGATGTAAGATCTCTTTCCGTCTGTCTGTAATTCAGTCTTTCTGTCTCCCTGTCTGTATATTTGTGTGTGTGTTTCAAATACAATGAAAATGATCATCTTAAAAGCAGAAGCATTTTGAAAAGAAGCTTACTCTTACCTTATTTAGTCCTCCAAAACAGTCCCAGGATGTAGGCTCCATTATGATCCTTTTGTTTTAACCACTGGAAAGAGTGAAGAGCCCGGAACTGGCACGGCATCCTCTTGTCCTGCTTTGATGGCGTCTTAACCTTAGAGTCTTCTCTTTCTGTCTTGCTTGCTTCTTTTCTTTTTTTTTTTTTAAGATTTATGTATTTATTTGAAAGGCAGAGTGGACAGAGGAAGTAGGAAGACATACACACAGGGAGGGATGGGTTGGAGGGAGATGGGGAAAAGGAGAAGAGGGAGAAGGATGGGGCTGGATGATGGGGCCAAGTGGGAGAGGGGAGAGAGAGCGAAACAGGACACTAATTCACTACCTAAATGGACCAGGGGCCAGGAACTCCATCTGGGTCTCCACACATGGGCAACAGGAAGCCAGGTTCTTGGGCCATCATTAGTTGTCCCCCAAGAAGGAGTAAGAAACTAGATCAGAAGCAAAAAAAATAGCCTGGACTCTAACTAGCACTCCAGCATGGGATGTGGGTGTTCCAGGCAGCGCTCAGTGCCCACCGTGCATCACTGTTTCTAGAACTCTCCTGGAATGTGTCTTCCTGATAGTCAAAATCTCACCATCAGGTACCACCAAGGTGAAAATGTTGAATGTCTTCCTTATTTTCTGAATAGATTATATTGTCCTAATGATTTCTTTGGGATTTGTGCTGATATTGTTATAGATTTTGTAACCCAAATTTCCTCCATAACATTACATTTGGAAGTGGTTTATAGCCACACTTGTTTATTTTCATTTCTATGGCACACAGAACCCCTTCTACAAGTAGGTGTGGAGAAGTAGGGAGAATTGCTTATGTCCTAAAGATAGGTGAAGATTAAAAATGCAGATGCAGAAAGTTTACCAGCCACTGGGATGCTGCTTCCTGATACTCCCAGCCAATGGCCCTGTAGCCATGTTGTAAAGTCCATCAGCAGGTTAGTTCCTTCATGTTAAATCCCATCATGAACACTGCTTATGTGGAAATGCATAGTATAGTCTCTGACTTCTAAGTTTTTGGCTTTCAAAACAGTAAACATTCAGGAGAAACCACACTTTAAATCTTGAATTGAAATTTTTATGTAAAGGATTTGTTTATTCTTATTGGAAAGACAGAAAGAGAGAAGGAGAGACAGAAAAAAATCTTCTATCTGCTGGTTCATTCCACAAGTGGCTGCCACACCCAGAGCTGAACCAATCTGAAGCCAGGAAGTAGGAGCTTCTTCTGGGTCTCCCACGCAGGTGCAGGGTCCCAAGGCTTTGGGCTGTCCTCTCCTGCTTTCCCAGGCCACAAGCAGGGAGCTGGATGGGAAGTAGAGCACTAGGATATGAACCAGTGCCCTTATGGGATCCTGGCATGTGCAAGTTGAGGATTTAGCTATTGAGTCATCATGCCGGGGTCTTGAATTATATCTTTTTCCAGGCTGGCACTGTGTAGTCTAGTTCTCTCTTAAATACTTCACAGCAGCAGAGCCGACTGCTACTGGAATGCCATCTTCACTAAGTTCTGATTATATATCTGTAGATATCACACACTTACACACAAATCTGCAATAATTTCTGTTTCTATATGTGTGTTGGTGTGTGTGTATCACATACTGATATCTCCCATTTTAACTCAGTATCACAGGATCAAATTCTATGTTGTACATATAAGGATCACACATGTTTTACATGGACTCTTAAGGATTTGATCCAAGCCTTAGAATTGATGGATAAAACCTCAAGTGATCTGGAGGCCATAGACTTCAGATTTCCAGCTCTTATAGCAACATCACTTGTGTTTAATGTCTGCTAATAGAGCACACTCAGAGTTAGCATTTCTCAGAGCCAGAGTGAAGAATAGATTGCTTTGACTTTAGTTTTAGCAAACTATAGTAAAACTATCCAAGAACCTTGCACAAGTATCCAGATATCTCAGTACCAAACAAAACCATGTAACTATTCACTCACTGAAACATTTCTTGAGTACCTACCTCGTGTTTTTCCCACAGGCAGGCACCCTGAGTAAGTCCTCAAAATTCAGCAGGGAACGGATGAGTCCCCTGTTGTATAAATAAGACTGTTGAAACCCAGAGAACTGAAAACACTTTCCCAAAGTCCCATAGCTCCTGCAGAATAATTGTTTTTCTTTTTTTCAGCCAAAAATATGTAAATGAATGGTATAGACTGGTGTTCCAGCAAACATGGCAGGCAATTACATGCCAACAACAGTTCTGGCATGGAGTTAGGCAGGTAAACAAAGGCTGATGAAGAGACACCTGCTCTAAGATCAGTGCAGGGAGGAGAAGGAACCCCAGGTGGAGGAGAGCCAAACTCTCTCTTGGGGTGACCATGAGTGAGGTTACCAAGCCCTCCCAGTGAGAGTTGGCCCAGGACGCCATGCCCGGTCCAGCTTGGCTTCTGTTGCCTGGGCTTTTGCCCAGAACTCTGCTCTTGTCATCCTCTTGTCTCTGTGAGAATGCCCCTCTTCAGCCAATTGTGCGGAGAAACTCCCAGCATTGCACTTGGTTCTTTTCATTCATAGCATTCAAGGACAGGGACGGCGTCATTCTTGCTCACCATTATATCCCTGGGACTGGCACACTATTGGAGCTTAGTATGATCTATTGCCTAAAAAAAATAGGATGGGAAATGTTGTCCTAAGCATGTATTTGCTTTGCCTCCTCCTCTGTGAGGATGAGTGTGGTCTCGGGGATAGAACACACCAAAATCAAAATATGGGGCTTGCTGTCTGCCAGAAAGCAGTGTTCAGAAATAGATCTGGCCCCTGCTGTAGAATCCCCGCCCTTGTGTCCCTGGGCTCGGATGGGAGCATCTGCCTCTGTACAAGGCTTTCTGATAATTGCTGAAGGGTCAGAGCTGTTGTGCTGGAATCCATCAGAGAGCCAAGAGCGGTGGTCGACTGTCCTTCCTTCTGCCCCTGGCCTTTTGTCACATGGTAACCCCTCAGACCTCCAAACTCATGTCTCTACTTGCTCTTCCATTGTCCTCTCACCCCTTCCCTGAGTAAATTCCCTTTCCTGGTGAATTTGTTAAACTCTGTTACTAAATTTCTGGCCTTCCATGCCTCCAGAATAAGACTCATTAGAAAGGCAAAGGGAACAAGAGTTTTCAGACCAATCTCTTTGGAGATCACCCCCTTTCTGATGGATTTGTTCCTAACTGCGTTTTGGCGAATTGGGCAAAAGTGCAAGGAAGTTATTCACACCCACGAAAGAAAGTGAGAATGCTTGTTTGCCTGTTCATGTCTCTCTGGTTCTGAAAAGTAAATTTAAAAATTAGCACCCCAGGATCCCTGTTTTCCTCCAGCTACAAGCAGATTCCTGACCTGCTCTCACTGAGTGGTGGTTCAGTGTGACTGTGAAGAACACAGACCCCGGAGCTAGACTGACAGTTCAAAGCCTGGGACGCCTAATCTCTCTCACGGGGCAAGTTGCTTCCTCCCTGAATCTGGTCAGACCTGTGTGCTGGTCAAGGACAGGCAGTCTGGTGTGAGATGCCTAGGTGAATGAGGACTTCCTGCAGGGCGTCAGAGCCTCCCATAGTTGTTGGAATCCACAGATGTTAATAAATGGTGAGTTAAACAAGGAGTCTGTGAATGAGGAGTAGGATGGTATTGGCAAGAGAATGAGAACCTAAAGCCTCCTCTACTAAAAACCAAATGTACTGTAGTAACCAGCACTTATTCTCTCTCATTCGAGAAAACTGACCTCTGGTCCAGAGCTCTATTCATATTATTCTCACTGTGTGTACATACATGTGCACATTTCTTTATATCACTTTCCCAAGACTTGAATCTCTGAAGTCTGCATTTTTCCTCTCAGCATTGTAATTATGACTTGCTTTTTTTGTGACAAATGCATAGAAGATAAAAATAAATTGTCTCAATTGTGCGAAATCTCTAATGTCAAAGAAAGGAAATTAACTTTCTCTGTCATCATGATCTGTTGCACTGCAATGTACATGGCTACTGCTGTGGACATTTCTATCAAAATGCTAGCTCAGAAATGAAACTGAACACAAATAATGAAGGTTTTCTGTCTTGTGTGTGCCTTGCCTCTTTTGCGGGGTGCAAGTGAGATCATACCAGACAAGTCTAGGGTTTATAAGGAGTCTTTATTAACCAAGCTTGGCATAACAGGGCCCATTAGAAATTAGCAAGTGACAAGTCCATATAGCATTCTAGTCTGAATTGAAATCCCGAGAAATAAATAGTCATTACCCTGAAATCCATCTGTGAAACTGAAGACCTATGTCCCAGCTTCCCTAGCAATATAAGTTATCCAAAGAGACACGCAGTGAACAACCTGGGCACACTTACAAAGCTGTAGACATTCACCTTTCCCTGGTTTCTCTGCCCACATTCCATTACTGCTAGGCCTTACCCTCTCCTGGAACTCTTGAAAGTATACAGTTAGAAATACAAAACATTTTAGCATTCACATCTTCACTGTCCCATGTAAGCAGTGAACAGAGGATGAGGAATATGGACATGCAGGAGCTGCAATCGGGCTGCCTGTCCTCAGAGTTGCCCACAGGAAGTCAGAGATCAAGTAGGTAGCGAGGAGGCCAAGAGTCCGAGTGAGTGATGGAACCACACGACCAAGAGAGCGAGCCCCCCCTATCATGGGCCTTTGTGGGGGCTTGCGAGGGGAGTGGCAGCACAACAATGCAATACTGCCCCCTCTTAGATTCCAGGTGATGATAGGTGATGATAGGTGGGCAGAAGAGACCATAGGTGGTGAGGGGGAGTGGCTCCCAAGTTCATGACCCTGAACTAGCTGCCTACCCCACAATATATCCTCCACCCGAATTCTAGGTGGTATGTAAGTCCTGTTTTCTCACACCTCCAAACCTAGATGAATACAATTACTAAAAATAAAGAAACCATGTGCTCTGTGGACCTTCTGGTTAAGGAAATTTCATTCTTGAGTGATGGCTGACCTTTAGCTGTGACTTGGTAAGCTATTAATAAATCTAATGTTATTTCTGAAGGGAGTAAACACCCAAGATATAAAAACTTATAACTTGGGATCAGTATTTGATAATATTCTAGAAGAGTCTATATCCATACTCCCACAACTTTATGAAACCTATAGTTGTACCTTAGAAGACAGTTATATCTTTTTTCATAGAGGTTTATTTCTGTTTATTTGAAAAGCAAATTTATAGAGAGTAGGAGAGGCAGAGAGAGAGGTCTTGCATCTGCTGGTAAGCTCCCCTAGTGGCCACAGTGGCCGGCCAGAACTGATCTGATGTAAAGCCAGGACCTTCCTCCAGGTCTCCCATCTGAGTGCAGGGACCCAAGGACTTGAGCCATCCTCTGCTGACTCCCCAGTGCATAAACAGGGAGCTAGATCGGAAGTGGAGCAGGGCCCAGCATGGTAGCCTAGTGGCTAAAGTCCTCGCCTTGCATCCACTTGGATCCCATATGGGCCCCGGTTCATGTCCCAGCTGCCCCACATCCTATCCAGCTCCCTGCTTGTGGCCTGGGAAAGCAGTCGAGGTCTGCTTTCCCAAAATCTTGAGACCCTGCACCTGCGTGGGAATCCTGGAAAAAACTCCTAGTTCCTGACTTTGGAGGCACTCAGTTCCAGCTGTTGCAGTCACTTGGGGAGTGAATCAATGGATAGAAGATCTTTCGCTCTGTTTCTCCTTCTCTCTGTAAACCTTCCTTTCCAATAAAAATAAATCTTTAAAAACAAAAACAAGTAGAACATCAGGACAGAACCTGGCACCCATATGGCATGCCTGCATTGAAAGAGGAGCTTTAACTTGTTCAACCACAATGCACTGCCCCCCAACGATTCTTTATTCATGGGTGCCAGAAACAGTACTTATCAAAAGGGTCTGGTGGGGGGTATTTAGCCTAGTGGTTAAGGTGCCCAAGTCCCATTCAGAGAGCCTGAGTTCACTTCTAGACTCTGAGCCCTGAGCCCAGCTTCCCACCTGTGCAGACCCTGGGAGGCAGGAGTGATAACTCCAGGATTTGAGTTCCTGCTGCTCACAGAGAGACCCAGAATGAATTGCACAGGCCAGCCCTGGCTGTGCCTGGTATTTGAGGCATGAACTAGCAGGTGGACATGTTTCCTCTCTCCTCCCTTTCTCTCCCTCTCCCGTCTGCTCCCTTCCCTGCCCCCTTACTCCTCTCTTTCCATTCCCTCTCCCCCTCCCCCTGTCTTCCTCCTAACCTTTCTCTCATCTTTCTCAATTTTAGGAAAAAATTATTAAAGGATCTTGTATAAAATTGACAGACTTTTAAGGCATAGACATTCATTCTTTTACTCATATAATATACGTTTCCCAAGATCTTGTTTTATGATAAGTACACATCTGGGACTGACAAATAAAGCACTGACAATCACCCCGGATTTGGAATAGGGAGTTTTTTGACATTTATGATCTAAAAGCCTCCCACACAATATCAAGATTATTCCATTACCCTAATTTTACAAACAATAGAGCAAAAGTCAAGAAAAGTATTGGTTGAAGTCTTGTTTAACTAGCAAATTTTTCTTTTTTTTCGTTTCAACGTCAAGAGACGGAGAGAAGCCTTGTATCCACTGGTCCATGGCCATAGGCCCTCAAAAGTCAGGGCTGTACTTGAAAAAAAAAATAATGTCACAAACTCCATCCAGGTCTCTGTGACATGGGGACAGATGCCCATGTGCCTAAGAGCTGTCACGTGCCGCCTCCCAAGGTGCACATAATCAAGAAATTAATTGAGAGCTGAACCTAGACTGCTACAAATTCACTCTGCTATGGGATGCTGGTTTCCCAAGCAAGCATCTTCCCCACTATACCACCCACCCACACTGGAATTGTTTCTAAAGTTCTGTAAATGACTGAGGAGATTCTGAACAGTGAGATAAATGACAAGGGAATATAACCATATGCACACTGAACATCAGCTTAAAATGGATTCAAATATAGCATTCAGAAATACACCCAAATGCATTTGATTTTATTTTAAGAAAATAGCATTTCAAATCAGTAGAAAAGCATAAATACATTTGGTGCTAGCATGTTGGTGTAGCAGACTAAACCTTTGCCTGAGGCACCAGTGTCTTGTATATTTCCAGTTCAAGTCCCAGTTGTTCTATTTCCAATCTAACTCCTTGCTCATGGTCTAGGAACAAAGCAGAAGCTGACCCAAGTCCTTGGACCTCTGCACCAATTTGGAAGACCCAGAGGGAACTCCTGACTCCCAACTTTAGCCCAACTCTGGCTGTTGTGGCCATTTGGGGAATGAACCAGGGGGATTTAAAAAAAAACCAAAACCAAACAAAAAAAAAAACACACCAAAAAAAAAAAAAAACCTCCCTCTGTTAATTCTGTCTTTCTAATAAAATTATGCTTGATCTTAGCCAAAAGGCTGGGAAGCAATTTTATAATAAGATTAATAAACATTTTTAAAAAATACTTGACATTTAGAGGATAGTTTAAGCAATATACTTATTTTTCCTTATGAAATCCCAAATGAAATCAAAAGTTGGATCATAAAGAATAGAACCACAAGAGGAGAGAAACATGCAGTTTTGTTTGTATTTGGTGATTCAAAGGCCACAAAGGGAAATATTAGCACACATAACTAGTAAAAGCCTGACCACAACGCAACGCCGAAAGACAGACGACAGATTTTTTTTATTTGCCAGATTAAGAATTATTTCCCACATAATTCAAAGAGCTCTTAAAAAATCGAAGGGGGAAAAATGAGTAAAGTCCACAAGCAATTGATTTACAGAAAAAGAAAATGAAAGAGTCTAACACTCCAAAGGGAATGTTCACCTTTGAAAAGGTGAAAATGCAGATGAGATTCTGGCTACCTCTTAGGTTATTTTGCTTCCACAGAACTCTTTGATGCTTATTAGACAAGAAATATCACAGAAACAGAAAGATCTTACATAAGACACACTAAATTGCCCTCTGAATATTTGAAGGTTTGAAACTCAGAGAATTAAGAAGAGCCCTGGACCACGAGTGAACCTGTTACTATTTAATCTTTACTCTGAGCACTTAACATGATCTCACTGGGGCTTCCCAGTCCTATTTTTGTTAAAACGCACATTTGCGATCTGGGAGGAGCTATCTCCTTAGACTTTGGTTAAAAGTCTTCTTTGGGGGCTTTATATGCACATAGACTTCAATATGCTCCAAAGGACAGCAAGAATAACTCAGATGTCAAGTTACTCTCTAGTGCTGGGAACTGGAAGAAATCAAATGATTTTAAGAAGGCACGAATATGGCATTCAACATACCAAGATGTTTCCTCTCCTAATGAGCAGTTCAGGGAGCGGCAACTCTCTTGAAAGCATGCTTGTTTCTTCCCTTTCCTTGAGATTTTAATGGTTCTAAAAGAGTTTTGAGTTTTGAAGTTTTAATCAGTGGCCTCCCAGCACCAAAAAGCCCTAATAGTTATTTCATTCATCACTCACATCAGAGCCCAGCTTGGGAGTCACTTCTGATTTCTCGTTGATGCCCCAAGTTCAGCCAGTTCACACTTTATCTTTTCAGCACTAGAACCAAACAACTGTAAAATTAGTATTTCGTGTGTGATTCTCCCAAGAGGATGTAAACTCCAGATCACAGAGATACTCTGGCTTTTAATTCCTCAAATACAGTGCTACTCCATACAGTCTTCCCAGACGCCAGCAACATTCACTGCATGCATCAATTGCTCAATATATTTGTTGAATGGAATTTTTAAAGATTTATTTTTATTGGAAAGTCTGATTTACAGAGAAAAGAGAGATGAGAGAATGATCTCATATCTGCTGGTTCACTCCCTAAGTGGCCGTAATGGCCAGAGCTGAGTGCAACTGAAGCCAGGAGCCAGGAGCTTCTTCCAGGTCTCCCACACAAGTGCAGGGCCCCAGACTTTGGGCCATCCTCTGCTGCTTTCCCAGGCCACAGCAGGGGGCTGGATGGGAAGTGGAGCAGATAAGACATGAACCGGCACTCATATGGGATCCTGGCTCATGCAAGGTGAGGACTTTAGCCACTAGGCCACCATGCTGGGCCCTTGTTGAATGAATATTGAGGTAGAAAGAAAAATGCTCCCCCCAAAAAGAAGCCAGTATCTTCGTCCCTGGAGTTTATGAATTGGTTACCTTACATGACACAGGGAAGTTTGAGGCTATGGTTTAATCAAGGATCATTTTTTTCTGTTTTTAAATTTTCTTTTTGCTGGAATGCAGATTTACAGAGAGGATTGACAGAAAGGTCTTCATTCTACTGGCTCACTTCCCAAATGGCAGCAATGGTCAGAGATCAGCTGATCTGAAGTCAGGAACCACAAGCTTTTCTAGGTCTCTCACGTCAGTGCAGGGTCCCAAGAAGTTGGGCTGGCCTCCAGCACTTTCACAGGCCATACACAAGGAGTGGTGCAGCCAAGACAGGAACCCCGTATGGGATGCTGGCATTTGTAAGTAGAGCAGTGGCCTGCCGAGCCACCATGCCAGCCCCTAATATAGGATCTTCTGGCCTCTCTGGTGAGCTTGATACTATCATGAGGTTCCTTACAATAAGCAGGTGATTGAATCAAAGGAAGAGAAAAAAAAAGTGATATCAAGCAGAGGTTAGAAGGACAAGATCAGCCAAGGAGCGCACAAAGCTACTGAAAAGCAGATAAGTCCAGGGATGGATTTTATCTTAGGATGTACAAACAGCTCCAGGCCTGTTTATGGAATAGAGTGTCATGTTGCAGTGTTAGTATACAAGGTGCCACGATCAGACCATGGTAATTGGCATGCCCAGCACTTATCATTTCTTTGTGCCCAAGCCCTTTTCTGTCCTCTCTTAACTCTCAGTCTGCCTATCTTAGTTTGGGAGGCTTTAACAAAGTTCCGTAGGCTGGATGCCTTATGAAAGGCAGGAATTTATTTCTCACAGTTCTAGCAGCCAGAAGACTGGGATCTGGGTACAGGAAGGGTCGAGTTCTGATGAGGGTCCACCGCGGGTTGTAAGCTGCTGATTTCCAGCCGTGTGTACTCACATGGGGAAAGGGAGCTCAATGCTATTCTATTCTCTTCTTTTTTTTATTTTTTAAAGATTTATTATTTTTATCACCAAGTCAGATATACAGAGAAGAGGAGAGACAGAGAGGAAGATCTTCCGTCCGGTGATTCACTCCCCAAGTGAGCCGCAACAGCCGTGCTGCGCCGATCCAAAGCCGGGAACCAGGAACCTCTTCCGGGTCTCCCACGCGGGTGCAGGATCCCAAAGCTTTGGGCTGTCCTCGACTGCTTTCCCAGGCCACAAGCAGGGAGCTGGATGGGAAGCGGGGCTGCTGGGATTAGAACTGGCGCCCATATGGGATCCTGGGGCGTTCAAGGCAAGGACTTTAGCCACTAGGCCACGGTGCCGGGCCCTATTCTATCCTCTTCTTACAAAGTCTCTAATTTCATTGTGAGAACACCATTCTGATAATCTAGCCATCTCCCTGAGGCCCCTTACCTGCAGAAGTCATGACATTAGGGTAAGGTGCTCCATGTATAAATGTTGGGGACAACCAAACCTTCAGCCCACTGACTGCCCTGTGCTGCTGTTTTGTATACGCTCACCTCCTTAGCGGACCTGAAGTCCTCAGAGCTAGCATCTCTCACATTGCGGGACCACATTGGGTGTGAGAAGCAACCTGTCCTGAAAACCTTTGGAGAAAGATTTGGAGGGAATAAGCCATCCACCCCTAACCTGTTGCCTGAGCCCCATTCATGCCTGCACTCTCTCTGGCAAAGCATCACTTCACTTCCTATAGGCTTTCTCCCTTGTGGGAATCTGTCACTGCTGTCAGAAGTGTGACGGGGACAAAAGACTCATTCTGCACTTTGCATATCTGCTGCTATAATTGACAGCAGAGAACTTCATCTCTGAAACCCAGTCACTGTAGAAAATCACATCTAAAACTACTGTTTTTCTTTACTTTCCTTCATAAGCAATCCATCATTCAGTTCTTGAACATCACAAGACCAAAAAGAATCAGTCAGAGAAGGCAGCTTGTCCTATTCACCAGTCCTCTTGAAATGTCAAGGATCGCGATGTTAACTCCCTAAGTGTCTTCTGGATGCCACATTCTTCTCATCACAGTCAACACAGCCAACGAGCTTTGGCAGAAACTTTTGGGTTTGGGGAAAACTTCTGATTCACCTGCTATTCAGTCCCATAATGTGGCACGGAGCCCTGGATATGTTTGTCTATATTCCTCTCAAAAAAAAAGTTAGCTATCAGTTTTCCTAGATGTTTTTAAACATAAAAAAAAACTTTTTTTTAAAGCGTTTCTACTAACATCTCTCAGAGCAGAGTCAAAAGTGTGAATGCTGCGCCGAAAGTGTCTGAGTTGTTTCTTCACTGTGTCACTCACTGGCCTGTGACTTAGACAAGGTTTATATTTACTATAAGCCTCAGTTTACCTCCCCGATAAAGAGGGATGATAGTAACTGCTCCTTAACATTATCCATATCATATTCTGATTACCATTTACTGCCTATCTTCTCTCCCAGAGTATAAAACTGCTTAGGCTCCATTTCCTATCTGAGGCCTTAACCTAAATTTGTGAAACAACATAGAAATGTAGATAGCCATAAGTATTTCTGAATTACATGAATGGAGTGTATTTGGGCAAAGACACGACTGACAAAAAGAATGCCTTTTTTCTTTGGTCGTGATTCATGCACCTGTACCTGAGTTGCATGAATTTCTGCTTGAAGGCATGACATTCTGACACACCGACCCAGTCTTTCCCCTGGCTGCCTGATCTTTTGCTTTGAATAGTCCTCACCACGTGAGAGCTACACTTGCCATTCCCTCAGCCTTGGTGAAGCATCATGGGTCATAGCTTCTTGCTTGTGTTGAAATTCGAGACCTATTTCCTTCTTAAAACCTAGAATGACAGTAGTGGGAAATACGATGAAATCCCGAAACTTGAGTGTGCATCTTGGCTCTGTCCACACAGCAATCCTATTTCGTTCATTTAATCTCATTGAGTCTCTATGTTTACATCTGTAACATTAATACTTCTTCCTTTAGGGTAATTGAAGATAAGCATATATTTGTATAGATTGTAATTATTATAATTTCCAGCTGTATATTAGGCGTAACAACCAAAATTGAAAATACCGCTTATCAGTAATGTCATGCCTACTCAATGTGAGCTACTATTCTAAACACATTTATTCAATCCTCACATCGAGTTGCTAATAGTTTAAAGTTGATAGAGAAAACAATGATTTTCATATTTACTTGCAATTGACTTTTCATAGAAACAAGCAAAACAAATACCTTTTCCGAATGTCTGAGTTTTTGTGTTCTGCTTTTTTGGGGGGGGACCAAAAGACCAGGCTTTTATCTAGACTCTATTTCATATCGATGTTACTCCATTCTGAATTAGCAGCTCGGGGAGAAAGCAATGCTTTGACCTTCCTTCAAAAGCTCTCTGTATCCAAAACTCCATTAGAACAACGAGAGCGATAACTATCTTATCCTGGCGTCCAAGCCCTTCTACTCGAGCCCTCCCTGACCTGTCCATATTTCATTCACAAAGCCAGGATTTCTGCATGATTGCACTATAGCCCAAAGACTGCATCTCGAGACCTTCAGTTATGATGTTCTCTCTGCCTCAGGTGTTCTTCCCCTTTCCACTGCCTCTGCCTGTTGAGACCTTACCCATGGCAGCTTGAGCACATGGGGGAATAATGAACCAGTCATAGCACATACATGCCATCAGAGCCCTGGAGAGTCCAGGGAACGACAGGCATCTCATGAGCTTAAGCAGATGGTCACCATCAATAGCAGTGAACAGAAGCTCCCAGAAAGCTTCACTTGCTGAGCGGCCATCTCAGACATCCCATTCTTGAACCCATTTCTGCTGCTTAAAGTAGACTGCTCGGTTGCAGCAGTCTCCCCAAACCCCAGCTTCCTGCTGATTTGGGTGGAGGTTATGTAGGTAGTAGTAAAAAAACAGTTTTCCAATAAACCCATCAGTTATTTTGAGAAGGACCTGGGTCCAGGGATTTACATGCATAGTGAGCTGTATTCCTTACAGCAGCCCTAGGAGATAGGCAGCTATTATCCCCAAATCAAAGATGGCAAAAGTGGGACTCTATTACATAGTAAGTATTCTGTGGATACTGATGGGCTCACAGTTGCAACTGGTAAGCAGCTGGACTTGGATTTGAATCCTTCTTTGACCTTCATTAAGGCCACACAGGGAGCTGGTTAAGGACAAATACAGCAGAGTGCGAGTCCTCTTCAAGCCCTCCTCTACTTCAGTGTTACTTTGCCCCAAACTCCCACAGACACACAAAGGAATTTCTTAGCAGTGGAATTTCATAATAATCATTACTAGTAATAATGAGCTGACTCTTTGTATGTGCAATAGATAGACACTTGTATATATGCACTTGTATACATAAGATCTGGTTAGAAGAAGAAAGGAGATGTTGGGCCAGGAGAGGAAAAGATAAGTGAGAGATGGAGTGCCAGATAGTGTGATGGCAATGGGTCCTTCTTCAGGGCTGTGACGCAAGACCATCAAGTTGACTGTTGACAGCTTCCCGTTGATGGGGCTTGTAGGCACAAGGACAAGTTAGCAGGGAGATCCGCATAGCCCTGTGGTCAGGCATTAGAGGTTCAGGTTGTGCATCGGGCAGACACTAACTACTGTGTGACCCTGAATTTATTCCTTAGCTTTTCTACACCTTCATTTCCTGACCCTTATTTCTCAGGGATATGGTAAAAATTAAATAAGATAATGTTTGCACAAAAAGCTGGCACCAGGTAATGCGCTTAAGAAAAATTGCTGTTCAAAATGGTCCCAAAAGGACAAATATCATATATTCTAATATACAAAACAGATATTTAGACCAACAAGTATATACATATATTCTCATAGATGAGCTGTATAATGGAGACTAGCATACTGAGAAGTGAGAATTTGTTGCAGTATGCATTTTACTCCAAAATAAAAGGAGGACTCCCAGTGAAACCATGAAATATACCTTGATGGTATGACAATGGGTTTTCTTCCCTTGCATGTACCTACAACACCTTGATACACTTAAATAGCAGAATGTTAAACTTGTAACAGTTACTAAAAGACTATGCTACCATGATAATATAAGGTAAATGGTGGGAAGGAGGAATCCCTATACCTACGAAACTGTGTGTCATGGAAAATAATAACAGCAATAAATAAATAAATAAATACATAATAATAAATAACAGCAAAAAATAAATTAAAAAAAGAAACAGAAAAGTTGCCATTAATTTCAAATGACTTTCTTGCAATTGAGCACATCCCAAATGTGTGGAATAATTGTTTATTGCAAACTTAGGGATTTCAAGCACCCTACCTTTAGAGAAGACACACAAAGAAAAAGAATATGAGCCATGATTTGTGATGTTTTTTGATTTGCTTTTGCAGGAGCCCTGGAAATATGCACTAGAGAGGGCAAGACACATTGTGAAGAAGTCAGTTACGGTAAGTGATGAGTGCATGGAATGCAGCCTTTTCCTTGGCCCTGCCTCACATCCCGAAGACCAGGGGCAGCTCCAAATACAGCAGGTCACGGATGCATCGGGACTGAGGCAGGAACACAGGCTCCTTTCCACTCTTTACTCAACACAATTTCTTGACCTCAACACTGCTGACATTTTGGATGGGGTAACTCTATATTGTGGGGCTGTCTTGTGCTTGGGAGGGCATTTACCAGTATCAGTGTCCTCTACTCTCTAGATGCCAGCAGAATCATTTATGCATCCCCAGGTGATGACCAGAAAGGGACAATGACAAATGCCACCTTCAACACCTGCTCCTCTCCCACAGACCATGTAGAAGGAGGTTGATGTCTTCCAGTTCTTCCGCTTTCTTTTTTTAAAGATTTATTTATTTTTATTAGAAAGCCAAATATACAGAGAGGAAGAGAGACAGAGAGGAAGATCTCCCGTCCATTGATTCACTCCCCAAGCGGCCACAATGGCTGGAGCTAAGCCAATCTGAAGCCAGGTACCCAGACCCTCTTCTGGGTCTCCCACACAGGTGCAGGGTCCCAAGACTTTGGGCCATCCTTGACTGCCCTCCTAGGCCACAAACAGGCAGTGGGATAGGAAGCAGGACTGCTGAGATTAGAACTGGTGCCCATATGGGATCCCAGCGCATGCAAGGCAAGGACTTTAGCCACTAGGCTACTGTGCCATGCCCAGTTCTTCCACTTTCTAAAAGTGTGACCATAGGCAAGGCACTCTATGAGAAAGGGACCATGAAAATGTCTCTCCGTGAGCAGCAGTTGATCTGAAGCACCCGCTGTGTTGCCTGCACCTTACCAAGAGCTTAATAAATGTTGACATTGGCACCACCTTTATTCATGTCTTCTGATTTGTTCTCTATGTAATAACACTTTTATTCAACAGAATGAATGGTTAGTTCAGAGTTCTGATCAGGGAGTTGTGTATTTGAGTTAGGCCATTGCTGCAAATCAGGCTCAATTGAAAAGGGAGACGATTAAATCTTTAAAGGACAGTATTGTCCTCAGTGCTGGGGAGCCTGGCCTTAAGGAAGCACTCAAATGACAGGGAGCCCGACATGGGCACCAGTTCTAATCTCAGAAGCGAAGTCCTGACTTTGGCTTCTCGCTGCTGCCCTACCTCCTCATTGACCCAGATGCAACAGACTTAAAGTGGTATTGATTTTGTAACACAGAAGTAATGAGGAGGAAAATTCCTGAAGGCTACGTTTACCAGATTTAGCAAATAAAACTAAAGGACACCCAGTTCAGTTTGAATTTTGAATGAACAGTGAAGAATTTTTAATAGAAGCATTTCCAGAATAATATTTACCCTGGCAACCCTACCCTCCGAAGACAAATGGGTTTTGATGCACAGCTGACACACGCTCAATGGTAATGTGCAGGCATTTCTACACAATTGGTTCATCAATCTCTATGTCTGCAAATCAAATCATTATTTAATTCAGTAAATAATTAAAGGACCTCAGTAGCCAGGTCAGCTAATCTGCTTAAATCATTGAATGAGAAATTGAAATACTATGAGAAACCCTTGACCATCAGCTTCACAACTCCAAGCAATGGAAAATAACACAATTCATTTTTATTCTTCTCAATATGTGCCCATCAACTTATGCTCAGAGCCTTGTTTACTTCTCCAGCACAAACTGCTCTGGCATTAACTCAAAAGCTAATTAGGATTTTACAATTTCTCCTTGCTGTCACCAGAATTACAAGCATAACTCAAAAGGCAGGATTCCAATGAGTATTTGCGAGAAGGGAAAAAAAACTCCTTAGAAAGTTCTCTCAATTTATTTACTCTCTAGATTAAAACTGTCAAGGAAAAAAATGATCAGAAATGCAAATAAGCGTCTCTGAAAACGGCTCAGAAAATATTGGCTGCAATTAGTTCCATTGTGATGGGTGAGGATGCTGTAGACCTAGTCAGGATGCAGATAGCATCACAAAGGAGACTGTGTACCATTTCAGACTGAGAATCTATACTGGTAACAGTTAGGAGGAGATAATGTTCCAGAAACAGGCTGAATTTTTATTTACTGAAAAGTTCTGGATGTCAATGAAAGACTCTTTGAGAAAGGTGGGGGATTTTTCATGTGAATTTGACAGAGCACTGAGTTTCTAAGAATTTAGAGCACCCAAGTTATGGCTTCAGCCTTTTTTTAAAAAAATTCTGTTTATTTGTTTAAAAGACACATAGGAAGCTTGAAAGGCAGAGAGCTAGAGGGAGAGAAGGAAGCTGAGAGGGTGGGGAAGACAGAGAAACAGGGCTTGCATTCACTGGTTCACTCCCCAATCTCCACAATGGCCACACTGGAGCCTATTTTAAGTCAGGAGCCAGAAACATCTTTTGGGTCTTCTGCATGGGTGCTGGGACCCAAGCAGCTGGGCCATCTTTCACTGCTTTCCCAGGTGCATTATCAGGAAGGTGGATCAGAAGTGGAGCATCCAAGATTCAAACGGTGCCCCTATGGGATGCCTGCACAGGTGGCGGCTTTATGTACTAGGCCCACAGCACAGGCCCCTGGACTCATCTTATTTGGTTCTTTATACAGTAGGATCTTTTTGTTATCAACCTGGTATTACAGACGAAAGGACTGTAGCTTTACTAGCTTAAGTAATTTATTCCACATAGCCACATAGCTGGCATTTGGACCTAAAGCTCACTATTTCCAAGTTCAATACCTTTTCTAATGTGCCAGTATCTCTCTCAATGGTGCTAAACATTATGGAACACCATTCATTTTACAATCTGTGGACATTTGGAATTGTACAGTGAACAACCTGTACAGCTTTACATGATAAGCATAATCACAAAATCACCTGCTCAATAGAATATTCTGGGAAGCTTTTAATATTTGCTAAGCTTTGAACCTCATCCCAGACCAATTAAGTCCAGATAACACAATTGAGGGCAGGGTGGGAAGTTCCATTGCAAGTTAATTGCTTGCAGAAGAGGATTACCCTTGGCCTTTGCCCTTCTCTTTACCCCCAGTGGGCTATTTTTATGCAACTCTTGTTAGTTGCTCTACATTCATTTAACAAAACAGTGATGGGGAGGGGAGGAATGCAGGAGGCACATGGAGGATGGTTGAATCAATTACAAACTGAAGGTATGATGTGACCCCCATTCGCAGGAACAGCCCAGATTTGAGATTCAGTTTTATGTGGGTTTAGATGCAGCTGAATTTTGGATCTACTACTGAGTTACTATGGCCTGTGTTGTGTGTCTGATCTGTTCTGCAAGATTCAGGATTGGCAAACATGTGAGGACTTGTGCAGTGTTACTCACTCTGGTCTGTTTCTGTCCTCCTTGCAAGTGCATGTACTTTGCAAGTAGTGTGTGATGAAAAGCCCAGATCATCAAAGTCTCTGTCCAAACAGAGGGAATTCCAGGGGTCCCTGGGCAGGTGACATCATCTATCACCTATGAGTTAACTTCACTTTCTACACACACACACACACACACACACACACACACACATCAGACAGATTTATTTTGTTTAAAAGTGGTCTTTATTTTCAAATCCTCTTTTCTAGCACCTGGTTGGAAGTGCCAAGGCAAGCTAGATGCTTTGGGAGTGGAGACCAAGGGTTGCCCTACGTGCGGGCATGACTGCTTAGTGAGAATGAAGAGAGAAACCCTCCAGGCCTGGAAAGCAGAATTCATGAAGGCAAGGGAAGCCTACAGGAACAAGAAGTAAATTCAGATAAGGAAAATGAAGCCAGATTCTAGAAGAAATCTAGACTGCGGAAGGGCCCTTAGAAGTGGGAAATATTCCTCCAGTCAGACAACTTGTGATTTATTGTCTTTTTGTTTGTTTTTTTCTCCACAGAAATATCCTGAAAGCAGTGATGATATTTGTTCACTCCCATTCCTGGTGAAGATCTGTCAGAAAATCAAATCGTATGTATACTGTTTCTACTTTGCTGAGTGCGGGATAGCTTCTGCTTTGTTTCCTGATGACTCAAGGGATCCTCCCATTTGAAAGGCACCTTCCTGAAGGTGAAAGTGTTTCTGGCCTGACACATGACTTGTACAGAAGTTAGGAGACAAATTAGCTCTGAGCAAAATCGTTATGGTGATGTATTGATTTGAAGGAAGTTCAAGATTTCAAGACTTGATTTGTACCCTGGGCTAGAAGGCAACCTGTTGACGAAACCCTTCACATCTCTGGCAGCCATTGTTCCTCACCCAGGGACAGCCCCTTCCATATCCTGGAAGATTCAGACTAGCTCAGCTCCTCCCCATGGCAGGGGTTATAAGAGCATCTTTAGTGCAAGTAACTCATGAAGCCAGAAAAGGGCTATTGTCTGACAAGTGTGGCTCAGAAACATAGGAACAGGATTCCAATGAGAGGGACACAGTGCAGAATCCCCAGCCCCCACAGCAGTTTAAAATCCCATGCTCTAGATCCACTGTGATTCTCAAGCTATGCTGGATATCATTGTCATCACCATCCAAAAGGATGAGAGCAGTGTTTAAAGAGTGAAGGTTTTTAAAATTATTTTCATTTTACTTGAAAGGCAGATAGAAATCCCTAAGGCAAAATAGTGATTTTCTATCCACTGGTTCATTCCCCAGATGCTTACAATAGCCGTGCCTGGGCCAGGCCAATGCCAGGAAACTGGAACTCAATCTAGGTCTCCCATGTGGTTGGCAAGGACTCTAGTACATAAGCCAACATGTGCTCCCTCCCAGAGTATGAGTTAGCAGAAAGCCAGATTGGAAGCAGAGGAACCCGGACTCGAACCAGGCACTCTGGAGATGGGATGCAGGTATCTCCAAAGATGCCTTAACGGCTGCCCTGAGAGCCCGCTGTGCTCAGCCCTTCTAACATGAGTGCTGCTGCTACTACTGCAAGCAGATATGTGGCTGACGAGTGTGTTTCCTCACTTATTTCTCACAACTCTGTGAGGTAGGGGGAATGCTGATATTCATGGCGATGGTGATGATGATTTCCATGTCACAGAGAAGGAAACAGAACCTTAAAGGAGTAACTTTCTCCAGTCCGCCAAGGACCTGCCATATACTCCCAGGGCTATTTGATCCTATAAAGGCATATTTTGGGAAATATATGTATTTTAGCCTCCTGTGTAAAGCTTCTCGAGTCAACTTTGAGAGATCAAGTTATTTAGCATCTCTGAGTCTTAACTTTCTTAATAACTAAATTTAAAGTCCAAATCAAGTTCTGGCGACACCACTGAATTATCAGAGATTTTCTATTTTGTTTTTGATTATGTTTACATAGTTGAGAAGGATGGATGCCCATGTGGACCACTGAGTAGGGTAAAAAGGGTTGAGGAATGGGGGAAAGTGGATGAGACAATTGTTTCCTTTTTTTTTTCTTCCTGTATCTGGAGGAAGGGAAGAGAGAATGGGATAGGGCTGCTCCCAGCATCCTAACCGCATCAGTACCCAGCGATGTGGAATGGCCACTTAATGTCATCCCAGGCTCCCCCAGGCGGAACATGTTCCAAGGGCACTGCCCATGTGGTTTTGGTAGTTCTGAGATGTTGTTGATTTTGTTGTTCCAAGGTTGAGGAAATCCTTCCAAGGTCCATTGATGAACTTCAGGAAGATTTTAAAATCCAGGTTTCTTTGCCCCACACCTTCTTCTTCTTCCTGAAAAGTCCCCAGATAATCCTTAGGAAATCAGACCCCTTCCCACCAATCCCTGAAACCTTGACTGTGTCCCCTCCCCACCACCTCCTAGACCAGCCCTGACCTGTGAGTTCAGGCACCAGACTGTGAAGGTTACACATACAAGTGATGCTTAACTAACTCCAAATCACACTCCTTACCTGTGAGGCCTCCATTTGGCTACAGCATCTGTCCCAGCCATCTGTCTATCTCTTGTTTTGCTAGAGGAATTCCTACCAATTCTGCCTATCGTGGTGCAGCCTGCCTTTCCAAGCTGGGTAAGATGTGTCCTGAGAAGGCCCAGAGCTTGGTATCCAGGTGCACACCTAGATTGAGAAGCTAGATTCCTCTCCTGTGGATATTATTACAAAATACCACAACTGAGTGGCTTAGAACAGCAACGTGTTCTCTTCCAGTGCCAGAGGCGAGAAATCTGAAATGCCACACTCTGGGTGTGAGCAGGGCCATGCTCCCACCCTCTGAGACAGGCTCCTCCTTCCTGCCTGTTCAGACTTCCAAAGGTGGCCAGCCAGCCTCATCCTCCGCATTCAGCCACATCACTCCAGTCTCTGCCATCACATGACACTGGATGAGAGCCTGCTCCGATGACCTCACTCTTCCCTCCTTACATCTGCAAAGACTATATTTCCACACAAGGTCACATGCATGGAGAGCAGGGGTCAGGACTTTAACACATGTTTGTAATAAACACAAGTCAGCCCTTAACCGAGGTCCTGGTCTTAGGTTCTGTCACCCCTCGTTTCTGGAACTTTCTGAAATCGAAACCCATTGCCTGCTGCCCAGTCTATCATGACATTTTCAGGGGACAAGGGAAAGCTCTGTGGGACTCACGTGGAGATCCAAGAGGTACAAATTTTCCCTGGCTCCACTGCTGGCAGATCCCTGGTGAGCCAGCTGAGCCAAGTGCTGGCTTGCATCCCAGAAACAGCAGCATCACCCCTTTGTGTGAATAGGGGAAATGCAGAGAGTATGGGGTAGAGGAGAAAGAGCAGACATGAGAGAAGATGCTGGAAGGTTGAGCTGCAGCCAGCCCTCTGGGCTTCTAATCATTGAGTCCAGCTCCTACTACACTGAGACCCCCGTTCCCTCCTTGCCAAATACATCATTGCATTTTCTGTGTCAGGTGTGCACCAGCAGGGCCCAGCAGGGCCAATATCACTCTCCAATTCAGCCACTGTGGAAAATTGAATTTAAGAGCATTTGTGACCGGGGATTTTCTTGGCTCAATTTAAGAGGGGGAATAATTCATTTAACCCTGCCCCCACAAAAAAAATCCGAAATGTGATTTTTTTTCTTTCTGAAACTCATGCTTCAAGTGTAATGTGCACAGTTTGTTCAGTGCTTTGCAACTTTGAAATAACACTTAGAAGCAACCTCATTTATTTTTCAAGACAACCTGTGATTCAATAATGACAATGATAGCTGTAAGTTACCTCTGTGTGTGCCCAACCCAGCAGCTCAGAATTGGTAGGACCAGAAGCAATAGCAGTTGGTCTTCTGTTGTGTGGTCAGTCCTCTGGTCACATCCCTCCAGGAGGAAACCCTGTCCTGTTTCATCCTTCCGTTCTCCTTTCCCACAGGTGTATGACTTCCAAGTTGCCTGGAATTGTCCCTCGCTTGTGGGAAGTGCCCCAGCTCCTCCTGCTTGTCTTCATTTGTTTGTACGGTCCACCCGCCTGGTGTCAGCCCCACCACATGCTGTTGACCACTTGGTTCTCCCACCAGGTCTCCCACGCTGCACAGGAGCTCCCAGCACACCATTTCTTAGTGGCATGGTTCTACCTAGCACCTAATCCAGAGTTTGGCATTAGCAGAAACTTGATGAAGGGATGAGGGAATAAAAGAAGAGGTACTACTACATTATTAGAAGAAGGAAAGGAAGGAAGGAAGGAAGGAAGGAAGGAAGGAAGGAAGGAAGGAAGGAAGGAAGGAAGGAAGGAAGGAAAAAAATATATAAGATATTAGGCTACTCCAGTAGTGTAAGTCAGAGGTTTCTAAAAAAAATTTTTTTTTTAATTTTTACCAGAATTCACAGGGCCTCTGTCCCATGTTTTTACTATTGTACCAACGGTAAGTCAAGAAGGTCCCCTCTTTCAATCTTTTTAATTTCATCTAGCTTTTTTTTAAAAAAAAAAAAGTTTATTGATTTTCTTAGTTGGAAAGGCAAATTTACAGAGAAGGAGAATCAGAGAGAAAGATCTTCTATCCTGTAGTTTATTCCCCAAATGACCACAACGACCAAAGCTGAGCCGATCCAAAGCCGGCAGTCAGGAGCCTCTTGCAGATCTTCCTTACAGGTGCAGAGTCCCAAGGCTTTGAGTCATCCTCTGCTGCTTTGCCAGGCCACAAGCGGGGACGTGCCAGCGCCCATGTGGGATCCTGGTGCTTGAAGGGCCATTCAACCTCTATACACATGTGCCATGCGTATTATTTGAGATGAATACCTACAGACTAAAACTTCGCATGTGAATTGTGCTTTGAATTCAGGTTATCTTCTTTTCTTCTTTTGCTTTTCCTTCTTCCCAGTGTCTTCCTCCTCACCTCCATCACCAAGGTGAACAGAACAGGATGGGCTGTGTCCTGCCACAGCTTCTCTTTTTTTCCTTTCATCTTAGACACAGCTGTGTGTAACACAGACACATATGCATGCAGATGACCTGCCCCCAGCCCTCACGTGCTGCCTAGGTCTCAATTGTAAGGCAGGAAGCTGTGAAGATCTATTCTCGCTATTTTTCTTTTGTCATAATGCCCTAGTGTTGTGGGATTGGAGCCAAATAGCTTAGCATTATGTAATGATGTTCAGCTGCAAGTACAATTGCTCACTCGGTCAAGCCTGCTCTTCCAACATCTGGAAACAATTGGATAGAGAAGAGAAGCCCCATCTACATGAAATTGGATGGAATACTGTGCCATTAGAAACTCAGAACTCTACAGAGGGTCCATGGGTTGGATCTGGGATAACTCTGGAAACCCAAATGTGACAGCCACGAGCACCTGACTTCTATGGCACAACCTTCCTAAGAGCTTCAGTTGTGTATAGTAACAGTTAATGTCTGTGGGGTATTTAACCTACGTTTTGCACAGTTCTTCATGGTGCACTCCTAATAGGCTTAGGAAGAAGATGCTGATGTTGTAAAGTCATGTCCTCACTTTACAAAAGAGAAAATGTTTTAATAATTTCACCCCAGAAAGATTACATAATCTGCTTTAGTTCAGAAAGCAAGCAAATAACTGACCTGAGATTCACACAAAGAGAGTCTAATTTCAGAACCCAGACTATATTAGGAAGGTTCTTGGGGTTTTTTCTTCCTTTCTAGGATGCTCCTCACCTTATTATTTCCCTTAGAAATTCTTTCTCACCTTCTTAGTTTCACCTTCAGATCACCTCCTCCCCAGATAGAACTGAAAATCCTTTCCCTCAGGGCACACAGCTCTTTAATAGTGTTTGAGCCACAGTGGTGTAGTTGTCTACTGATGCAGCATCTTCTGTACCCATCATGAAGCTAATCAAATGTAGGAAAAATGTCTTACAGTCCTCCCTCAAAGTTAATACAATGCCTAGCACACAGCAGGGACTCCAGAAATGTCTGTGGAATGATGAGCAAATGAATGCATGAGCATTTCAACATATAACCAGGAGCTGGTAAGACACAAGAGAGTAAGTGTCAGTGCACTTCTGCAGAAATAATTTTATTAACAATAAGTAGTGCTTTATTCACAACCATGGTGTCAGATGTGGCTTAGAAATGAAAGCTATTCAGATTTTAGGAAAGTAACATATGGTACCCATACCAGAAGTCCAACACTCCCAGCCTCCTTGGTGGTGCCTTAAACCCTAATTCAGCTAACAGGCCAGATAAATAACAGCATGTTTTGGCAGTAAAATGCATGAATGTTTGTACTAAGTATATAAGGCACAACTCACATGTTACAGACCAAAAAGAAAATGAAGCTAAGAGAGCTTCAATGGCATACCTAGGATCACACAGCAGAAAGGACATAGTAGATGGAGCTGGGATTCAAGCTGTCTGCTCTGGAGCCTTTGCTGGCCTTCCACAGGCTTCTGAATACTTGGCAAGAGTATTTCAACTTGTGGGGATGGTTCAACTTGTAGCTAGCCTGTCCAGTCCCCTCCCACCCCTGGGCAGGGCAGTAGCTTGCACATACTCCTTCGTGTGAGCTGCCTTGGTTGGAGTTGCCTTTCACTCCTCCTCTTCCTGCCTTCCCCAGGTTCATCCATCCCAGGGAGGTGCTCAGGAGACAGCCCATGCCAAGCCTCTCACTTAGAAGGGGTTTTGTAAAGGGACCAGTATATAAAAGACTAAAGGAGTGAAGGAGGAAGTGGCACCCCCAGAGATCGCTGTACATGAAGAGTAATGCTTGCCACTTGGAAAGTAAACATGGTGTGGGAGTGAGGTGCTGGAGAAACACTTTCTTGTGCCATGTTCCTGGCAATGAATTTGGCCTGAGTTTCCTTGGCCATCACAACAGGATCCCTGGTTTCCCCAGCTCATGCAGGGAAGGGAAAGCTGCCTGCCAATGATAACTAAGTGCTCAGTTATGCAGCTTTAAAGAGTAAAATCTTCAGATACTCTCATAACACATAGGTAAAGTGCACCAATTCAACCTGTAGTGTTGAGTTCAATGAGTAGACCTCAAAGGCAGTCTCCTATTTGGGGGGGGTCTCAGCTTTAACATCCCTAGACCTCCAAAACATTTCAGTGTGTTCATTTCCCCACACAGCTAAGGTAAACAGAGAGGAGAGACCTCACAGTGAACAGAGCCTGGCAAAACTAGGTAGGGTTCTTACACACATTTTACAAGACCTTCACTTTTATTTGTACAATGGCCTTCTCTCATATAAACTCAGCATAGCAATATCAGAAAATATCTGAATTTGTAAATATCATTTCTTTCTTAGTTCATTGGATGTTTTATGTTTTTTTCCTAGAACTATAGAAAATTTGGTGCCATTCAAAGATGCAGATGAAGACAAACACAGCATTTTCCCAGTAAGTATTGTTAATAACCAGATGTTCACTAAATGTTGTATTGCTTCCTCCACATTTCTTTAATAAGACAATTTTATTTGAATGTATTACTAATTTGATGACCAACATGGAATTTCACAATGCTGAGGGAGTTAAGGCATGCCATAATAACACGCAGACCATCACGGTCCATCTTGGTCCAGGCTGATTTTATTTTGTATTGCCAGCTAGAAATCTTCATGGAAATGACAGTTATCTTGAAAGTGAATGATTTTGAGGATTTTAAATCCTACTTTGATTAATTTTATTAAAGAGTGTGTATGTGCGTAATTCAGTGCTGTTAGGATGACAGGATGCTTTTTGTGGAAACAATAAACTCGTAGAATGTCACAACATCCCTACCCCCACAATCTGGGGAATATCAAGCAGGCTACTTGGGAATTAAAGAAAAACATCGTGTGACATTATTGCGGCTCTCAGTTCTTTCTAATCAGTCAAGTCAAACATTTATATGCACATAATTAACAGTTTCTCTAGAGATTTTTCAATTATCCAATGAAGTGATTAATCATGTGACCAAATCAATTATTTTTGAGGTTGAGGATAGCTGGGGTTAACCAGAGGGCTTCCAGGAAGTTGGATGGTCTTGTTTCTAGAGGCACGTATGTGAACATACACACTGACACATGTAAGTGTATGCTCACACACATCTGCCCCATTCGAGCATGTACACATTCACAGGCGTGTAGACACTCACATATCTCCGCCCCACACACAGACACCCGCTCACATATGCACATATCCCTGCTGGGTCATCATGTCTTACCCCGGTCATGTTGGTAGTGGTTCTCGGTTTTCTGAGGCTGCGTTTTTGTTTACAATTGCAGATGTCAATTCCAGCCTTCCTGTGGCAGACATCAAAGCAGGACTGACCCCTCTGTGTGTGCTTTGATTTCAGACACTGAGAGGCTATCACTGGCGAGGGAGGGACTGCAATGACAGCAACAGGGCAGCTTATCCAGGCCGAAGGTAACTACCTCAGCTCATCACGCTTTGGGAAAACTGGCTCCTGCAAAAGCAGCAGGAGGCAAGGGTCCTTGCCCTAGCCTAGGAGATACACTCACTTCAGAAAGGGGCTTCTGCTTCCCAGATAGGAAGATCTTCCATCCGCTGATTCACTCCCCAAGCAGCTGCAATGGCCAGAGTTGAGTCGGTCCAATCCAAAGGCAGGAGCCAGGAGCTTCTTCTGGGTCTCCACATGGGTGCAGGGTCCTAAGGCTTTGGGCCATCCTCGGCTCCTTTTCCAGGCCACAAGCAGGGAGCTGGATGGGAAGTGGGGCTGCTGGGATATGAACCAGCACCCCTATGGGATCCCAGGCGTGCAAGGCGAGGACTTTAGCCACTAGGCTACCACATCCCAACATTCCAATGTTAAGAAAGTTCAACAGTTCTTCATGTTTCCATGAGTTGCCTACTAAACACCAACTACCACCCAAACACTTTCTGTGATGTGTGGTGGCAAGGAAACAGAAATATGCCTGTTCTTGTGGACTATACAAGTCAGTGGGAAGAACAGGCAAGGAAATGGTTATTGTGGACATTAACCCAGCCTACTGCACAAGTTCCGCACACCGGATAAGCACCAGAATGGTGGCCCTGCCCTGAAGGAGTAAGGACACGTGAATGAAAATGAATGGAAACCACTTTGGTCCTGGGTTGCATGAGATTGGATTTGAAAGTTCCAACCATGACTTAGCCATGCCTGCAGAGAAAAAGCAGCAGGAAAACCAGATGGTGAGGCTGTTTAGATGTATCGCTTGTATGGCTTTGCCTATCTAAGTGAGATTGTTGGCAGATGTGCACCGTGTTTCACAGCATCATCCCAGAGCCATAGAGCCCACGAAGAGTCAGTCATGAAAACCACTGGATTTGGCCCAGGGTTTCGCACCCAACATCCAAACCAAGATTAGTGCGGAGAGGATGTGTGGAGATTTCTTGCACCAACAGCACACAGTGGCATGTGGCACTCTTCCAGAAACTCCTCTGTTATCCCTGCATGATGTTCTGTGTAACACTCATTCATTCATTCATTCTTGAAACGAATACTACTGAGGGACAAGCATATGCCAAACACTAATGTTGTTTTCTCTGTAGGCCGGACAACTGGGATATACATCAGGATTCGAACTGTAATGGTATTTGGGTAAGCAACAAAAATCAAATTTAACCCATTTTCTTTATTTCTACCATCTCCCAAAATCCACTGCCTGTTTGCTTTGGCAAGATCTATGGAAGCACCTCGCAGATGAAAGCAGCACTTTTCCTGTTGCTTGGGAATATGTGTATAGAATTCCAGTCACATGTGAAGAGTGTTAATGTTATAATGAGAATTAAGGCTGTCATGGTTCCTTTAAGCTGTGCTGAAGGTCACCCACATCCAATCCCTTTACGTTTTGAACAGTGTGATACTAGCAATTTTACAGACACTCAAGCAGCTAGTTGGGGCAAACCCTATACTGTCACCATTTTGGTGTAGCCAGTGTTTTCCATTACATAAGTCCAGCCAGGCAGAGCAGAAATGACCCTCTGTTTATCCCACTAGTCACATCTCAAGGCTCCTAATGGTGATGTCTTAGTTCGCTGTAAGTAGTGGTATGGCAGCTTCCATATACAGAAAAGGGAAGGAAAAGGGACAAATGACCAGGTATTGGCTTGTGGGCAGCAGGCCCAAGTTTTGTAGACTTGTAAGCCACCCTCAGGGACACTAATGGTCTGGGCCTAATCACCCAATACACTTTTTGGGTCCAATGGCTTTAGGTTATGGAGAAAATGACAGATGCCTATGCCCCAGCTCTCCCAACTCAGTTCTCAGTCACACTGACTTTTCATGGGCAAAGAGCAAACCTCTCCCCCAGAGGTTAATGTATCAAACCCCAAGGCAGCTCTTGTTCTGATAACCCAAGCTCCATTGTCCTATTATAACACAAAGGGGGCGGGTGAGTGGATGAGTAGGTTGGTCTGCAGTCTTTGCTCCATGGTCCCACTGCTGTTTTGGATGTAGTGTGCTTCTCTATATAAGGTGAAGAACTAAGCAAAGACCAATGGAAATCTATGAACTCCTGAAAGTCAGACTCGGTGCTCGTAGCCAGCAATGGGACAAAAGCACATCCCCTACATCCTTCTGCTAGGCCAGAGAGGAAACATGACTCTCAGAATCAGCCATGAACAAGAAGAGGGCTGAGCAACCATCAAGTCTGCAACTCCCAGACTGTCCATAGGAAGGAGAGGTTTTCGTTTTTTTCTAAGATTTATTTATTTTTATTTGAAAGGAAGATTTACAGAGAAATGGAGACAGATCTTCTACTCACTGGTTCAATCCCCAAATTGCCACAGTGGTGGGAGCTGAGCCAATCTAAATCCAGGAGCCAGGAGCCAGGAGCCAGGAGCTTCTTCCAGATCTCCTCTGTGGGTACACGGCCCCAAGAACTTGGGCCATCCTCTACTGCTTTCCTAGGCTATAATTGGGGAGCTAAATGGGAAATGGAACAGCTGGACTATAAATCAGAGCCCATATGGGTTGCCAATACTCGATAGTAGAGGATTAGTCCCTTGGGCCACAGCACTGGCCCCAGAAACCTAGAGTTAAGGGTGATGTGGATAGGCCTAGGGTTATGGGCTTCATCACTCACTTAGGTTCAGGAAGTCTTGAGTCAAATAAAGACAAACAGTTGTATTTACTTCCAGATTTTTCAGAATCTTTAATGTTTTAATAGACAAGAAGCCCCAAGTCCAGGAGAGTGAATATACTATTCCCAACAATGTCTCTCCAACAAGCAAGCCCTTCCTTCTTGAAATAGTGTTAGCATCCCTGGCAGGGACCAGCTACTCCCTAAGGAGCAGCTTTTGCTGTAAGCAACTAGTTTCCCCCCGTCCACTCCTCCACCTCCATACACAGTGCCAAACACATTTCTGGGTTTCTGAACCTTTGCACTGTTGCCATTGCGTTGGGTGATTGTTGTTGTGTCTGCAGAGGCCAGCAGCCCTGGCCTCTACCACTAGCTACCCACAGCACTTCCTCCCTGCTGTGATCAGAAAGAAATCTTTTGGGGATATTACCAGTGCTCCTTGGGTTCAGAATGAGGCTGGAGGACAGGAAGCAGACAGGTAGAACTCCTGCCCCAGGATATTAACTTTTAGGTAAGGAAGATGCTGGGACCCTTTGACTTCCCTTTCAGAGACTGTAGAACCCGCCCTGCCTTGCACCTCAGCCACGAAATGAGAGCCTGGTCTGAAAGCTCTCCCAGAGCTATGCTATGCAGCCTTCTGGGTAAGAAGCCCCATCTGGAACCTTCTTTTGTCCCCCATTTCCTCTAAGTGTGACTTGCAGGAAGTGTTGCCACTGTGGACTAGGGATTCACAAGGAGTGAGCGCACTTTACCAATTTGCTCTTCTGCTTTTGAAGTCGGGGAAGAGAGCATGGGTGTCTTATCACTGCTAACTCAACAATTCTCCTCCCAGGGTGTGGATCCTGAAGATGGCATCCCCTACGAGAAGAAGTTCTGTGAAGGTAGGAACTGCACAAGCCCAGGTGCTTGCTACAATAGTCTTCCCCAGTCTGAGTCAAAGTGAAATGAGCAGGCTGCCTCTGCGAGGGAGTGCCTGATGCTAGAGCTCATTTGGGGTTCATCGATCTACATTTCTTTTCAGGACAGATCGAGAAAAGACATGGACATGGTGTGGGGAAAGAGGTGGAATGTGAAAAATGCAAAATGACTTTTTAATTGGCTGTCGTGTTTGCAGTTTAGAAACCAGAATGAGGACAGCAGAAGAGCCTGCAGGGCGTAAACGGGAGTAGCAGGAATCTAGGACGTGGCTAAATAAGCAGCCCAAGGAAAGCCACAAATGAATGATTTAATTTTTTTGCATTTCCTTCTTGGTGTGCTGCAGGGTCAGGTTTCGGGGCTTGCATTAATATGGAGTGAATTTTTGAGCTGAGCTGAGCTAATAATGCATGTCTGAACAAACTGAGGCAGACAGCCAAGTGATAGCCTTGAACTAAAACAGGGGAGCAAGTCTCTTGCCCTAAAAGCCCAAATGCCAACAGTACGTTACAAGCCTCACCACTCACATAATTTAAAAATGCTCCTGGTGATGCTCAAAACAATGTTAAACAAGACCCAACGGTAACATCACTCTGTTTGGGCAATGGTATTCTTTGGTGGCATTTCACCCATTTATTCGATAAGTATTGCCTGAACAACTATTATTGCTAAGGGCTTCAGTTGACTCTGCATTTTCTTTCATTTTAAAAAGCTTTATTTATTTGTACATGAAAGGTAGAGCTTTAGAGCAAAGAATCCGCTGGTTCACTCCCCAAATGGCTGGAGCTGCTTGAGTCTCTCATGGGGGTGCAGGGGTCCAAGGACTTGAGCCATCCTCTGCTGCCTTCCCCAAGTAGATAGCTGGATCAGAGGTGGAACAGCCAAGGTATGAAACGGTATCCATAGGGAATGCTGTTGTTGGCTCTGCATTTTCATGGGGAAAAGTAATCATAATTCTTGCCTTCTCCAACTTAAAATGTACTTGTCTTTAAGCTCTCAGAAGGGTGGGCAAGATGGAAGGAAAATGGGGGGCTGTGTTGTGTATTTAGATAGCTGAGAAATCCTTTGTGGGATGAACTAAAGAACAGATGTGTGAACAGGTGCACATCCAAGTGAAACTCTTGACCCTCAGGCTTCTTAAGGGAAGCCTCCCACCCACCCCACCCCTTCCAAGATAGGAATGCCTGGACAGTTCAGTCTCTACCTGTGTGGTCAAACCATATGGTGAGGGTAAGATTTTCACACTTCACTCAAGTCTGGGAAGTGGAGAGAAGAGATGCCACTCTGCTTGCAGAAGCTCCAGTTGGTTCTTCCAGGGGATGGATGAAGCATTGGGCAAGGCTGAATGTTTTCAGCCATCATTCGCTTCATATCATAGGGGTAGGTTTCCTCCCCCCCTCACTGCCCCATCCTTCACTCCCCACCGACTGCCTACCTCACTGACTCTTCTCTACATCTCACTTCATCTGTCCCTCTCAAAACACCTCAATCCCTGCATCCTTCTCTCCATACC